>NC_138752.1:38527322-39165212 GCF_965113315.1 Podarcis vaucheri
TCCATCGCTGCCTTGTGGGAAGTACTATTTCTACTCTCCCCCCTCAAAAAAATAAACAGGAACATCCATTGCACTAGAAAGGCTATTGAAATATGGGTTTGTGTGTGGTTTGATTTGTCAAGCAATAAAAAATGTCTATAAAATGTTCCACCCAGACCTGCCAGGGATTTTTAGGTGATCCATGTTGTGTGGATACATATGATGTTGTTGTTGTTGTTATAATTTATATACCGCCCTGTACCTGGAGGGCTCAGGGCGGTTCACACAACAAAATCAAAATATAAAACCACAAAATATACAATCAAAATAAAAACAACAACCCAATAACCCCCCACCATGACTCTCCAGCTGATGTTGGACCAGTTCCCATCATTGACATGAAAACTACTGCTCTAGCTATCCCTTTAATTCAAGAAACTGCAAGCATCATGCAGGCCCCAAATGGGGCCTAACTCACAGGATGCATTTTCAAACCTTGTGGTGTGTCTTAGGATGACTAAGGGAGGCAGAGAACTGATAAATGCTTATAGGGTTTGTTAAGCCTTCAAGTACCTCTAAGACCCAAAAATGGTGTCCCTCTTCCAGCGCCATGAAAGCAGACATTGATAATTCAGTATATGGTGAACCAGAGGGTGAGGAATAATATGAACCCCTTTCTCTGCCGTGGAACCTAGGTGTGTGGTCCTCCGCTGAACACTCTTCCCCAGTGTCTCCAGCAACAGATGTAAAGGAGGAGGAAGCGAGTGTAGCTGATACAGACCGTTCCCTATGATGTTCTGCTGTGTGTAACATAAAACAAAGAGGGGAGTGGAACCAGACACAAACACACACACAAGGGAACCCAAACCAAATGCACTGGAGTCAAGGTGAAAGGAGAGCTGGAGGAGATGCCATTTTAACAGCCAAAGCTGTCATAGTAGGGGGGGGGGACAGACCAGCGGGGAGTAAAGAGGTTGGAAACCTGATGGGGGTAAAAGCAGAGGGATTGGGAAAATGGCTTGGATCAAGAGACGGGAGAGGCCAGCTGGTTTCTGTTAGGAGCTGTCAAGCCCCACGTTCCTGCAGATGGGCCAAAATCACGACATCACTTGTGGTATTAATTAGCGCGTTTTCACAGAAAAATGGAAACTTCTTTCAGAACGTACAAGATGAGTTAATCTGTTGCACAAATTGGGCCTAATTGCAAAAATCCTATGAGGAACGAGAGGAAATTTCACCAGAATTTTTTAAAGGATTAAGAGAACCAGTGAAGAAGGTAACCTAGGCAAACCCAGTGGTAGAATACAAAACAGTAACCCTTCCAAGCTACTCTCCACATGCTTCCTGTTAAAACAGGAAGCTGATAGGTAGCTGAGAGCTAGGCCTTTTTTCTTTGGCAGGGCACCTGAAAGCCAGTCAGTTCCAGAACTCGGAAAGCTCATTTTTTAAAGGCAATTAGATCAAGTTCACCATGTCCAAAAAGAAAATGATTCCAGTTCACATCTGTCCTTTTATATAATGAACTAGTTCAGTTCATGTTCATTATATTTCAGCATTCTTTGTGGTAGATGGTGTATAAATGGTTAAAATGAAAAAGAATATTACATTCAGAATATTAAGAAGAAAACATCAAAGCGCACAAACAGTGGAATGTGAATTGTTTAATTTTCCCAGTGATTATGATCTGTAATACAAGGAGGCGAAAGCATCTTTAAAAATGATAGAGTGAACCTGAACCAGAAATATTTCAAAGTGCTGCCCCCAAATGAACAAAATTCATGTTCATTTCACCTGGCTGATATGAGAACTGCTTTGAGGTGTAGTTCAGACATTTTTGAAATAATTCAATGAACTTCATTAAACGAACTAGTTCATTCCAAGCACTATCAGTTCTCACAAACATTAATGCAAATTTTAATGATACCCTTTTGACAGTGCAAAAATATTGACTCTTGGGAAAGTCCTCTGGGTCCTCCATGCCCAGTTCTTTGAGCACTGGACTAAACTCTCTTTCTACATACACTCTTTACACCAACAACTTGTATCACAATCTTGACTAGCCATTTGTTTTCCTGAAGTACAACTTTAAGAAGAGCACGTGATGATGGATGATGGGCTAAGCACCCCAAGGCCATTCTCTGTAAGAGCCTTCAGGCAAAGGGGCGAATCAGGAGTTGAAAAGATGAATCCAGGGGCTGAAGAAAGTTGACTCAACTAGTGAAATAAATTCCTCCTGAATTATCTTTCTTCCAGCCTAGGACTATTTAAATTGTGGGGTGGGGCGGGAGGGTGGCTGGTGTCTCTCCTTTTGCAAGGGAAGCTTCACTCTCTTCTCTCTAGATATCATCTGGGAGATAGACGTGTCTCTTCAGTGCAGGCCAAACACCCTCACTGTGGCCAGGCTCTCCAAGCAAGTTGGCAACAGCTCAGGCACTGCCAGGGCATTACATACAAAACCCCAAGGGATGTGACTTTTAAAGGATGGAATCTCCATCACCCACAACTTTTTGGAGCAAATGTGTATACACTATGCGTTTTTAAAAATCTGCTAGGACCAAATACGATCGCTTTGGAGGCTGCATCAAGCTTGTAGACCATCGGCCGGCCGCTCCTAAATTTAAACAATATGAGGCTTGTTGTCTCTGCTGGTTGAAATTCCCTAAAGCAATAACAAGTAATTTATGAATGAACTAATAAGTCACTGTGCTGCTTAAGGGAACTGGGAATTCCATCCGATAGAGCCAACAACCCTAGTATTGTTTAAATCAGGGGTGGCCAGCTAATGGCCGGCAGGCTGAATGCAGCCTCCAAAGTAATTTTATCTGGCCTCTAGTGACTTGACCAAGTTTTAGGAAGGCATGCTTAAAACATAGGCAACTGTTGTTTTTAGGATTGCCACTTACACATCACCAAAAAAAAGAGAGGCCACTGATTGGGAAAGACCTCTGCAGTGGACAATACTGAGCTGGATGGATCAATGGCCTGACTCACTAGAAGGCAGCTTCCCAAAGGGTGTGAGTACAAATAAAACAATTTTCTGGCAAAATTAAAGCAACTAAGATATTTTCCTCTCTTTTTTTAAGAAGGGATGTCACTACTGAGAAGCACCCCCCCAAAAAAAAAAAACTCCTAGCAGATGTCAAAATACAAATAATACAATGTTTTGAAATTAAAACCAATTGATTTATTTAAAATAACGTGAAAATATAAGCAGCAGCTGGAGGAGCCAAGAGGGTTCTGGCTTCCTGGGACCAGCATTGCCACTACTTATTGTTTTGGGGTAGGATAGGCACAAAAGGAGAAGTGCCAGACTAGCTCTACCAGGGTAGCCACATCACCCTCACCTTTCCACCGGTCTGCTCTGCCCTGCACCCTCCTGCTAGGTAGCAGGGACACCACTGCCAGAATGCCTGGGTCCGTGGAGGAGCCCCTCCCTGCCAACCGCTTCCAAATGCCAAGTGCCTGTGTGTTCGCTGGCTAGAATATTAGAAAATGGGAGCTTTGCTTCTTCTTAATGAGCAAGCTGGCAGAACACAGCTTACCTAAATTTCTCTTATATCTCTGTAGAAGAGCCAGTGACTTTCGTAGTAGCAGCAGCAATGGTAGCAGTAGGTTTGAGTGACAGCTGAATATCCAAGGCAGGAGCCTAGACTTTCCTTGAGTTTCCCTCCCCTCCTTTGTTAAATTCCTGGCATATATGGCTTTGCCATGGTGAAACTAGAAACAGTAGATTATGCATGTCTCCAAACAAAGTTTCTAGGCAGGCACCATAGCGAAATGGAGAGGGCCCGCTAAATCTAAGGAGAGGAATGTCAGAGCATAGATGCATAGCCTGCCCTGGCGGAACATTGCGTGAGTCTCTCTAATACATTTCTTTTCCAAGAAGTAATCAACTTCCCCATTTATTGTCTTGGAACAGCTCTCTGTTGTGAAGGTGCTCCAGGGATGCACATGCCAGAAGTTTCCCAGAACAGGAATAAAGCAAAACAAGAGAAAACTTCCTTGATCTTTGTGGATCCAACATTCAGGTCCAGAATTTTGTATAGGCAGGAAATGGCATTTCTCTTGCAAATGTTCTGGTGGTACATTCGTTGTTGCCTTGGTTTAGAGCCATAACTCAATAATTCACTAATACTATATTCCGTTTTGGCTGATTTTTCCAGTTTCACTGTTTGTCTTTATGAATGAGAAACTTCATAGCAACATTCTATTTCCATCCGTTGTTTAAATATGAATCTTTAAACTCAAAATTCAATTTAGACTTGTCGGCATCCCTTGGTTGTTTTGACTTTGGCAAGCCTCAAATACAACATTTTGTAAATATAACACCTAGCCATGGCACAAGAAGAAGAAGAAGAAGAGTTTGGATTTGATATCCGGCTTTATCACTACCCGAAGGAGTCTCAAAGCGGCTAACATTCTCCTTTCCCTTCCTCCCCCACAACAAACACTCTGTGAGGTGAGTGGGGCTGAGAGACTTCAGAGAAGTGAGACTAGCCCAAGGTCACCCAGCAGCTGCATATGGAGGAGCAGAGACGTGAACCCGGTTCCCCAGATTACGAGTCTACTGCTCTTAACCACTACACCACACTGGCACAAGTGCTTGAAGCAGGGACACTCACAAATGCAAGCATCCATGCTCAAATAAGTGCTGCTGACACTATCTCCTACGGCACAGGCACAGCTAGGGGGTGAGGCAGGTAAGTGAGGAGACCCAGGGCAGGCTGTGGAACTCAGGTCCACTTGAAAGTGGACCAAGGCCCACAAGTAAGTCCCAGCCCGCTGCTTGAGAAACAGTGCCTGACAAAATGCTGTTGTCAGGGAACTGACATCAGAGGAAAGGGAGGTGGTCGGGCTCCCAGAGACTGGGAGAGAGTCAGCAGCTAAAGCAGGGACAAGGAGGGGGAGCGAGGGGTCTCTGGAGGAGGATCTCAGTAATGCTGAGAGAGACGCAGCAGCCCAGGCAGGAAACAGCAGGGGAGAGAAAGGGGTGAGAGACACTTCCAGCGAAAATAGCGGGGAGGTGTCAGAAGCAACTGCAGGGAGACCCATGCTTCGCCGGAAGCTGCCACGTCGTGAGTCCAGGAGACGCGTTTCCGTTAAGGAACTTCTTTGCTGGAAGCGCTTCCGCAGGCAGCCACTGTCAGACTCTACTAGTGACTAGAGCAGACATGTCTGAGGAGCTCTGTCACACACAGAGGTTTGTGGGGCCGCACAAACTCTGAAGGGGCACTATTTTAAGCACAAGCAGCTAATCATCCCCTGACAGCAGTCTGACAGTCTCTGTACGCTGCCTGTGCAGGAGAAAGCATCATGAGCAACCCAGCCGGAACCGGAGAGGCAGGGGTTGGAGCTGGTCCAAGCTTGGAAGAAAGGTATCAAGCTCTGGAGGTCCAACTTGCGCTGCAGACGGCGAGGCTCGAGGAGAGAAGGGCTCAGGATGCTGACAAAAAGGGGAGAACCACTCAGTTCCCCAGAAAGGTACCAGGATTGGTGCAGAAGTTTGGGGGGGACCCCAAGGATTACCATGCCTTTAGGACTGAGATGCAATATGCCCTGAATGTACAGTTTGATGAGTTCCCTGATGAGGAATCGCGAGTTGCTTTCGTAATTGGGCATCTTGAGAAGGGGGCGCGGGACTGGGTTCGACCCCTGATGGCAACGCACAACGATATCCTAAAGGACACTATGAAATTCTTTCGTGCAATGGATATCATGTTTTCCAGCGATATTGAGGAAGGGGTGGTGCGCAGACAGCTAATGGCTTGCAAGCAGGGAAGCAGATCTGTCCGTGAGTACTGGACTGAATTTACCATGCTGATTCACAGATTGGGGTGGGATTTATCGGCAGCACCCATTCAGATGCTAGTTGAAGAAGGTCTTTCTTCAGCTGTGAAAGACGAGCTGGCCAGGAGCCCCAGGGCGGTGTCTATGGATCAGCTGACCAAATCTGCGCTGACCATTGGAGCGCGCCAGGAGGCAAGAGCCTTGGAGAGGCAGGAAGGGAGAGGGGAACGTTGGAAGGAGTTACGCATTCCAGACATTCCTGAGCCAGCTTTCCCGCCGGCAGAGCCGATGGAAATCGGAACAGCCCGCGCGCGCGCAGTTTCAAAGCCCAGTGAGGGGGCGAAGAAGGAGGGAAAGGGAGCCCGGAAATGCTATCTCTGCCAACAGCCAGGCCACTTTGCCAGAGTCTGCCCCCAGAGGAAGGAATGGCAAGGGATGGTGGGAGCAGTTGAGGGGGAAGAGCAGGGAGAAACGGAGCAGGTAAAAGCCAACGCCTGGTTGCCAACGTCAGGGCACTGCAGCCAGGCCAAAGAGCAGTGAAAGTGCCCGTGCCAGAAGCTCCTCGACCTGCTCTAGTGATTGAAGTGTCGCTAGAGCTGCAAAATGGACACCCCCTAAAAATAAAGGCGCTGTTGGACTCAGGCAGCTCCTGCAATTTTATGAGCAAGGAGTTTGCTGCTGAACATCAGATACAGACTATCCCTTTAAGCAACCCCCTGCAGGTGACCACGATCGATGGCAGGGAATTGTTGGGAGGAGGAGTTAGCTTGCAGACCGTCCCAATGATAATGAGGGTGGCAAGGCACACAGAACTGATAGCGTTTAATGTGGCCACCTTGGGAGGCGCTCCCATTATTTTGGGAATGAGCTGGCTAGCCTTACATGATCCGCTGGTGGGCTGGCATCAAAGAGTGGTTTCCTTCGGTTCAGCACATTGCTTAGAACACTGCAGGGGGCAAAAGGGGTCAGCAGGGGCCCAAGCCACCCTAGCAGGGACTGAAGTAATGGGGAAGGGGAAGGTGCCACCACAGTATGCTGATCTCAGCGACGTGTTCAGCGAGAAGGAAGCTGACCAACTACCCCCGCATAGGCCCTTTGATTGCCAGATCAATTTACTCCCTGGAGCACAGCTTCCTGTAGGCAAGTTGTATGCCATGTCAGACAGGGAAATGCAGGAGTTGCGAGCGTTCATTGACAAGAACCTGAAGCGAGGCTTCATCAGAGAGTCCAAGGCAGCGGGGGGTAGCCCAGTGTTTTTTGTGGATAAAAAAAACACGGACAAGCCGAGGCTGGTATGTGACTTTCGGCGCCTAAATGCAGTGACAGAGCCGGCGGCTTTTCCTATGCCCAGGATTGATGATATTTTAACCAGGGTGCGAAAAGGAAAGATTTTTACAAAGCTGGACCTAAGGGGGGCGTACAACCTGATACGTATAAGGAAAGGGGATGAATGGAAGACCACCATGTTCACCCCTTTGGGGGCATTTGAATACCTCGTTATGCCTTTTGGATTACAAACAGGCTCCGCGTGTTTTCAAGCCTTCATGAACCACGTACTGGGGCCTTTGCTCTACAAGAATTGCGTGGCCTTCTTAGATGACGTGTTGGTGTATTCGGAGAATGAGGAGCAACATGTGAGAGACGTCAGAGAAGTGTTGAGCAGGCTGCAAGCCAACAGACTGTGGGTGAAACTGGAGAAGTGTCAGTTTCATACCAAGGAGGTGGAATTCCTGGGGTACCGCTTGTCAGACAAGGGGTTGGCCATGGACCCCGGCAAGGTTCAAGCGGTGCTGGAATGGAAAACACCCAAGACCAAGAAGGATGTGCAGAGGTTCCTAGGGTTTGGAAACTTTTATCGTAAGTTCATCCGAAACTTCGCCCACCTGACGGCGCCCATCACGGACTGTCTCAGCAGTAAAAAGAAGTTTGTTTGGACGGGGGAGGCGGAGCGAGCGTTTGAGGAACTGAAAAGGGCCTTCGCCTCTGATGAACAACTTCTACATGTGGATTTACAAAAAAAGCTGAGGGTCGAAACAGACGCTTCTGACAGAGCCATAGGGGCGGTGCTTCTTCTGCAGCCGGGGAAGGAGGGGTCAGAGTGGCGACCGTGTGCCTTCTTTTCGCGAAAGCTGAACAAATCTGAGAGGAACTACACGGTGTACGACCGGGAACTTCTTGCGATTCATGAGGCCTTCCGGAGATGGAGGCACCTGCTAATTGGTGCACAACAGAAGGTGCAAGTGTGCACGGACCATAAGAATCTAGAGTATTGGAGAACTGCGCGAGTGCTCAACCAACGGCAGTTGAGATGGGCCCAGGAGTTCTCCAAATTTAACTTTGAGATTTGTTACGTACCAGGCCCGGAGAACGTTAGGGCGGACGCTCTCTCACGCAAACCTGAATATTTGGAGGGAGAGGGTGCACCCGAAGAGACCCATGTCATTCCCGAGGACCGCTGGGTGTGTGGGGCGGCATTGGTGGGGCAAAGGGAACTGGTAGAGGGAACGGTGCAGGATGAATACGCCCAGGACAAACTCAGGGGTCTCAGGAGGGAGGGAGACAAACCCGGGGGTTTTGAGGAGAGAGATGGGGCGTTGTACTACAAGGGAGCGTTATACATACCTGAAGGGGAATTGAGGGAAAAGGTACTCAAGCAACTGCACGATAGCCCCACAGCAGGGCATTTTGGGCAACACAAAACCATGTGGCTGGTTACCAGGGAATTCTGGTGGCCCAAGGTCAGGGAAGATGTGCGGGAATATGTGAGAGGGTGTGACCGATGCCAACGAGCCAAGGGGGAGAGGCGGGCACCGGCAGGTTTATTAGAACCACTACCCACGCCGGAAAGGCCATGGGAGGCAGTGGCAATAGATTTCATGACTGATCTGCCCAGGTCCAAAGGGAAAACAGCCATCATGGTTGTGGTAGACCTGTTAACCAAGATGGCCCACTTTATAGCCTGCTCACATGCGGTCACAGCGGAAGAAACCGCTAAATTGTTTGTGGAAAATGTGTTTAGGCTGCATGGCGCCCCCTTGAGGGTGGTTTCTGACCGAGGGAAACAATTTACTTCCAGGTTCTGGAGGAAGCTCATGAGCTTATTGCATGTAGAGGTGAATTTCTCTACTGCCCGTCATCCAGAAACCAACGGGCAGGCGGAAAGAGCTAATGGTGTCCTCCAGCAATATTTGAGGTGTTATGTGAATGACAGAGAGAATGATTGGGTGGAGAAGCTGGCGTTGGCAGAATTTGTCTACAACAATGCAGAGAACGTGTCCACGGGGATGAGCCCTTTTTTGGCTAATCACGGGTGTCATCCCCGAGCCTTCCCAGGGGGGGAAGGGGAGAACTGGAGCGTTCCAGCCGCAGAACAGTTCGTTGAAGAAATGGAAGCGATCCATCGCCAGCTCCAACTTAATTTAAACAGGGCGAAGGAGGAATATAAGAGGCAGGCAGACAAAACCAGAAGGGAAGGGGAAAGCATTAGGGTGGGGGACCAGGTGTGGCTGTCCACCCAAGGGTTACCATTTAAAGGAGGTTGTAAGAAGTTAAGACCCAAAAGACTGGGCCCATTTGAAGTCACGCAACAGGTCAACCCAGTGGCTTTCAGACTCCGGTTACCGAACCACATGAAGTTGCACCCAGTGTTCCACAGGTCGTTGCTGTCACCGTATATAGGGGACAGAGAGGGGAGGGTCAATAGGGGACCAGCTATGGAGGAAAAAGAACACAGCTACCATGTAGCGGAGATTCTCGATTCCAGGTGGAAGGGAGAGCAAGTAGAGTATTTGGTAATGTGGGAAGGGGAGCCGGAGTCGGAAAACACCTGGGTCAGGGCAGAGGATGTAGATGACGAGGTTTTGATTGAAACTTTTCATCAGAGATTCCCTCGTAAACCCCAGCCAGTGGCGAGGTTCCGGAGGGAATACTTCGCCACCACCGACGAAGAAGAAGAGTTGGAGGGGTTCTCTGATTCCGAGGTGGAGGAGGATTCAGCGAGTCGGAACGAAGACCGATGGAGGGAAATGTTCGAGACGTCTGAAGATGAAGAGGATTCTTTTCGGGGTTTCAGCTCCTCACCGCCCAGAGGAGAGAGTAGGGGCGGGGGAGAAGGGGGCCCTGGAGGGGAGGTGGATGTCAGGGAACTGACATCAGAGGAAAGGGAGGTGGTCGGGCTCCCAGAGACTGGGAGAGAGTCAGCAGCTAAAGCAGGGACAAGGAGGGGGAGCGAGGGGTCTCTGGAGGAGGATCTCAGTAATGCTGAGAGAGACGCAGCAGCCCAGGCAGGAAACAGCAGGGGAGAGAAAGGGGTGAGAGACACTTCCAGCGAAAATAGCGGGGAGGTGTCAGAAGCAACTGCAGGGAGACCCATGCTTCGCCGGAAGCTGCCACGTCGTGAGTCCAGGAGACGCGTTTCCGTTAAGGAACTTCTTTGCTGGAAGCGCTTCCGCAGGCAGCCACTGTCAGACTCTACTAGTGACTAGAGCAGACATGTCTGAGGAGCTCTGTCACACACAGAGGTTTGTGGGGCCGCACAAACTCTGAAGGGGCACTATTTTAAGCACAAGCAGCTAATCATCCCCTGACAGCTGTGCATGCTTGTTTTATCACTAAATTACACAAACGGCATGGCTGTTAAGAAGTGCCTAGAAAGGCTCTTAGCTCCAGTAGAGAATGGAGATAGAGACAATATAGATATGAGTCTTCACGTACACACAGACAGCGTCTCCACCCCCATCGTTCTGCCCAGATGCTGAGGTCCAGCACCAAGGGCCTTCTGACGGTTCCCTCACTGCGAGAAGCAAAGCTACAAGGAACCAGGCAGAGGGCCTTCTCGATAGTGGCACCCGCCCTGTGGAACGTCCTCCCATCAGATGTCAAGGAGATCAACAACTACCTGACATTTAGAAGACATCTGAAGGCAGCCCTGTTCAAGGAAGTTTTTAATGTGTGACATTTTAATGTATTTTAATCTTTGTTGGAAGCCGCCCAGAGTGGCTGGGGAAACTCGGCCAGATGGGCGGGGTACAAATAAATTAGTAGTAGTAGTAGTAGTAGTAGTAGTAGTAGTAGTAGTTCAGAAAGCCAGTTGCTGGAAACTACAGGAGGGGAGAGTGGTCTTGTGCTCTGGTCCTGCTTGAGGTTTCCCCACAAGCAACTAGGTAGCCAGTAGAGGCAGCAGGCTCTTTGTTTTATGTTCTTATGAGGTTGATCCATTAGGATAAAGGGGACACTGGCCCACCAACCTCAGTCTTGATTCCTTCAAACCCTACAGCCTGTCTTCTTTCTTACAACCAGTCCGGGTGGTGACACTAGCTGTCAGCTTCCTCTTCCTTGTAGGATAAGGGTAAATGTCAAATGAGTTGGCTCTGCCTGTCATGCTCTCTGGTGCCATCTAATGGTGGCCTCCCTGCCTTCCACCCAACCAATCTCAATGGGTACCAGCCGCCATTGCACAAAGCTAACAGAAGCTCTGTGTGTGTGTGTGTGTTTTCAAAGAAATTACATTGGGCGGGAGTTAGACACCCCACCCAGTACTGCGGCTCTTATGCAATTCAACACACACACACCTGATTTAAGAAAAGAAAAAGAAAAAAGACCAGGAGTTTTTGATCACAACCAGAAGAACATTATAAACAAAGTGTTTCCATTTATGTAGGCAAGAACCAGGCTGCTATTTGTGTTGATTTCTATCCAATGTAATCTCCTCTCTGTCAAGCAGCAGACCTGACATTAACTGGGCCAGAATGTTAGGAACCCCCCTCCACGCCCAAGTGACAGCCTTTGCTGTGTGTTGGCTTTCTTTCCCACTACACTGAAGTACAGTCTAGAGCATCTGACAAAGCAAGGGGAAAGGAGATAGTGTGAAATTGGCAGGGAGCCCTGGAGATGCTCCTGAAGTTAGGGAGGGGAGGCGTGGAGACAAAACACAAATCCAAATGTTCCGCTTCAGCATATGGATATGATTGCTAATCAGAGGCTTCCCTCTAATCCCTCCCTGGGATCAAGGATTTGGTCTGACTCTTCAAACTTACAACAGTATTAGATAATGGAATAAAAAGTGTCACGAAAGCAGAGTACGCAATTAGACTGCAGCATTTAGAAGCAATTAGCCTATTGTTGTTTAATGGACTCGGGGGGGGCTTTTAGTTTAGAGAAAAGGCAAGTTAGAGGTGAGATGATACAAGTTTTTAAAATTATGTGTGGCTTGGAGAAAGAGGACTGAGAAACATTTTTCTACCCCTCTCATAACACTAGAACTCATGAACTGAATGTTGGAAGATTCAGGACAGATAGAAAGTTACTTTATCACACAGTGCATCGTTAAACTATGGAACTCACTCCCACAAGAGGCAGTGAGAGCCACCAACTTGGAGGTATTTAAAAGAAGATGGGACAGATTCATGGAGGATATGGCTACTAGTGACAATGGCTGGGCTCTGCCTCCTCAGTCAGAGGCCGCAATACTTCTGAATAACAGTTGCTGGAAACCACAGGAGGAGAAAGGGCTCTTGCACTTGGGCGCTGCATGAAGGTCTTCTACAGGCTGGTTGTCCACTCTGAGAACAGGATGCTAGCTGGATGGGGCATCGGCCTGATCCAACAGGCTCTTCTTCCTGGGAGGTGACTGATGCCATGATAGCCAAGAGGGGACTGTCCTAGGTAGAGTTTGGGTTAGAACGTGTGTGTGTGTGTGTGTGTGTGTGTGTGTGTGTACAGAAAGACAGAGAGGTGGGCATAGAGCTTTAGTAAGGAACTATGGCTCTCTGGGGGACGCAGGTGGCGCTGTGGGTTAAACCACAGAGTCTAGGACTTGCCGATCAGAAGGTCGGCGGTTCAAATCCCCGCGACAGGGTGAGTTGCCGTTACTCGGTCCCTGCTCCTGCCAACCTAGCAGTTCAAAAGCAAGCCAAAGTGCAAGTAGATAAATAGGTACCGCTCCGGCGGGAAGTTAAACGGCATTTCCATGCGCTGCTCTGGTTCGCCAGAAGCGGCTTAGTCTTGCTGGCCACATGACCTGGAAGCTGTACACCAGCTCCCTCGGCCAATAAAGCAAGATGAGCGCCGCAACCCCAGAGTCGTCCGCGACTGGACTTAATGGTCAGGGGTCCCTTTACCTATGGCTCTCTGAATGTTTCTGGACTGCAACTTTCGCAGCCCCTGACCATTGACCATGCTGGCTGGAGCTGATGGGAGTGGAGTCTGGGTTTCTTAGGGTAAACAGGGCACTGCCCCACCAAACTCAGTCTGCCCTCAGCCAGCCCCACCTGCCTTGACTCCTTATTTACAACCATCCCAGGAACTGGGTCTGTCTGTCACTCTCCTCCTTCTTAGTCTCAGTGTTGGCCCTTTAGAACTCAGCAAGAAGGATGGGGGCCAAACTAGAAATAGTTGCTTCTGGCTGGCTATATGTCTAGCGCCATCTACTGGTCAGCTTCCCTTCCTTTCACCCTTTCATTCCCGGGGGCACCAGGCCACCACCATTAAGGGCCAAACTAGACACGGCAAGAATTTCGTTCATGCAACTAATACGCATGCTTATTGATATGCAGGGGAAATTTAGGCAGGGGAGGGGAGGGTAAGTTTAACTCTCTCCCTGCCAGGGTCCCAACCATAATTGCCTAGAATTTCAATGTAATCTCTCATTGGTTCCACTGGAGGCTTCTCTTGATATGCAAATACAGTGGTACCTCGGGTTAAGTACTTAATTCGTTCCGGAGGTCCGTTCTTAACCTGAAACTGTTCTTAACCTGAAGCACCACTTTAGCTAATGGGGCCGCCCCACCACCACACGATTTCTGTTCTCATCCTGAATCAAAGTTCTTAACCCGAGGTACTATTTCTGGGTTAGCGGAGTCTGTAACCTGAAGCATATGTAACTGAAGTGTATGTGTCAGGGAACTGACATCGGAGCCAGAGGCAGAGGCGAGGCTCTCAAACGATGCTGGAGAAGGGCCCAGCAGGGGGAGAGGCGGCTCACCAGCTGGGGAAGGAAATCAGCGTAACACCAGGGATAAAGGGGGGCAGATGGGGGAATCGGCGAGGGGGCTCCAGGACTCTTCGCCGGAGATCAGCAAGGAGAGCACAGGTCCTCCGCTACCCACGCCCTCCCTGCGCAGAAGACTTCCGTGCAGGGAGAGTAGGAGGAGACTTGGAGTCAAACAACTTTTATGCTGGAAAAGGTTTAAGAAACGCCCACTGACAGATTCTGCCAGCGACTGAACAGCCACGAAGTGTAGGGCTGTCCAGACAGAAAAGGTTTAACAAGGCAAACTAGCCAGGAGTGGCACCAACTTGCGCACGAGTAACCCCTACAGTTATTACAGTATGTAACCTGAGGTACCATTGTATCAGCTTGGGACTGGGTTGGGTTGGGTTGAGAAGAGTACATATAACTCTTTCTCGCCCTAGCCAGTGACGTAGCGTGGGGGGTGCAGGGGGTGCGGCCACACCGGATGCAACATCTGGGGGTTAGGGGGCGCAAATCCACGGGTTAGGGGGCGCAAATTACTTGCCTTGCCCCAGGTGCTGACAACCCACACTATGCCACTGGGGTTAGCCTAATCCTATACCCCACACCACACAGTTCTGAGGCTGTCTAGGCTTTCCTGTGACTCTTGTTTGCACAATGCAAAACATGAACATTAATTCCCTTCACACAAGCAACAAGCAACATCTCTTGTTTAGGCCTAAGAAGAAAACAAGCTCCCGGTGTTCTGGCAGATGACTGCCAAAGCTAATGAGCCCTAATCCTTTATTGTAAAATTATATCAAATTAATTTTTATTTGATGAATACTGTGTGCAATTAAATAGCTATCAACATATCAGACTCCCTGTATTTATGCTCTGCCAGTTTTGTAACAATTCCTGGCCCCCTCGGGCTACCTCAACACAGCATTTCTGGCTCAGGGCCTTATGAGGAATTGGGGTTTTTTACTAGCAGAAGACAGAAAAGAGGGGGAGTTGCATATAATGCCAAGAACAAGATTCATATTCAGAAAGGCTGGTTTGAGCACTGGGCAAGCAGCAATAAAAGGAGATTCAGTCGGTGTTGCCTGCTGGCATCCATCTGTCTCAAGAGACAATTGGGGGCACCTCTGGGAGTGAAGTTGAACCGCTGTGTTAGCAGCCCAAAGTGACTTTCCCTGGCCACAAGCCTGGGCCATGTCTATGGAGGTCCTGGGCTGCACAGACGACAAGACCCCCCTCTCGGTTTGGCTGATCTGGTCCAAAAGTGGGCAGGGTCACCACTTCTCTCTTTTTCCGCCACCCCCTTTATTTTTATTTCTCTCTCTCTCTAATCCCGCTTTCTTTCTATCTTTCTTTCTTTCCCCCTCCCTCTCTCTCTCTCTGCCACCTCCCCTTTTTAATTTTCTCTCTCACTGCCCCCCCCCTTGGTGGATCTACATACAGGGGGGGAACGCTATAAATAAGTCAGAAATTAAATCATTAGAACAAAAGAAAAAAAGCCATGTAAAATCGCACAGAAAAGTTTTCTGCTCTACAGCGCCATCTGATGTTGCATGTTTACAACACATTCAAAATGCTGTTTTTGGACTAATGTAGCTGAGTCCTGTGTGTGTGTGTGTATGTGTGTGTCTTTTTCTTTCCAGCACCCTTTCCATTCCATTGCCCACCCTCCTCCCTGCCACCTGAATGAAATTAGACTGTATGGAATGAGGTTGAAGGCCACAGGATTCCCACCCCAGTTCTAGGTTTCTTTAGCTCCACTCTGGGGACAAAAATGACCTTGATGGTTATGTTCTCTGTTATGTACTGAAGTTCTCACCCTGGGCCAGCAGGGGGATACTGTAAATAGTTATGCAAATAAGGGATCAAAAGTGACGTTCAGCGATTGGATAGTTTTAGAAAATTGTTACAGTTACGTTGTACTGGAGCTCTATATAAGCAGGCTGACTGAACCCTTCAGTTCAGTTCTGTTCTGGCCTGTGAATAGACAAGAGCTGTTTGAAGAATCGCTGTGTCGTCTGATATGTTCACCCACAACTTAACATTCTCCCTCCACCCTCAGAGGCATTATGCCTCTGAATACCAGTTGCTGGGTGTACAAGTGATCAGAGTGCACTAACGTCCTGCTTGCAGACTTCCCATGGGCAACAGCAGGGCTTTTCTTGTGTTCCTATGATCCCAAGCTAATCGTGATTCAGGCTGCATCATCACCAGGAACACCATGTGAATGTAACATGAGAGATAACAGAACTTCCTCCCCGCCCCCCGCCCCCTGCTTAGCAGCAGGCCTTTGAAAAAATGGTTTCCTATAATTTGGGTCCTTCAAAAAAAGGATACCAAGGAGCTGGAAAGGATGCAAAGAAGATGAGAAAGGATGACAAAGTGTTCGGAATGCGTGACTTATGAGAAAAGTATGAAGAGTTTGGACAGATTTTGCTTCAAGGAAAGACCATTGGGGGGGTGAGCGAACAACAATAGCAATTTTCACATATTTTGGAGACCGCCAAGCAAAGTTGCAATTAACCCTTTGTTCTAAAGGAAGGGTTCGAAGATGAAGCAGGAGCAAGAGGTTGTGCCATTGGCCCCTAAATCAAGGGAATCAGCATCAGATACAATAGCATTCTGTTTTTATGATGATTGAGGCTCAAAAAGGCAGTTGTCAGAGAGGAATGTGGGGTTTTGTTGTGCGGGAGGGGAAACAGAGGCAAGGAACACACCAGAACCAGGGAGCTAATTGCTTCCTTGACTCTGCACATTAACCACGTTGGCATCCACCTGGGCCTAGAGACACCTCTTCTAACCTGCAGTATACATTATTTCAGAACTTCTATTACTGTGGTTGGCTGTTTTTGAAATAATTTTATTGGTTTCTTCCATGAGCTATGCATATCATATAAAGTCACAAAACAGAAATTAAATATAACAAGATATAAAAAGCAAACAATGAAAAACCCTCCTCCCTATGCTGGAAGCCAGGTAAGTAATGGTTATATATTCTTATGTATAGTCACTGTTGCCTGTTTAATCCATCTTCTGCATTGCTCTTGCAGGGCCCTTGCATTGTGTATTGCCAGGAACATGTGTCACTATTTTCATTGGCCAGAAGAGATCAAGATATCTGAGGACAAAGTTCAGAGCAGAAACATAATCATGACATCCAAATTTGAGCTGATGCTGATGATACGGTGTTTTGTAAACCTGATGTCTTGGCATCTGTAATAAACGGCCACCAAATAGCATATAATGTGTCTGGTTTCTTTTCCTTTTTCTTTTATGAGTGTGGTTTTAAACAAACCCCAAGCATTCTGGAGAGATTTGACCCTCTTGACTTTCCGTTTTAACTTTTTTCCCCCTCCAGTCCCAGGGAAAATTCTGACTATGCTAAACTTCCTTCTTAATTGTACACTTAGCCTATATGTTGACTAGCAGTGGGTCCACTGTTCTCAATTGGTTCAGGAACCCTTACATCTCATACCAGGCTCTGGGAACCCCTTAAGATTAAGCGTGGGAGAGGAAGGGTATCGTCTGCTGTTCTACCTCAGACGCAGGCTTTTTCACTGGTGGCACCAGGGCTGTGGGGTGCCCTCCCAGCTGAAATACCAGAGGCCTCCTTGGTATTGGCCTTCTGCCAGCTCTTGAAGGCACACCTGTTTATTTCCCTGTTCCCCTAACTACAGTCTCCTGGTTTAATAGCTGTCTTAACCGTTTCGATGTGCTGTCTGGATAGGCTTGCATTATGATACATTTTAATTGTGGATGTTTTAAGGTTTTGGGGAAATTGTTTTGTTGTGCATTTTAATTACGTGTGTTTGTATTTTTTGGCAATGTAATTGCCACTTTAGCAGTTTAGCGGTATAGAGTGGTTGCGAGTGACTTTTACTCAGACTAGATGCATTTAAATTGACATATGCTACTCATTAATTTCAATGAGTCTACTCTGAGCAGGACTAACATGGGATTAATAATACATGTAATTCACTCAGTGCAGATGTACAGAATATCCTTCATGGAGCTCTGTAGCTCAATGGGGAGCTTCAGAATTTAAAATATATCAAAGCTGAGCTATTTATTCCAGATTGGTGCACCTTCTTTTAACATATCTAGAATATTATATCCTCTGGAGCTACACTCGAGAACACTAGGGTCAGAGGACAGTCCTCTGTTTGAAGGGCACCCTGGTCCAAGAGTGATACTGTTTTAGATCTATGAGGATCAACACCTTGTGAACTGTGATCACTCTTTGTATAGACAGCAGATAAGTGGAGCCTCCAACTTCTGAGGCAGTTTACCTCTGAACACCAGATGCTGGGGTCAGACAACAAAGGCAGGCAATAGCTTGTGAGTTGAGTTTTCCAGATGCTTCTGACTAGCTGCTGGTTGGAACAGATTTCTGTAATGCAATGGTTTTCAACTAGTGAGTTGTGGCACCCTGGGGTGCCATGGCCTCTGACCCTCTTTTCTTCCTTCCCTCCTCTGATGCCCTCTCACATCTCTACCTCCAAATGGCTTGCACAGCTGTTTGTTGCAGCAGCCCTGGCTACTAGCTCTGCAGGCGAATGGTGCCTCTGGGGCTGGCCAGGGGGTGCTCCCCAGGCTCCTGTGGGGCAGTGTGAGGAGGCATCTCTCTTTGGGGCAAGGGGGGAAGCTCAGAGATCAGGGGCGACAGCCACGGCTGCCCAGAGGGGGAGAGGAGAGGAGGCTGAGGGAACACTCCACAAGGAAGGTTGTTTGAAAAAGGGTGAGAGGCTGCCACCTCAGCATACAAGGGGTGGCATAACTGGGCTCCTGAGCCCCACAGGGGTGCCGCAGAAAGAATGTAGTTGGTCAAGGGAGCCATGGACTCGAATAGGTTGAAAACCTCTGCTGTAATGGATGTTGAACCGCATATTGCTCTTAAAGTAGTCAGCGCAGGATGGCAAGAGGTGTTATCTTCTGACTAGTCTAGGGATGCGGGTGGCGCTGTGAGCTAAACCACTCAGCCTAGGGCTTGCTGATCAGAAGGTCGGTGGTTCGAATCCCCGCGACGGGGTGAGCTTCCGTTGCTCGGTCCCAGCTCCTGCCCACCTAGCAGTTCAAAAGCACACCAGTGCAAGTAGATAAATAGGTACCACTCTGGCAGGAAGGTAAAGGGCATTTGCATGCACTGCTCTGGTTCACCAAAAGTGGCTTAGTCATGCTGGCCACATGACCCAGAAGCTGTACGCCGGCTCCCTCGGCCTTTAGAGCGAGATGAGCGCCGCAACCCCAGAGTCGTCTGCAACTAGACCTAATGGTCAGGGGTGCCTTTACCTTTACCTAATCTAGAGCAGGGCTAGGGAACCTATTTCAGCTCAAGTTCTGCATTCCCTTCTTGGCAACCTTCCAGGAGCTATGTGCCAGCAATGGGCAGGGCCAGCTTCAAACGTGGGCAGAGAATGGAGTGCAAGTGTTACTGTTGTACAGTGGACTAAGAACACAAGAAGAGCCTGCTGGGTCAGGTCAATGGCTTCCCATTCTCACGATGGTCTATCCCGTCCAACATCCCATTCTCACGATGGTCAACCTGATGGCTGTCAGAAACCTACAAGCAGGACTCGAACACAGGTGCACTCTCCCCTCTTGCAGTTTCCAGCAACTGGCATTAAGGAACATTACTGCAAATGTAATGAGCATAGCCATAATGGCTGGTAGGGATTGACAGCCTTCTTTTCCATGAGTTTGGCTAATATCTCTATAAGGGAAGAACACTCCAGGAGGCTGCAAAGCAGGGTCAGTGAGAGGCGTGGCCTGCAGAGAGGGGGTGTGGCTGGGAAATATTTCCAAGGGCCTGGTAGAGAGGCTTGGAGGGCCACATTCTGACCCGAGACTAGAGCCTTGGCACCAACTCACTCAGCTTGTTCCCCAGCTGATGGTTACCGGAATCTGCAAAAAAAAATTAGGACGCAGTCCCTTGTTGAGCAGGCGGGCAGCAGCGGAGCTATCGTTTTTTTCCATCTGTCGTAATCTTGCCTTTGCATCTTTATTGGTAGAATGGGTAAAAATGTAAAACATCCTCCTTGGAAATTAGAGCAGTCCTTCAAAGCTCAGCTGCATCTGGACAATGTAGGGTTCCGTCAAAAATGTTTACAGAACGTGGAAGGGGGGGTTGGGGGTGGAAATCAAAGCGTTTGTGGGGAGAAAGAAGAAGATGGCAGCCCCAGACGTCGAGCAAAGCCCCACTGTCATATCCCCTTGGGAAACGGAAGACGGGAACATCAGGACTCGTTTATTTTAAGTAAACTATAAATATCAGACGACAAGGAATGCATGTAAGAAATGAAAATTTGGGCCGGATCCAGTGAGTTTCCGAAAGGTCTTGGACAAACATGTCTGATTGAATCTGGCAATTCAGCCCCCCACCCACCCCCACCCATTGGTTAAAGTTGATCAAGAGAGCAGAGAGTGAGATACAGTTTAATCCCTTCCAAATGAAAAGCAGATCGCATCAGAAAGAAATCAAGATAGAAGCTCTGCAGGAACTCAGCGGCAGGATCAGTCAAGACATGGAGCTGAGGGCACAGTGTGCCCTCCTATGCTTTGCAAAAGCAAAAACATGCAGCCGGTGGCTGCAAGGTGCTGTTGGGAATTCTCTGTGGGTGCCATTCAGAGGCCTAACAAACTTGCAGCGCGATCAAATCCTGCATAGCATAGGACCACTGCCTTCATGTCTGAAAAACACTGCAGATGGTGCTGGTTTCTGTCTCTTGCCCTCTGAATCTTTTCCACTAGTCCTTAGTATGTGAAGGTCAGAGTTATTTCGGCAGCGGCAATGAAAAGCCACTCTGCACATCATAAAGGCACCCAGGTGTTTTTTTTTAATAACTTCAGAGCCCTTTTGGTGCACCATATGCAGATAATTACAAAGCAATCCATCTGCCTCTGCTCTAGGGAAGTGTAAGCAGGAATAAAAGTAGCCTTGGCCTATGGCTGCCTTTGTTTTCAAAAATCCTGCCATCAAGTACTCTGAGCATATGCAGAGTGCCTTTTTCTCTGATCAGAAATGGCTCTTACCATGGGCAAAGGTTTTGCTATTTTTTTTATTAGTGTCTCTTTAATGTTACTGTTTGTTTTGTTCTTTTTATTGCTAAAGATGTTCTCTTTCGCTGTACAACATGTGACGTTGTAGGAACCTAAGAGCAAAAGCACAAACCTTCAACTGAAAAACTATTGGATGATTTGCTGTGGACCCAACCCTGACCATTGGCTGCCATATTGTTATGAACATCAGAATTGTCATATTGGATCAGAAGACCATCTAACCTAGTTTTCTGTCTCTGTCAGTGGCCAGCCGGATTGTAGTCCCCAGTTACCAGTAAATTCATGTATGTAAATAAAGATTTTGGGTAGAATTCAACTTCATACTCTTCCAATCATTCTGTCTGCACAAGCATTGCTGCTTGCCAGACAGAACAATGCCCCCCCACCCTGTTTCTTCTCCCTCCCCCCCCCCCCAGCATGCTGTTCTGGGGGTTTTCCTGACACACACCCTGAGCCAATTTGGAGGGGTGCAAGCAGAAATATTTGTGCAGGGCTTCCACTGGCAAATGAACACCTCATCAGCTAACATTTACTCAAAGTAGATTCACTGAAATATCTTGTCCATCAGTTTCAATGGATCTACTCTGATCAGAACTAGCATTGAATGCAACCCATAGCCTCTGGTGTGTTAGAAAAACCCTGCTCTAGACTGCTCGTTGCAGACCTATACATTCCTTTTCTTTTATTCCTCTTTAATAAACAGCACCCTCCCTGCCTCCCAGCCTGGGCACACTTTTACTCCCTGCCTCAAACCCAGAGTTCTGTCTTCCTGGGGCACAATTACTTGCTTTATCTTACCTCCCAAGGATCCCTGGGAACTGTTACGCTTGGTTGGAACGACTTGGAAAATCCCCTTTCTGCCAACTGTGTCCCAAGAAGAAGAGCAAGCAGGGGCAGGAACCTGGGTGGGCATGCCCTGGCAGGGCCGTTAGAAAGAGGACAATACAACAATTCATCCCCCCACCCACCCTCTCCTTCTAGCCATTCCCTTCCTAGGCACTGATCTGCTCAGAGCCCTCTTGGAGCTGCCATTCAAAAAAAAACCAATGATAATTAAATTCTGTTTCGACCTGCCCTGGCCTCCAAAGACTGTGGCAGTTAGCCAGGGACAAGGTGTTGCTTTCTCTGTGCAATAAAGCCAGGCCCGGCTGCAGCCTTTTAAAAGGTCTGAGCAAAGGATCTGCTCATGGTCTTTATGACCTGCTTCTCTGGATGAGGTCAGGTTGCCAGAGGGGAGCGAGAGCATAGCAAGAGTGGGCCAGACATGGGTTTAGTTCTCATTAAGGTAAAACCTATGTCTGGGCTAGACCATTTCGGGTTGTAGGTATGCACGCCCATGAATGGTGATGCTTGTGTGTGTGTGTGTGTGTGTGCCCTGCAACTGTCCTGGGAAAACCGGGACATCCTATTTTTTCACACGAGAGAATGGCGGCACCCCAAAATGCATGTTTTGGGGCACAATGTTCTCATGCAAGAGCACAGCCCTGAAAAAAAGCTGAGAAACCACCAGGGCAGGGAAAACACACTCAGTGGTTTGGGCAAATAATAATAACAATAATTTTATTTATACCCCACCCTCCCCAGCCAGAGCTGGGCTCAGGTCAGGGCGGCTATCATCAATAAAATTTCAGTAAAAACATAATAAGGGAAAAAATTAAATACAGGTTAAAATGCAATTTAAAATACAGCCTCATTTTAAAAGTCAAAACCATAAGGGGAGGGAAACATAAGGGTCAGACTGAGTCCAAACCAAAGGCCAGTTGGAACAGCTCTTTCTTGCAGTCCCTGCAGAAAGATGTCAAGTCCCACAGGGTCCTAGTATCTTGTAACAGAGTGTTCCACCAAGTTGGGGCCAGTACTAAAAAGGCCCTGCAAAGGGCTACTGGTCAGTGGTAGAGCATCTGAACTACTAATGCAGACATCAACAACCTTTCAGGGCCCATTTGCACACAAGAGAAATTGTCGTGGGCGCAACACACAAACAGCAACTTATTCTACTGGTTACAGTACAGTCCTTCTTCCAAGCCTAATTTCAGTTGGGGTGGATGGATGGAAGGGACCTTGTTGACACCAGGGAAAGTCTCCGTGGGCACCCCATTGGTGACCCTGCCCCAATGCCTGCAGATTGAGCTGCACAAGCAACAAGACCTGAATAAAAAGATGGAAACTTGACTGGTCCAGGTACAAGCCTGCAATTCTGCCACTGCACCAGGTCAGATTATAGGACTTGAGAGCCCCACCCTTCCCCTTGCTTGCATGATCTGACAAGGATAGACAGGCTGTTCCCTTGGCCTGTGGACTTGCATAGTGAACCAGAGCAAGATGGAGCTATCACAGAGAAGTTGGAGCGAACCAATGGATTCAAATTGCAAGAAAGGAGATTCCAACCAAACAATAGAAAGAACTTTATGGTGGTAAGAGCTGTTTGACAGTGGAACAGACTAGCTTGGAAGTTGATGGACTCTCCTTCATTGAAGGTCTTTAAGCAAAGGTTGGATGGCCATCTGCCAGGAATTCTTTACCTAAGATTTCTGTGTTGCTGGGGATTGGACTCAATGAACTTTGGCCTGCCTTCTAATCCCTTCCAATTCTATTATTTTTTTCTAAAGATTTATACAATTCTGAAAGACTTTTGGCCCAACAGCTTCTCAAGTTTTCCTCTATCCCATCCCACCCTAAGTAAAATAAATATAAAAATTCAGCCAAGTGTTAGGATCTGATCTGCTGCTGGATCCCATGAGCAAGGCGGGTCAGGACCACGGATAGCTCGAGGGGAGCAACTTGCTCCAACAAAGGTTCAGAGCGAACTTGGCCCTTTTCAGCCTCTGCCCTCCTCCTTCCGACTGCCTCTCCGAGGCGCCACCCCCCTTGTGGATAACCTCTTTTTCATAAAGGGCCAACCCTCTGGTCTGTACATACCGGTAGGTACTTGTTCCATAGCCTCTCACCCAGTGTGCTCCCTGAACCATTCGACCAGTGAGGCATTTGGATTCTGAGATTCAGGGGGAGGTGCCATGAGGATCGAGGCTCTGGCCCTACAGGCCACAGTGGTACGGGACATTCTTCTCTGTGCTCCTGTCCATCAGCCTCAAGCTCAGTCTCTCAGTTTGCAGGGCCTGGGGCCTGGTCTGGCTCTGTTGCCAGAGACTCCACAGTCTCTGACCCCAAAGCCAGACTCTGGAGTCATGACACAAAGTTGAGTGAGGAACATCTTTTCATTCAGTTGCAGGGAGAAAAGATTGCTTCTTTTGTTGTGCATATGGTGGTGGCACAAGAGTCCTGCTGGGATGGGTGAGGAGTGGAGTTGGCAACTCAAGGCGTACATGGTCATCTTTTTTTCCCTTTTTTCTTTTTTTTTTACATCCTGCTGATCAGGGAAATAAGCATTAAGAAAGGTATGGAATGGCTTCATGTGATGAACCTGATAGCCAACAGCAAGAGGTCAAGCCAGGTATTTACATATAAGTTAAGGATGGCAACTTTCCAACTGGCCATGACTCTGAGGACCTAAACAAGTGATAACCTTTGCCCTTGTGTTATGAAAAGCTTTGCCTGTTCCTTTCTGCACAGCAGGCAGCCTATAAGGACTCTGCCCCATGTTCATTTTGGTCCTTTAGCAACCCTAACTCGCTTCTGCAGTACCATAAGCTGCAATGGGGAAGTTTGCCCTCTCTTTAAGAGGGTGCATCTTAAAACTCAGGCTTTTATCCTTCTAAGTTCTACTTTGACTAGACATGTTGGAATTAATAGGCCTAAATTAGTCATGTCCATTCATTTTCCTCATAGTCTGACTTAACGCAACACACACCAATTTACAGCTACTTCTGATATTCCTATACAGTATTAGGCTTTAGGAAGAGAAAGGGCGCTCTCTGCTGTTTACTGAGGAAAAATAAGCTTTTGAACAGGACAGAGTCTCCAACCTGGAACAATGGAAAATGGTATCGAAATGTAATGTTTGAATCTGCCAAAAGCTAGGTCAGATACCATTTGGAAGTCCCACCTGGAAATTTTGAGACAACAGGAGTCAGCGATTGGATTCAGTCATCATATAGAAATTACAGGCAAGGTGCACATGAGCCAAAGATTCTATATCCACCCCAACTCCCCAAGGACAGAGACATTCACTGTAAGGGGACCAAGCTGGTGATATTTCCAAATTGTTGAAGCAAGCAATTGGGTGGTGCCCTGCTCCTTCCAGTCCTCCACTCTTAGCCCATTGCTTCCTTCCTTGGCCACTGCAGACAAACAACGTAGAGTGTTATTGCACTCAGGTGATGCTTGTGGGCTTCCCATAGGCATCTGGTTGGCCACTGGGAAAACAGGAGCCAGGACTAGATGGGCCTCCTAGAACAGGCTGTTCTTATGACTTCATGATCTACTCACTCGGTTCCTGGTGGGTATTACAACAAAGATTCAATAAATAGACAAAAATGTTGATTTCCCTGCTCCCACTCTGGTGCTCGCAATGGGAACCGAGTATAGTAAAGATTTTATGTTGTGATTTTATGTAGAAACTGACCTGAGACCTGCGGGTATAGGGTGGTATAATTATAATCATCATCATCATCATCATCATCATCATCCCAGCATCGTGCAAAAACGTACAGTGGCTTAGCACTGCCAACTCTGTTGTTCACACCAATAGACATTACTGCTTCTCAAATATTCAATGATGCAAGAGAGGAGGAGTGTCTTTTTAAAAAAAGAAGCTAAAGTGAGAGAATCCAGAGATATATGAAGTCCTTCATTGTACAAGTGGTGTGTTCTATGGGTTTCCCTGAAATCAAGTCCCTCTGTTAAGGTCTATCCATTCAGAATAAGTTTACACTGATCCACCCACTGGTTTGCTAGCAGCCAGGAGTGCCCCCCAGTTCTCTGGCAAGCGGAACAACTGGTACCATGCAGATTGCTAAAGCAGAAGTCTAATTTCTACTGCAGTTTCCAAGCAGGTAAGAAGCTGCAATACAGTTGTCCCTTCCAAGCAGCAGGAGAGACTCCTGCTGTTCCTTTCTACACCCCTGTATAAATGAGATAAGATTCTATCTGTCTCCCATGCCAGAGGATAAAGGGGAAAGGTCTGGTGGCAAGCACAGATAATGACTGGCTGGTAAACCAGGTTAGGGTATGCCGACTCCTGATTAAGAAGTTAACCGACATGCTCCATCACTTATCCTGCATTGAGGTGAGAGAGAAATTCAGTGACATAAGAAAAGGATGGGAGAATCCTGGCTTGGGAGCAGTACATGTGAAAAAGATCTAGGTGTCTTTGGCCATATCCATACGATACATTTAAAGTGTATATTGGTGAAAATGACCAAAAAATTGCTTCATATCATAAGAAACTGCTTGCAAAAATGTGTGTTATTTGACAAAATTTGTCCGCAAGGGAAATGTGAAGACTGACACCCTCCCATTCAGAAAGTCTCGCCTTCATTGTCATCACCTGATGGGTCCAGAAATACTTATCTTCCCCGCCACCCTGGAACACAGGAGCGCTGACTTGGGCCCCAGATTATGGGCACCCAATGGCAACCGTGTTGTAACATGATGTCATGACTTTGTGCCAGGGCCCTCTATAGTTGGTGCCAGTGCTGGAACAGATTTCCTTCTCCCATCCTCTCAGTGCAGTAATATATTTCATAGCACCTGTGCTGGGAAAACCAAAGGACATTTCTGCACAATTAGATTCCGAAGTATCAAAGAACTATAAAGATCCATTCATTGCTAGGGATGGACAAAACTGTTCATTTTTTTGTTTCTCATTTTTCCCAATATCCACATGTTCCAGATCCATTTGCATATTTTTAAGCCCTCCCGAAAATTCATTTATTTTATTTTACTTTACTTTGGGTGGGATGGGATAGGTCATTTATCCAGTCAGTTTTCCTATTCCTGGCAGTTTCCCATTTGGACACTAATCAGCTTCAACAGTGGACAACCATTAGGTACCTCTGCCCCATTCTCTATGAACCAAGATGGAGTCAGAAGCAGCTGCAATATCTTATAAGAACTGCTTTCCTCCCTGAAACCTTTTTCTCCGTCTCCCTCCAAATACCCTGCAGGTATTTAAGTAGGTTATAAATGTGGGGGGTTTGCCATGGCACTTTCCCAAACATACCCCATAAATTGCAGTCCCATGCCGATCATAAGCCAGGTAATAAGGCCACTTTTTTTTCGTCCCGCCAAAAGCACAGAGGTGGCAGCAGGGAGGGGGTGAAGGCTTATTAGCGTTAAGGTGAATTTTATGTGCAATGGAAAATGTTTACTCAGCTGAAAGCAAGAAGGGTTTTGAACCCAAGAATGCATGTTAATGAAAACAAGAGCATGCAGAGGAGAAGTGAGTTTTGGCACAAAGTGGCAATTCACTTGCGTGCACAGGTGTAATCACACGGGAGGAGCCCAAAGCCTCCAGGTCAGAGCGCTCACAGTGCCCTCATTTGCTTCACACTTTTGCAAAAACTAATTGCAGGTGCTGCTTCATATTGCAGCAGAATGTCATGGGTAGACATCATTCCTTCATTCTTTTCTGTAACCATAAAAGGTAAAGGTAAAGGGACCCCTGACCATTAGGTCCAGTCGTGACCAACTCTGGGGTTGCGGCGCTCATCTTGCTTTAATGGCCAAGGGAGCTGGTGTACAGCTTCCGGGTCATGTGGCCAGCATGACTAAGCCACTTCTGGCGAACCAGAGCAGCGCACGGAAACACCATTTACCTTCCCGCCGGAGCGGTACCTATTTATCTACTTGCACTTTGACGTGCTTTTGAACTGCTAGGTTGGCAAGAGCAGGGACCGAGCAATGAGAGCTCACCCTGTTGCGAGGATTCGAACCGCCAACCTTCTGATCTGTAACCATAGGCCATCATTAAATCTGGCAGCGATACAACAGTGGAGCCCAAAGGCAACGTACTCAGTGACATAGCTCCTTTGAAGTGCTTGCATGGTCCTAAACAGCTTAGGACTTGGATATTAAGAAGGATATTGACAAGCTGGAAGGTGTGCAAAGGAGGGCAACCAAGATGATAAAGGGCCTGGAAATCAAGCCTTATGAGGAGCAATCAGTCTGGTTCAGAGCAGCAGCTGTTGCCTACTCCATCACCTTGGTAATAGAGACGCCAAGGAGGTAGAACCCTGAACAAAAGTGTGCAGGAACCTTTGAAGACTTTTGACATTGCCCAACCCCCTTAGCCAAAGACTAACCCAAAATCATCATACATACATCATAGGAGGCAGTCTACAGCAGAAATCCTGTCTGCCAGGATACCTGATAATGGTCGCTGGTTGCATTACCTGGGCAGCCTGGCCATTATTTTGTGATGGTTAATATTTTAGTTCCTGAATCCAGGTTAGAGGCTCACCCTATTCATACACAAATACACCCTTAAGATGGGATTTGTAAGCGAAAAGACAATGGGAAGGCTTTCCCCATTTGCCTCCCTTACTGCAGAGGAATATTTGAGGTCATTGAGAGAGCCAAAATGGCTTCAGGATTGCTCTCCTGTACTGTTTCAGACACATGGTTTACATATTTAGATATATGTGCATTTATGAATATTTATTCTATATTTGAGACCTTAAAATTCTTATAACAATCCCCCGTTTGGAGCTATAATTTTATCTAAAATTGTTGCGCCACCAAACAACCTAATGTCCACCCTTCCCAGATGTTGTAAGTGGATGTGTTTATGTAACCCCGAAGAGACTCGCACGTCAGGCCTCTTAAGGCTATTCGCAAGTGTAGCAGTGCACATAGCTGGGCATAGGATCCTGTATCATATAAAATAACACGTCTTGTTTTGTTCTATAGTTAAATTACTTGTGGCATTCTAACACTCTCCCATTTCCCATAAAAATGAGGGTCTATGCTTTACACATATGCTTTACTTTCAGCAGAAAGTTCCATTTAAAATGAAATATGTACGGTAGTTGTTTTGCTTCTGCTTTTTTGTGTTCTCAGGTGTCAAAGTTAGCCTCCTGGCCCTGCTCCTCCAGTATACCACAGCAACATCCCCCAGTAGGATTCCCTGGTTGGGCTTTCATTGTCCATAAGCAATATCCCATGTAGCTAGGTGGCAACACTCCCTGGAAAGAAATGGTCCATCTTGCCCATCTTTGGGATTTTACTATGGCTTGAGTCTTGCGCTCAAGGGGTGAGTTGCTCTTCTTAGAGGTTCACCTATCCTGTCTGAAGGGAAAGATTTGTTTCCTGTGAAAATCTCTGTAAGGGTCTGTTTCCTTTGGGCTTTGCAAGGGAATAGGAAAGCAGATCTCTGTAAACTTCCAACGAAGCAGCTTGGCTTGGCATACACGAGAAATGTCTGTGCATGCAAGGAAAATGTGTATATTGGCAAATGCATAGCCAAGGACTAGAAATTAGCAAAGATTAGCATTAAAAATGGCTTTCCCAAGGCTTGAAAACTCCTCCGTGGATAAAAAGGAATTTCCTGTTCACAGGCCAAGGGATTTGGGAAAACCTGGAATTTTATTTTTTTAAAGGGAAAAATCAGCTACTCCTAGCTGTACCCATTTCATACCTATCTGAAAAATATCATTCCCCAATGGCTGAAATGTTCTGATAGCTCAAGCTCTGATTACATATTGCTTTGGTGGTGTATTTGGCATGTAGTAGTAACATGCTGACTGGGGAGTTCTGAAACATTATTATTTACGATTTAAAGTTGTGTTTATTTATTTTAAGCCTTTTAAAAGAGGAGTGTTGCCTGATTAAGAAATCTTACACTGAAGCCTAATGCATATTTATCTGGGAGCAAAGCCCATTGAACTTAAGGGGGCTTTGTTATGCATAGACATTTATAGGAGTACACTATGCCTTTATTAATCGTATGAGTTTAGTCAAATTAAAACAGGACTGTAGCAAAATGAATACTAACTTCGGAGGGTGGGGCACAAGGTGTGCAAAATTCACCCATGCTTCTCCCAACTCCTTCATGCTGCCAACTGCTGTATTTAAAGCCTCAGCATGTCCCAGAATAATGCTGCAGCACAACATAGCTCCCCCCCTCGAAGGTGTTATGTACTGAGTTGAATAGGATCCTAAATGCAGCAGTCTGATTGGTCCTAGAACAATAGGATCCAAAATGGAGCAGTCTGATTGGTTCTTGAACAATAGGATTCAGAATGCAGCAGTCTGATTGGTCCGCAGGTGCCACCCAATCCAGCTCCAGGTGGAAGTGAATCCGCAACCTGATTGGCCTACAGGAGAATCCCAGAATTAGCCAATCACGTGCGGCCCATTGTGTAAATAATGTATATAAAGCAGATATTTTGGGGAAACATTCATTCCTCCTCACCACTATGAGCTGAATAAAGAGCATGAAATCCACTCTCGACTCCAAGTATATTTCACAAGGGATATTCTGGGATGTGGGGAAATGGCATTCCCCACTGTTGGCTGCTTTAAAATGCTAGTGGGTATGTCGCCCAGCCCCTGAGTCCCTTGCAAAGCTAAGCTGTGCTGTCACATAGCTTTGTTCTAAAGCAGCCTTTGCCAATCTGTTGCCTTTCAGATGTTTTGGACTCCCGTCAGCCTCAAACCAAAACAGCCATGGTAGATACTAGGACAGCAAAGCAGCTGGCAGCTTCTGCTAGCAAACAAGATCCCTTGGTAAATGGGGGGAAATTACAAAGCCAGTGTGTTCGCTGGACCATGCATCCTGATGCAAGGCTTCTTATAGAGACACGGAAAACCCAGCACTGGAATGACTGCTTACACACCACCCAAAAAAGAATAAAGAGAGGACAAATGGGACACATATTTGCATAATATTTGCATATGCTAATTTGTATTTATGAATGAAAATTTACAAGGCATTAGTATATCTTAAATAGAAATACATCTCAATAGAATAGGGACTATTTGTGACAAGGTAACCCATATGTCTTGAACGTGGGTGGCGCTGTGGTCTAAACCACTGAGCCTCTTGGGCTTGCTGATCAAAAGGTTGATGGTTCAAATCCCCGCTACAGGGTGAGCTCCTGTTGCTCAGTCCCAGTTCCTGCCAACCTAGAAGTCTGAAAGCATGCCAGTGCAAGTAGATAAATAGGTACCGCTCCAGCGGGAAGGTAAACTGGGTTTCCATGCGCTGCTCTGGTGTCGGTGTTTCATTGCACCAGAAGCAGCTTAGTCATGCTGGCCATATGACCCAGAGCAGACAAACACTGTCTCCCTCGGCCTGTAAAGCAAAATGAGCACCGCAACCCCAGAGTCGTTCACGACTGGACTTAACTGTCAGGGGTTCCTTTACCTTTACCTTAACCCATATGAAGGCTCAGTTTGCTCTCCAGATGCTGTGATGTGCATCTTCAAGGCCCTTCCTGCTTTCCCTTCTTTGGGTTCTTTATCTTCAAACCAGATTTGGCCAAGACATCCCTTTATATAGAGGGCCCTGGCAAACAGGAATTGTCCTCTCTAGGGCAGGTCACCTAGCAATAGGGATGGGGGAGAAATTTGATTCCACTCATCGTTAAAGGCAAGTCTACCTAATTCACACTTTTGGGAGCAACCAAAACACAGCCCCCCTGCAAAATTTACACTTCTCCAACCAAATCATGTGTACAAAATTTATATATTAAAGTGGGCATATAAAGGCATATATTTGCACAAATAATAAAAAATGGATTTTATTGGGGAAATTGCTTTGCAAAAATGTGTATATTAGACAAAATTGCATTTAAAAACTTGTATAGAATATGTATAGGAGGAGAAATTCACTAAAAATTGGTGGTGAATTTTCTTGGGAACTTAAAAAATATGTACTTCAAAAGAATGGGGAAATGTGGAGAACTGAGTTAAAGACTGGAAAAATGAGAAACTGAAATTGACAAATTTCCCCACCCCTCCTTAGTCACCCTTGTCCTGCCTTGAACAACAGATTGTGAAAGAAATTGCTGATCAGGACACAACCCCATGGCGGTTTGCAGGTGTGAACGTAACCTAAACCTTTGCGTGTCTGGAAAGGAAGGATTGTGGTCTGTGGGCCAGAGAAATACAACCCACTAGAACACAGTTCAGTGCAGGCATTTACACCCACACAGAAACAGTTGGCAGGATAACAAATATTTGAGAAGTCCAGTCGAAATATCTCAATTCATGGAAGTGTGTTGCGCCACATTCTCTGTGCGAGGCAGAGACCCTCAGCCACCTGCCAACTGAGAAAAGTGGAACATTAAGCCCCTATGGTCAGGTGGGCAGAACTCAAATTCTGCCATGACCTCAATCCATTAAGAGCGCAGGTTTGCTTTCCAAATCTCAAGGGACTTCTTACTCGGAGCAAACTGTGGAATATGTGCACGGGGGGGAAAGAGCCTTGATTTAGGAGTGGTCGCTGTTCATACACCTGATAATAATCAAAACACAGGATTGACTTTCCTCTCGGCTCGCTTCGCTTTTTTGGCACACTTCGCCTTCAGCTGGCAGAGCGGGCGAAAATCCATTCTCCTTTGGGTCATTAAACAAGCCATTTCCCCTCTAAAGGGAGGGGGGCACTCTGTACGTCTGCGGCCCTGCTGGCCCTACCAAGGCCTGCTCTCCCTCTCTCCTCCCCCCCCCCCCCCGCACCTTGCCCATCTCCAAGGCTTTCTGGGACATCAGGCACATGGATTGGAGTTCTGCATTAGTATGAAAGCAGCGCACACATCTGGAAGTCCCTTTGGTTAATTGGGCAATTATTCATACCACACTTTCTGGAAGGAGCCTTGTTAAAGGCTGGCCAAGAGCAACAATGGAGTGTGGGCTATGCCCCACCCCTCTCAGCAATTGTATAGCGAGAGGAGAGGAGAGGAGAGGACGTTGGGCAGCGGCAAGGGTGGAGGAGGAATGTATTACTGTAGTCAATCCACAGGACGCACCAACATTTGGAAATCCTTTTTCATTCCAGTCTGTAACAAAAAATCTAGATGATGGTGATGATGAGCTGTAGCTCAGTGGTCGGCTTTATGCACTTAAGTTTTCAGTTTCAGTCCCCGGCATCTCCAGGCCATGCTGCAAAAATCTGAAACACTATAGAGCTGTTGTTGGTCTGCATAGCGAATGCTGAGCTTGAGGGGGCAGTGGTCTAACTTGGTATAAGGAAGTTCCCTTTAGTGATTGTGCCTGTAATGTCTTGGTGTGGAAGCTGGGGGCCAGGGGCCAGATGTGACTGCCTAGGCCAACTTATCCAGCCCTGCTCAGCTCTCCTTGGGTCACACCCCTCACTGCCCCAAATGTTTTTGTCTGGCTGGGATGATGAAGATAATAATCTTCCGCTTGATATTGTGAAGTGTACAGTGGTACCTCAGGTTAAGAACTTTATTCTTTCTGGAGGTCCATTCTTAACCTGAAACTCTTCTTAACCTGAGGTACCACTTTAGGTAATGGGGCCTCCCACCATTGCCGCGCCACCGCTGCGCAATTTCTGTTCTCATCCTGAAGCAAAGTTCCTAACCCGGGATACTATTTCTGGGTTAGTGGAATCTGTAACCTGAAGTGTCTGTAACCTGAAGCATCTGTAACCCAAGGTACCACTGTATTGTGAAGTGCGTCTTTGAGGGTGATGCAGAGACTATGGTGCCTGTAGAGCCCAATATGGGAGAGACATGTTTTGTTGCAGCTAGGGCAGATGAAGGCATCTGGTTTTGCTGCTGAAGATGCACCATGGCGTTTCTTCCCTCTGTGTTCCTTCCATCAATCATTCCTCCCCAGGTCACTGCTATGAATATAAGACCTGACTGTCTGTCTGTCTCCAGCACTGCGGTTGTCTGGAAGGAGTTTCCACACAGCAGGGTTGACGTTGCCATATGTCACATTTGCATGAACACAGAGTAGCTCTGCCAGTGGGCCTGGTGCCTGAAGCCAGCTCCCCATAGAGCATGTCCTTAAGGATCCTGCTATTGTATCTTCTATTCTGTGGGCATGACCAAGCCAGCGTAGACGTTACTGAGACAGGAGTGCGAACAAGCTCTGTTTAAAACTCTGTCCTTCCCCAGTTCAGCGTGAACCAATCTCGGGTCTTTTCTGATGCATCACTGATGTTACCACTGCTGAAGTTTTCAGGCTTTCCATAGCAAGAAACAATAGCAATGAACAGCTACCCTGTTTCCACATACCCATGTCAACTTCCCAGAGAAGGCAATGTGCTTACAGGAAAATGTCAGAAAGGAGAAGGTGTGCTAGGATCCAAACCAGGTCCCTGCCTCTTTAAGATCTTATTTAAGAACTTCCATTCCTTAAAAAAGAGACAGACTCTAGGAGGGGTAAATCGGCCCTGGGTGCTTAAAAACCTTCAAAGTCCACTTCGTTGCAGCATGTTGTTAACTTGGATCTGTAATTAACTTTGATCATGTGTCCCCATCATTTTAATAACCACTTCATTGTGGCAGGTGGATCAGTTTTGTTTTCTCCTTATAGGCTAATGCTATTTTAAACACTATTAAGATATGTATGCCATAGTTCTCCAAGCACTAGTAGGTAGTTCCTTCTTATCTCCACAAGGGGTCTCACATTCTCAGTGTTTGACCTCGAATCACTGAGGCTACAATCTTCTCCTGGAAATAAGCCCTGCTACCTGCACTACAAACTGCGGGAGGCAGTGGAAGACAGGAGTGCCCAGGGGCGCCGACTTATAAAAAATATTGGGGGGGGGCATACCGGGGTCCTGCCCCGGGAAGTTTTCTAAATTTTAGATGAAAATTAGTGAGTTTTAAAGTTTTTTAAAAGTATTTTAGAGTCATATGATCAACATTAGAACCCTCACTCAACGGCACTTTCTGGCCCTCCGCCAGCAAAAAAGGAAAACCTATCCCACGCCGGGTCGCCCCCCGCGCGCTGCCCTTGGCGGCAGGATGGCAGTGGTGCTTTTGCATGCAAGAACCGGCCTGCCCTCCCCAGGCTTCACGCCGGGAGGCGGCCACCCCCTCCTACCCTCCTACCGTCACCTTAGCCGAACCTATGATTCTATGAGAAGGAACACAACATAAATTTTCTTCCCAGCCAAGCAAGGGATACTCACTTAGATGTCCTTCAGGCATAATGTATACAAGTATATTGCTGCTGTCATTGTGATGTCATTGAGGAGTCTCCATCTTTGGAGGTCTTTAAGCAGAGGCTTGACAACCATGTGTCAGGAGTGCTCTGATGGTGTTTCCTGCTTGGCAGGGGGTTGGACTCGATGGCCCTTGTGGTCTCTTCCAACTCTATGATTCTATGAACCCAGAAAAAAAGCCCCGCTCCGGCGGCGGGAACTCCCGTCCCCTCCATTCTCCCCTCACCCCGGTCCCTCGCCGGCGACGAATACGCCGTTCCTCGGCCCCGCGGCTCCATTCCTTTCTAAAGTCCCGCCGCTGGGGGTCTTCCTCTGACTGACCAACCTGCCCGCCCCTTCTCAGGAGCTCCCGGTCACTTTGGGAGGCGCGCGCTGGAGTCCCCTGCGCGGTTTTTGGCAAGGTGCCTAATAATTTTCTTAAATTATTGGGGGGGCAGAGCCCCCCAAACGAATTTTTGAGGGGGCTCGGGCCCCCTCAGGCCCCATGGAGTCGGCGACTATGGGAGTGCCTGGCATGCTCTGGTCCATGGGGTCACGAAGAGTCGGACACGACTAAACGACTAAACAACAGCAACCTGCACTACACATTTAAAGCAGTATCATATGACTTTAAACAGCCATGGTCTCCACTAAATAATCCTGGGAACTGTAGTTTGTTCAGAGTGCTGAGAATTGTTGGGAAACCCCACCCAGAGATACGGTTTCAGGAGTCCCCCGCAAGCAGGACTGATTGTAAAACCACTCTGAAAATTCTACTTCTGTAAGGGGAATGAGTGCCTCCTTACAACTCTCAGCACCCTGAACAGGCTACAGCTCCCAGGATTCTTTGGGGGAAGCCATGACTATTTAAAGTGGTATGGTGCTGCTTTAAATGGATTGTGTAGATAGGCTCCCAGCCCATTCTTAGGATTGCACTGTGAATGTTGTTATGTATACCACATTCAAATGAGAAGCCATCTTTGCAAGCTTTCTACTAACTTAGTGTTTAAAATACTGTACAACTATCCATAGTCATTGGAAAGTATTCTGGAATGCAGCAGGAATGAAACATTCTCAGCACAGCATCAGTGGTGTAGCATGGGTTGCCAGTGCCCGGGGGCAGGCAAACTGCCAACACTGTTGGAGCACACACACCCCACTAGAGCCAAGTGGGGCTGGGCTGGGCTGCCTGTCCGCGCATGCAGGGTGAAGCCCGGCCGACTGACGCAGTTCTTGGTGGGCAAATCCCCCCAACTGCCCACAGTCTAAGATGGGCAATGGGATAAACTACAGAGGGACGGGAGGGACTACAGAGGGACTAGGGAATGGTTTTATGTAACGGTTACAATTTGGGATTGGGGGTTGACTTTCAGCCATTTCCACCTGGTTGTGTCTGAGGGGGAAGACATTCAGCAATGGTCCAACTGCCATTTTGGCTCCTCTGCAGCCATTCCAGCTGGTTATGATGCAGTCATATTTAAATTTATGAATGATGAATATGTGTGATTACTGTCACTAGAGCCTAAAATATTACTTTGGGGCCAAAACATAATTTTACATGATATAGAAATAGTGGCAAATTTCACTGCTGGTAAAATGGGTATATGTGGGATATAGCACACCATCTGTTTCAGATTGGATTGACAAAATGATGTTTACCTTTGCATATTATAGAAGGCCATGTAATGAGCAACCAATTACATGTTTAGAAATATGGACTTCACTGTTACTTGTGGTCTTTTGGAATCATAAAGATACTGTATATGCTTTCACATTTTTTTTGCAATTATAGTTGTTTTCCACATGTCAAGTGTATAATCAAGTGGTTTTTTTTTAAAAAAACACCTAAGATACATCGCCTTTTAGGTATAGGCCCTATAAGGAGACATAAAAACTAAAGAAGATGCAACTAAGATACATCTGAGGAGATAAAAATAACAGAGTAAACACAGCTAACACTGCAGGGATATTTTCAACGGCCTTCGCCGCGCCCTCTGAGCAACAGCTGTGAGCTATGGAGCTCCTTAAAAATGTATAAGCCACGCCCCCCCTCCTGGCCGTCCCCGTGCACGAGGAAAGGGAAAAGGCGGGGGAAAGGAAAATACAGACAGAATAACGCCTCAGCCTGCGAGCGCGCGATGCAGGAGCGGAGCGTGCACGCACGCACGCCACGGGAGCACGCGCCAAGGTTTCTCCTCCTGCGCCGAAAAGTCTCGTGCGCGGCCGTAAGCTCCGAGACGCCCTTACTACGCATGCGCCTCGAGTCGCTATTTATAATCTGCTCCGTTCGCGGCCGCCGCAAGGGCTCCCGTAGGAGGTGTGTACATGGATGAACTGTGAGGTTGGTGAGTAGAGAAAACGCGGGGGGGGGGCGGCGAGCGAGAGGAAGGAGAGGGAGCTAGAATGGTATAAAAGTGCGCCTGCGCGGGCTGGGTCTTACGAGCTGGTACCTGAAGTGGGGCCAGAGGTAAGAGGGGCCGGGCGCGGAGGGAGGGCGCGAGGGCGCACTCAGCCTGCGGGGGGCGCCTCCGACCCACACCTTTTGCCGGGAGAGGGGGCTGGGAGCAAAGGCAAGGTGGAGACGGCCGTTTTAGCGTTGGGGGGGGGCGAGGTATTTTTTGTGGAGAGCAGCTACTGTGGGAGAAATACAGGAATACCCTGGAAGGGCGGGCTGAGCGGGGTGTCTCCTCACTTGCAGGGTTTCGTTTCAGCCGAAGCCCTCTTCTGTTTTTCATCCTCTTTCCAGTTTCGAGAGAGAATGGATTTGTGGAGTGTGTGGAATAGTTTACACAAAAGGGGGCAGTGCCCTTGAGCATGAGCAGAGTGCCACCGCCAAGGAGCCCGCTGTGCGTCTACATTTGGGGTCTGTGTGTGTGGCGTGCAGTGAATACGGTGTCAAGGTAGAATTCAGGAGTTCCTGGTCTGATTGACCCCACTCAGCCCCATAGCATACTAGGTGACATTGGGGTCAGTGACAGATTCTCAGCCTTAACCTGCTGCACGGGGTGGTTGTTAGGATAAAAGGGGTGTGGGGAGAGAACAGTGTGTGTTGCTTTGGGTTATTAAGGGCAAGTGATCTTTTTTTAAATATAGAAAAGCTCCCCAAATGATGTGAATCCCAGCAGCTTTTCTTCTAGAAATTGGGTTGCTTGTAATTGTGTGGAAGAAAGACCCTTAAAGCAGAAGTATTCATCCCTTTCACAGTCCAGACCCACCATTTTATCCCCAACCTGCAGCACTGGATAAGACTAATATTGTTATCCTTGAGTTGGAAGTGACTCTGGGGGTCATCTAGTCCAACCCCTTGCAATGCCAGAATCTCAAGTACATGGCCATCCAAGCTCTGCTTAAAAACCTCCAAGGAAGGGAGAGTCCATCACCTCTCATAGGAGTTTGTTTCACTGTTTGTTGAACAGCTCTTACTGTTAGAAAGCTCTTCCTGATGTAGTTATGTCCTGTTTTCTGTTGCTTTCATCTCTACTGACCTCCTTTCTCCTTAACCTCCACATTTCTGCTGCACCCCTTTGCCTTCTCTTTTAAAAATGAAATGAAATCCAAAGGCACAAGAAAAGTGGTTCCACTGGGGCACCTGCTTGAGGTTGGGCTACAACCCCCTGTTGCATCCTAGCCCATTACATGAAGGCCAGGGTATGAAGAAATCTGATAATGATGAGATAATTTTAAAAAGCCATTGAAACAAAGTTATGTACAAGTATTGTGTGATGTTCAACTAAGTGCCACTGAAATTAATAAACATTACCTAAGTTAAGGCCTTGAATTTCAGTGGGTCTGTTCTGAGTAAAACTCAGCTGAATGCCACCCATAGGCGATTGAGGGCTGAATTAGAGGCCTGGCTTGCATTCCTACAGATGGGAAAACAAAATCTTGATTCCTAAAGATTGACATGGGACATTTAAAACACTGAATTTCCAGGTGAATGCAAAAAAGAGGTTCTGCAGCATGAGGGGAAGGGTGTCCTCCTGGAAATAAGCCCCACTGATACGGGGGGACTCCCCAAATACATAACCATATAGAGGATCTGTTTACACAACTCCACCCACATAATTGGCATCCTTGCTATATCCTCTACCTTCTCTTTTGACTAGCCGTGTGTTTTCCAGAGTGAGCACTGAAATTTCTACCCACCCTCTGGCCGTAAAATATGGTTGATGACATTAGGGGTGTAATGGTGCTTATCTGATGTGGGGGGCGTTGCTAGTTTGGGAAATATGTAACTGGAATCAGATGCTGAGGCTCTAAAGCAGGCAGCCCCAAACTCGGCCCTCCAGATGTTTTGGGTCTACAGTTCCCATCATCCCTAACCACTGGTCCTGTTAGGTAGGGATGAAGGGAGTTGTAGTCCCAAAACATCTGGAGGGGCAAGCCTGACCTAAAGTGAAGCAGTTGCTACCTCTAGAATGGATGTTGATACTGCAAGCAGCCTGAATTGTTCGTAGTTACAGAGTGGTTGTTGTATAAACACAATAAACTAGGTTTAAAGGCATGTTTAAGTGCCTGTTTATGTTTTTCTTAATCATGTGATGCATGAATCTCATGCACTAAACTGTTCAACTTGAAATTGCCAATATCCTATAGGTTAAATAAACAAAAAAACTTGCCCTAATACTCTTTGCACTATGGATTATATTTTAAAAAAGCCTGTATCTCTCAGGCCTAAGATTTTGAAATGACTTAAGATGTTTGCTGTATCGCTTCAGAATGCATGTTCCCCTGAAAATGTTTTCCGAAACATTCATGAATTTGTAATTAATTAGACTGATTCCAACCATGAGTTATCAATTAGGCCATTTTTTCTCATGACTCCTGAATCTGCCTATATCTGTAGGGTGGGGGAAAGGATTTTTTTCCAGCCCTGAATTTAATTGGTAATTGAGCAATCTTAGCCGCATTCACACTTCCCTTTCTTCGAGCAGTTACTGCAGTAGTAGTAACTTTTATTTCCAAGTGCATGCTATAGTTTTATCTGGTTTTCTTTTCCCACACTGGGAACCTGTGGGTTTGTTTTTTTTTCAGCAAATAGAGATGTATTGATGGTTTTTTTAAGATCTTACGTCATATTTCATAAGATCACAAGTTTTGAATCCTGAAACACTTGGCAGCCTTATTGTTGGCGCTGCTGGGCTCTTGGAACTGATGCTGATAACTAAAGTGAGGGGGAAACCCACCTTCTAAACAACCCCAGAAAAAACTGACTATGACTGTGATTGTGATTTTGAAAACCTGCACCACACAGTCATTTACATATCTAAGCAAACTGTATTTCATTTCAGTGCGAACATGCTTGAATTAGCCTCTGCCCATTTTGTAAACGGTAGCCTTACATGGCAGCCTTACATAATGTATGTATAGTAAGCTCCAAATCATCACTTTTTAAAAAGGGTGTTTTTTTGTTTTTGTTTTTTTGGTATGGTAAAAATCAGTGTGTTTGTGCACAACCTAAATAAACTGGACATTGTTTTTACTGCACACGCAGGACCTAATCACAGTATCTCTTTTTAAGAGTCACAGAGGCAAGAAGGAGGTTGCAGTGTTTACTAACCCCAAGTGACACCTGAACTTGTGGATGTGGGCTGGCCCAGGATGGTGGGTGACTGTTGACTTATCAGCAACTGACCACTTTTAACATTTACCGGTATATTTTTATAAGCTAAGAAAACAGAATCATTTTAAAACATATTAGGCTGGAAGGGGGGTACACAGCTGGCAACTTAAGTGAGAGAAACAGGGAGGAGAGGAAATTGGTTTGGGACTCTTATGGGGAACTAGAGGATAAAATTAGAAGGGAATCTGGGAGGCAAAAAGGAACCTGTAAAAAATCATTTTCAGGACATGAGGGGCAAGGAGTGGTAATAGCTTTGGTTATGACAGAAGACAATAAATATGTCCTTGTTACCAAGCAGAATTTCCTCATCCGTTTTCAAATTGCTTTGATCATATAATTTCATCAGATTGAGTAAAATATGCTTGATGCTAACTGCCAAGCATGTTTTCTTTTTTAAGGCTTGCTTGCACAAAATTACAGATTTTTGTAGGCATTGCTGTGAGCAGGCCTGCTATATATTATTCTGTAGCATTATTTTGGGGACATTTCTGCATGCATTGTCTTACTTAACAACATTTGTGCAGAAGCCCACAAAAATAATAGTAATAGCATACTACCAACATCCAACTCCCAGTAGTCTTCCCCTTCATACATCCCCTCTTATTTCTTTTCTTTTGGGGATTTTAAGAACAAATTTAGACAGATTGCACCTTTACATTTAGACTAATGTTTCTATGTTATCAGAGGCACTTACTTACTTCTTACATCCTTTTCCACATCTCTATGTTTTCCTTTTTGCTGTTGTTGAATTCTTGGCTCTTGTCCTAGTCTTTCCACCTGTTTGTTCTTAATGGTACAGAAAAACAGTCTACCAAACAGATTTTTTGTGGGTGGTCGGTTGCAGTCTGTGAGAAACTCAGTTTACAAGCAGCAAATGAGGTTTTTCTTCAAATTAACTGTTTATGAAAGAAGCAGATCGATCTTTCATGCAACTCTACAACCTACTCCAGACACTGGTGAACCCAATGCCAGGTGTAAGGAAGCCAAGTATTTTTTCCACCTCAACTGTATATCTGATTGAAGTGACTTATTTGTCTAAGTGCCCATCATTGTAAGCAGTGCTGTGTGCATAGAGATAGACTTGCCTACTGCAGAGAGTGGGGCGCACAGAGGTTCTGCAATATTTTTCACGCAGAAAAATGTTGACTCCCCACATTCAGTCCCATTTGAAGGTGGATGGACTTTCCCTCTGCAGCATTTCATTTGTGCCCCCATCCCCACTTCATGAGTGAATGACAACTACTGTCTTGTATGGGAGAAAAGGTTGTACAAGGTCAGCACTGGAATGAAGAGTAAATCTGCCCCCTGCTCCTGGTGACCCCCAGTTACCTGGAGTGGCATTTTCATCTGTGTTCCTCCATCACACCTAGTTAACTTTTTACTTCTGAACTGAATAGAAGCCGCCCTGCATCCACACAAATAGATCTTCACCTAAGTAACTCTGGTTTACTCCTTTTTTAAAAAAACAACAACAACAGGATGTATTTCATTCACATTGTTTACAGGCTTGGAGCTTTCTATGCCGAATTAAGTCAGACAGGTTGTAGAGTTGCATCCATCTTGATGGTCCTCAATTGTGGCTTCTTAAATTTCTTTCACAAAGTCAAGGGTTTCTGTTGACTTCTGTAGGTTGGTGTTGGTTCATGAAATGCGGTGAGCTGAAATTCAAAGTCTTTGCCCACTTCAGATATAACCAAAATAATGGTTTCTTACAAGTACAAACCTTGGGCTCATACACTCTTCTCCCTTCTGTGTTTGCTGTACAAATTAGATTTCATTGCAGCGATTCACTTAATCTGTGGATGCTTTCACAGAGCTTGAGAACCAACCCAAGAAAACATAAATATTTTCACAAACTGGGAATAAGCAGTGGTAGTTTGCCTGCATTCAGTGAGTTCATGAATAGATTGAGATTTGAACAGGACTTCTAGTTTGTGCTCTTAGTCACTATACTACACAAGTGCTCGTTAGTGTGTGATTATTGCCCACACATACTCTGCTTGGATTACTGTGAATATGCAGAGCACAAGCAAGGTCATAGTTGTAAGCTTCCACATTTCCAGTGTTTGGCCTTATCTTATGGCCCTGAGGGGCTGTTAAAATACAAGGCGTTGTAGGTTTTATCTCCTGAAGTCTATTCAGGGCACTATTGTCAATTTATAAATGAACTCATGGAAGAAAATGGAATACAACTGGACAGATCAATAGTCATACTGCACATTCTAACAAAGCCCTTAACTTACTAGGGAAATTGCTTTCAGACCTCTTGTACATAAAGCTAACTACTTCTGTGAACTCATCTGAAGAAGGGAATCTAATGAATAACCATTCACCTGGTCTTTTGGTCAAGTTCTCTTTCACACTGATTTTTGGACAGTGAGGGGGCAAAATTATCCAAGTGAGTTCTTCAAAAAAATTATGCAAGGTGGCAGCATGCATGTTTTAAATGAGATATAAGCATAAATTTTACAGTTGAATATGCCTAGATGTTTATCCTTTTAAAATACAGAAGAGAACATTTTTCAGTAACTAACAAAACACCTCTACTCTTCTCTCACTGCCTCCATTTCTTCCCCTTCTATTTGCCAGGAGGTGATGGGACCAGTGGCCATGATCTTAGGTTTTTTTTTTTATGTTGAGCTTCAGAACATATTTTGTGCTCTCCTTTCACCCTCATTAATAGGTTCTTTAATTCCTCCTCACTTTCTGCCATCAAAGTTGTGTCATCTGCATATCTGAGGTTGTTGATATTCTTCCGGCAATCTTAATTCCGGATTGGGATTCATCCAGTCCAGCCTTTTGCATGATGAATTCTGCATATAAGTTAAATAAGCAGGGAGACAATATACAGCCTTGCCGTACTCCTTTCCCAATTTTGAACCAATCAGTTGTTCCATATCCAGTTCTAACTGTAGCTTCTTGTCCCACATAGAGATTTCTCAGGAGACAGATGAGGTGATAGTTTACAACTGTTAAAAACTCTTTTCCTGTAGTATCTGTTATATGCAACTATGAAATATATATGCTAGATGGACTGGTTGCTGACATATCAAAGATGGTCTTGTGTGATATATTTAATCAGGTAATTAAATAGGCACAAGATAATAGTGAAGTACTGAGCGCTGTTCCAAGGCTATTGTGACTATTATGCCATTTTTATTGCATTTGGATATGTAAGCTTTACACAGGGTTCATCAGGAAGCCAAAGAAACTGCTGATGTTTGAATCCTTCTGTTTCTTAACAGCACTTCTGCTTATGATTGGGTGGTATTTATATCACATCTGTGCTGCTCAAGCAATGCTGAGTGGTTTTTGGAAATGCCATTCCATCTTTCCCTTAGTCACAAAACCTTCTCTTTCCTCAATACCAATTATTTGTCTGGGTCTCTGGAGAACTATTTAGCTCCTGGTGGTTTTGCACAGCCAGCTGTAATTAAATGCATGTAGTAATCTCTAACATTCATTACAAAGAGTTGAAGAATCTTAATGCGGGTTTTTAACACCACTCTATTTGCTGCTCTTGAGTTAGCTGTGTGGTTACAAGACTTGATTCATGAACTCTTCATAGAAGGCAGAGTGAGGGGTTAGGTGTGGCATGCCACATCTGCCAGTCACACAATTTTGCTTTTTATTTTACTACATTTAGTAGTAACATGGTTTTCAGATTGGATTGCTCCTAGGGTCTGATTTCCAGGGCAGCTGAGTTCTCTCAGAATGGAGGAAGACACTTGAGTTCTGATAGTCCACAATGGGCATGTGTGCTCCCTACCCTACCTCTAATTCTCATACCCACAACAGAAAAATGTAATTTCATCTGTCTTCAGAAATAATCCCTAAGTGGAGGAGGTAGCACAAGTAGCTACTGTGCTTGGGTGACTGTTCCTCACTATGTTGTGATCTATGCTCTTGATTGTATTTGATCTAGAAATGTTGGTATTTGGGCTTTTTCAAAAAAATGAAGTAATTGTTGGATTCATTTATATGTTGTTGTTATCAAAGAAAGTGCTTCAGTTGCCTTTCTCCTTGTAATAACACTGGCCTGATTCACACAACACACTTGTTGGCTTAGCAAGATCGTGTGAACATGCTGGCTCCCAGATAGGACCTCACACAAGCTTTGCTCTTCCTTGGTCTTTCTTGCTGCCATGCCAAGCTAAGCCAAGGTTTGGCTTAGTATGTCATCCAAATAGTGTTAGAAACTGAGATATGAAAGCTAGGAACTAAATGGCACCTTAAACCTAGGTTATGAGCACAACAATGGAATGTCTAGGCACACTTTTTTATAACAAGAATACAAAACTGAAAATGAATGAACTGCAGCTAAAATATTATGCTCATTTTTCACATGGTCCAGTCCCTCCCCTGCCAACCCCTGTAATAGTCTTAAGAGGGTCTCTTATCCAGTCTTCAGAGAGTAGCTGGAAGTGGGGAGGCAGAAAAAGGTCCTCCTTTCCTTCCACTCTGCAGTTTTAATCTAAAATCTTAGATGCAGTTCTGCACCCAGAGCTCAGAAACTGCTTGCACTAATGAAATTCCCTGTTGCAAAATGCGCCTAGAACAGTGCAAGTTTTGAACACTGCATCCAAACCAGAACTCATGGGTAAGCATTCTCCCCACTAAGCATGAGTTTCAGCCAAGGTTTGTTCTTTGCAACAACTCATTATTAGTGAGCACCTTGTCTTAGTATGATGTCGAGAACCAGCTCGACATCCGAAATAATCAGTCTCACACCAAGATGACTTGAAGAAAAAGCTTTGGCTTTTGCCATGCAATGTTTATTGTGTCCAGTGAAAATAATTCATCCTCTCTCCTCCAGCACAGCGCTTGTTCTGCGCCTCGTACCCAAAAGTAACAATCACAAGAATGTAACCTTGCCTTTGCCCACAGACAAAGAGAGTGTTATGCTACGTGAGCCAATCATTTAGTCTAGCATGAGGTGTTCACGCGCTCATCATGCTCTTAACAATATCTCGTGCTGTAAAATCACTCTGCAATAATAAGAACTCTGCTCATGCTCTCATGTACAAGCAATCATTTCCCCACAGTATGATATAGCAGCAAAAAGGACCACAGAGGAACAAAGCGACTATGAGGCGCTCTCCAGCAGCCTACACGGTCACATCGTCTTGTTGTGTGAACCAGTTATACAGTGGTACCTTGGTTCTCAAACTTAATCCATTCTGGAAGTCCATTCCAAAACCAAGGTGCACTTTCCCATAGAAAGTAATGCAGAATGGATTAATCCGTTCCAGACTTTTAAAAACAACCCCTAAAACAGCAATTTAACATGAATTTTACTATCTAGTGAGGCCATTGATCCATAAAATGAAAGCAATACTAGTAATCAATGTACTGTACTGTAAAATAAATAAGACAGTATTGTAGATGATAAAAATTAAAATTAATATATTTTCTTACCTGCTCTGATGATAGTCATTGTTTGGATGGGGGGCTTTTATCTATTTTCACAATCGCACAATCAATCAGTAGCTGAACTGGGTTCCACACAGTCACAAAAACAAAAGAACCGAAAAAGCCACAAAAATAAAATAAATAGCAAAAGCAGCAAACTTAATCCATTCCGAAAGTCCGTTTCACTTCCGAAATGTTCAAAAACCAAGGCACAGCTTCTGATTGGTGCAGGCGCCCCAGAAACAATAGCTGATAGCCACATCAGATGTTCGGCTTCCAGAAAACATTCAGAAACCAGAACACTTCCAGGTTTTTGGTGTTTGGGAACCAAGGCGTTTGAGAACCAAGGCACCACTGTATATAGATTCAGAGGAAAATGGATCAGGAAGCAATTGCCACCTGAAACACTGGCTAGGTTAGCATGAGTTACTGTGATCTACATTCCTGTAGTCCCAGTTTAAGTGGTGAGAGAAGCTGATGCTGATGTACACAAAGCCTGAGGCAATTCACAAGGAGATAATCGAACTACATTTAACCTCATTAAGGCAATCCATTGAACTCAGTGCATCAGTGTTGGACAATTCCACTACAGAAACAGTATTTCATTAACTCTCATAGATGAACTGAGGTAGACATTTCCTGAGGTGAGAGAATTGTTTCTGTTGCCAATAATGCATGTCTTATTGTTCAGTAAATCTAATGTTTCCTGTTGCTGCACTTGTCTAGATTTCTGCATGTCTGTTTAAAGAAAACTGAAGCTTTGCAAATCCCTTGGAGCTTTTCTTTACCCCCACAAAAAAAAATATCTTTATGACAATAATTTGGAGCTTGGTCATCCTGGCCCCACAGTAGCCTTTCCCTAGTAGAATGGTCCCTCTTCTAAATACAGCAATACAGTGGTACCTCGGGTTAAATACCCTTCAGGTTACATACACTTCAGGTTACAGACTCTGCTAATCCAGAAATAGTACCCTGGGTTAAGAACTTTGCTTCAGGATGAGAACAGAAATCGTGCTCTGACGGCCCTGCGGCAGCAGGAGGCCGCATTAGCTAAAGTGGTGCTTCAGGTTAAGAACAGTTTCAGGTTAAGTACGGACCTCTGGAACAAATTAAGTACTTAACCCGAGGTACCACTGTACCCATAAGGAATGGCATCAGTGTAAATACCATGAAATTGATACTTTAAAACCTTAACTTGTCCACTAGTAACATCCCTTGCTCAATTCAAGACTGACAAAAATAATCGCTGAACAAGTGCTGACCATCCGTGTGTGTGTGTGTGTGTGTGTGTGTGTGTGTAGAAATCTGGAAGAGCTGGTATAAACAAGAATGGGAGCCCTTGGAAATAGTCTGTTTGTATAAAGTGAGGTGCCATTAGACTCATTCTGCTCATTGCATTACTTCAAAGATTTGGGCATCTGTGTGGTAATGTGGATCTGGTCCCATATTTGTGAATGTGTCCTTGTGTCCATATGTGTCCTTGTAGCATTAATGGTAAGAAATGTTAGAGTTAATACAGAAATTAAGGAAGAAGGGGTGTTAACCTTTTTCACTTCTACAGTATTTTTGTACTAATAAAAGGTACCCGCATTCTCTAAGTTGCAAAGACTTTACTGTATAAAATGTCAACACGGTTCTGATTGAGTGCTCTGGGGGAATGCCAAATGGTCTACTCTTCTTAATCGAACCAAAGAAAGTATGTTGCCCTTCCAAATAAATCCACAAAAGTTATTAGCCATAGATACGCACCTACACTAGGTGTATATGACCCAAAATGAATTAAGGATCTGACTTTTTATAAAAACTTGATTGACAGAGATAATAAGTTAGCAGGCAAGTGACTAGGCTACAGGTAAGAGCACAAATTAAGGTTTCACCTGTTCCCTTCTTCTGTAGCTTGCTACTTTAAAAACCACAATTGGCCTCTATTTCCTGACTCAGTTGGAAACTATTAACCATAGTCCCTGGGTTGTACGCAGTAGGCAAGATTAACTGAGCCTTCTTGGTCTGTTTACATTAGCAGGCAAAGAGAAGAGTCAAGTGAGAGCAAAGGGCTTGTGTGCAGGTTGCTCAAAAGCTTGTGCATATCCTGGCTTTTTATCATACCATTCTGCCATGGTCGAATGTTTAAGTCTACAGCTACTCACTTTAATAGCTAAATGATACTTCTATGTACAGAGCTCAAATATTGCTGTGTTAGAAGCAGGGCTGTTTAGATCTTTCTGGGAAGCTTACATTAGACTTCTACAGAAAACAGAATGCTGGCTAGCTGGACCTTGGTTTCATCCAACAAAATAGTCTCAACTTCTTTCTCAGCAAATTTCTAGCCCTTAATGTTGCAATTGTAGACCAGAAAGTGGTGCTGTGACTGATGCAGTCTCAAAAGCCAAGAGGAAGAGGATTTTCTGAGACTAATAAAAGAAGTGGCTCAGCTAAGCTGTATAGACAGGCCAGTTGAAGAGGATCAGATTCCCATCCATTCAGATCTGACGGCTGATAGAGACCAGAGCATCATAGTTCTTTGTGCCTCCCTGTAACTAACAAGATTAATTTACATGAAACAATCACCAGTGTTGTTGCATTATTTAATCGAGTTACAGCATCTGGATTTCCTCATAGAAAATGGTTTTTTGCTTTTCTTGGAAGAGGGGCTGTGGGGTTCACAGTTCTGCAAAAAGTGTTGTGGAGAGTTGCTACTAAAGAGGCAGCAGTCTGCAGTTGGCAATCTGACCAAATCAGGGATGTGACTCAAGACAACCTTACCAGGAACACTTAATCCGTGTTGGGTAATCCATAACAGTGGACTAAAATACTAATTATTTCCCATTCTGCCTCCTAATCCCAGCCCCTTTTTAAAAAGAACAGCGATGCTTCTAGTCTCAGCAAACAGTGAACCTGCTGGTAACCAGCAGTACTGGAAACTGGCTTCTGCCATTAAATGCAAACTGTCTCTTGTTTGCAGGGATTTTACTTTTGTTTTTCTCAGTTCTGCTTTTTGGTCAAACTCTTTGTGCATATTTAAAAACGAATATATTTTGCAGAGCGCAGACACTGAGATTTCAAAAGGTACAGAAGCTCATGCCATAAATAAATTGTCTTTAAGGTGGCTGCTATTTTCAAGCCTGATAAAAATAAATGTTCGAGGGCAACAGCTGTGATTCTCACCTATGCGCTCTGCTGTAAACCCTGTATACTTAACTGGAATGTATAAGCAGGTTGATCTGTTTATGCTGAAGCAGGAGAAAAAGGAACTCTGCCAAAGAGGAAATTTTGATTGCAGCTGTATACAATGGTGCCCCGCAAGACTAATGCCTCGCAAGACGAAAAACCCGCTAGACGAAAGGGTTTTCCGTTTTTCAATGCGCTTCGCAAGATGAATTTCCCTATGGGCTTGCTTTCGTCTTGCGAGTCTTGCAATTTTTTTCGCTCCCCCCCCTTTTTCTAAGCTGCTAAGCCGCTAATAGCCTTTTAGCCGCTAAGCCTTTAATAGCCGCTAAACCGCTAATAGCACTAATCCGCTAAGCCACTAATAGGGTTGCTTCGCAAGACGAAAAAACCGCTAGACAAAGAGACTCGCGGAACGGATTATTTTCGTCTTGCGAGGCACCACTGTACTAATAGTAAACTCATCTTCTGTATGTGGATCCTTGCATAGCCAAGATGGCACCAACTCTGGCGAGCGGGAGATATCGGCAGGCTTGGATTTGTAGAAGTATTTTTTTTTAAAGGAAAAAATATTTAAGGGGTGAGGAGATATTTTTGAAAAATACTGCTGGGCTATTTGGGGGGTGGGTGGGAGGAATAGAATGGAGTGTTCTGGAAAAGGGCATGGCTGGCTGGAATTCTAAACAGAAGAACTCTATGCTGCAACAGTTCCCACTTGTAACCCTTTAACCATGTATTATAAAGGTGGCTAACCTGTGGCCCTCTAGAAGTTGGAATTCAAATACCATCAGCCTTGGCCAGCATGGCCAGTAATAGGGGTGTTGTAATTCAGCAAGACAACAGATTAGCTATCCCTGATATAGAACCTATACGTGATAGTCTATGTATACCCATAGAGTGTTGCATGTAATGTGTGATGCAGTTCTGATTCTCTGCATGTGCCTGATAGTTTCAAATCATATCTCCATAGGGCTTCCTAAAGACATGGGTTGTATCAGAGTAGAATAATTAAAATGAATGTGCCTGAGTTAGGTCAAAATTTTAATCGGTCTACTTGTGAGTAGGACTAACATTGGCTATATCATTTGATCTGACACCGTACTAATTTTGAGACTAATGTGGAATCTCAGATATCCAGATTAATATTCAACCAAGATCTTGATTTATCTGGACAAGGACTTGCCCTCATTGCCATGCCTATTTATACGCAATATTTATAAGCATGTTTTCCTTAGAGTAGGCAAAGGTTCAGAATTTTAACAGAAGTGAGACAACACCCACTCTTGGCACATGAACCAGTATTTCATGCATTAGTGTAACCTGTTATAGAAAACATATTGATAGACACTTAATTTCTTAAAGTTATCTGGTTTTTAAGTGATGGAGAACCACTTAACTTGTCTTTTATTAAGTCTGTCATAGCACTTAATACAACAGCCAATACTGAATTTCCAAAGCTCTGCTTACAAAAGCAAATTTGCTTTCCTATTGGAAAGCTGCTGCTTAAACTTTGGGACTAAACAATTTATTGCCATTCTACAGACAGACTAACTATGCGCATGTTGAACGTACATCCCTGACTTTGTTGTTGAACTCCTGCTCTTCCAAGTGTTGTACAGGCCTATGTTAACCTGACTTGTTAGGCTGTATCTTCCAGAGGATTAGCCCTGTTCGTTACAGCAAAAAGAACCAGAGTCCTGTGGCACTTGAAAGACTAATTTATTATGGCATTAATTAATTAGGCTTTAAGGTACTACAGGATTCCTGTTTTTATTTGGCTACAGCTAGTAAAATCCTTTCCTGCCTATGACCTAGTATGCTCACGAAGCCATTGCATTTCCCAAAAAGCTTGATAATGTAGTCTCCTATGGCAACTCCTTCCTCAAAAGACAGAGGATTCTGATATGGCAGTAGCATTTGCATCTTTATTTTCTGATGTCCTGTATAATTTCCCCCCACCTCCCTGCTTTCTGGTACCATATAAATAAGATGTGCTGGAAAGGGATGTTTGAGGCAAATTACAAATGGTACCTCAGGTTACAAATGCTTCAGGTTACAGATGCTTCAGGTTATAGACTCCGCTAACCCGGAAGTAGTACCTCGGGTTAAGAACTTTACTTCAGGGTGAGAACAGAAATCACGTGGTGGCAGCAGGAGGCCCCATTAACTAAAGTGGTACCTTAGATTAAGAACAGTTTCAGGTTAAGAACGGACCTCCGGAATGAATTAAATTCTTCACCAGAGGTACCACTGTATTCTTCAGCTCAGTTTACTACAGTTTTCAGCCACAGAACAGTGTATTGCACAGATAGAAAAGGTTAACCCACTGAGGAGGGAAATACCGGTACATCAGTTTAAAAGTAATAAGCCATCAATTACCTGAGTGAAGCCCCTTTGCAGGCAGTCTGGAACTTGCACTCCACTGCCAATAGCAGGACAAACTATTAACAATTTACATGTTCTTGACACGAAAGTAGCCGTAACCTGTTGTTTGCTTTGTTCTTTTCCAGGAAAAAGTGAAAGTGCTCCAAGGGCCAGATAAGATACTTGCTTTTATGTCATTCTGCGAAGAGTATCTTAATAGCTATGGGTGAATATAGCCGCTTTATAGACTGGGATAAAATGGATTCTACAATCCAGGACCAGGATGCAAAGGAACTGACCAGCACAGAATTTCAGGACCTGAAGCAACTGGCTCGCCAGGGATATTGGGCCAAAAACCACTCTTTAAGAGCCAAAGTGTACCACAAACTGATTAATGATATCCCTTGCCGCACAGTGACTCCAGATGCCCACGTCTACCGGGACATTGTGGTGAAAATTGCTGGCAAACGTAACAGCGGCAGTCTTCCGCTTCCAGAATTTGTGGACAACAGCCTTGTTCCCACTTACTGCCTGAATGCAGAAGGCATTGGGGCAGTCAGGAAGATAATTTCATGCATTGCAAGCCAGTTCCCGGACATATCATTCTGCCCAGCTCTGCCTTCAGTGGTAGCACTTCTCCTCCATTACAGTAGGGATGAAGCAGAGTGCTTTGAGAAGGTCTGCCGCATCCTTGCCTGCAACGATCCCTCCAAGCACTTCATTGATCAGACATTCTTGGCTTTTGAGTCGTCTTGCATGACTTTTGGCGATCTGGTTAACAAATACTGTCAGGCGGCCCACAAGCTGATGGTAGCAGTTTCCAAGGATGTGCTAGAAGTATATTCAGACTGGCAACGGTGGCTTTTTGGAGAACTGCCTCTGATATATGTTGCACGGGTCTTTGATGTATTCTTGGTAGAGGGCTACAAGGTTCTATACCGTGTTGCACTAGCTCTTCTCAAATTCTTTCATAAAGTCAGGGTTGGGCAGACTATGGAGTCAGACAACGTTCAGCAGGACATCCGAGCTTTTGTTAGGGATATTGCAAAGTCAGTGTCTCCTGAGAAACTGCTAGAGAAAGCTTTTGCGATTCGGCTCTTTTCACGGAAGGAGATCCAGCTTTTGCAGATGGCCAATGAGAAGGCTCTTCAGCAGAAAGGCATAACCGTCAAACAGAAGAGGTAAAAGGGATTCATACATACTCCAGAGAGGCTTTCCCTCTCCTCTAGTAATGCTCTTGACTTACATGGGAAGTGGATATGGTTGCAAAAGCAGAATAATGTGGGTGCTCAGTGGAAAAGTATAGAGACTGTACCAACTTAACCGAATAATTACATGCGTATGTTTGCTTTTTCAGCTTCTGATAATTGGGCTTTTAAAGAACAAGGACCATAGTGGTGGAGCTCTTTCAAAGCACTAGTCATGTTTTTTTAAAACTCTAAATAGATTGTGTCTTAAAATAATATAAGAGACTGTGACTTCCCATATGAACTTGCCCCCTTCATTAAGATCTGAAGAGGGTCTTCTCTGCATTTGCAAAGCCTCAACTACTAATGGGAGAAGTAGGAGAAAGCCTTTTCTGATGCCCCACCTAGATTATAGAACTCCTGTCAGGGTATAATTGTGTATTTTATTGCACAAGCAGTGTGGATATTTGGTAGAGTGAAAAACAACCTGCTGTGAGATGTAACAATTGTAATATTTATAGAAACCACTAAAATCATTAAACAAGATATATTAAGCAGGCACAGAACCTCTAGCTTACAACAGTGTTAGAAACTCAGATAGATAAGGTAGACACCAAATGGCACCTTAAACCTGGCTTGCAGTCACCACAAAGAAAGGCTATTCATCCCAGGGGGCTGGACTAGATGACCCTCAGGTCCCTTCCAACACTACAATTCTGTGATTCTACAATTCTGTGACCTCAACTACATTGCTTGACTGTAGATTGCTCTTACAGATATTCAGTTGTCCAATATGCAAGAAAGAGAAACACACAGTGGAAATGGAACTGGTATTAACTATGAACTAAGGCAAAGGTTTTTAAACTGATCTGTGAGTTGTGTTTGGGTGGCCTGTGGAAAGGCTGCATCATGGACCTGCACCAGTAGCAAAAAGTGCTGAGCGCCCAGTTAATTTTGAACACTGGCTTACAATCTATAAAGACAAACTTAAGAGAAATGGGGTGAAAGGGCTACAGCTAAAAGTACTAAAACTGGGCAGAGTTAAGTGCACGAGGCATCTTTGATGAAAGAGCCCTTTAAGATGTTCCGCTGGGGCTTATTCAGCTGACAAGTGTTTGTGAAAGCCTTAAAGTTTCTATATTCTTGTCAGAAGCATTGACATTTCAGAGATTTGGGTCAGTGTTCTAAATATTCCATTTATCGTTAGTAGAAATAGCACAAGACCAGTGGCTGACAGGCATGAGAACGCTGTGCTTTTGTATAAGCTGAACAGCTAGTATTCTGTAATCACAGAAACTTGATTGGAGGAAATGTGTTCTGGTTGTGTGGCCCAAAATGTAAAGCTTCAAGGAGCTCGGTTAACAGCCTCACAAATAGTTTCTTAGCATTTCACACATGCAAATGGTTTGGTTTTTGAAATTATGTAATCTGCACCTGTCCAATTTTCCAAGGGGAGGGGATTCCATTTTTATGTTAACTCTGTATTTTTGTAATATTTTGTTTAAGTTGTCTGTTGCTTCATTTTTTGTACACCACTTAGATATATTTTTAATACATTAAGCGGTATGGAAATTAAATAATCCAGATCAGATCAAATGAAGTCAAAGGGTAAGTACCACAGCACTAACAGGAAAACCTCAACAACAGAGCGCAGTCGCGTATAAGGAGTGAGAGTAGAAGGGAAGGTTGAAGGGCAAGTTCAGAAGTCATAAGCAGTTAGGTGAAGAGACATTGTATAGAAAGATAAATGTGATAAGAGAATTGAGGAGGAAGAACTGTGATACAATGGTTGGGTGTCCATCTGTTCTTTAATCTCATTCATTTGACTTCAAATCTTACTCTTGAGTTTTTCTCTAAGGCTCTAATTTACTGAACTTTTCTTGATTTCTCTCTCTCTTTTGTCTCGTACTGTCATTTCCCTGTCTGCTGCACCCCTTCTCTTTGCAGCATTGCATCCCCAAAAAGGTAGGTTTCAAGATTTGAATACTCCACGCTTTGCTTTTCTCTTCTGCCTTGGCTTGACTTCCTAATGGCTGTTATCGCGGCTTATGCTTGGCTGGTTATGCCAGTACCTACTGCAGTATCAGATGGTGGGGAAGCAGGGTGGGGGGGTTGCAATTCACAAATGTCTTTCCAGAGCTTTCAACAGTCCTGCTGTCAAGTATGCTGTACAAGGTTTGCATTCTAGTCTAGCCTTATTTCTCTGCACTTTCGTGAGGATTTCACTGGTGAAACACAAGCCTATTCTAACATACTGTAGGGGCTACTAGTCTTTTGTTGTTAAAAGAACTTCTGAGCCATATAGTGATAAGGCAGAATGTTAAACATGAAGTTGCTTTGTGTGAATAGATAAAGATTGTTAATAACTGTAGAATCATAGAATCATAGAGTTGGAAGAGACCACAAGGGCCATCGAGTCCAACCCCCTGCCAAGCAGGAAACACCATCAGAGCACTCCTGACATAGGGTTGTCAAGCCTCTGCTTAAAGACCTCCAAAAAAGGAGACTCCACCACACTCCTTGGCAGCAAATTCCACTGTCGAACAGCTCTTACTGTCAGGAAGTTCTCCCTAATGTTTAGGTGGAATCTTCTTTCTTGTAGTTTGGATCCATTGCTCCGTGTCCGCTTCTCTGGAGCAGCAGAAAACAACCTTTCTCCCTCCTCTATGTGACATCCTTTTATATATTTGAACATGGCTATCATATCACCCCTTAACCTCCTCTTCTCCAGGCTAAACATGCCCAGCTCCCTTAGCCGTTCCTCATAAGGCATCGTTTCCAGGCCTTTGACCATTTTGGTTGCCCTCCTCTGGACACGTTCCAGTTTGTCAGTGTCCTTCTTGAATTGTGGTGCCCAGAACTGGACACAGTACTCCAGGTGAGGTCTGACCAGAGCAGAATACAGTGGCACTATTACCTCCCTTGATCTAGATGCTATACTCCTATTGATGCAGCCCAGAATTGCATTGGCTTTTTTAGCTGCCACGTCACACTGTTGGCTCATGTCAAGTTTGTGGTCAACCAAGACTCCTAGATCCTTTTCACATGTACTGCTCTCAAGCCAAGTGTCACCCATCTTGTATTTGTGCCTCTCATTTTTTTTTTTTGCCCAAGTGCAATACTTTACATTTCTCCCTGTTAAAATTCATCTTGTTTGTTTTGGCCCAGTTTTCTAATCTGTCAAGGTCGTTTTGAAGTGTGATCCTGTCCTCTGGGGTGTTCGCCACCCCTCCCAGTTTGATGTCATCTGCAAATTTGATCAGGATGCCCTTGAGTCCATCATCCAAGTCGTTGATAAAGATGTTGAATAAGACCGGGCCCAAGACAGAACCCTGTGGCACCCCACTAGTCACTCTTCTCCAGGATGAAGAGGAACCATTGATGAGCACCCTTTGGGTTCGGTCAGTCAGCCAGTTACAAATCCACTGAGTGGTAGCATAGTCAGTAGTACAGGCATCCCCAAACTCGGCCCTCCCCTCCAGATGTTTTGGGACTACAACTCCCATAATCCCTAACTAACAGGACCAGTGGTCAGGGATGATGGGAATTGTAGTCCCAAATCATCTGAAGGGCCAAGTTTGGGGATGCCTGCCCTAGTAGTACAGCCCAAGATAGTTTTGTGCCTAGGGAGGTGTTCAGATGATCTGGTATATAAATTCCACTTAACTATGATAAGGGTATATTGGCTGCAATTCTTCAGATAGCGTTATAGGCATAAAGTACCTTACTCTTACTGACAGGGTTGTATGTTGCCACTTATATGTCTGAAGGTGGTTTGAGGACTAAGGCCGGGTTGCTATATGGGAGTCATCCTCCCTGCCATTCAGACAAGCACATGTGGTAGGTGTAAAGTCCCTCCATATAGTGCCTATACATTTACATGTTCCTTGTATTTTGCTCCATCTCCTTGCTTCTGACCACCTCTGCCCTGCTGGTTCATACATATGCTGGTCAGTCGGTCTCTCACATATGTGCACGCGTGTGCTCACACACACACACACGCACACACATATATAAGCACTTCTTTTGTCTGTTTGCTGCTTTTATTATTTCATGACACTATCCTTCATTTGCCTTCTCCTTTTTCCAGGGAGTCTTTCAAAATAAATGATGGAAAAGTTCCTAGGCCCATATTGCTCTGGGACATGTCAAGCCTCCTTCACAGCCAGATCTCCTCCCAGGCTTGCTCTCAGTGAGCCTTGACCCTTGAATCTCCCTAATTTTTTTCTTCTCTGAACCTTAGTCAGATGGCTGCACATGCTGATTCCCTATCAGGGTCTTCTTTGTTGCTCAGACCTCCCCTTAGTACAGGCAATGACTGCTTTGCACAAGTTATATTCCTGACCCCCTTGCATGTTGGCGGAGTGCACGTAAGCCAGTTACCCTCCCGCCTTTTTTTCAGCCCCTTCTGGGTTGTGGCAATGCACGTGTGCGCTGTCACCTGTCAATTAGTCATTGCCTGTATAACACCAGTTCCTTCCTTCTTATTTTTTTCACCTTGGAAGCAACAGAAGCACATTGTACTGGAAACTTGGAAGAAAGCACCTAAGGTAGCCTGGTGACAATCAGGGGCATGGCTCAATGCATTAAGGCATTAACCAAAAAGAGCTTCCTACAGCCCATACACAAATACAGAAAATGAATGCAACACATGAAGGTGTGACTAAGTGTGGAACTATTGCCTGCAGCCCAAATTGGATGAATGGCATGTTCTTCCCCACCCTCAGTTAAGCTTGTTTCCAAGATCTTTTTAAAAGTATACAAGCCCATGTGGTATTCAAGCCCATAACTGAGAAGCCAGTAGTGAACTTTTAACAAATTTCTTGATAGCAGCAGTGCTTTTTTTCTGTGGGGACTCAAGGGTACACGTACCCCTAAACATTTTGTGAATCTTTGTACTTTTGTCCATTTAGTGTATTTATTTTTCCCGATTTGAACCATAAAATGGTGATTTTCTTGAGTCAAAATGAGAGTACCCCTAAAAAAATTTTTTTAGAAAAAAAAGTACTGGTTAGCATCATGTTTATTAATCACTCTGCCACAGGTACACAGTCCATGTGCTTTGGTAACAAGACATGAGATTCATGTTAGCTTGAGCTGCCTAAGCCTTGGTGGTTTTAAGGCTTAGAGATTAGTGATAAATTGTAGCATGCACACTGAACAGAGCAGCCTTCACAACTTGTAGATCATGCTTGGAAGGAGACTAATCAACAACCTGATAATCCTCTGCTGATATCATGCAGGCTCCTATCTGCAGTGCTTCGGAAGTACATATAACTGGCTCTGTGGCTTATCTGTGCTGAAGGGGACACATCCTGCCTATAGCATATGCAGTCAACTATGCATTTTGATTAACTTCTGGTTTAAGGACAGAACATGAGTTGCTTCAGAAAGGCAGCCACACGATTTTTGAAACTATCACTTCAGTTAAATTTTGAAACTACCTACAAATAAGCATCCCTCACTTAATTAGATATGTGCAGACGATTCCAACTAAACATTACAACAAACTTTCTGGTGGCAGATGTTCGACAATGGAACTGGCTACCTTGGAGGGTGATGGAGGTGATGGGAGATTTTTAAAAAGAGCTTAGATGGTCATCTGCCAGGGATTCATTAGCTGAAATTCCTGCATTGGAGGGGATTGGACTAGATGACTTTGGGTCCCTTCCAACTCCACAATTCTATCATTCTATTAGCCGCTAGTTTTCTGCAAGGTTTACAGTATGCAGATGTGTCCATAATAAAATGGACAGGTGGATCCCCTCCCTTTTTTTTAAGAATGCCTTTGCACTATAAGTGGCCTGCATTTCAACTCTTCTTCCTAGCATGTACTGTATAATAACTCCAACGTTTGGCTTGCTTCATGGTACAGTTCTTGTATATCTCTGACATAAGCTGTGAAACCTGCATTTAACTCTAGCTTGGCTGTCAAAAAGAATTGGCTATATTTCCTTGTCACTGGCTTGTATGTTATCCTCCTGTTTTATGTATTGGCTTCCAGTGCTTTGGAGCAACTGAGCCTTCTGTGGATTCTTTAACTCCATGGATATAGCCATATTCAAGTCTGTTTTCATACTTGGGCAACAGTTGGAAGAGAATTTCCATGAGTGGCACATAGGTCTGAATATATTTATGGTTGTACAGTTTCCTCTGTAATGGTATCACCTGGGTCCCCTGCTGGTTTTGAACTGCAGCAGTCATGGCTGGGGAAGGCTGTTTACATCAAAACCTTCCAAGTGATTTTCAATGGCTATAGCTTTGATTGGTGAATTGGGCTAGCTTGTAAATATGTCTACCAAATCAGTGGGGAAACTATGAAAGGGCAAAGCTGATCCTAGTTGCAAGGTAACAACTTATGGTATAGTAGGTTTTAAAATTTCCCAGAATTCCCACCATTTGAAAATCTGCATTCTTCCTTGGGGACACAAAAAAATGTACAGCTATCAATTATTCACATGAAAATCAAATACAGGAAGTAACTTCCTGTTATCCATGTAAAAATGCTGATTTGTATTTAAGAACATTATTTTGACAAAACTACTTAGGGCTGCTGAGATCTGCACCCTTATACAGAGCTAAACACCACAGCATTAATATGGATATCAATCCCTCCTAATTTCAAGCTGTGGGCGACTGGAAACCCTTCAGTTGTTTTGCCCTTTTATTGTTTTTTCCTGTGGTGTGGTGTTGCCCTCTTTCTGCTCATAGAGTTACTAGCCCTTCTGCTAGTTTGTTAGTCATTTACAATGCATCTACAAAGGGAAAGGGAAAGAAATGTTTTAATTTGCAATGCTTCTTTGCCTTCTGGATGCCAGGAAGGGACTCTTTCTTGCCCTAGGCAACAAGTTGAGGCCCGAATTGGGCAGTAGTTGCTTTGGACAAATGCCCATGACTCCAGTCTTAACACCACTTTTCTGTTATTCCACAGGCAGAATGTCCACTTGGCAGTTCATGCTGAGAACTTCAAGTCTGAAATAGTTGATGTAAAGAAGATGAGAGACATATGGTCATGGATTCCTGAGCGCTTTGCACTTTGCCAGCCACTGCTGCTGTTCACCACCTCAGAACATGGCTGCAGCTTAAGCAGGTAAAATGTAGTCAGCACTATTTTAAAAGGAATCTTTGGTACTGTACACCACAAGATGATGTAAACAATCATAGGCCAATTCTCTTGGCAAGGGTGCTTTGCTTCTGATGTATGATGAATGTTGCTAGAGTTGTCTTGCCTTGCCTCAACACAAGCAGAGTTTGTAGGCTGGCTTTACATTGAATGTATGTTGTTGTGCTATCAACTCATATAGATCTTTTTTCTAAGTCAAATCATGGCTTAGTGTGAAAGCGTGTGGTCCCAGAAAGTCAATTGCAGCTGCTTTCCCCCTCCCTGGCCATCCTGCTGTTGTTGCCATGGTTTGTCTTAGCATGTCATCTGAACATGGGCTTGCAGTTTGTCTCACTTCAGACAAACTGCAATCTGTAACCAAAATTCATTCTTGGTTTACAGTTTAAGGAGATGGACCACGAACCCAGATTTGGATGATGTGCTAAGCCAAACCAAACCATGACTTGGCTCATAGCAATGCAGCAACAGCAGGACCAGAAATCAAGCAGCCACAAACTTCTCTCTGGGAACCTGCACATTTGTGATGTACTGTGATTTTGCTTAGCGTTATGGACAAACTGAGCTATAGACTATGCTGTGCTATAGAACTGTGGGTTTTTGCTCGCTCTTGCTTAGCTGAGAGGCCTAACTGTAGGAATGTTGAGGCATTAAAAAACCTAAGACATTTATTATGGCATAAGGTTTTGTGAACTAGAGTCTGGTCTTTTAGCACATCACCCAAACAGTTTTTATTGTTGATTAAAGAGGCAGACAATGAACTGGGACTTGATTGGCAGTGTGGTGTGGATGCAAAAAGTGTGTGGAGAGTGTGCACAGTTACCAAGACCAGCAGTGGGATGTTTCACTAAAGGAGCATTGTTTTATATGTGTCTTTATCAGGTTCTATTCGCATTGCGAGGGACATGAACCAACTCTCCTTCTGATTAAGACAACGGCCCAAGAGGTAAGTTAGTAGGACAAGTAGCAGCTTCATAAAAGACACTTTATAAATTTCATATGATTCACTAATCTGCTGTCCATCAATTATTGTAGTTGCCATAAACAAAAAATGAAATAACTCCTTAGAACTCTCCCTGTTCCACTAACTCATTTGTGCCTTGCTTGCTTAATAAAGCACAATTTAGCTGCTTTCTTGGGAAATTTGAATTTGAAACTCAACCTGTTTTCCAGGTTGACGTGTTCTGCCACAGACTCCCTTCCCCTACCACTACAGAGGGGTTACTTCATCACAATGCACACACTGCAATATGTGTCTCCTGCACGACTGCAGAGCTATTCAAAAAGGCCCCTCTTGACACTGATAGGAGCAGTCATAAAATGTGATCTTGGTTGACCGCCATAAACTAACTAAAGATATAACTTGCTACTCTCACACCAGGGCCACTTCAGAGGCAAACCTTGGTTTGCTAAATTCAACTGTGAGTTGCTGCTGTTGACAAATTTACATGTTTGATTTCCATTTCACACCTAAGGTGTGTGTTAGGTGTACACCTACAAATGTTATAAGAAGTGTCTCTTTATCTACCAGCTTTGAGACCTTTCAGCATTACAGCTTCAAGTGTTCAAACTTCTTCGTTGTTTCTCTAAAATGGTGGCTATTACCATCCTAGGTCTGTGGGGCTTATTTATCAACAGACTGGAATGAACGCAAACGAGGAGGAAACAAGCTGAGCTTCTTTGGAACAGGGGAATGTTTTGTGTTCAGGGTAAGAAGTAATCATGTTCACTCCTTTTTTTAAAAAAATCATTTTTATTTGATTTTACAAATAAATTTATAACAATCCAAATGCATATCCATATATAGCTATTAGTCTGAATCTCACGACTTCCCCCCATACCCTCCATGGGTCCTATTGTCAACATTTATAACTGCATATTATTCCATAATCTATATTTTGTATCCATCCATATTATCCATAGTATTTGTTACATTATAAGTGAGATTAAAATCCTGCCAATGTTTTCATCTGCTTAAACAAATAAATAAATAAATAGTTTTCCCCCATTCTTTTTTAAAGTTTTTGTCCTCTTGGTTCCTGAGGTTTCCCTGTCAGCTTTGCCATTTCATCATGGTCCATCATCTTAGCTTGCCATTCCTCTCTGGTACCACAGAGTAATCATGTTTACTCTTACCACCCCTTGCCTTGGGGAACAACCTACTAATCAGTTTATAAGACTAAACCTTGCTGCTATTAGCAGCAGCAGCAGCAGTTTAACCATCATCATCTATATGAATATGGAGCAAACCTTTCCCCAAGTTCATCAAAAGTCTGAATGTTATGATATTCTACTGCAATAAGTGTCTTGATTATTGTTGGGTGTCACTTCTCTACCATGGTGTATGATGCAATGTTGCCAAACTAGGAAGTGTAGATATTTTGAATTTCAAGCTTGGGGCAAGGGACCGAGGCATACAGGTGTAGCACATGGATTGTTGATGAGCTGCCAAAACAAATGTGTCACTCTGAAGTTGGAAGGCAACTGGATTCAGTCTGCATTTAAAGGTGAACCTACTAATAATATACAAGAATGCATTATATCATGGGATATTGCATAGAAAAATGTGTATTAGGAGAAATTCACACTAAAATGCTGATAAATTTCCACAAGGCCTTTAAAAAAAATAGCAAACTGATGTGAAAATGGGGAGAACAGAACTTAAGAATGGGGAGAAACAAGAAACAAAAAGTGATATATTCCCCCATCCCTAGTTGTAAGTACAGTGGTACCTCGCAAGACGAATGCCTCGGAAGACGAAAAGCTCACAAGACGAAAGAGTTTTTCGTTTTTTTGAGTTGCTTCGCAAGACGAATTTCCCTATGGGCTTGCTTCGCAAGACGAAAACGTCTTGCAAGTTTGTTTCCTTTTTCTTAAAACCACTTGAAGAGGTGCAGTTGCGACTTGACCGTGCTTCGCAAGACGAAAAAATCGCAAGACGAAAAAACTCACAGAATGAATTAATTTCGTCTTGTGAGGCACCACTGTACCTTTTTCAGATTCACTTAACACACGAGTCTTTACAATTAAAGTGGCAATCAAGAGGGTCACCAAATGAAACATTTGAGTATCTATCCTGATTTTGCAAGATTCCTGATGCAATGTCAGGAAGAGGTTGTGTAATATAACTGTCATAATGTCTTAACACTTCTCTAGTGCATTGAGGTCCTGCCTAGAAAGGTAGGCCAGAAGTACTCTATATATTGCTAAGCAATCTGAAAGCCCCCCGTGCTCTACAAATACCAAACTTGATTTATGCCTAGCAAGGAGACCACTGAAAGTTGCTCTGAGCTTTACTAAAGGAACAGCAGGTTATAAATATAATAACTTCCCTTTTTAGTGTCTGCCACAATACAGTGGTGCCTCGCAAGACGAAATTAATCCGTTCTGCGAGTCTCTTCGTCTTGCGGTTTTTTCGTCTTGTGAAGCACGGCTATTAGTGGCTTAGCGGCTATTAACGGCTTAGCGGCTATTAACGGCTTAGCGGCTTTAAGAAAAAGGAAACAAACTCGCAAGAACTCGCAAGACGTTTCGTCTTGCGAAGCAAGGCCATAGGGAAATTCGTCTTGCGGAACGACTCAAAAAACGGAAAACTCTTTCGTCTTGCGAGGCATTCGTCTTGCGAAGTACCACTGTATTCTGAATGTGCAAATTCATTCTGAAAATCTTTCCTGGGATGTGAGTCAAGTTCTGGCCATCGGGGCACGGGGGGGAAGAGACGCCAAGTGCAGTGCATTTTCTTTGAAGAATTCCTTCATAACTCCATCTCTCCTCTCCTCCTCTCCTCTCTCTAGCTGGTGCCTGAAGTGGAACGCTATGAGTGGGTAATAATCAGGCACCCAGAGCTAGCCATGACAGGACCTGAACAAGGGAACAATTCCTCCCATGTTTCTGACCCTCCATCCGCAACCAGCCTCCCCTCAGACCCCTCAGACCGCCTTTCCCCCTTCCTTTCTGCCCGGCACTTCAACCTGCCTTCCAAAGCTGCATCCATGTTTATGGCTGGTGGAATGGACTGCATCATCATAGGTAAGCCTGTGTTCTTCTGTTGCTGCCTCTTGCAGCAGTGCCTTGTAGTTCTGTGTAGGGGCACAAAGGGGTTTGCACTTTTTAAGACTTTTATTCCTAAATCATCTTTGAATCTTGGTTAATATGAAAGATGGAGTAGGAGAATGATTTTCATCTGATATCGAACTGCAGTTAGGCCTGCAATGTTGAGTTTGGGGGGCGGGAACTATAATAAAATAATAATAATTTATTGTTTACACCCCGCCCATCTATCTGGGTTTCCTCAGCCATACTGGGCGGCTCCCAACAGAGTGATGATGATGATGATGATGTGGTAAAACATCAAACATTAAAAACTTCCCTAAACAGGGCTGTCTTCAGATATCTTCTAAAAGTTAGATAGTTGTTTATTTCCTTGACATCTGATGGGAGGGCGCTCCACAGGGCAGGCGCCACAACTGAGAAGGCCTTCTGCCTGTTTCCCTGTAACCTCACTTATCACAGTGAGGGAACCGCCAGAAGGCCTTCGAAGCTGGACCTCAGTGTCCAGGCTGAACAATGGGGGTGGAGACACTCCTTCAGGTATACTGGGCTGAGGCCATTTAGGGCTTTAAAGGTCAGCACCAACACCGAATTGTGCTCGGAAACGTACTGGGAGCCAATATAGGTCTTTCAGGACCGGTGTTTTATGGTCTTGGCAAATAGATCCAGTGTGCAATATTTTATCTATTCTGCATCAGATTCTTGACCGTAAGCTCTTCTTAAAGCTAAAATAGCCATAATTGAATGCTCTGCATGTTCTAGCCTTCACCAACATGGTTCCCTCCAGATGTTGTTGCCCAAAACATCTGGAGGGTGTCATGTTGGCAAAGACTGGTATACACCTTGGATTCTGAGAGATCCATGAATTCTTAACTGTAGAGCAGTTTGATGGGGTGATAATGTCTTATCATAATATATATTCACATGTTGGGGCAGCTGAAAGCTGTCATTCTGTGTCTCCAGAAGTAGTGGAACTGAACATGCGATTGGAGCCACTGCTTTGCATCTTGATGCAGGGACAGTGTAACTGTGGTCTTTTCCCCCACAGGTGGAGGCGACGGTCAAGCTCTCTACATTGATGCAGACCTGAACCATGGAAGAACTGGCCACTGCAACACTTTCAACAACCAACCATTGTGCTCTGAAAGTTTCCAGATAGCTATCATAGAGGTTTGGGGTTTCAAGGACACTATGAGCAACTGAGGAGATAGAGCCTACTTTCAAAAACAGCTAGCTTGTGGAGCATCTTATGATTCTGACCACAACTCCAGTTGCAAGAGTCGAGCTTATTTATAAATCCACAAAATCAGTAGGCTCCTTTTTTGTAATTTAGAAAGCTAATTTGCAGGGCTCACGTAGTTGCAGGGGCCTCATTGTTCAGCCATTGTATTCGTCATATGCAATTTGTATTTGGCTAAGCGATTTATCCTTGACCTCCTGTTCTTACCTCTGGAAACCTTTATGCATATCCTGATATTTTTGGTAGAGAGAAGGTGGCCTCACTGAAGTATCCAAGTTGACTTTTATCCGTGTCAGAGCCTTCATGAGGCCAGATAACATTTCTGATGTCAGCAGGTGCTTGTTGGTGACTGGATTTATCCAGCAGTGTAATTTTTCTTCTTTTGCAGAAGCTTCTAATCCCTGCTAACATTAGCTTGGATACAGAGTGACTCCCATGCAATCCAAACTGATTATGTTGCTGATTTTTCTCTCCTCCCAACTGCAGTCTTGCTTACTGCGTGCCACGCCAACCTAAAGGCTTCCCCAGATCCTCAGGGGCTGCAGTGGGAAAGGGAAGGATGAGAGAGACCCATTGCACATGTGCAGAACACACTGCAAATGGAGTGTTTGATCCAAGCCATTATTTTCTATAACCTATTAGATTCGAGAAATCTGTTAAAAGCACCATTGTGTGTGTGTGTGTGTGTGTGTGTGCGCGCGCGCGCGCACACACACTCATTTACACACCTTACAGCTGGCTGTTGCCCTAATAGCCAGTCTTCGTTTGACATTCCGCTGTGTGTGAAGTGAGGCTGACTGAGTAATTTGGGAGTACTTTTCCCCCCTTTGGTCTTCAGTGCCACTGCTCTGTCGAAGGCATCTTGTCTGACATGCTGCCATCCTGCTTTTCTGTTTACATTCCTGATACTGCATATCAGTGATACCATGATTTTTTTTAGGGGGTACATTCAGGCAGCTAAACGACCCTTATGGGATATACAACACACTGAACTACTTCCTCCTGAGTCGTTGCTATTTGTGTTGAAAAGAAGCTGGGAGGAGCTTGAAGCAGTATTAGCTAACTGACCTCAAACTTTAGCACAGTCTTTTGAAGTGAAGCTATTGCAACAAGTTAGGGAAATGGCAGATAGTTGTTTTGACTATTAAAGGACTGTTTCTTCTAGGGACTCTAGGGGGTGCTGCATCCTCATGAACCTGACAGATACCTGGTCACTGGAAGCTTTCTTGCATGCAGCCTTTGGCTGTTTGGTTAGTAGTGACAACTCTTCAGTTCAGGTTGCCACGTAGTAAGCGAAGTCTGCCCCTAGACTAACACAGAAGCATTAAGCACATCTTGTTGGTTTTCCGCTTCCTTTTTTTGTCTCTGAATCTCTGTGAGATCTGCTCATTCCTAGCTTAGCAAATGAGGAAGGGAGCTTTGCCATATCTGATATCCGCACAACTGCAGTAAAGTAGCCAGCTTAGAAGATTTTCCTTTAGAACCGGTTATTGACTGTTTTCATTTGATTATGCCCTGTCTTAGAAATGACACAGCCTATGGCTAAAATGGGGGGAAAGCCAGCTTGTTACAGAACTTGCTTGGTTGAGGCGGTGCAAAACTCAGCATGCTATAGCCTTTGGGGACGTTACATGTGCTTGAAGCTAGGAGGTACTTAAGATAATAGCTCAAGAACATACCATATAACCTGGCTTATTTTAAGCTTGTTTTGGCCCTTTCTCTTACAATTTCTAGTAATGTGGACAAAATTCTACCTGCCTGATTTGATGGACGTTGTTTGGTAGTGGAGTAATACAGACACAAAAAGAAGCCATTGCATGGTGTCCTACTGTTGAAGCTGTTTGCTCGTGCTGTCTGGGGAGCTTTATCTGCAATGGGACTACCCTCCTCTGAATGAAAACTGGTGGCATTTCTGGCCATCTTTCCACAGCCCAGTCCACTCCCCGTCACTTCTCTGTTGGAGTAGAATGCAGCACATGTGAACAACACCAAAACATCCAGCTAAGGTGAATTGTTTAGGATGTGGAAGTCTCAGCAAACCAAGTGGAGCATGTTTCCATATCTATCCAGAAGGTGGCACACATTTCTCAGTGGATGTTGACATGGTGAAAAATAAATAGGTGTTAACAGTCATCTAAGCTTTTGTGAAGCAGAGCTGTGAAAGTGGGGGCTGGGATGTTACCTGCCATCTTGAGAAGGGTGCAGCTCAGAGTCTGCTGCAGCAGGTTTGGCAAAAATTAAAAAAATACTTATATCTCCCTGTTATGTTTCCCAATCTGTTTTAAGTGGGAGGTTTTTAGCATAAGCAGTTTTGGATTATATGTCTCGAAGTCGATACCTTATTCGTGATTTCATTATAATTCATGATTTCAATATAAGCAAGCTGATATTAAGTTTTATCCGGTTTCTGTCCTCATTTTTTGAGATCTTGATGATGACTGAAAAGGAGCCATTCTAAAAGTGGTTTCCTGGGAGATAAGTCCCTTCCTTGTAATAATAGGTTGGACAGCAACACTTGCTGTGTTGAGGAAGGGAGAAGTATTGGCAGTAGCAAGAAGTGACATGAATGTAACTAGAAACAGCTTCCAACGTAATTCTTTGGGGTGCAGGCAAATTTCTACCCACCTACAATAGACTGCTGCAGTGCTAGAATTTTCTTGGGAATGTTTCAGTAATTCACTGAGAACCATGTACTTGTTGACAACCAAGACTCCCTATTTCTCATTGAGATTATTTAGCTTTTCTTGCATATGAAGAGAGAACAGAAGAGAAAGTCAATATTACCATTAAAGAGTTAAAAACACCTCATACTTTGTTTTAGGAAACCATAAAAACTGCTTCATTCATTAAATCAGTTGTTAATCCCAGAACTGATGTTAAGCACAGAATTTATTCTTTTTAAAAAATATATATTCCGAGGTGTTTACTTCTTCATGTCTCTTGAAATAAGTGTTCTAGTTCTCCTCCAAAATCTGAATATGTATATTTTTGCCTCGCCATCGTAATGTGTTAATATCACAAGCAAGCAAGGCCTTTGCCCTCATCTACACACAGTTGGGGCAGAGGAACTCTGGTGTTGCAGATACATATCTAGAAGGTGGACCAGCGGCCAGATCTCAGCTGCTGTCTCCTCCCTCTCCCCCTCCAGGTCGCTGTGTGTCCCTTTGGTGTGTTTTGAGATGAGCATTGTACCTGGTTGTAACGATACATGTGAATGTGCCTACTGCTCCTGACAATGTGGTGATGTTTATTTCCCTGGAGGCAATTGTAGCTTTTGTGCAATGTGACTTTTCCCCCTCAACATATAGTTTATGTCTCCCTTCCACAATTGATGTCACTGATGGCAGTTGTCGCTGTGTGTGTGTGTGTGTGTGTGTGTGTGTGTGTGTGTGTGTGTGTGTATCTGTGGCCACACAGAAATCAAATTGACTTTTAACAGAAAAATAAACTCTGGATATGACTTGACTCTTCAATGCAGCCACATGGCTGTTGGTGTTTCCTCTCTTCACTTTTCTGTAAGTAGTTGGTCCTGCAGCCAGCAACTTGTTTAGCTGGCCATGTGCTGGGATACTGAGATCTTGGGTGTGACCACCTGTCACCAGAAACACCAGGTAGCATGATTCATAATGCCCCCTCCATTATTGCCGTTCTCCTAAGCACGAAAGCAGTCCCCCTCTCTAACAAGCAGGGGGACCAGCTTCTTGGATGCATCTTCCAAGGCAATTAGCATCATCCTTAGAAATCAACCAGGAAAAAGTTTCTGGCAGGGGCTCAGATAGTACCTGAGTTTTATTGCACAGGACCCCTGAAAACCTGAATGGGTTGCATGCTGTTGAGTCTGAGAAACAAAACCTCTTGGACCATCACAATTCCACATAAACTGGATATAAATCTGGACAGCATGAGAAAGCTAATTACCTACTGATTTGAATATGATAAGCTATGTAAACACAAGGCAGTTCATCCCTTTGGACAAGGGGGATCTTGTGGCAGTTGCTCATACTGTATTAACTAATATGCAGCATGTAGGCCATTACAGCTTGGCCTGTTTGTTTGTCTCCTGGACCACAAGGTGTAGAAATAAATTGTCAAGATGGGCACAAAGGTAGTGTGCACCACCATGCATTTGAAGCATATGGCTTCCTGCAAAGAGTCCTTAAGTCTGGGATTCCCTAGGATTGTTGTTTTTTTTGGGGGGGGGATAATGTGCTTTAAATGTATGGTGTGTCCACTGCCTAAGGCAAAGTTAGACTTTGATGTAGCTATGGCCGCTCTTGCCTTTGGCACCACCCACCACAGGCATGTGGCCCCTGCAAGGCTGCCTGTGGAGGAACGTGGCCTTCAGGCTGAATTCCTCATCCTTGCTATATAAGCATTGTACATTACTATATCCTGCCAACCTAGCAGTTCAAAAGCACGTCAAAGTGCAAGTAGATAAATAGGTACCGCTCCAGCGGGAAGGTAAACGGCATTTCCGGGCGCTGCTCTGGTTCACCAGAAGCAGCTTAGTCATGCTGGCCACATGACCTGGAAGCTGTACACTGGCTTTCTCGGACAATAAAGTGAGATGAGCGCCGCAACCCCGACTGGACCTAATGGTCAGGGGTCCCTTTACCTTTACCTTTACATTACTATATAATATAGCAGTACTTCATTCTGGCCTCTAGAGGTCCCTGTTCGGCTGATTTCAAAAGCAATAGCAACTACTAGACCTTCTGTTTGCAGAAGGTCTTACTGTGGATTCAAAGCTGCTCTTTGCAGGCGGGAGTCTCTTTCATGAGCTGCACCACCAGAGCGGTGGTGCCTAACCTGACCTGGCGCTACACACTGGTACATAGTAACACAGGTCTAGATTTTACTATCACAGCCTTGCAGTGCATGCAGACAGGCATGGGCGTTTTGCTCATTGCCATTTTGCCCATTAAATCTCTGGTCAGCTGGAAGCTGTGGCACATTCTTGGCTTGACAGCATAAGTCTGGCAGGGCCCTACAGCCGCCTTAACCCTCTAAGGCATGTATCAAGTGTACCTGGTTGCCCTTGCACCCACCCTAGTGTTTACTACCCTACACTGGCCTGCAAACAGCTTTAGAGGAACAGTTTTCGACAGGAGCACGAGCGGCTTCCACATGCATTTTCTAAAACACTTTAAATGTAAAGACCAATTTAATGTTGTTTCTAGCCCCGCCCCCGAAGTGTAGGCTGTCCTCAATTAGAGGGGGAGACATCTGTCTGAATCCCTCTTTGGTAATACCACTGGAGTGAACAAGCAGCAGCACATCAGATCTTGGGACTGATCTGCGCAAGCACACACTACAGTACTTCCTTGCAGTTGGAGGTGCAGTTGCACCAGGTGCATAGAGCAATGCTGAATTATCAAGGTTGGTGCTGCATACAATGAAATATTCTAGCGATTGCTGGAATTCTTTGGGGAGGCAGCGGCCCTTCACTCTGGATAAGCTAGTGCCCACTATTCACAGCTCCTCCAGGGACTGTTCCTTGAGTTTCTCTGCTGGGCATTTCAAAACCGTGGTGCTAAGCTTCAATACTGATGCTGCATTATGAGTCACTATGGAGGTAGCACCAGGCATCCTGGAATCTCCTTTCCTGACCAGCAGCTTGAAGAAGCCTGTAGATTATCCTTGCAGCAAGTGCTGTGCTGCTATTTCCATCCAAAGGAGAGTGTATGTCTGGTTACAAATTGTCAGTAAAATGGAGCCATCTCACGCTGGCTTTCCACATCTCTGAGCCCCCTTGGGCCAGGATCACAGAGGAAATGCTGTGGCCGATGGGAAAACAACTGCAGGGTGTGCAGCAAGGCAAGTGTAGCTTAAAATGTGGGGTTCTACTTTGCCTGCACATGATGATTTTTCATCTTCAGCCTTATGGTGCTTTAGTAATATAGGAACACAGGAAGCCTTATATTGAGTCAGACCCATTGGTCCATTTAGTTCAGTATTGTCTGTGCTGACTGACAAGCGGCTCTCCAGAGTTTCAGAGAGGAGACACTCCCAGTCTTACGCAGCGGTACCTTGAACTGAACAAGGGTTCTTCCACTGCACTGTGACTCCTGCCCTTAAAAAAATGAATTACATTTTTAGTGCTCATGATCTAGTCATCATCATAAACTTTTACTGCACTAGCCAAAGGCCATGACATCTTCCAAAAACAGATCTACAGTGGTACCTCGGGTTAAGAATTTAATTCGTTCTGGAGGTCCGTTCTTAACCTGAAACTGATCTTAACCTGAGGTACCACTTTAGCTAATGGGACCTCCCACTGCTGCCACGCAATTTCGGTTCTCATCCTGAAGCAAAGTTCTTAACCCGAGGTACTATTTCTGGGTTAGCGGAGTCTGTAACCTGAAGCGTCTGTAACCTGAGGTACCACTGTATTTGGAGGGACTTGGATTGTTACAGAAGAGTATTCAGCCATGCAAGATAGAAAGCAGTCTTACACACACACACAGAGAGAGAGAGAGAGAGAGAGAGAGAGAGAGAGAGAGTCAGACCATTGATCTACTTATCTGAGTACAGTGGTGCCCTGCAAGACGAATGCCTCGCAAGACAAAAAACTCGCTAGACGAAAGGGTTTTTCGGTTTTGTGTTGCTTCGCTAGACGAATTTCCCTATGGGCTTGCTTCGCAAGACGAAAACGTCTTGCGCTTTTTTTTTTAAGCCGCTTGAAGAGGCGCAGTTGTGACAGACCGTGCTTCGCAAGACGAAAAACATCGCAAGACGAAAAGACTCGTGGAACGAATTATTTTCGTCTTGCGAGGCACCACTGTATTGTCTACACTGACCAGCAGCAGCTCTTTGAGGTTTCAGACATGGATCCTTCGCCAGCCCTGCCTGAAAATGGCAGAGATTGAAACCGGGACCTTTAGCATACAAGGCAGATGCTCTACTACTGAGTGACAGCACTTCCCCATCACTTGCTTCAGGTAAGCTTGAACTCATAAACTCAGTACTGCTGTGCCACCAAACACTGCATCCTAAGTGCTGTGTACTAACTGATTGCATCGCTAGAGCTGCAAAATGCTTGCCTTTTGGAGTGGAACACAAATTTTTGTATTTATATCCTATTTTGGAAGAAAGTGCAAGGTGGTTAAATGATTTTTTTTTTAAAGGGTAATACTTTCCCATGAGTTCTTCCCAGTTATCCTTTGCTGGTGATGTCATTCATCTGTCTGCAGCTCATTCCTTCCATCAGTTTCAAACACTAAACAAGTAATAATTCTATTCTAGAGACATCAGGAGGTTGAGATGGGTTTCCGCATATTTTTAAAAAGTTGTAAATAATTATTTAAAAGGTTCAGGCCAATACTGTATTTGTCTTCATTTCTAAATAAACCACAACCTGTGATAACCACAAAACAAACCAAGTATAATCTATTTATGCTCCACCAACTTCAAATAAAATGAAGTTACAGAATATAAAATGCATAAGATTGTTAAAAGGCGGGAAGGGGGATTCAAAAAGTCATCTTAAATTGTCTAATGTCCTCCGATGTAGGACAGAGGCAGAAGGCAGAGTGGAATCCAGTATCTGTTGAGGAATGATGTTCCTGAAACTACTGAGATCGTTTCAGGATATTTAGCTGAGATTTTTAAAGTCAACTTTAAAATTACTAATTTTACTTAATGGTGGCTATTGAGTCTTTTTTATGTTTTGTGTTTTAATATGTAGGGATTACCAATATTTTACGGATGTCTTTTATACGTTCTGTTGTCCAATTATGCCAATAAAGGCTGAATGAATAACAAGATTCATGAAGAGTAAGGCTATCTTTGGCTTCTAGCCATGAGGGCTATGCTGTGCCTCCATAGTTGGAGGCAGCAATGCTGAAAACCAGATGCTGGAAACCACAGGCGGGGATAGTGCTGTTGTGTTCAGGTTCCGCTTGCGGACTTCCCTCAGTTAACTGGTTGACCACTTACAGATAGGTAGCCGTGTTGGTCTGCCATAGTCAAAATAAAAAAATTCCTTCCAGTAGCACCTTAAAGACCAACTAAGTTAGTTCTTGGTATGAGCTTTCGTGTGCATGCACACTTCTTCAGATACACTGAAACAGAAGTTGCCAGATCCTTCTATATAGTGAGAAGGTGGACCTGTAAGACCTATTGCAGTCGTTAAGAGTCGTCAACAGGCTCATCTCAGCTATCTGCCAATCTCCCATTCCCACCACCCTTCTGAGTAATACCCCTCCCCACCTTCTTACTATATAGAAGGATCTGGCAACTTCTGTTTCAGTGTATCTGAAGAAGTGTGCATGCACACGAAAGCTCATACCAAGAACTAACTTAGTTGGTCTTTAAGGTGCTACTGGAAGGAATTTTTTGGTTGACCACTGTGAGAACAGGATGCTGGACTAGCTGGGGCCACTGGGCTAATCCAGCAGGCCCCCGTTATGTTCTTGTATTCCTAACAGCAGCTGAAGAATGAAGAAAACTTCCAGCAGCCAAGTCAGGCCTTTCACTTTCAAGTTCCATTTTCTGTAAATGCTGAAGCTGACATCTTTTCATTTCTTACGAAACAGACTTCCCTGTATACAGTGGTACCTCTGGTTACGAACTTAATTCGTTCCGGAGGTCCGTTCTTAACCTGAAACTCTTCTTAACCTGAGGTACCACTTTAGTTAATGGGGCCTCCCACTGCTGCCGTGCCACCAGCACGTGATTTCTGTTCTCATCCTGAGGTAAAGATCTTAACCCAAGGTACTACTTCCAGGTTAGCGGAGTCTGTAACCCGAAGTGTTTGCAACCCGAGGTGTTTGCAACCCGAGGTACCACTGTATTAACTGACTGGCTGTTTCCTGTTCCACCCCTCCTCCCTCTCCCTATTTAAAAACTACACTTCTCTTAAATTTCCCAACCTCCCTCCCTCCCTCTCTGTATGTCTGGCAGCCAGCCCATGAAACCCATGAGAAATGTAACAGCTTCTATTTCTTGCTGCTTCTAGGGGGGTAAGCCAGGCTACGAGACCTGTTGTCAGTGATAACAAATCCTTTTGTTAAGCATATTGAGAACAAATAACATTTGCTTTTCAGTTTCTTTCCAGATTTTGCAAAAGACGGTTTGTTTGTATACAAAAGCAAACAGAATAGGAGGGCATCATGGCCTGAAAAACTAGAGTTGAAGGAGAGGAAAATGAGCCCTCTGACGGATGAGTGATATTACACATTTTGTTTTCACTGATTTTTGTGTGTGTGTGTTTCATCCAAGGAGCTCCAGGCAAGATGCAGGTGCCATTATCCCCTTTTTATCTTCACATACCTGAGAGCCAGGCGGAGGAACAATACTATACTTATCATTTGCTTAGTTATTTATTTATTTGAGCAATTTAAATACCCCTTGGGGGGGGGACAATCCATCTCCAAGGTAGCTTACAAAAGATTGGGAGAAGGGCCATAGCTAAAGGGTAGAGCGCCCATTTTGCTCAGTGTTGTCTACACTGACTGGCAGTGCTCTCTGAGGTTTCAGATGGGGGTCTCTCCCACCTAGGGAAGTGGGCAAATCTGTTGATGTAGGTTTTGCTCAGTTTCTCGTTTCTCCAGTCTTAAATTTCAGTTCTCCACATTTCCCAATGAGTTTGCAATTTTTTTTAAAAAAAGTCTTTGTGAAAATTCATCATTTTACTGCAAGTTTCTCCCGATATACATTCTTGAATGCAATTTTGAGTACTATCATGCATCGGTGTGTGTTTATTTTCAGTAATGCATGCATTTTGGGCAATAGACAAATATAATAAATTAATAAATACAAATTGCATGCATTATGGAGAACTGCACTACAAAATTTGGAGAGGTGTGAATTTCAAAAGATGGCTGTGTTTTATGCATTGGTTTGGAAAGTGTAAATCAGGTAGGTTTGCCTTTAAATGCTAATCAAATTTATTCCCCATCTTCCCAAACCTCATTGGGGATGCTGGAGATTAAATCCTGAGTCCTTCTGCGTGGAAAGGGCCTTTTCTGTCCCTCTCTCATTCTCACTGCCCAGGGAAGTTCCAGCAGGGAGGGAGATCCCTTTTTTGCCAGACAGCTGAACTGACTGCTTATAGAGGACGTTCTTCCCTCCTACTTCTGTCACTGAATTCATGTTGACTCCCTTCACCCATCTCCTACTGGGTTCCCCACCGCCATGAAATTAGGCTGAGGGTTTCAGGTCTCCCTAACCCCTGGTTTCAGCTAATTTCAGCAACAGCATAATCAACAGGCTGGTGTTAGAGGTGATCCCTATGTGACAGCTGGAGCGTCATAGGAAGCTGCCTTCTCCTGAGTTAGAGCATTTGTCCATGTAGCTCAGTTCTGTCTACATAAGGAGTAACCAATGTGGTGCCCTCCAGATGTTAGACTACAACTTCCATCCTCCCTGACCTTTGGCTGTGCTGCCGTAACGGAGATCCTTATTATATTCCTCCATAAATAAATCCTCCATTGCTGCAGCTGGAGGGTTGAACCCCCCAATTCTGGCTTCCCTTCCCAGGAAGAGCTGAGCCACTGACTCAGTTCATGTCGGCTCTTTGGCATGCAGGAGGAGGGGAGAGAGAAAGAGCTGACTCCATTCTTTCATTTCCCATTCTTCCATCGCAGGTGCTCCAGGACTGTGTGCACTGTAAACAAAGCCGAACCTGAGCCCAGCAGCATCCATGCTCCTCCAGGCTGGTTCGTGCTAGTGGGTGTTTTGTTTGGCGTAGCAGCAGGAGCTGGCTGGAGGCAGCGCATCCCTGCTTCCCGCAGTCATGGTACGGTGTGATACTTGCCTGCGTCAGCAGCCTCCCCTCTCTTAATGCCCTTGCTGGCAAAAGAGCTATTTTGGTCTCCTTACCTGTTAACCCCATGTGTGCCGCAGCCTGCAAGGATGCATCAGGCGCTGTTGAGTCTTCTAAGCAGGGAGCTGCCCATTCAACAAGATATTCAAGCATCCCTTTTCACTCATTGAATGCATTTGCATACTGCCTTTAGGGGAGGTAGGTGCTCAAAGCCGAGACAAAATGGGGATTGATCCTGCCCAGCTCCCAGGTGTGGCACGGCAGCCTGGACCATGCATACGACACACATAATACATTTTACATCTTCCTTTTGAAAATTACGTTTTTAAAAAAGCAAAAGGAGCCCTTATTCCTCTGGCTGGAGGCAAAAAGCCTAAAGCAGCCTACTTCTATCTTGCTGTTGCTCAGGGATGATGGGAGTTGTAGTCCCAACAACATCTGTGGTCTAGACTGGGTCCTTCTCTCACATTTTCAGGCCAACGTATACACACCGTACATGCTGGTATGGCACACACTGTGTCACCTTTCTTTCTTTCTTTCTTTCTTTCTTTCTCTCTCTCTCTCTCTCTCTCTCTCTCTCTCTCTTTCTCTCTCACACACATGCCATATCACACTCATTTCTAACACAGCACTGGGCTTAAGAGGAAGCCTCTCTTCTCAGTCCAGCGTTGCAGTGGAAGAAACCATCACTATTTTAAAAAGCACCTAACCAAAGACTCTTGACTAAACTTTCCTATTTCATTGAAATACGAAATTGCTGATCATGTAACCAAAATATGTAACTTCTCCTTCAGATAAGTCTCCATGCCTGCACACTGGAACTTGTAACTTCTAGGATCAGGTTGGGTCCTAGAAGTTACAAGTTAGCTTAATGCCTTTCCCAGGGAAACTGGTGTAAAGCATTATTAAAGACAGAATTACCCAGCAAGATACAAGAACAAGAAGCCTTGCTGGAGCAGAGGAATCTCTTATCCCAGCCCAGTACTGAAAAGGAGAATCATAGAATCATAGAATCATAGAATCATAGAGTTGGAAGAGACCACATGGGCCATCCCATCGAGTCCAACCCCCTGCCAAGCAGGAAACACCATCAGAGCACTCCTGACATATGGTTGTCAAGCCTCTGCTTAAAGACCTCCAAAAAAGGAGACTCCACCACACTCCTTGGCAGCAAATTCCGCTGTCGAACAGCTCTTACTGTCAGGAAGTTCTCCCTAATGTTTAGGTGGAATCTTCTTTCTTGTAGTTTGGATCCATTGCTCCGTGTCCGCTTCTCTGGAGCAGCAGAAAACAACCTTTCTCCCTCCTCTATGTGACATCCTTTTATATATTTGAACATGGCTATCATATCACCCCTTAACCTCCTCTTCTCCAGGCTAAACATGCCCAGCTCCCTTAGCCGTTCCTCATAAGGCATCATTTCCAGGCCTTTGACCATTTTGGTTGCCCTCCTCTGAACACGTTCCAGTTTGTCAGTGTCCTTCTTGAACTGTGGTGCCCAGAACTGGACACAGTACTCCAGGTGAGGTCTGACCAGAGCAGAATACAGTGGCACTATTACTTCCCTTGATCTAGATGCTATACTCCTATTGATGAGGCCCAGAATTGCATTGGCTTTTTTAGCTGCCGCGTCACAGTGTTGGCTCATGTCAAGTTTGTGGTCAACCAAGACTCCTAGATCCTTTTCACATGTACTGCTCTCAAGCCAGTAGAAGACCGGGGCTGGCCATTTCAAAAGGTTTCCAGGGCCTGATCTGACCCATGGTTTCTCCACCCTTATTATGAGCTTAATTTCCAGCTCTCCTTTAAGGAACACCTCTCTCCCTCTAACCCCAGTTGAACAAAACAAGACAAGCCATTTGGAGGTATTGCGACAGGAAATTCTTCCTCTTTCCCACTAAGTATTTGATCTGTAATGCAGCAAGCAAGCATAAGAGGGAGCTCTCTTGCAACCACAGCCACTTCTCTACTGAGCTGTTGAGAAAGGGCCCAAAAAGGTTGAGTGAGCCCCTTTCCAGCTATGTCCAGCATGTAATATGATTACTCTGCTTTGCCTCCTTGGTTGGAGGCAGTATGGCTCTGGATGTCAGTTGCTGGAAAAGACAGGAGGGGGAAATGCTGTTTTGTTCAGGTTTCCCACATTCATCTGGTTGGCCACTGTGAGAACAGGATGCTGCACTAGAACTTCTATTGGCTGATCCAGCAGGGCTGCTCTTACGTTCACATTCAAGTAGATAACCTGGCCTGCAGGCCAGATCCAGTTCCCAGTCCCAACCCATGCAGGCCAACTATGGCAGGTGGTTGGGAACGCCCACCTGTCAATTCACCTGACATTGCGGTGGCATCAGGTGACCCGTTTTCCAAATTAAGCTTTGCGGGCAAAGGCATACGGTGCCAACTATCAGCTGATCCTAGGATCTTGTGAAGCGCTAGGTATGGTGCTCCGCAGGGTCCAATGATCATTGGAAGTTTCTAAAGCCTGTGCACAGCACTTCACAAGACTCTGACAGCCCAGGGTGCAGTGCAGCAGAGGGCTTTGCGGGTGCCCTTTCAGATGACCCAGGTCATTACATCTGATGTCATAAATGATCTAAAGTGTGTGTGGCAGCGGCGTAGCGTGAGTTGTCAGCACCCGGGGCAACGCAAGTAATTTGCGCCCCCTAACCCGGGGCAAGGCAAATAATTTGCGCCCCCCCAACCCCTAACCTGCGAGTTGCTGCTGGCGCTGCCGCCCAAACGACGCCGCTTGCCCCGAGGAGGAGGGGGGCAGAGAGGCGAGGAAAATGCAACGGCCCAGCAGCTGCAGCGGCGGAGGCGGGGCTGTGAGGAGGGGCTGCCTGGCGCGTCCTCCGCGGCGAGCGCTGAGAGCCGCTGCCTGCCGGGCGCCTTCAGCCCGGACGCGGGCACAGCTCGTCGGTTCCGCGAGACATGCGGCTCCGCTACAGCCTGCGCCCGAGGCTCTTCGGCGACTCCGGAGGCAGCGAGCACGCCCCCCCAGATGTTGCGCCCGGTGCAGCCGGCACCCCTGGCACCCCCCACGCTACGCCACTGGTGTGTGGCTTGGCCAGAATGGTCTCAAGGGCCAAATGGGGAAGGTTAGGCACACAGGCTGGAGGTGCCCCACCACTACACTAGGGTGTCCGGCCAGACACACAGAAAGCTACCAGGGCATGTATGTAATTCTTAGTGATCCACTCCAGTTTCAACTTCCTTTTTCTCCATAAACTTTCCCACCTCCATGGTTAATAAAAATGAAACAAAATGAAACTCGCCAGTAGCCTTTGGTTGTCTAGATATGCCCAGCTGAACTGCAAACTTTGACTTACAGCTATTTGAAGCCTCAGTTTCAAAATGTAATTGCATTCAGAAAATTGCATTACGCGGTAGCAAAATGTGTGGGACACTTATTGCATATTTGCAAGGAACATGACTGCTGAGACATTTTCCAGTGTTCTTGTAGCAGACCTTCTTGCAGAGAAAGGAGGTGCAATTAAACACTTTGCACAACATTGAAGCCCTTGCTCCTCTCAGCTGATGGTCAAGAGAGGCCCTTAGGGGCTGGATGAAATCTGGCAGCCACATCCAGTCTGTAGGCTGACAAATTTATTTATTATTGAATTTATATACCACCCTATACCTAGAGGTCTCAGGGTGTTTCACAAAATAAAATCAAAATATAAAACCACAAAATACATAATCAGGATAAAAACAACAACCCAATAACCACCCCCCCAAAAAAAACCCACATTTTAAAAGGCCGTAGCATGTCAATCAAATCAACCAAAGGCCTAGTTTAAAAGGAACAGTTTTGCCCAGCACCTAAAGGTGTATAATGAAGGCGCCAGGTGAAGTTCCCTGGGGAGAGCATTCCACAGACGGGGAGTCATTGCAAAGAAAGCCCTTCTTGTGTTTCCACCCTCTGGACCTCTCAAGGAGGAGACACACAAAGGAGGGCCTCAGAAGATGATCTCAGGCTCTGGGTAGGTTCATATGGAAAGAGGCGGTCCTTGAGGTATTGCAGTCCTGAGCCATTTAAGGCTTTATAGGTCAAAACCAACACTTTGAATTGAGCCCAGAAACTAATTGGTAGCCAGTGCAGTCGGACCAGAATCGGTATAACATGCTCAAACCGTTTTGCTCCACTGAGCAACCTGGCTGCTGAATTCTGCACTAGCTGAAGTTTCCAAACCGTCTTCAGAGGCAGCCCTACATATAACGCATTGCAGTAATCTAACCTTGAGGTTACCGGAGCATAGACAACAGTAGTTAAGCTATCCCTGTCCAGATATGGGTGTAGCTGGGCCACCAGCCGAAGCTGATGGAAGGCACTCCAAGCCACTGAGGCCACCTGAGCCTTGAGCGACAGCAAAGGATCCAGGGGTACCGCCAAGCTACGAACCTGCTCCTCCAGAGGGAGTGTAACCCCATCAAGAGCAGATGATCTCCCACTCATCTGGTTTAGGGCTGAAGGCTTGACAAAGCCTCTCTCCTATGGTTTTATGACGGGGTCCTGGAACACTACTTGAGTCACCAGTGTTAGCAAAGTGTTAGCAAAGCCATTTAAATAACAAAAATGGAGTCTGGTGATAAAAGTCCTGATAACACTTTGCAGAGCAAACTGGACAAAAATAGTGTATAATCTGAGGAGAAAGGAAGAGAGATACAGGGACACTCAGGTTTCGAACATGATCCATGCAGGAGGCACGTTCGCAATCCGCAGTGCCACATCTGCGCACGTGCAGGTCACAATTCAGCATTTCTGCACATGCGCAAAGCATGATTTAGCTTTTCTGCGCGTGCGCGAGTGCCGAAACCCAGAAGTAACCTGTTCCGGTACTTCTGGGTTCAGTGAAGTGCTCAACCTGAAAGTGCGCAACCTCAAGCGTCTGTAACCCGAGGTATGACTGTACTTTGTCTTGCTTAGTTTAGGCCTCGTACATAGCAGGAGACGTACAGAGGAAAATGCCCTTAGAACTACATGGCCAATCAGAGTACATGCTACCTCAGTGAAGATCATGCCACTCTGCCTAGTTGCTAAGCAACACCGTTACCTTGGCTAGTTGACTTTAACACTAACAGAACTAACCCTTAAGTTACAAACTGAACAATCTCTGCTGCCGCACTTCCAGCAATCAGAAGTGTGCTTTACTCCTGCGCTTACACTCCACTTGTTGCAACAGCCCCTTCTTGGAAAATATCTTGACAAGTACAAATTCTGAAGACAAAAAATAAAATGCAGAAGTGAAACCCACAAGAGGAAAGATTCATTGGGGAAATAGTGAATGCATGCTGTGAGTCATGGAAATGGGATGGTGCTAGCTGCTTTTTAAGGGAGGACTCAAGAGTGACTAGCCTTGTCCTCTGACACATATGAAAGGGATGCTAGCAAATGAGAGAAGGAATCTTTTAAGGTCTGGACCTACTTCAGTTGATTCTTTTATCCTACTCCAGTTGATTTATAAATATATATTGTTTTAGCCATTAGGCAATACAATTTAACAAATGCAGTGACTTTTGCCCACTTCCATTGTGCTATAGCACAAGAGTGCCCTCCATACGGTAATAATGCAACAGCTCTGAGTAAGCATTGCAGAACAGCTAATCAAGCAGAATGGTGTGTGGATTGTCCAGTATAAACCCACCACTTAATGTGCTATTATAACAATGGCATGTTGCAGAGTTACAGCTGCGTAAAAACTCCAGTCTTGGAAGGTCTGTAGTTAATCGGTTTTGAGGCTGCAATCATGTGTACAACCTCCTTTTCCTTAGAGTAAGACCTTGAATACAATGGGATTGACTTAAATGTAAACATGGATTAGTTGCACTTTAGGTCCTTGGTGGCTTCAGGAGGAGACATGCCTTGAAAATTGCAGAGTTGGGAAAAAAGAATACTAAAACTGAATAGATAACAAGCACATGCTTCACTTTCTCCCTTTCAAGGGCTTAGCTTTGGTTGGAATGTGCCCCCTTTGTTGATATACCCACAATATTATGTCTCACTGCAATGGCACAAAATCTGTGTTGTTTTAGGGAAATTAATGTGTGGGCTTGCAGACCCAAGAGGAAAAAGTGCAGATATGCACCAGTTCAGGGAGTGGGCGAGAATTGCAGAAAAACGCAGAAGAGGACAAGAGACAAACCCAAATGCAATACCACAGAGGAGCAATCCTGCTAATCTATAGTTGGCCATTTTCCAAACGCTCTCCACACAATTTCCACTCCTCCATCCAGATTGGTCTGCCCAGTTCTTTGCAGTAGCTTCCTTTTTAGCAACTCTTGTGGCTGGGGGAGCCCAGGGTTAAAGCCAAATTAATACCAGTAGAATAGTCTGAATACTCAGAATGAGTGGTGGGAAAGGGGGGTAGGTGATGTGCCAGCTCTGATCTGAAAGCCCCACACAGTAACCAGGACTAACCTGTAACAACCGGGCCTGTGCTTTCTATGTCCACAAAGCAAGACGAACCAAAAACAACCAGCTCCCATTCTGGCATGTTCTTCTGTCATTGGGCAACCGGTCAGGAACTTAAAAGACTCTAGGTTTCATTGGCGTCCCTGCCCCCCAGAAGAGCACAAGCTGCTTATGAAAGGAAATCAATGAAACATTAAATTGCCTCCAAGTACACCACCAGAGGAGGCTGGCTTTACAGAGGCACCATAAACAAGCTTGTGTGTTTCTCTGACCTAAAAGGGCCAAGGGAGGCATAGGAGATTTTGAGGTAGTAATATAAGAACCTTGCTGGAACAGGCCAAAGTCTTCTCATCTACTCCTGTTTCCCATAGTGGCAAATCAGATGCCCTCCAGCCATGGGTGTAGCAAGGATTGGAGGGGGGCAGAACTGATGTGATTGGTCAGTTAGTTACATATTTCTACTGTTTTACATAATGGGGGGGGCAGCTGCCTCCCTGTCATGCCCATGCCTCCAGCAAACCCATAAAGAGGGTGTTATGTACTGAGTTGAATAGGATCCAAACTGCAGCAGTCTGATTGGTCCTAGAACAATAGGATCCAAATTGCAGCAGTCTGATTGGTCCTAGAACAATAGGATTCAGAATGCAGCAGTCTGATTGGTCCAAGAACAATGCAGCAGTATGATTGGTTGGCAGGAACCACCCAATCATGCTCCAGATATAAGTGAATCCACAACCTGATTGGCTTACAGTAGAATTCCAGAATTAACCAATCATGTGCAGCCCATTGTGTAAATAATGTATATAAAGCAGATACTTTGAGAGGACTTTCATTCATTCCTCCTCACCACTATGAGCTGAATAAAGAGCATGAAATCACTTTGCGACTCCGAGTATATTCCAGAGGGCAACAGCCCTCTTCCACTTATGATCTCCGCAAGTGGTACTCAGGGGCATGCTCACCAGGACTGCTTTAGAATCGCCTTGTTCATTTCAACAATGGTTGTGTAAGAGAACCTTAACCTGGTTGGTGTCCCATGCCAGGCTCTTGCTCAGTTCCAGCCCTATGCAAAAGGAGCTGCATGAGAACTTCCAGGTAGATTGCCCCTCATATTCATTAGTGCAAAAAGAGGGAAATTCAGAATTCTGCTCTATACCCAATGTCTTGGCTGGCCCTATGGATGTTCTGAGCTTCTGAGAAGGAATCTAGGAGGCTGCCTTATACCAACTCAAGCCAGTGGCACACCTAGCCCAGTACTATAGACACTAAGTGGCAGCAGCTGCTTCCCAGCCCTGTTTTGAATGGAAGGGAAGGCACTGCCTTGTCCTTTGTATCCTGGCAGTATAGGAACACAGGAAGTTGCCTTATACAGAATCAAAGCATTGGCCAATCCAGCTCAGTGTTGTCTATGCTGACTGGCAGAACTCTCCAGGGTTTCAGACAGGAGTTTCTCCCAGCCCTACTCAAGGATTGAACCTGGGACCTTCTGCATGCAAAACAGATGTTCTACTCCTGAGCCACTGCCCTTGTGTACTGAAAGCTAGATGGCAGGAAGCCTGGAGCAAGTGGTGTTGTGGTCTGGAGTCCCATTACCGTTTCTGCAGCAAGGTCCCTGCAGAGGCACTGTCTCCCAGCATCCTAGAGCCTCCCAATTAGGATAAAAGGAATGTGTTTTAGGCACTGTACGCTCTAAAGCTAAGTATTTAGGGGCACGAGGTGCTTCAGTTTTGGGGGGAATGGTGTGCAAGTTCTGTTATGTGCAATAGAACTTCGTGGAAGATAAAACTTCAAAAGAGGATATTGGAGCACTCCAATTCATTTCCCCATGTATCGTGCACAGAAAATAGTACACCTAGCTGAAAGTCAACACATGGAGATCTGCATCAATCGTTGAAGTGCATCCCTAATAATTATTATAATTAAAATTATAATATTATTGCAGAATTGTTGGCTGTTATACAATCCTATAAGCAGCACGGCTGCAGCTATCACGAAGGGACCTTGCACTTCAGAATTCACCACTACACTACTAGTCTGGAGCAGAGGAATCATTACCTTCCAAATCCCTCTCGAGTTACTGTTAACTGAAGATGAGCCATTTCCTGCTGCTCTGGGTCTCTCCATGTGATACTGACTTAGTCAGGGGAAGGAGGATGGAAGAAGTGTGAATCTGTCTGCCCTCATCACAGTCCTCTTATATAGCCCCATCTTCTAGGTTCAGTTCCCCAGAACTGAACGGAGCAGCAAATTAGGATACAATCTTGCAAAAGTTAGTCATCAGAGCTGTTGTATCATTAAAAGGAAAAAAAAAAGGGGGGGGGGGAATAAGAGGAAATCAGCAGTTAAAGCTGCCTCCCAATACAAAGAAAACTGGCATTGGGGTAATTTTAGAGCGGCTATTCATATTCATTACTAATTGCCTCACTAGGGTCAACAAGAAGAAATAAAATCCACTAAAACTTTGAATTTCAGTTAGCATTAAAAAAGGATCTCTGCGGAATGTAGCTTACTTGTGAGGAGACAACTAGAATGTTTGTGTTATAAAAAGCCAGTGTTTCCCCCCCAAAAAAATGTTTAGGGGTACTCTCATTTTCCTAATCATATTGAAATGCTGCCCCTCAATGAGGCCAAATTTAGATTCACAAAATGTTCAGGGGTATGTGTACCCCTGCGTCCCCCCAGAAAAAAAGGACTGTGAAAAGCTATAAAAAGTTACGGGATTTCAGAAGGAAGTTACAGGATATGCACTGATCGGCTATGATGTGGTGTGTATGCCCCAAAACTTTTGCATGGGCAAAGAATATTGAAAAGAGGTTTAAGTACAACTGATATGGTAGCGTCACAAGTACGAATAATCACGAATGTGCAATAAAATGATGCCTGAAGCAGCCCTATTTCTGGAAAGTTATGCTTCATTCAAGGGTTCCAATGTGGATGTACCCTTTATGGAAGACGTATGGTTACCTCCAACTATGGGCTTGTGCACACATCACATAGTAAATCACAGCTAGCAATGCCAATAAACCATGGTTTACTGTGAATGTGGTTGTGCCAGGAGACAGAAATCCCAAGACTTGGTTGAGCATGATGTGCCAACCAGCACTCATAGTTTGTATCTCACAAACCATGAGTAGTAATCCACAAACAAATCAGGGCATCCATCTGTCCCTGATTTAAAACTTTAAAGGCCAGACCCAAAACCTTAGAATTGGGCCCAGAAACAAGTAGGCAGACGATGTAACTGGCAAAGAATACATGTGATGTGATCTACCTGCAGCCTTCTGTACCAGTTGCAGTTTCCGAACCATCTTCAAGGGCAGTCCCACATAAGAGTGTGTTACAATAATCTATGAGAAAGGACCATCATAGCATTTTCAAAGCCCTAAGGACAAAGTCAAGTAAGGGAGTCTTCAGCCCTCTTTAACTGTGCAGCCTGCCACATTTGAGCACATGGCTCCCAATCTAGACTGGCCCACTCTGAATGCTAAGAAGGAAAGTTGAGTGGGTGGGTAGGAATAAAACATGCATTTAAATTCTGGATCTAAAATCCTGAGCCTCCTCACCAAGACATTGCCCTGAAATGTGGTTTCTGTGATTTGAATATGCGTACCAAAGAACCTGCTCATTGGAAGGACAGATTGTGAAGCTGAGGCTCCAATACTTTGGCCACCTCATGAGAAGAGAAGACTCCCTGGAAAAGACCCTGATGTTGGGAAAGATTGAGGGCACAAGAAGAAGGGGACAACAGAGGACAAGATGGTTGGACAGTGTTCTCGAAGCTACAAACATGAGTCTGTCCAAACTGCGGGAGGCAGTGGAAGACAGGAGTGCCTGGCGTGCTCTGGTTCCTGGGGTCACGAAGAGTCGGACACGACTAAATGACTAAACAACAACAACCAGAGTACCTTAATCAAGATCACATCCTCTGAAATGAGGAAGGGCAAGCGAGGTCAAAGAATGTGAGTAGCAGCAGAAGAGCTGGCAGCGAGCTTTGCACATCCTCTGTTTTTAACAGGCAAGGATTTGGTTGAAGCCATATCAGGCCTGGAGCTCAGTTTGCTTCCTTTAGACCAGGGGCTGTACCCATGAAGGTTGCGCGACACCATCATTTTCCACATTTCTGTTTTTTGCATGAATCTGCCCTGAACTTCTCGTTGACGGTTCCTTTTCCAGACTTGCATGGTAAACGTGCAGAGGAGGTCTGTTGCAAGAATGAAACTTCTGGGGTTTGTAGGCCAGATTTCCGTACCCACCCCAATCCTGCTTGACATCTGAGATTTACATTTTTAAGACTCGCTTTCTATGGCTGTGATTTGTTTTAAACAGCTTTGAATATTGTGTTTAACTGCCATAACCTGCCCTGGAACCTTTGAGTGAAGATCACCCTCCATCATCAGGGGGAAGAAGAAGAAGAAGAAGAAGAAGAAGAGGAGGAGGAGGAGGAGTTTGGATTTGATATCCCGCCTTTCACTCCCTTTAAGGAGTCTCAAAGCGGCTAACATTCTCCTTTCCCTTCCTCCCCCACAACAAACACTCTGTGAGGTGAGTGGGGCTGAGAGACTTCAAAGAAGTGTGACTGGCCCAAGGTCACCCAGCAGCTGCATGTGGAGGAGCGGAGACGCGAACCCGGTTCCCCAGATTACGAGACTACCGCTCTTAACCACTACACCACACTGGCTCTCACTGGGTAACCAATGTGGTACCCTCCAGAGGTTGTTGGACTACAAGTCCCATCATCCCCGATATGCTGGCTGGGGGCAATGGAAGTGGAGTCCAGAAATAACTGGAGGGTACTGAATTTGTTACCCTTGGTGTATATATAAGCACTTGCCACCTGCTACTCTGCCACTGTCATGCCCCCCGAAAGACCACCTATGTAAGGAATTTCCTTCTGTGAAACTTTGTCGGTGATGCAGCCACCAGCCGACTAGCTTGCTGTCCTACCCTCTATGTTCTTTCTGCAGCTCTAATAAGATCAGCTGAGACCATGCATAAAACCCCAGAAATCAACAGTTCCATTCAGTGTCGTACCTTTTTAGCTGCTTGGTTTGTCAACAGGTGTTATTCTGGGTGAACTGAATCTGAAACAGGGCCCCACCAGACTTATCTTAGCAAGTAACCATGGCAACAAAGGACAGCTTGTGGAACAGGGTGCCATTCTGAAGCCATCTGCAGAGAATCCCTGTAAAACATTCACAAAACCCATTCCAGCCAGTTCTTTCCATGCTTACTGCAAAGGTCATTTCATGATGCTCGGCTGATGACTGAGCTCCATTTCCTAATCTGCAACACTGGTGAGAGAGCCACTGGGAAAGAAGGTCCTTAATAGGACTAAGGGTCTGGCTCCCCTCCAGTCCCATGAAGGATTTTAAGGGAGTGGGTAGTAATGACATGGCTTGCTCTTGTGCCTCTTTGATTGACAGAAATCATGGAAGGCCATAGCTCAGTTAAAGACCTGGATATTCACCCAGGCTTCCATTGGTAGTCTTAACACCTGATTGGATTGTTGTGCATTATTTTAAAGTGGCAATTTAATCTATGTTATATGTTCTGAGTAGCTGAAGCATTGCTGAAGCAAATAATAAAAAAGCAATGCCTGATACCATTCTCTGTGCCCACATCTAATTTCTATCCCAGACTAAGACCAGAATAACTCAAGAACCACCAACTCCTATATGACCCTGCCCAAGCTTTAATATCAGTTTCCAAGCATCTACTTTTTACTGTGTCTTCATGTAATACAAGATGGGCAGGTGCAAGAGACTAGGCCTTTCTGGTGGTGGCACCGATACTGTTAAATATCCTCCCTGCAGAAATTACCTGGGCTAAACTGGTCTATTCCCATTTTAATAAGTTTCTTTCCTCAAAGATGGCTTTTGAAGCTTATAAACTACCTTCTGCTTCAAGGCCTGCCTTGTTTCAATACTGCCATTTAACGGTCTATATTGTGGTTTTGTATTGTTCTAATACAGACAATTTTTTATTAATTGCTGGGTTTTATGTATGTAAGCATGAATGAGATTTTACAGAAATAATAACACCCCCAACCATTTCTGCACCAGACTGTAGCTTCAGAACCCTTTTCAAAGGCAGCCCCATGTACAGCATATTACAGTAGTCCAGGCTGGACGTGACCATGGCAGTGGTTGCTGCTGCTTCTAACCATTCGCTTTAATGAGTGGACACAGCCGGTATTTATCCTGTCAACTCTCCTTCATTCCTTAGAAAGGATTTGCTATAATCAGTGTCTTACGCTGGTGACCTTACCAGCAATTGCAGAATGCTTTGGTCCCACCCAGATCCCTTCTAATGGAATGTGCCGGCCTGTGTTTCTACTGCAAACCTCCATGCTTTCGGTGTCACGCTGGCTCACCCACAAGAAAAGCTTCCACAAACACCCAGACCAAGGCTTGGTGTTTTCCCAGCAGAAAACAGATCTTGACCAGCAACAAAAGAAACATAAACAATGGTTGAAAAGGAGGCAAGAGAGGAAAGAAAGATATGAAACTGTTCTTCCTGTTTGATGAGTTCCAAAGGGAACATTTAAAAAATAAAATAAAACACACAGAATATCCTGATTATATAGAGGCTAACCAAGAAAGTCACCAGTGACTTATTCGGAAAGGCAAGTAGCTCAGCTGACCTCACAAAACTAGAAACACCATTAATCTTGTTAAGGCAATCAAGGCCAACTTTTCTCTATGTGTTTGCTTTGCTATTAACCTTATTCGGAGCTGATGGCAGTAAGATGGGAAAACATAGGAAACTGCCTTATACCAAGGCAAACCATTGGTCTATCTAGGTCAGTACTGTCTACACTGACTGGCAGCAGCTCTCCAGGGTTTCAGACAGGATTCTATCCCAGCCATACCTGGAGATGCCACAAATTGAACCTGGGACCTTCTGCATACAAACCAGATGCTCTGCTACTGAGCTACAGTCCTTCTAGTAAGATGGTTGTTTAAATGCTCCTCAATGGCTTTTGATGGTTGGTGGCTAGTAACTGCTGTATATACCTCAATTGTTTGGGTGGAACGCTGGCAGCTCTTGACCTGCAATGGTTGACTCCCTCTAACATTAACTAAACCAATAAAAACAGAACAGGACAATACCTGCCCAAAGGTTGATATGACACAAAAGGAAAAGAGAATAAGGAGGGAGGAGGAAAGCAAGCACATTTAACTACCAATTCTTAAAGTTATATCATTGTTCCAAAATGAGACCAGTTACGAGTGAGGAAGAAGTTCTAGGAGAGGACGAACCAAAATTTGACCCAGCTGGCCTAATCAATTGGGTGTTGCTCTCTATTTTCTCCCTCTGAAGAAGCCAATGTTAAAATGGTTCTTGAAAAGAAAGCAAACAGCAGCTCAAGCCAGGTCAAAGGAGTAGCCTCTGGGTCTCACTCAAATATGCATCTTAGAAACCCAGTTGCTATTTATTTATTTCTTAATTGTGTACTGATTTTCTTTATAATCTGTGCTTGCTAGCAAAGCGACTTATAATTAACCACTTGCAATAGTCGTGGGTATTATTTCACTTACTTCAGAAACTGTTAAGGCAGTTGTCCTGCATTTGAGGGCCCTAATGTTCATTAATTAATTAACAAAAGTAATATACAGCCTGATTGTAACAAAACAGTTTCCACAAAATACTAAAATAACCAATAATAATGTTTAAAATAGGTATTTAAAAGCATTCAAAGGCTGCTTAAAATTAACAGTAGCTAATAAAAAGAGACAAATCACATGTAACTTCTACCTATCTGGATAGTCTTGCGTAAACAAAAATGTTTTAAGCAGATCTGTGTGGCACCTGTTAACAGCACCAGTTCTGCAAACTGAAGCAGTCAAGTGGGTACATACAGGGAGATCCCACAAGTAAACTGATCCCAATCCATTAAGGGCTTTATATGCTAATAGTAACACCTTGCACTTGGCCAGGTAACCAAATTGCAAGCACTGCAGGTCTCTGAACAGAGGTGTCATCACTGCAGTCAGCAACTGTGCTGCAGCATTCTGCACTAGCTACCACAGGGGTCGGCAAATTTTTTAAGCTGCGGGCCGGTTCACTGTCCCTCAAACCATTTGGCGGGCTGGAAATGTGGCACCGGGGGGCAGGGAGCTGGAAGAAGAGGCGAGGGGGGCAGGTAGTCCTCCTCCCCACCCCTCAGCCCCAGCCCCAGCCACTGCGTTTACCCTCCCTGGGGCTGCCACTGCCGCCACAGCTTCTTGTGGGTAGGCAGACGGAGCTTGGCCCACAGGAGCACCAGGGCAGCAGTGGTGATGGCGGAGGGAAGATGAGCAGAGCAAAAGGGCTGGCTCCGGAGAGGGGCTGCTTAAAATGGCGCTCAGCCAGCTCAGGCCAGCCCCCTTCCTCCTCTAGGCAGGGTGGGAAGAAGCCAGGAGGAGGGAGGGAGGGAGGGAGGAGGCGCCGCCACAGCGGTGGGGGGGGGATGGAATGGCACAGCAAAAAAAATGGCACAGCCCAAACTAGAAGAATTCCCATGCTGATCCACGGACAGTCCGTGGGCCGGATCCTGAAGGCAATTGGGCCTGATCCAGCCCGCAGCTCTTAGTTTGTCGACCCCTGAGCTACCGTTTTGCTTTGTTTTTCAGATCAGGCCCAAGGGAAGCTCCAGATACAGTGCGTTGCAGTAATCCATTCTTGAAGTCACTGCCTGTGACTTCTGATTTCCCAACCCTCAAGGCAAAAGGGACAAAAGGAAGAGAGTTTATCTGCTCGGCTACTTCCTCATTCTTGGCTGCAAGGATCTGGTCTTTCTTGAATCATATGATACAGCCTCACAAGCTGCAGATAGGCTGGGAAGTTTCCACACCTCCCCCCCCCCCCTTTCTCTTGAGTGCCTATAGAGACAAGCTTTTCATTCTTTCTTTTCTGATGTCTCCAAGTTTTGATTAACAAGAAGCCTGTGTCGTAAAGCTGAAAGGGAGGGAGGAATGTCTTCAGTGTTTTTCAAACTTTTTAGGCTCCCCAACTCTAAACTTACCTTCTCTGCTTGCTGATGGGGCCCGTGGTGGTTTACAAAAGGCAAAACAGTAAAATCAAGAAAAAAACCTGCAACTCTGCTTTAAAACATACAAAAGTTAAAATACTAAAGCAGATTAAAATTACTTCAAGTTTCTAAGCACTACTGCTTAATTTAAAAATAAAAACGGAAAAAAATAAAAAGGCAGCATAAAAACACTGTAGAAAAGCAGAAAGACAGTATTAGGAGCTTGCAATTAGGAAAAGGAGCCTGTCTTATTTTGAGTCAGACCATTGGTTTATCAAGCCCAGTATTGTCTACACTGACTGGCAGAGGCTCTTCAGAGCTCATACCTGGAGATGCTGAGAATTGAACCTGGGACCATCTGCATGCAAGGCTCATGCTATACCACTGAGCCATGCCACAATGAGGTCATGACCACTTTTAAACTCCCCCTGCACTCACTTTGGCCCTGGGTCTACAGGGTCCTTGGGCTGAAAACCATTTGCGACTCCTGTTCAAGGTCATTAACTACCACATGTGTGGGGAACCTTTGGCCCTCCAGATGTTGCTGAACTCCAACTCCATCAGCCCCAAAAAACATGGCCAGGGATTATGGGAGTTGTAGTTCTGAAGGCAGCCCTGTTTAGGGAAGCTTTTAACGTTTGATGTATTACAGTATTTTAATATTTTTTTGGAAGCCGCCCAGAGTGGCTGGGGAAGCCCAGCCAGATGGGCGGGGTATAAATAATAAATTAGTATTAGTTCACCTACATCTGGAGGGCCAAAGGTTCCCCACAACTGACTAACTCACTAAAGTGTGCAGTCACAGTCTTAACCATTTTGATAACCACATCAGGGAGTGAGTCAATGAGGCCTGTACGTTTTTATATACTAACTACTAGGATATACACCACTTGGGCATTTTGAGGAATGTGGAGCAGAGAGGCGTCTCCACACCAACAGTACAGGAGTTCCTTAAAGCCACTCTGTAAACCCACTGATACGGAAGGGGGGGGGCATGTCTTCTTCACCTCCTTCTTCGCTACAATATATCCATTTATTTCCAATTGTCAATGTCAAAAGGGACTAAAATCTTTAAAATTCATTGAAAATCAACATGCCAATTTGCTCAATTTCTCTAGGACCCCATGACACCTCCCCTGTCCTCCATAATCCCTCAAGCAAGGTGTCAAGACCCTAATCCCGTCAAATCGCTCTGCCAAGCCCTTCCTCCAGGCGATGCCAGGTGACAGACTATGCATACATGGACCATTGTCTTCTCAGGATGTGCTTATCTGCGCATATCTCCAGCTCTGCATATTCCCCCCTCCCTCCTCCATATGTTAATCCTGTGTAACCCAACCTCTTCCTAATGTATTCGTGATGTAATCTGTGTAACCCAACCTCTTCTTAATGTATTCATGATGTAACTGGGATGTATTTTGCACTGTATTCTGGGACATGGAGGGAAATTTCAAAAGTTCATGTCACCCCTTTCTCGCTGTTCAATCTCGCCTTGAACCTGTTGCGCAATAAACTTGGATCTTCTGCAGTTTGCTCCTGTCCGGCTGAGCTCATTTTCTTCCGCACGGACCCGCGGACCTAGTCCGACGAGCTGGGTGGCAGAGTAGCCCCGCACCCAGATTTTTCCGTAAAACCCACCCAACCTCAGTTGCTTGGAGGACTGACTTCATTTCTTAAAGTCATATTCTGGCACTGAAATTCATCACGCAAATTCCACACGGGAAAGAATTCCAAGGAAATGTCATTATGATTCCTGTTGGCAAGGTTCATTATGGCTGTGATTTCAAACTGGGGGGGGGGGGAGTACATCAAAGGGAACCTGCAGGAAGAATACCGTGTTATGCTAGAGCTGAGCCAGACTGGCAGCTGTCCACAGCAACCCACTTCTTCTGAATTCTGGACTGGCTCTGTCACTTTCTTGCTTAATATATCTGATTCCAAGCTCCGAGAAACCCTACGTCAGAGGTGGGGGACCTCAGGTTTGGGCCCAAAATGTGGCCCTCTCTGTTTGGCCCTCAAACTCTCTTCCCCTCATTGGCCCTACTACACACCCCATACTTTTGCCTAGCGAAAATATGCCATTGAACTCTGCTAATGTCTCTTGCTTGTCTGGATGGAGGATAGAGGGGTGTATGTGGTTGTGCATAGTAAAAACTAGTCTAGTATACAAAGTTAAATTTTGCATTCATTGCTCGATCCACTTTTGCTCAGAATGTTGTCCAGAAGCAAATTTATCCTGTCCTCCCAAAAGCTGGACTTACCTCCTCTTCATTAAGAGGACTGTGCCAATTTCATTGGTACCCACAGGCCTGGATTACTATTATTATTATTTTTTAAAAAATCAACATCCCTGCTGAAAAGTAGCAGGGGGTGTTCTGAAATCTCATGTGTTTGCAGTAAATCCTCTCTTTCCGTCAAACTGCTTGCATCTCCTGCTGTCGGATAGCAATTGATAACCTTTAAATGCCCTCTGATCGCTTTCTGCTACAAAAGCAGCCCGGCTAGAGGCAGAAATCACATACAAACGCTCTCAAGATCTTCACGCAGGCAGAATGCTGCTTTCCCCCGGTTTCTCTTCCATAAATCCGCGCAAGCTGTAGTCGACTGGGCTGTAAGAGGGATGTTAAGATTTTTCTTTTCTTTTTTTTTGTATTACAGGCCTGTGTCAGCAGCTCTGTCATTTAACTCGGAACCAATGCAATAATCTGCACTACACAGTCCAGCTGCTTTTCTAATGGTGCTCTTGGCAACCAATCTCTAAATGGGGGCAAGTTCTGTGGACTGACCTCAGTTCACAAAATCCAGAAATGCAAGTAGCTCCCTCTGCCTTCATGTCCCCATCCCTGCTCACTGCCATTCCCTCCCTGTTTTGCACCTGGCAGAGGACACAGATATCCACTCGCTGGCCTGAGCTGCAGCTACGTAGATTCAAACCGCTATTAATCCTTCACCACCATGAGCAGCAGACAGCTTTCAACATTTATTGAGAGCTATTAAGATACTGTAAGCTGAGGATCATTCAGCTGGGCGCTTGAGAGATGCACAATGGTGGGGGTGAGGGTGTCAGGTTAAAAAATAATAATTACAGTGTAATATTATAAATCCAAAGCAAGGCACTGTTAAACAACATGCAAACTATAATGCATACCTTTCCAAAGGAACGGCTATAGTTTTGCATACAGAAAATCCCTGGCATATCCAGAATGGGGTGGGGGAGACTCTCGTCTGAAATTATGGAGAGCCGCTGCCAATCAATGTAGACAATACTATGCTATATCAACCAGCTTTCCCTAATACATAAATACATCAAAGGGTTGGGGGTATATATAAAGGATTAGCATGTCTACTCAGAAGGAAATCCAGTTGAATTCAATGGGATTTATTCCCAGGTAAATGCATGTAAAGCTGCAACATTAGGATTACAGTACAATGTGCTCTTATTGGGAGTGAACCCTGTGCAATACAGTGTGATACTCTGGAGTAAACATGCCTAGGAATGTGCTGTTTTGACTAACACAGTGTGTAAGAATAAACTCCAAAATGCTGGTTCTTCACTCCCACAAAGAACCAAAGTAGAATGGAAGAATTCTGCCATCTCCAGTGCACTGCGCCTGGTGATACTCAAATCCTGTTTAAAGGAGCTGTAGTTGTGGCTGAGTTCTGATGCTACTTTATTTTGTTTTGATTTATTGATTGTATTGTATTGGCATTAATATATATTGTTGTTCACAGCTTTGAGAGCCTTAAGCTAAAAAGCAGTACAGTATATAAATAAACCATACCACACTCCTTCCCTGCAAAGAATCCTAGGAATTCTAGCTTATTAAGGGTGCTGGGAATTGTAGTTCTGTGAGAGGTGAAGCACAGCTAGCAAAAGCATTTAGGGTAGTGCTACCATTTCCACCGCACTGGGCGCTGAGCCTAGGGGGTCTGCAGGACGTTGTAATTATGACATAGTAAATTGAGCAGAACCAAAGGCAAGAGGCGGGGGGGGGGGGCATTGAATTTTGGCCTCGCACAGGGAGCTGCTGAAAACTGAAAGACCAAAGTCTGCTCTTGCAGCTAGGACTGGTCTGGAAGAACAGCAGCTAAACAAAGTTCTTATAGTGAACTAATGTCTAGCTTTTTTCAGAATGATCACCTGGGAATGGTTTCCTATTTTAGAACAATTTGTATTGATAGAATTTTTCCACTTTTGTGTAGAAGCATTTTAAGTACTTGGATCACATAAAGAGTGAACAGTTGAACAAATGTAAATGGAAACTTTTAATAAAACTATTTGTTGGGAGGAATTTCCACTTTGCTCGACTGTTTTATTGACTTTGAGTTTTACTGTATATTGTTATATTTTGGTTTTAAATTGTAATGTTAAGTGTCCTCACGATTTATTTACTTACTTGGTATTTAAAAAAAAGAAGAAGGGCAGTATGCAAAAATTCTTAACCTAATTATAGTTACATCTCACATGACCCCCTTAAGAGCCAGTTCAAGATATTTTGCTGCCTGAGGCAAAAAGCCAAGATGGTGTCCACCTCTCCACGCCACATATAGAAGCCATTGGGATTGGCAGTTGAAACTTATTTGAGCACTGGCAATGGGACAGGAAGCTTGCTGAGGGGCCACGGAGCAGGCCACAAAGAGCTCTATTTTTCAGTGCCTGACCCCCAACAGTGGCTAGTTCCCACTGGAACTGGCCAACTAAGGCCACATCTATACTGTGCATTTAAGAAACATTGATACTGCTTTAAAAGTCATGGTTTCCTGCAAAGAATCTTGGGAACCATAGTTTGCTCAGAGTGCTGAGAATTGTTAGGCGATTCCTACTCCCCTCACAAAGCTTATAATCCTCAGTGTCTTTTAACAACCAATCCTTCTTCAAAGAGAACTCTGAAATTTGTGGTTCTGTGAGAGTAATAGGGGTCTCCTAATAACTCTCAGCGCCCTTAATAAAATGCAGCTCCTAGAATTCTTTGAGGGAAGGAGTATCATAGCAGAGGAGGCTAGCCTGGAATGATGGAACTTCAGCAGCTGTCCGAGGAGTCTGGCCTCCGGTGCCAGCTGCGGAATGAAATATTCTGCTCCGGTGCAAAGGACGATCCCTGGCTCTATTGGCAGGGTTGTCCTGCCTCTGCAAAACGGCTCAATGCCAGCATATGATCAAGCAATACAATAATAATAAAGTACCACAGCCCCCAGTTTGCAGGCTGCTTCCGTCTTGCAGCCAGAAGGACTCTGTGCACCAGGGTATAAGGCCTCCCCATGTGAGCAAACAGAAGTCGCAGCATGAACTGGGGGTCATTGCGAAAGATATTGAGCAACAATGTCCATTAGCATTCACTTTGCAACCATGATGTTTTTGAACTCCTCACTTCTGCAACTGATAGAAAGTGCCAGGAGGGGCTTTCCTTGTAAGGAAAGAACACTGCAGAGGAGGGATGTTGGGCTTTTTGCTTTAAAAAACAAAACCCTGTTTATAAATACATTGAAGCGCCTAAGCCTTTACCAGCAATATGAAGCGGTACAGCCCAGCCACATGTTTAGCACCTTAGTGAGAACTAGAGTCTTGTTTAGGCTTATTGTGCTCTCTGCCTGCTTGTATCTTGCCAAGGAGGGAGCATAACTGGCCCTCTGCCAGTGTAGTGGGGCTTCTGCTAGAAGTTCGCTATTAATATATAGGGAATACAAATACACACACACAAATACATGTGTGTGTATTCTTGTCACACAATATTCACTCCAAAAACCTGTTTTCAGTTCCTAGAGTGACTGATGTATCTAGAACAGGGATGGGGAACCTGTGACCCTCCAGATGCTGTTGAACTCCAGCTCCCATCAGCCGCTGTGAACATGGCCAATAGTCAGGGATGTTGGGAGTTGTAGTCCAGCAAGATCTGGAGGGCAACAAAATCTCCACCCTTGATGCAGACAGACTGATCCATTAATCTCAGCTCTGAAAATATGGATGCTTTTGTACTGATTGAATTTTTAAAAACCAAACCCTTCTATCCTGTGGGCTTAGAGCAAGTTTTTAGATAATATAACGTGGTCAATAACTATTGCAATCTATATGGGACTCATACTTGAAGGAGTAATTTAGCGTGCACTTTCAGAATAATGACATCCTGCAGCTCTCTAGAAAAACAGTACATAAAGCATATGAGGTACTTCAGTCTACACTAGCAACAGGTACACATTGTAAGGGAAAAGGTGCAGCACTATTTAACCAGGTACAGCTGGGACACAAAAGAGGCTCACCTGCTGCAGATATCAACAAGGTGAAACTAGAACGCACATATAAATAAGTACTGTTAGAGGTTATGCAGACATGGCTGTGCATTATGGACTTCACACATTATAAGGTGTCCTACACAGAAGTCAAGCACGTCACAAGAATTTAACACGCAATCCCTTTGTAAATCATTCCTGAGTTTCACTCAGTGTTATTATTTATATTAAACATTTATATTCCACCTTTTAGAACCACGTCCTCACAAAACGGATTCCGGCAACAGAAAAAAAGACTATCAAAACAGAATATACAAATTAAAACTTAACACCAGATAAACACCAGAACAGCATGAGAGATCAAACCAGGGAGGCTTAAACATTTTTTTTTTAAATCTAGGGAGGCCAAAACAACAACAACAATAACCACCACCAAGAAAGGCTAAGCAGAAGAGGCAGAACCTTAGATCATGTCAAAAAGCACCCACAGATGGAACTTGGGAAATATCTCCAGTGGTGATGATCATAGGTGAAGAGTCCAGTGCTTTTTTTCTAGAAAAAGAGGTGCAGGAACTCCCCCCTTTTTTTTACAGACAACCCTAAGCTGTTGAGCTGCTGTTACGCTACAAAGAGGTGCTGGAACTCAGTTCCAGTGAGTTCCAGCTGAAAAAAAGCCCTGGAAGAGCCACCACTGAAAAGGCTCTGTCTCTGCAAAGGTCATTCACAGGATGACCAAGGCAGTTTCAGCCTCATAACCAGGTCAGAAACTGGACAGAAATGGAACCAAGTAAAGAAGTATCATCCATGACTGTCTGGAGTTGAGATGCCACCATCTTTTCCAGTGTCACTAAGTTTGATGAATCCAGTTCCCTAGTAAGCATGTTTATGACTGCAGCGTAAAGTGGTCCATTAGGGTTTCAAACTCATCACCAAAAAAGACAATGCAGCACCAAAAAAGGGGGCACATTTACTTAACATTTGCATATTATAATTTATATGTACAGAAGATTTTGAAATCACTGCAACTTAAATAGGTATACTTCTCACTAACCATTCTGAAGAAGACAGTGACTAAGTGATCTGTGTGCCCGCAGTGTCTGCCACCCACCCAGATGCTCACAGCTGAAGGACAACTTTAAGGCTCCCTCTCTCCCTTCCTATGGCCATTTTATCTTTATACCAGACATGGACCGGACATCCCTCTAAATAGAGGATTGTCCTCTGTAAAGCAAGACACAGATACCTTAAGTGCAATCCAATGCATGTCTATTCAAAGGTAAGTCTCACTGATTTTATGAGGACTTTCTCCTCCATAAAGAATTGCAGCATTACAGAACATATTCTTTACAGAGTAATACTTGCAGAGTATTGGAAGAGCGGAGGATGGGGGGGGAATGTTTGCGGTGTACTATACCACAATATTTTATTTGAAATTATTGCTTATTTTGAAGAGCTTCTCTGTTCATTTTATGTATCTGATGAAGCAGATGGAAAGGCTGTAGCTTAGTGGTACAGCATTTGCTTTGCCTGCAGAAGATCCCAGGTTAAAAACCAGAATATTCCATATAAAATGGGCAAACCCCTCTGCTCTGTCTGAAACCCTGGAGAGCTGTTGGCAGTGAATACAGAGATACATGGACCAATAGCCTGATTGGAACAAGGCAGCTAAGGCCCTATCACCTCAGGCCCAGGGGCCAAATGTGGCCCTTAAGTCTTCCCTCTCTGGCCCCCAGCCCCCCCCGCCTTGATTTATACCCTGAATGGGTTTTGCCTGGCTGGAAAGAGTCCTTGAATTCTTATGCATCCCGAGGACAGAGAGGTGCAGAAAGTTCTGTAAAAAGGCAAAATTGCACCCATTGTAAGACTGTGGTTTCATTTCTGGTGAGAAAAACCCACAACCAGGTTATTATTATTTGAGGATCGAGGACGCTACCTCTATCAGGCAGGTAGGTCTATCAACAGCCTGGCGAGAAAAGGGGGCTGGGCTTGTCGCGCTGCCCCCGCCCTTTATGTTAATCAGCGCTGAATCACGCTCACCTGACGGGAGGGGGAACAAATAAACCCCGCCCCTCCACTGACAGAGAGAGCCGAGAAATCCTGAGGGGGCTGAACCACCCGAGCCATTTGCTTCGACGGGAGAGGGGGTCGGCGGAAAGAGACACCCCAAGACCCTGTCTGACATTCATCTTTCACGAACCCTAAAAAGCAAAATGAAAACCGTCCTCATGATCACAGATCAGCGAAATGACCGCGGAGGAGGAGCAGGAGGTGGTTCCCTATTGGGAGCCCTCCCCTTTTTTCCCCTCCCTCTCTCCCTTGGCACATTCCAAGAGAAGGGAGGCGAGGAGGAGGAGGAGGAGGAGGAGGTGCCCGTCTCGGGCCCACGTGACCCCCGGGCAGCCGCCATTTTGTCCTGCGGTGGCTGGGTATTTAGAGCGAACCGCGAGCGCAGTGGCGGAGGAGCAGCAGCTGCAGGACGAGGAGGAGCGACGGAGCCGGAGAGCGCCGCTGCCAACGCGAACCAACGAGGCCCGCCGTCTTTGCAGCAGCCTCCGCCGCCTGTCAGGACGTTTGAATACCGCTTGGCGGTAGAGGACTAAGCAGCGGCGCTAGAGGACTTAAGGAGCCCCGTCACCCGCCGCCGCCGCCGCCTCTTGCAGCTCACAGCCGCCAGCCCTTCGCCCGGCTCAGCTTGGCGCCGACGTAGCCGTCCTCCTCCACCCCCCCTTTCGCTGCTTATTCTTATTTTTTAAAACTCTCCCTCCCGCCCCGCCGGCTCGGTTCATCTCAGCAGCCATGTCGTCCGCAGCCACCACCGCTCCTCCCGAATATTCCTGCTTCTTCGCCGTCATGGGTGCCTCGGCTGCCATGATCTTCAGCGGTGAGGCTGCGGGGTATTTCCGACGAGGACACACGGGTGGGGCTTGGCGGTGGGGGTTTGGTTGAGGAAGGACGTCATGTGAGGAGGCTGCTGCTGCTGTTGTGTGGCCTTGCGTAACTGGGCTGGGTGTCATCCTGATCGCGGCGGGGGGGAAGGCGCTCGGCTCAGCCAGGGTGGCTCTGCAGCAGTTGGGTGACTTGGTTCCAACCCACCCACTCGCCTCTTTTGCACATCCTGGGAGGAGATCCTGCCGCAAGCGGGGAGGGGGACAAGTGGGATCGTTATACAGATTGGGGGGGGGGGAGGGAGCTTTGCCTTGGCCAAACCCTGAGACTCTTTCGTGGCTCCATGAGGACGTCTCCTGGCTGCCTGTGTGTGTGTGTGTGTGTGTGAGAGAGAGAGAGAGAGAGAGAGAGAAAGAGAGAGAGATTTCTTCCCCACCCCTTCCTATGCCTTAGGGGGAATGGGGGCTTCCATCCCATTTCTCCCAGCACCCTCCTGCTCCTCTTGTGCAATTCTCCACGAAACCGTCTTCCTTGTCCTGCCTTTGGACTTGGGAGAGGCAAGAAAGGCGTGGGCACGGGGAGGTGGCAAGTCTGGCGTTACCTCTTTCCCTCTGCCAAGGTGTTTCCCCTCTTCCCTGCCCTACTTGGAGAGGGAATGATCTAGTGTCTCCCCTCCCCCTGCTTTCCAATGTTGCCCCCCCCTGCAGAAAGCTTGTGGGGTGGTTGGGGAAAGGAAGGAATTATTGGGAGGGGGCAATCAGGGATGTGGTTCCTTGACTCCTTTCTCTGCTTGGGTATGGAGAGTGCCTGCAGGCATGCTGCTGATTATTGGATTTTTCTTTCTTTTAAAAAAAGCTTTCGTTTAAAATTAACTGGGGTTCCCTTTGCTTACAACCTGGGAGGGGCAACATGTATTTAGTTTAGATATTTAATCTGCCAGCTCTATATTGTATCCTGGTCTTCAATGCAAGAGACGGCAGGTGTCCTTCCTTGCTCCAGCCTGCCCCAGTTCCAGGGCTTGGCTTAAGCGGCCTGCTTCTCCTTGTCTTGCCATTCTGTGGCTGCAGGAATGTCCCTGCCCAAGTGATAGGGGAGAGAAGGCAATGCGGGGGCGAAATCCCAGCCCAGCTGGACGTGCTCTGCCTGTCACTTCCGTTGCTTCAGTGTCTACCTTTTTCTTAATTCTCTCCCTTTTTGAAGGTTTTCAGTTCTGCCTTCTGTCGCCCTACTCCTACCAGCTGGCTCATCCGGGTTATTGGCAGGAGGGGGGAGCAGAGGCAAAGAGAAAGAGAAAAAGGAGACTACTGCTGTTTCGGAAAGCAGAGATGCAAAGGGGCAATGAGGGTGACGTCATAGGGGAAGAGTGTCAGCTGCTAGAGGAGCCCCTGGCTGGCCATGTGACTGCAGGGAGGGGGGGGTTGCAGCCTCTGCTGCTTCACTACATGCCATCCGGAGTGCTAAATTAACCTAAACCTAGGTGATTCCATGCAGTCATGATTCCATGCGGTCAGTTCATCCAGGCCAGTGAGGCTGGAACATCTTCCATCTTGTACCAAGCAAGCACTCCCACAAGGCAGTCAGATGGATGTGCAGTGCTTGGATTAACTTGCTGTCTGCCGGTTGCAAAATCTGGCTTATCCTTGCTGAGATGTAGTATGCAGCTTGCCCTCCAAAGTCCTATTGGGGTTGCTCTGGAACTGAATTGTTGTGTTAGAAAAAGACCTGAGTGAAGCTATCTCTACCCAAGACTTTACTGGAGGTGTCATTTTTGAATCTGTATGTTGGCTTATCAACTGAATGCCAGCATATTAAACTGACGCACCATTCTGTTTAAGCGGAGAGGACTTGTGAAATGCAAATAACACTCTGCAAGGGCTACCTAATTTTGAGCATGGTCATACTGAAAGATTCTGTATTGGATGGGAAGTGGTGGTTGAATAATCAGAGTCCTGAATAAATAGCTCTTGATGAATAAGAGTGCTGGCCAGCTGTGACAACCAAACTGTTCTGGTCTCTCAGTTGCAGCTCCTTCCCTTTCACTTCTTTCTCTCAAAACTTGTCCATAGCACTTGTCCAGAAGTCCACAGAAGTCTTTAATTGCCTGATTGACCACTAAACAAAATGAGCTATGTCAGATTGCCTTTAATTCCACTTTATAAAGCACCTACAAATGTAATGTAAATGTTTTTGGAAGAGGAATTTCAAAGTATTGTTACTAATTGAAAAATGCAGACACACTAAACTTTACTGCTTTCCTTAAATGTGTAAGGATAATCTAGCAAGCACTGCTGCTGTTATCTGTAGCCATGTAAAATATGCTTCTCGCTAAACTATTGCTGCTGCTTTTAAGCTTAATGAGGGAGGTCTTGACGCCCATGTACAAATTGCATCAAACTACCAGCATGGCTCTAACTAGCCAACTATAAAATTCCTTGTGCTGTTTAGGTAGCAATTGGAAGTAAGTTCCATTAGAGTTGAGCATAACTTGAAAATAATCATCCATATAAGTTAGCCTCCAGGAGAATCTCCTTCCATATAAAGCTCCACTGAGCTATTGCACACCTGAATAGTTCTAAAGCAGGTTTCCTCAAACTCGCCCCTCCAGCTGTTTTGAGACTACAATTCCCATCATCCCTGACCACTGGTCCTGCTAGCTAGGGATCATGGGAGTTGTAGGCCAAAAAACATCCGAAGGGCCGAGGTTGAGGAAGCCTGTTCTAGAGTAGCCACTGCATTATTACTATTTTTTTTTAAAAAAAGGTGCATAGCTCTTCCTCAAAGGAACGCTAGGCTGTTCTTTATTCTCTCCCCTTTTAGCAACCCAGAGAGGTAGGTTACACTGACATAGTGACTAGCCCAAGGTTGAAGCTTTATGGTTGAGTGGAGACTTGAATCAGAATCTCCCCAGTACTAGTTAATCATTCTAAGCACTACAATATTCTGGCTCTCATTAAGACAATTGCTGTTTCTTACCTAGCACACCAGTACTTTCTGACCAAGTTTAGCCATTGATTTTGTCTTCAGGAATTATTTTACTGAAATCAAATGACATTAGCATATGGGCAAAAGGAAACTTAGCAGTTAATAAATTCCCACTGTACAGGAGAAGATTGCTGAACTTAATATGGCTTCCTTAGCAACTTTGTGCAATAGGCTAATTTCTACATACCCCCCCCCCCGGGTGCGAACTTGAATAAAATATTGGGGAGGGGAGGTAAGCCCAGCCCCACATAATCTATCACAGTGGCAGTGTCCATCAACTGGGGGGGGGGGAGGCTTCCTCAAATATTTTATGGTGAGGGATCTTGGCCCCTAGGAATTGGCTCCTCTGTTTCCCCCTGTCATTTATCCAGACATCCAGTTCAAGGGCACATTCTAGCCAATCAACATTTCCCTGTAGAATAGCTACATACAACTGTCTCTTATCTATTCTGGCAGAGTGTGGGGAACTGGATGGGTTCTGTTCCAGTGGAAACTGGTTGTAGTGGGGTTTCCAAATTGTGTTGCCAGGATCAGTGACTCTGAGAAGGCCAGTAACAACCGAAGTGGTCTTGGGAAGATGGCTTGTATACTGTTTTCCTCTCAGCAGTGTGTTGTTCCTGTATAAAGCTGTCTTTGGAATGGGCCCAGCAGACCAAGCTGCCCCAGAATCCTTTGAGGTAGATTCCTCATCTGACATGCAGATGTTCCTAGTGATAACTAAATGTAAGAAGCATTTATATAGGGAAAGGAGTTCGCAGATGGCTAGTCTAGTAGTCTGAAGGCGTGATATTTCAAAATAGTGTCCCAACTATAGTCTCTTAAAGCAGCAAATGGAAAACTTGCATTGCAAGCTCATATTGTCAGTAGCACCCCAAGTTGAGTTGGCTATTGAGTATTGTTCCCTACATTGGACTAGACCTCTCAACAAAGTAACAATAAGGTGTGAACAGTTGCTTTGACAGACTTGTTCTAGATCAGATCTGGTCATTGGCTAAACACCTGGACGTTTTTGTCCTGCTGTGAAAAACAATGTTGAGAAAGCCTCTGCCAGATAGATGGATGTGTTCATATGTTGAAAAGTGGTTTGATAGAACTTGCAGATTGAATCAATTTGTGGAAAGGTATTCATGATTAAAACTGTTGGACAACCATACATAGTTCTTGGTGGATGTTCTGTTAAATACCCAGACACCTTAACTAGCAGTCTATTAGTGAACTGCAAATGGCACTGAATGCTAATCTTCAGAGAAGCAAGAAGCTAACTTGTCAAAGGCTTCCATTCCAGAGACTTAGATATGCAGTGTCTTAAGATCAGTGACTTAGTACCTGTTGGTTTGTCATTGAACACTGCCCTGGCACACCTTAAATAAGACACTATGTCATAGTTCCTCATGAGCTGTGCAAGACCAGTCTAGTACTACTAAGTTCAGGCCTTGTTTTGTGCTAGCCAGCTTGAGACAGAAACCATGTTGTATAAACACCCATATCTTGGTCCTGTACACACTAATTTCTGATGATAGTAAACAGCTTATAAAACTCATTCTGGTCATTGCTGGCTAACCTTGTGATGGTGCTACCTTTCTGCTGCAAGTGCCATCATGACCTTCAAGCGTACAACCATATTTTGTGATACTTATTTGGTGACCAATCTCTAATCACAAGGCTTGTGGGTTTTCCCTGCTTCATTGGATTATCAGATGCTTCTGAGTGATGTGATTATCTAATATTTCCATGTAACATAGTTAGACTCTATGGCAGAAGGAAATGGGTGACAATAATTTCCAGTGGTTACAAGTACTATATACTGATCCATGTTAACTTCCTACTTGATATAATCTTCCTTGTAATGTGCATCTATCTTTAGAAAGGTGAAACCTGGAATTGCCTGGCTGGGGAGCACATTTCTGCTCCCAATATGGCTAGCTGCACAGCTTTTTAAAAAAAATAAATCTCTAAATCGCTCTTTAGCTGGGTGGATCGTGGAGAAAGATAATGAAAGCAAAACTTAATGTATTACAAGAGCTTTCTGGACTGCTTTAAAGAGGCAGAAGCTGTTAAAATGGCTTCTTCTCTTGTAATTTCCTGACCAACAAGATTGTTTGACTAAACTTCACAGAGTGCTGTTACCAAAAGCGGATTGTTACAAAGCTTAAAAATAGCATTACAGTTAGCATGGACCAGCTTACTAAAGTTGGGTATTGCCAGATGTTCGGATTGGCCATAGACTGTTAACATCTCATACAGTATTCTAGTACACCAGAAACAAACACATGAGATTGCATGCCACATCTAAATTATTTTATTATTACTTATTAGATTTATATACTGCCCTTCATCACAGCATCTCAGGGCGGTTCACAGAGTAAACGTACAAGGTAAAAACACAAATAGTTAAAACGAACAACAAAATAACACACACCCAAAAAACATGTAGAATATTAAGCAGCCAAAGACCTGGTTGAAGATGACATAGGAGGGATCCGCTAGGAACGTAGTATAAGCAACCATTAACACCATATGTTATAATCTGGCCATGTTGCATTTCTTCCAAAGCTGAGACAGACAAATGAACATGGATTGCTGTGATCATTGTCCTAATGTGACTGTCACTTTGTCAAGTGTTCTGCGGTTCTTCAATTAAACCATCATCCAATATTATGTTGGTCTACAAGTCTCCTTTCCACAGAAATGAGTAAAAGCTTTATTTTCAGCCCTGGCTGACATAGTTGCGTAATAGCTAGTTCCTACTGATGATGAGGTGGTGTTCTTGTGATCCCCAAAATTCTAAGTACTGTAAACTAGAATATTTGCAGATCCTGATTGCAACTTGTAAAATGGGTGGAAGGTGTGAAGGCGAATGGATGTCTGACTTTGGCCTCTGGAAGCCCTACAGAATGCTGGTCTTAGCTTTCCCTAGGCTTCCGTGCAACTAAGAGGCCTACTCATAAGGTTTTATTTTTAAAAAAATCAATGAGGGTTTGTTGGTGTGAATACCAAGTAAGGTGTGCCGAACCAGTCCAAAACACATTTGCTTTTCTGATCTTGACATTAAATGTCAAGCTTGGATAAGCTTGGAATTGATAGCCTTCCCTGCCTCCCATTGGGGATCTTTGTGCCAGAGTTAAGGTGGTGGATAATCTTTTTGAAACACAGTGCATTCTTCTCCCAAACTTTGCAAACATCTGCCAATACTAACTTGGATCTTCATGATCCACAGACAAGGAACTGTCTGTTACCACCACTTGAAGTGAGTGTTAAGAGAAGCTAGAGATGTATGGTTGACAGGTGATCTGCAACCCCAGAAAGCCAGCCAGTTAAGTACCTGTCATATTTCAGCTTCTAGCTTTAAAGCACTGCACATGCTTGAAGCCCTCTCCCCCACTCTCCAAAAAGAATACCATATGCTCTTTCAGGCATGGGTCCATCATTCACTCTACTTTAAGCTGCTAATTGGAGGCTTCCTTTCTTCTCCTCTCTGTCTGTTAGTGATCTCCAAACTTGCCTAGCAAAAATGGGATCTCTTGGCTTACTGTTGCTCACAATTTGTGCAAGAAATGAACTGTTTAACACACAACTGGGGGTTGGAAGCAGGGAGAGAAAACAGGAAGAGCCCAAGGAGGGGCAAACTCATTATTTGAATGTTTGTGAATGGCAAGTTGCTGTAAGAAACCACTGAGAAGTCAAACGCAGGAATTAAACTGTATGTCTCGGAATACTTTACTACTTCTCCTTTGGAGCTTGTGGTATCGCTTTGCGGGTCTAGAATGGATCCTAGCGTTCGCGTCTTCAATCCTGCCTCCTTACCAAACCCCGATGGGTTTGGCACACACACAGGAGAGTCACCCTGAACGCAGCCAGATCCCCCTGTCCTGAGGATTTACCTCCTTGGTTCACAGAGCCCTAGCGTGACCTCTTTATACCTCCCCGGAGAGTTGATCCTGCACTCCTTCAAATGGCAAGAGGAAGTTACAGAGTTCTTTACATGTTGGGTGGGGCACAAGTCATGATGTGCTAGTACTCCACATTCTGGCAGAATTAAGATAAAATTACCTTAAATCTGTAAGTAAGTAAATTTGTGGCCATGAGAACACATCTTACTAAGTCAAGTCTCTAGAAACAGGTTCTCAGTCCTATAGGTAGAATAGCAGTTGACTATGGTGGGGCAAGTGGGAGGGGGAAGGAGGTTGACTGCTATGTTAGTACATCTTTATGCTACAAAATCCTGCTCAGGTTTTTCCAACAGCAATTAAGTATACATAGCAGGCAAATAAAACTTCAACTTTGTAATGATAGGAAATGCCAGCTGCAAAACCCACAACAGAAGCTTTTAAGTTGATGGATGAGTATATATGTTATGAAGTGTATGATATGCCTACATGCTTTTTGTGTTGCTATGTCTTCATTTGCTACCTTGATGGATTTCTCCCAGCATGTAGAAGTCATGCTAGAAAGCAGGGTTTCTTCCTGTAATTACAAGCTTTTTTTTTTTCTAACTAGACTAGAGCAATGAAAAAAATATTAGGTTTGCTAGAAAGCTGCTATAATGTAAATCCATTTCCAAATAGCAATAGGCTTGGCTTCTAAATTAGAAACCTGTACTAGGGCTGAACTAATAAAATGTAACTGGATGATGTACTCCAGTAAAAATTAAGGAAGACTTGTATTTGTATGTTACCAGTTTGTATGTTACCAAGTTCCTTAGACCTGAGCAGGCCACTTAAATATTTTCACATGGCTTGTCCATACGTCCCAGTTAAAGCCATTTCTCTCCAGTTCCTCATCTTAGAGCTCTGCAAGATTTCTGACAGTTTTTCAATCTAAGGTACCTATCTGACCTCCCTGTTAACTCTTGATGCAAGAAGGTTTTCCCTCATTCAGATTTGTATTTGTGTAGTCCTCCTAACTATTGTGGCAAGGATATGCTCTGCTTGAACATGAAGAAGACTATCTCCTAAATCTGTTGTCATATGGACTCTTGACCAAAGGCAAATCAAGGAGAATGAAGTGACTAGATCATTTGCCTTTATGTTGTCAGCACTTTCTAGATTATGCTAATAATTCTTGATTAAAATGAAGATTCTGTTGCAGTGGGACTTTGACTTTTAAAGAATTATGTCACAAAACCAGTTGCTACTTTCAGAACCTCTGACTTGAGACTGCCACTGAAAACACTTAACTAAAGTGTCTTCCTTCTCAAGCAAGTTAGAGGTTCTGAAAGTAGCAGCTGGTTGTGTGACTAAAGTAACAAGGCTGTGTCTTAATTCTTTAATCCTTCTATAGATCACAAACTTCCCGGCATTCATTCAATATTCCACCAAAATCAATATTCCTGCATGAAAGCTGTGCATGGCTTTACACCATGTGCCATTAAATATATTATCAGAGCAGTGGCTACTAGAATAACTAAATTAAGCAGTTGTTTGGAAGCCTCCATTATAAAACCACAACTTCACATACTTCATCAACAAAGCTTTAGCAACTCCGTGCAGCAAAGACTGGGCAAGCATTCAAAACTATTCTCATGGTCATGGTATGCACTGTATAATTAAAATGCAAGCCTCTGACAGGAAAAGGTGGACTCTACAACCTGTGTAAGATTCACTGTGTCTACTTGCACAATTTTTTCTTCAGTTTCAGATAAGCAAAGAGTTATTTAGGACAGAGTTGTTCAGCTGTTACTGTGCCTAGCTAAATTCTGCCAGTTGCACTTCTCTTGTGACTATCATCATTTGTGTGCTTAGTAATAAAATTTCTACAGCCAATTTTTATAGCAGTGCATCTTCCAACAGGATTCTCCGATATCAGAAAAGTGGAAGCTGCTTGGCCTTAGCCACCCTTTTCAAGGTTCCTTTCCTGAACAAGTTAACTTGGATCCTAAATGGCTCCTCTGTTTAAGGGATGGAGCAATTTTTGCCAACCTAAACTGCCCACCCCACCCCCCAAAAAAAATTTCAAACCATTCCCTGGGAGCAGAGTCTTGGGGTGATATAAAGGCAAGGGGGGAAAGGGGAAATGCTTTTTTGTGAACATAAACCCTATTCCATTCATAGTGTTTTTAATACAGCACTGTTAAGGTACATAGACTTTAGCAGAATACCTTGAATAAGAATCCCTAATCCAAGCAAGTTATAACCTAGTGTGACCTGCAGCCTCCGTTCACAACATATCTGTGTTACTATGTATTTGCCTGCTAAACAGTCGCCTTCTCACCATCAAAAACCAATAAACCTGGGTCCATAGAGCTATTAATCAAGACTCCTAGCTTCTCCAGCACACCTGTTCAGCAAGTATAGATTTAGAAGATGGTAACAGGTTCATAAGACTAGTCAAATATTTTTGCAAAACTCTTGGCTGACATTTACCTGGATGTATGGAGGATTAAGTACTTCCATTCAGGGTTCAAAATGAGCAGGGCACCAGGCGCATATCTCCATTTGCGAGCACCTCAAACACTGCTTCCATTGCTACTATGAGCGGCAGAATCTGGATTTATTAGAGTAATGGCTAATTTGGTGCATGCTGTGGGCAGCCTTTCTGTACTTTTGATTGGGACACTGTAGCCCAGCTAACATCACAATAAATGATGTCTTGGGGGCAATTGAGGGGGGAAACCACAAGCTTGTGTTCAGATGAAACAACAAGGCTGACTTGCTTCATCCACCATACAACAGAAGTAGGGAGGACCATAGCAGAACTTTTGAACAACATGCACTATATGGTTTTTTAAATATCTTCTGAACCTGATGTTGTTTGTAGCCTAATGTGATTGTAATAGTATGATCCTAACTATGTCAGTAGTGAGGGGAGAGAGACTGTGTTGGCCAGCAGATAATGGTTTTTTCCACCTACTTTGCCCTACCCTCCAGCCCTAAGAGTCTTAATAAGAGCTGTATCCAGAGGGAGGAGAAAGGGGAACTTTTTGCCATTGGGGTGGTTGGTTTCACCTGTGCTGCTACACCTCCAGCCCAAGGAACCTTCAGAAAGGAGTTTCTGCCATGGGCATTATATGTATACATATTTTAATGAGCAAAATAGAGTGAAAGTTTGAGTCATGGGGTGTGGGGAGTGTGTTTGTGAACCTTGCAGTGCTTAGTTTATTTTTTGGCTGCTATTTGTTGATGTTAATATTGTTATATAGATTATAAATGCTGTATTGATTTGTTAATCATAGAATAGGACCTTTGCTTTAATTGTGACAATCTTTTCTTGTTGTTGCTTTGATAACTTATAGATTGTAGTCATTTCACTGATGATTTCTTAATTATTCCACATGATTTATGTTGTATTTCTGATGTTTTGTTGTGCTTTATCATGTTATTTGTAAGCCGCCATGGGATTCATTTGAATGAAAAGTTGCATAGAAATATAATTAATCAAATCAGACAAAATCAAATATGTCAAATGCTTACATAGCAATGAATGCAAGAGAGTCATTCTAATCCAACAAGCTGTTGCTGTAGCTCATTATCATAGGGTAGATAAACTTAAAGCAAGCTTACAGCTTCAAATTAAAAGAATGCACACTGATTGCTTGATGACACTGGTAAGAATGGTTTCAGTATTTTTTTTATTCCTGTCAAATGAGCCTTGCTAGATCAAATCAGGGGTCTGTGTAGCCCAGCATCTCTCTGACAGTAGCTAATCAAATACCTCTGGGAAATAAGCAGATCACAGAACCAACACTCCCCTGTTGTGTGTCCCCAACGCCTCGTATTGAGGGTTAATGCTACATGTTTAAATGTTTATTTGCATACCAGGATGCAAATAGCTATCACTATTAAGGGATTTATTTCCCAAGCAGCAATCTCCAGTACCAACTGCTTGTAAAACAGAGGTTTGAAAAGTTAGTTTGATAATGGAAAGAGAGTATTCTGTTCAAAGGGGGGGGGGATATTATCAAACATACGTAAGTGCCTAAAGTAGCCCCCTGGATCCTTGCCAAAATTTCTTTAAAATTTAAAACAATATTACTATTTTGAAAGATGCACGATGTATTGCTTATGTAACTGGAAACCTGCATTTTTTTCAAGCAGTATGTGTGCAAAAATACACCTGTTGTTGGTAGGTGAATTGCTTCATTGCACCAGTAAAGATCTTCATGTCATTTCACTTCTATTGATGCTCAATTACAGATAACTTATTTCCCCACCAACCATATGGTACTTCAACTACTTGTTCTAATTTAGTGTCCAGAAGCAAGTTTGTCCAGTGAGATGGGAAGTGTTCCTAGTGATTAGGTGGTCACAATATTCACAATTTGAGAAGTGAACAAAGATGGTGGTTAGATGACACTTGGATAAAATTTGAAATCATCCAGTGGGTTCAGACTTCTGCCAAAGCTACCACCTGAATCCCAATAATAAATTGTAGATTCCTAAGAAATAGAGGAAAACAATAGAATGGGAAAAACCAGAGATTTGTTCAAGGAAATTGGAGATATGAAAGGAACATTTTGTACAAAGATTACCATCAAGAAGATTACCATCAAGAAAAGATTAGACATCAAGAAGAGGTGGCAAGAATACTCAGGAATTTTTCCAGAAAGATATGTATGTCTCGTACACTGCAGGAAGTGTGGTTGCTGACCTTGAGCCAGCCATCCTAGAGAGTGAAGTCAAATGGACCTTAGAAAGCACTGCTAATAACAAGGCCAGTGGAATTGATGATATTCCAGCCGAACTATTTAAAATTTTAAAAGATGATGCTGTTAAGGTGCTACACTCAATATGCCAGCAATTTTGGAAAACTCAGCAGCAGCCAGAAGATTGGAGAAGATCAGTCTACATCCCAATCACCAAAGAATTCTCCAACTACCACAATACTGCACTCATTTCACACGCTAGCAAGGTTATACTTAAAATTTTACAAGGCAGGCTTAAGCAGTATGTGGACTAAGAACTCCCAGGAGTGCAAGCTGGATTTCGAAGGGGAAAAGGAACCAGAGACCAAATTGCAAACATGCACTGGATTATGGAGAAAGCTAGAGAGTTCCAGAAAAACATCTGCTTCTGCCTCATTGACTATGCAAAAGCCTTTGACTGTGTCGACCAAACAAACTATGGCAAGTTCTTAAAGAAATGGGAGTGCTTGATCACCTCATCTGTCTCCTGAGAAATTAAGAAATTAAGATTGCCGGAAGAAATATCAACAACCTCAGATATGCAGATGATACAACCTTGATGGCAGAAAGTGAGGAGGTGTTAAAGAACCTGTTAATGAGGGTGAAAGAGAAGAGCGCAAAATAATGGTCTGAAGCTCAACAGAAAAAAACCTAAGATCATGGCCATTTGTCCCATCACCTCCTGGCAAATAGAAGGGGAAGAAATGGAGGCACATGATCACTGCAGATGGTGACAGCAGTTACAAAATTAAAATACGCCTGCTTCTTGGGAGGAAAGCAATGACAAACCTAGACAGCATCTTAAAAAGCAGAGACATCACCTTGCCAACAAAAGTCCGTATAGTTAAAGCTATGGTTTTCCCAGCAGTGATGTATGGAAGTGAGAGCTGGACCATAAAGAAGGCTGATCGCTTTTGAATTATGATGTTGGAGGGAGACTCTTGAGAGTCCCATGGACTGCAAGATGATCAAATCTATCCATTCTTAAGGAAATCAGCCCTGAGTGCTCACTGGAAGGACAGATCCTGAAGCTGAGGCTCCAATACTTTGGTCACCTCATGATAAGAGAAGACTCCTTGGAAAAGACCCTGATGTTGGGAAAGATGGAGGGCACAAGAAGGGGACGACAGAGGATGAGATGGTTGGACAGTGTTCTTGAAGCTACCAGCATGAGTTTGACCAAACTGTGGGAGACAGTGGAAGACAGGAGTGCCTGGCGTGCTCTGGTCCATGGGGTCACGAAGAGTTGGACACAACTAAACAACAACTAGACAACCATCAAATTGGTTGTTTTACATATAGCATTGCAAATGTATCTAGTAGAGATTTGACTAGGTTTTGAGAGATTTAGCTATGGGGCTAACATGCTTTTACTTATACAGTGGTACCTCGGGTTACATACACTTCAGCTTACATACGCTTCAGGTTACAGACTCTGTTAACCCAGAAATAGTACCTAAGGTTAAGAGCTTTGCTTCAGGATGAGAACAGAAATCGTGCTCTGGTGGCGCGGCAGCAGCGGGAGGCCCCACTAGCTAAAGTGGTGCTTCAGGTTAAGAACGGACCTCCGGAACAAATGAAGTACTTAACCCGAGGTACCACTGTATTTATTACAAACCTAGTTCTGCAGCTCATATTTAAAATTATATTTAAAAAGAAATCAATTTGCTTCCATTTTTTTTTAAAAAAAAATCCAGCCTGCTTGCTGCTTTTGCTTGCCATAGCCTATCCACACTACCATGGGATAATTCTCAGGCTGCTGGTGGTGAAGACAACAGTCAACCTCTCAGCCTTGTCTCTGGCCAGTTGTAATAAGTCCAGTGGACAAGGCTTGAATAGATGCCTGTGGTATTGGCTCATGAATGTGACTTAGAAGGAAGAGGCTGTTCAGTGGTGGTTTTCCATTTCTCTGGAATGCTAACTAACCTTGCCATTCAGAAAGCTGAGTGCCAAGCAGCAGAACAGGGAAGTAGTCCTGTGGCATGAGTTTTCTGCAAGCTTGGTGCTACCATGCCTTTTTTTAGTGAGTAAAGATAACTGAAACATTCCCTAGCTGATTTTCTATGGTTGTGAAAGTGTCTGAACAGACGCTCCCTAACATAAGGCGGCCACAAACACCGTTGACACTTAACTGTTGCCAACACCACCTTTCCAAAGGAGAGTTTTATGGTAGGGAAGAGCCAAGTGCTGCACTACCCCAGGAAAGTGTCATGTAAACATGCTGATGGCTTAATTAAGGCTTAACTTGCAGCCAATAAACAAGCTGATACCTAGCAACCTTACTACAGGTTTCAGGTTTGAGAACTTTGCTCCATTATATGGTTATTTATGCAGGTGAAAACTACTTAAAAGCAAAGCATTGGAATTAAGACTGGACTTTAAAATTTCTGCATTTCTGGGATGAGCCTCGGAAAGAATAGCCTTACTGCAATCTGGCAGTGCAAAAACTACAACTGCCATAACATGTTGCTATCTTTATTTTAGTTCCTCCTTTCTGATTTTCCTTTGACGTAGATAGTTTCTGTACATCAGAGAAGCACAGATGAGCTACATTAGATCAGCTTAAGGTGTTGTACTAGATTTAGTTGCATTTGTGGTACATGGCTCATAGGCTCCGTTGGTGATGCAGGATTAAATCAGCCAGCTCTAGTGATGAAGCCATTTTGGCACAGAGTAATGTAGGTGGGACACAGGTGGTGCTGTGGTCTAAAACCACTGAGCCTAGGGCTTGCCGATCAGAAGGTCGGCGGTTCGAATCCCTGCGGCGGGGTAAGCTCCCGTTGTTCCGTCCCAGCTCCTGCCAACCTAGCAGTTCGAAAGCACACAGTGCAAGTGTGCAAGTAGATAAATAGGTACTGCTCTGGCGGGAAGGTAAACGGCATTTCTGTTCGCTGCTCTGGTTTCGTCAGAAGCAGCTTAGTCATGCTGGCCACATGACCCAGAAAAACTGTCTGCAGACAAATGTTGGCTCCCTCTGCCAGTAAAGCGAGATAAGCGCCACAACCCCAGAGTCGTTTGCGACTGGACTTAAGTGTCAGGGGTCCTTTACCTTTAATGTAATTGCAGCATCCTGGATCCATGGGCTCAGGAAGAGGGGCAAAACACTACTGTAAAGTGACTATCTAAAAAGTCCTGAAGCCATTTAATGCATTGGCACCAGCATGTGTCTCAAGTGAAACTTGTCATCCTTTTATGTAGGAGGATACTGTTTAACTTTCTACTTTAAAATAGGGCTTAGGGCTGAATGCGGGGGGGGGGGGGCTTTGTATTTTCTAGGGAAGGGGGTGTCAAGTGGCTACAGACGTTCACCTGAAAATAACAGGCTGCATTGACATAAGTTGGTGGGGGACACAGAAGCTGAGGCCATGTTGTAAAACAGTTAGATGCTGCTATTCATTGCTTCCAGTTCTGCATCAAGAATGTTGGTTGTCCTCATGCCTTGAATGAAGGCATGTGTCCATCTGGGGATCATAGTTAAACCCTAGATCAGGCATCCCCCAACTCGGCCCTCCAGATGTTTTGGGACTACAACTCCCATGATCCCTAGCTAACAGGACCAGTGGTCAGGGATGATGGGAATTGTAGTCCCAAAACATCTGGAGGGCCGAGTTTGCCTATGCCTGCCCTAGATTGTAGTCAGCCAACCTGGGTGGTAGCTAAAACGTATACTCTTGTTGCTGTTTGCACAATAACTCTTGACACTATGCTTTGTCTACCGTTTCTACTTCTGATCTACTGCGGGTGGCCCCTAAATTAGAAACAAATATCTTAGTCACAGTGTGTGGATAATATAGTATTGTGGTCTCTGAAACCTTGCTTGCTTGGCACGTTGTACAACAAGCCTGACTTGTAACTTGTGAAGCTACATTGCTGCTCAAGGCACACAACAGGTACTGTTAAAAAGCTGCTGGTGGACTACATGGTCAGAAGTTTAGAATTTTTTTAGATACTATTTGTAAAATAGTACTGTGTTCTCTGTATTGCTTGCATGGGTATGCTTTGTTACTTGAAATTAGAAATCAGTTAAAAAATTATATTGTATGACATTCATACCTGCAGTGTGATTTTGTATTTTATTCAAATTATATTTTTGCATGTTAACCAAAGTCCAAGATAATTTTACACAGTGCTGATTTCTGTGCCAATATTTTCCTTCGTTCTTTTGTATTAAAAGGGTACAGTAAGCTTGGCAAGACTCACCTCTGTTTTTTCTCTTCTTCCTTCCAGCATTGGGAGCTGCCTATGGCACAGCAAAGAGCGGCACAGGCATTGCAGCCATGTCTGTTATGCGGCCAGAGCTGATCATGAAGTCAATCATTCCTGTTGTTATGGCGGGTATTATAGCAATCTACGGCTTGGTAGTGGCAGTCCTTATTGCCAATTCCATCACAGTTGGAATTACACTGTACAAGTAAGTTTTCTTTTTGAGTCCTCTGCATTGCGAGCTGTGCTGAAATTTAAAAAAAAAACAAACACTGAAATGACCAGTTGACATGTCAGCTGCAGGTTTTTCAGTGGCTCTGTAGTGCAGGGGTCGGCAAGGCTCAAGCAACCTGGGCCGCTTCACTCCCCTGGAGATCTCTCTGCGGGCCGGATCGCGTGTGTGCGCAGAGGAGGCGTCTACATGTGCGTGCACATGTGCAAACGCTATTTCAGGAGCTTCCTGCAGCTGATAGGAAGCCCCGCCAGCACCGCAGAAGTGAGTCCCTGTGCCACGCTGTGCTGGTTTAGTGCAGCGCGCAGGGACTTGCCAAGTGGGCGGCAGGGTTCAGGGCCAGTGCGGGGGCCGGTTAAACTACAGTGGTGCCTCGCAAGACGAAAAGAATTCGTTCCACGAGTCTTTTCGTCTTGCGAAGCACGGTCCGTCGCAACTGCGCCTCTTCAAGCAGCTTTTTTTAAAAAGCGCAAGACGTTTTCCTCTTGTGAAGCAAGCCCATAGGGAAATTCGTCTAGCGAAGCAACGCAAAAACTGAAAACCCTTTCGTCTAGCGAGGCATTCGACTTGCGGGGCACCACTGGACCCCCGTGGCCCATATCTGGCCCCCGAGCCTTAGGTTGCCAACCTCTGCAGTGTAGTATGTGGGAGTACATCTGTAATAGAATCCTCTTCTCAGTTCCTTTAAGGTGCAAAAAAGCAAGACTGTTCTATATGCAAATGATAACCCTTATTGGCTATGTTATCATGCTTGGCTAATGATAGTGCCATTTCGAAAACGGTTGCCATATAACGTTTGGCAGCACTTGCATTAATATGTGCTACTCATAGCTGTTAAAAACCTGTGGGATCCCATTTGCTAAAGGCCCCAGCTATTTTCAGGTATGTCCTTGTAGGTCAGTGGTGTCCAAATGGGGGACAGCACAACAGCCTAGGTTTTTTGGTTTTTTTTTAGGATTGAAGTTGTTGAGTTTTTTAAGGGTTAAAGTTGTAGAGGGTTTTTTAGGATTTTACCTCAGGAAATTAACTGCCACAGGGGCCAGATTAAACCGACCGGCGGGCCGGATTAGGCCCCCGAAACGGACTTTGGACATGCATGTTGTAGGGTATACTCAACACACAGCAGCATAGCTCCAAAATCAACCCATCTTGTTTAGACTGAGTCTGGATCAACTTTGTATAAGTACAGTCAAAATTGCAAGCTCAAGGAAACACTGGGCTTTATGGGCTTAAAATGGTCTATCATTACTTAATATAGAGTCCCTCTGCTTTGAGACTTAAGCTCTAGCATTGTGATAGAAAGGTGTTCAGCCACCTGGATTCAATTCTCAAATGTCTTCTGGTAATAACTGGGATAAAAGGTATTATTTCCAGCATGCTGGGGCAGTGGGGGGATTTTTTCTGAACATCAAGCCCTCGTGTAATAATACTGCAAACTGTTTCAATTTTAGCTTTTCATACAGCATGTTAAGGCTATTGTTGAAACAATAGTATGAGGCCCCCTCTCTTGATCTGCAGAACTGACTGCTCACTTGAGCCAACTGGGCTGTAGTGGGTTTTGAAAGCTTGAGGGGCTTTTCTAACGAACTTGCCCCCTCCCCCGCAAAGTCTTCAAACCAGATAAGGCAAAATACTTTAATATGTAATAACTCTGACATGTGGTGCAGTAGTGAAGCACTGAATTATTCAGTGATGCTTAATTTGAAGCATGTCTGTAAACCAATCTCTTGCTGCTACGCTAGACTTAAACAGGCACGGATCCTTGCATTATGTACCTAGAATAAGCTGAAACCCAATCTTTGTTAAACTTTCATGAGAAGTTGTAGCAAAAGCCTGTGACTCCTACCGGGCATATCTGCCCTGTAAGGAAATAATCAGCCATGAGTGCATTGGCTGCTATAGTTTGTTTTAACTGTGGCACATTACTAGAACAATAGAACTAAGATTAATAGGAACTGATGAGATCATGTAAGAACCTGCATGTAGTAGCTGACGGCTGTCTGGATGTCTAGTTAATAATCCATCCTAAGAAAGTTATTATTAATAACTTGCCAATAACAGTTATGAATGGAGAACTTTATTGCTAATAAAGCAGAGTTGTATGAATGAAACAAACAGAAATATTTGCACTAATTTTGTTACTTATGCCGTAGCCATCCATTTTGGGCGGTTTACTTTTTCTTCAGGGTTTTCCCTCTTGGTCTTTGGGCTGTCACTGTTGAAGATCTGCAGACTCAAATGCAGGCTATTCCAAGGGACTTGTTTCTCTAGCATAAGATCCAGACTTTAAAGCAAAGCTTGTGGCAACAAGATTGCTTTTGTTAGGAACTCCTGAAAGTAGTGAAAAAGTAGCCACAGAGCAGTCTCCAGAGTCTATACAGTGGTACCTTGGTTTACGAACTTAATCCGTTCCAGAAGTCTGTTCTTAAACCGAGGTGCGCTTTCCCTAATGAGGCCTCCCACCACCGGTGCCCTTCTACCGTTCAGATTCTGTTCTTAGACTGAGGTACAGTTCACAAACCGGGACACTACTTCCGGTTTTGTGGAGTTCGTAAACCAAATCGTTCGTAAACAGGACTGTTCTTAAACCGAGGTACCACTGTATAAGCTAATTGTGGGCTACCTTGTCCTTTGCTTTTCAAAGGGGCAGGAAATCGAAACTTCCTGCAACTAAAATTGGTCCGCTTGGCAACAACTGTGAATGGCTCAAAATCCCCCTTTTATATTATTTTTAAATTTATATCCTGCCGTTCCTCCCAAAGGAATCCAGGACAACAAACAACAGAGCAGTGAAACAATGCAATTAAAAAACAAAGGGTTGTGTCCAGCTAAGTTCGACTCAAGAGTAGTTGCAGTGGAATTAATGGGCCTAATTTAATCATGCCCATTTTCGTTAGGTTTACTCTGAGCAGAAATTAGTTTGATAGGACAGGGTGCCATTTAAAACCATTTAAAATCTCATATCCCCACAGTCTAATAGTTAACTAATAATTAGTATGACGGTGGTCTTTGCAGTCCTGTTAGACATGGTTACTTGAAACTGTTTAGCTGACTTCTTAACAAAGCTCTTAACTGAGCTGATTTAGGAGGAAAAACTGCTTATCACTGCACAGCAGCCATAGCTTGGGCAGAATCTTATTAACGCAGAATGCTTGCATAGTCTAGGAATGTTGATTTGGCCGAAAAGGCTTTCCAGGAAATTTCTGAATGGGTTTGACTTGCCATTCCTAGAAGAACAGTACTAAGCTGTCTCAATGTGATTGGAGGTTGTTGTTTTTTTGCTGCTAAACTTTTGTCCCCCTTGTCCTTCACCTGCAGGAGCTTCCTTCAGCTGGGCGCTGGTCTGAGCGTAGGCCTCAGCGGGCTGGCTGCTGGCTTCGCCATCGGCATTGTGGGTGACGCAGGCGTACGGGGGACGGCACAACAGCCTAGGTTATTTGTGGGCATGATCCTGATCTTGATCTTTGCTGAAGTCTTGGGTCTCTATGGCCTCATTGTTGCCCTTATCCTTTCCACAAAGTAAAATAAAAAATCAGAGTATGATGTGTTTAAAAAAAAAAGTTGAAAAAACAAACAAAACTAATCTCCAGAATGAAAATGGTCTCTCCACAATGTGTACAGTTGTCATCAGTTTGGTAGTTGATCTCTTGTAAATGCGCAATGTATGTTAGTGACTCGTCTGTCTTGTGTGTACTTCAATATTAAACAGAATGAGCTGCCCCAAGCCCTCTAGGCAAGGCTTGGGGAAGCTCATGTGCAATTTTCCATCCATTCTGCCATTAGAGTACTTTATGTATAAATATGAACTAGAAATGGTAACTTTTTTCTCTTCACTGGATGTTTTATTTATAAGACTTGACATGTTCATACATATGGAGCAAGAGTTTTCAATTTCCCATGCTTATATATATTAATCTCATATATAGGTAGATTAATACACTGTGGGGTTAATTGTAAGTGCAGAGAAATCCTTGGATGTAATTTGAATCTCAAAAGATTGCTGTTGTGTCCTGGTATTGGAGTGTGAGACTGTTTGTGTTTATACAAATAACAGCAAAATGTCAGACACTCCTGTGTTCCCAGTAGTAAAAATAAAAATAAAAAATCTGTATGCTCCGGCATCAAAGTTGTGCACCCAGTGTTGGGTTTCGCAGTTATACGTTTCCAGATAATAAAATTTCCTCCACTACATCATTGTAAAGAGGTGTGTCTTTGTGTGGTTTGTCTGAAATGCAGGCTTTTGAAACACTGACTCCACCTAACCCTCTGTGTGTAAATGCAAGGACACCTTAAAAACCGCCTGGAGGTCAATAAACTAGTCTTGATTTCCCATTGGCACCCCAGTTCCTTGTGCATATTTTGGGGGAGTATGGCTGTACTTGTTCCTGTTTGCTTTTTTGGTGCCAGGCATAATCCGCTTTATACTATGGGTCTCTTCTCTGCACAGCAGTTGGCACATGGGCAGCAGCTTGTTCAAAGGCATGTCTGTGGCATGCATAAGCAGGACTCCACCCAATTGGACTCTGGAAAAACAGGCTTCCTGATCAGATGAAGCCCTGCCCTCTATTCCTCACTGTCATATATGAGTTTCAGGACTGTCTTGACTACAAAATATCAAAAAACTTTGGACTTGGGTCCAGTGGTTGAAAATTCCCAGGCGCCATGCACATTTTACTACTGGTGTGCATCTACTTGCAACCACATGGGGATTTCTGTGCACCAGGTTGGCAACCACAGTTTAAAAACCTCTGCCTTAATCCATAGTTATTTCCAATTCCCCTGTGTGTGCTGTAAGAGCAGATTACAGTCAAGCAATGTAGTTCAGATTGTAGCATTGGAAAGGGACCCTGAGGATCATCTAGTCCAACCCCCGGCAAATAGACAGGTTTCAGTTGCCACAACAGAATAAGTTTAAGGTGCCATTTGGCACCTAGCTTTTATCTCTGACTTTCTAACGGTGTTTGGATGCAAACAGCAGTAAAGCTCCAAGACACTTTGGTTAGCACAGTGAGATGTGCTTTTGTTTCTCAAGGAGCCAACGGAAAGACCATCACAAATGGCTTTGCATTTACTTCTGAAAAAAGCTGTTTTGTTTAAAGTGGGGGGAGGGGGGAGAGAATGTACTGTTTTTCAAGAAAACCTAGTACTGAAGCCAGTGTGGTTTCAGATGCATGGGATCCTTCTCATGGCATACATCAGCTTTGGGGAGCCTGTCCCGTCCCCGCCCCCCCCCCCAGATAGTGAACAAGAATTTTTATCAGCCTCAGCAAGCACAGCCAATAGTAAGGCATGATAGGAGTTGCAGCACCACAGTTCTCTTTACAGCTAATGTACGCCACGTGCACACCTCCAGGTTTTCTTGTGCGCTTCTTACGGAAACCGCAGTAGAAAATTGGGTATAAAAATAATGTGAGAATTTGGCTTTTATTTACATTTAAGGGAGTAGATGCAGATCACTAGATATGAACTTTCACCAATGATCTGTAGACTGCAGGGATATGAAAACTGCAGCTCTAACAGTAGCTAGAAGGCTACAGCTTTTATTATAATCTCTCCTTTGGCTAGGCTGGCTGTGGCTGATAAGTAGCTGAAATCAAACAGGCAGTTCCTCAGCCCTGCCATGCTTCATCTTTCCAACTTCCACCCTGTACTCATGGAGCAAATGTTCTAAAAACCAGAGCCAAGATTATCTTGATTTGGGCATATTATAACTTCAACCAATAGCTAATGAAAGTCTGCACTTCATAATTTCCCCAGAGCTGGATTGTCTAGCTCTGGGAATATGAGCTACAGTTGTGCAGTAACAGCTCTTTCATGTATGGGCATTTATGAAGGGAAAAAGTTTCCTCCAGATATTTGCATAGTCTGAAGACAGGTTCATACTGCCCATATTTCATTGAATGTAACATAATTTAACCTGTACATGGAAGATTTCATCACCATAATTATGAAACAAGTATGGTAGCCAACAATCTAGTTTTCTCGTTTGAAGTAGACTCAAAGACGTGACCATATAACTTTTGGAAATGAAGACTTAATCGCAGCCCGTTGCTTAGAAAGGTGTCCAGTGCTGGCTTTCAAAGTATATAGCTACTGAATTGCTTCTTAAAATCTCTCTACCTAAACTACATCACAGGGTTGTGATGATGATGAGAGGCGGAGAGCCATGCACACCACTTTGAGCTCCTTGGAGGACTGGCAGGGTAAAAATAGAGATATAACCTAAGGTCACCCAGTGAGTGACATGGCTGAGTGAAGATTTGAACATGGGTCTCCTTGTGCCTACGCTGATAGTTTAGACCAGTGGTCCCCAATTAGCAAAGTACTGAGGAACCCGTTTTTAAAAAGCAAAGCCATGGACCGCCTCCGCCCCCCCAACTTTGAAAAAAAAAAATTGTTTTTGTTATGTGAATGGTGCCACGGACCCCCTGGGTGGGTTACATAGGACCAATTGAGAACCTCTGCTCTAGACTGCTATATACCATATCTTGTTGACTGTGAAAGTAGATAATTTCAAAAGAGACAAGAGATTGCAATTCTGTGCATGCAAATTTAGGAGCTGGCTCAGCTGAATTGAATGCTTCAGAGTAAATGTGGCAGCTTTTCCTTCCCAAATGTGAGTGTTGTTGCTGTTAAGCATCCATTCACCAACAGGCCCCAAGATGGTTTATGACAATTTAAAATTCAGAACTGAAAACAGGTGGGCTCCGAAAAACACACATCTTAGATGTCAAAGGTGAGGGTAAAAAGGTGCATCTCCAGCATTCCCCAAAGGCTGTATAGTGAAAAAGCCAGGCACACCTCTATGGGTGGGAAGTCCACAATTTAGGGGCTGCCCCAGAGAATTCCCTCTCCTGGCCCGCTGCCACCCAAACTTCTGAATGTGGTGTGGAACTACAAAGAGGGTCTGCTCTACTGATCTTAACATTCAGGAAGGTCTACAGGGAAGCAGACACTTTCAGATATTTGGGGCCTAAGTTGTAGGTGGGTGGAGATACCAAAGTGACTATGTGCATAGTCCTTTACTACTAGTCTCTTTAAATGAGCAGCGTAATTTAAAAAGACAACCTGCAAAGAAATGTACAAAGCATGCACCCTTTTCCCCACAAATATGTGCATGGCAACTGGCGGGGGTGGGGGGGTCCTATGTATTTTTAAAAGAAAAAGCGAACGATCCACCTATGCACCATTACCCAAGTCTAAATATTTTGAGATTCTGATGTATTGTTTGAGTGCAGAGGAGGCAAAACCACATAAGGGACCATGTGCAGAAATACAGAGTAGTGAAACACAGGAGCTCAGAATAAGCCTGGATATGTTTTTCTTGAGAGCCGTGTTGGTGCATCCTAGTAAGGATGAAGTGGGATGAGGCATCCCTGCAATTACATCAGCAGACAGTCTCTAGTGATTCGGGCCATTGAGAACTTCTTCGTGACTCATTCAGCCCTCCACAGACCCTTTACGAGCTTCACAGATTGGATTGGGGAGCATCGCCCCCCACCTTGCCAAGGCAATACTTGTATGGGTCTCCTTGCAGTGGTGGTGGGTGTGGGGGGACGTGAAATGCCAGCGTTTGCAGCATCTATTTAAGGAAAAAATGGTTTGGGTCTGCAGATAAGCTCTTGTGAAATGGAACGGATCGCCTTGTTCTGATTTTGCATTGAAGCTCTGCGCTGCAGAGTGAGTCAGCCCTGCAGAGGAACAGAGAGGGGGAGGGAGAAGCTGACAAAAGGGAGAGGGAGAAGCAGCAGCAGTAGTGATGGATAATATCCATTAATAGGCCACCTCGGTCCCTGGAAGAGGCCTTAAGTCAAATGCTGATTGCGTAGGTAAATTCTCTTTCCGTTGACTGTGCTTCATCTTTTAGCTCCCCCCCCCCCAAAAAAAAGCCCTGGGGAGGAAAAAGCAAGCCTGTACTGATATAGGTTCCTAGCGAAGATTTAATTAGAAGTGTAGATAATTACAGGTCCTGTCAATTCCTTTTTCTGAAAGAAGGATCACATAGTACAGATAGCTGGGGAGGGGGGCTTAAGATGTTGCTGGACTCCCAATGCTATCAATCCCAGCCAGCATTGTCCATGGTCATGTTCACACCATTAATATAAAGCACTCTATCACCATGGTTTCCCACAAAAAGATCTATGAGCAGTAGGAATTAAAGGACCTTAAGGATGCTGACCTGTCTATTCCCTCCACAGAACTACAGTTCCCAGTGTGGTTTAATAATCCCACTTCGAAAGGAACTCTGGCAGTTGTATCTCTGCATGGGGAACAGGGGTCTCCTAACAACTCTCTGCACCCTTAGCAAACTACAGCTCCCAGGATTCTTTGGGGAGAAGCCATGAGCGTTTAACACGGTATGGTAGGTGCTTTAAATGTATGGCATGCCAATTATAGAGATCTTGGGAGTCATAGTACAGTAACGAGAGCCAGCGGTTTCCCAAACAACTATCTGAATGGAACACTAAAGTGTATTTTCTGTGGAATGGCTGTAGCTGTTGTGACCTACATGTGTAGCAACCTGGTTGTAAGCTTTATTTATTGAGCCTGCCAAAAAAAATCTTCTGAAAATACTGGATTCCTTTTCAAAGAAAGGTTGGATTTATTGAGGGGAGAGAGAGAGTAGTAACACATGGCAGCAAAGTGCATTGCTCTCTGCATGCAGATGATCCTAGATTCAGTTTCTTGACATCTTCAGGTAGTGGGAGAGACCTCAATCTGAACCCCTGTGGAGTAGCTGCCCATCAGTGTAGACAAGGGATCATCAAGCTTTTGGAACATTGACACTGTTACCTTCTCTCTCTGATCCTCCAGATCGCACTCCCCACCCCATCTGTTTCTGGAGAAACAGATCCTTCTGGATCCTCATAACATCAAAACCACCAGCACCTGGCTGTATCCACAGATGGGATCCATGATTTGTTGCTGGTCTTGTTGTTGTGTAAAAACCATGAGGATCCATGGCTTGGATCAAGGTTTTTGCGTGGATGACAAGCTCCAGACCTGTGATTTTTTACTGTGTTGTCTACAGCGTACACTTTATTTTTAGTTGCTGGGTTTTTTGAGACCTTGTGTAAAAAATCACTCAAATTCAGTACTCTTAATTCCTTTGAACCTCCTGATCAGTGGTTACCAAACTTTTTACCTTGTGGATCATTTTAAAGTTGCTGGCAGACTCCTTTTTCTGTCTTTTGTAGCAACTGCAGTGTGCTGTGTTAGATGCTGTGTGGTTTTTAATTGTATTTTTATTGCTTCTTTTATTTCTTACATTCTCTCTTATTGTATTACAATTTGCATTCCATGGAACTCAGCGAAATACAAAATAGGGAATAAAATAAACACTAAAATCACAACTAAAAACTTAATGACATGCCATGGACCACCTGAATGAAATTCAAGGACCATCACAGTTTGGGAACCCTTGCCCAAGAAACATTATTGTTTATTTCTATTTTATTTATTGCATTTAGATCTTACTTTTTCCTCCAAGGAACTCAAGGTGGTTTATGTGGCCCTCCCTCTCCTCATTTAAGCCCTACAACATCCCTGCAAGGAAGGTAGATTATGCTGAGAGGCAGCGACTAGCCTAAGGTTACCCAGTGAGCTCCATGGCCAAGTGAAGATAAGCTCTTCCAAGACCTAGTCCAACACTCTAACCACTCCACCACAATGCTACCAGACCAAGCACTAGCAAAATCCATCCATTTTCTGAACAGACACCACACACAGTCTCTTGCTTCTGCTCTCTGTCCTGTCCTGTGTTTTGTTTTCTGCATCTGATCTGGTTTCCTGTGGATCAGAAGAGCAGCTAACTCAGGCTCCTAAATTTTTTCCCCTGGAAGCTGATGCTCCAAGAGCAATCTAATCTACAGAGAGGCCTGAGAAAAGGACAGAGGCGCAAAACGCACACCAATTAAACCCTACGTCTAGATCATGTGCCTGTTGCCAAGTGATACAACTGGTGCTTCGCAGCTTGAATTCAGCTCAAGGGATTGTTTTACATGGCCTCCTGGTCAGCCCTTTGCCCTCTGCTCTCCTAGCTGGGCCAGGACTGAGGAAGGCAGGCGTAATAGCGGATTGCTGTGGCAGATCAGATCAAAGTCTTATCTCATGGGTGGGGAAACTCAAACTTTGGGGTGTCAAATGTGGCCCTCAGGGCCTCTGTATCTGGCCCTTGGAACTCTCTTTTGGCAACAATCACTCCTCCCACACCTCTCATTGACTTTGATTTGTACCCTGAGTGTCTTTGCCTGGCCGGAATGTGTCCTTGGGCGCTGATAATATCTCCTGCTTGTCTGAATGGAGAAGGGTTTGCAAGTGTTCAACCTACTGTACAAAGGGGAAATCTGCATCCTTTGCTCTGCTCACTTTTGCATTTGGCCCCACCCACCACTATCATGTGGCCCTCAAAAGGTTGACCAGAAAGGAAAGCAGCCCTTGGACCCTAATCTAGCTTTCTACCTCACAAGCAAGCCATACAGGTGATGGCTGTCCCCAGTTGCTTCACCCTGGCACCTAGCATTCAGCGGTAAACTGCTGCTGTCCATGGCAGTTTCATTTTAACTACAATGACTATGGACTCGTTCATCCCCAGTGCACATGAAGCGTGCGTTCCAACGAAATATGGGTAAAGTGTTGATCCATTAGACTGAACCCAGTCGGAAGGTGTTTTATGCATGAACAACACTACCTTGTGAAGATTGAACCAATACCCCTCCTTACAGTCATGCCTCAGTACAGTACTACCAATGGAGCACCGTCTCACTGATTTACAGGGACAGAGTCTGCATCAGCGGTAAAGGTGGCATCTCACCATCATTACCTAGTATCATAGCTGTGTACACACCATACATTCAAAGCACATTCAAGCACCCCACTCCAAGGAATCCTGGGAACTGTAGTTTACCCACGACAAAGCTGTGATTCCCAGCACCCTTAGCAAACTACAGTTCCCAGGATTATTTGGGGAAAGGCTTTAAATGTATGGTGTGGATGTGACACATCATGGTAGAACTCAGACATCTGTTTGAAGGGGCCCCTCAGCCTCATTTTTATTCTGTTGGCAAGAAGGAGAAATGGGCTTTCAGAAAGAGAACTAAAAGGAGGTGGCCCTCCCCACTTCTGTCTCTGGCCTTAACAGCACCCTTAAGGAACTACAGTTCCCAGGATTCTTTATAAAGTGAAAAGAGAAGTGTTAAAGTAGATTTCAAGAGCACTTTGTGCAAATATGAACAAGCTCTATTCTACCAAGTCTTTGCATTGCAGGGGTTGGGCTACACGACCTTTGGGGGTCCCTTTCAACTCTACAGGTCTGTGTGGCAAAACCAGGCACTGGGTCATAAAGCAAAATCTGGCTGAAGAGCTTTTGGTGTGTAATCATTATTCAGCGTCTGCATCTTGGCAGGAACAATGGTGGCAAGGAGGAAGAGTACTTGTTTTGCGGTGCCTTCCAGCATGAGTGACTCAGCCCTTAGCTCATGTCCTCCCTGCCTTGCCACTAAGATGTCAGAAGCCTTTATTAATATGCCAGACCTGTTCTCAGGAAACCTTTCAGCAGGGGATAAGAAACACCTCTCAGCTACCAAACACAGACGGATGACTGGTTTTCACAGCCACCTCAGATTTCCATCACATTGATGCAGTTCTGCAACTATGTCTTCCTGCATGCATCATTATATCCTACATTCGTGTTGAATATATATATCCCTGCACACACGCACACACAATGCCCTGAAATCTGCAATAGATGAGCATTGAATTTGATGGTATCAGCCAGAAGATCCTTGACACTGAAATAGGCACATGGTCCTGAAGATTTGAGCAAGGTGTTACTAAAGTTAAATGTATTCTGTGAATGCTGGCATCCCCTCCAAAATCCACATTTAACGCCCAATTTTTGCACCACTGAATTAATTATTAGTACTGCAGGCTTCAAGAATCTTCTTCAGCTTGAAGGCCACATTCCTTTCTGGGCAGCCTCCTGAGGACCACATGCCAGTAGTGGGTGGGACCATGAGCAAAAGTAGGTAGAGCAACAAAAGTTAATTTATGCACCCACATCCTCTCTCGCCTCCTTCCAAGCAATAAAGAGGCATTAGCAGAATTCCAGCTACATCAAAGCAAGTCTGGGGGATGGGGCATTGACCTGGTGAGAGGGGTGTGTGACTGAGGAATCAGAGAATTGTAGCATCATCGGAAAGGACCACAAGGATCATCTAGCCCATCTTTCACCCAACATGTGGCTCGAGCCCACAAGCCTGAAATTAAGTGTCTCATGCTCTACCGACTGGTGGTATAGCTTCACCCATATCCTAAAATAATAATAATAATAAATGTGAAGTACTTTGAGCACTTGAAAGATAAATGCTACTTCATTATTATTACCTTACCTCTGCCTCATTTCCATATCTCTCACACACATATTCATAGATCTTGTGTACTAACATGCAGTCTTTCTACAAGAGCAATGATGGTGAGGGGGCAGGGCAGAGAAGAACTGGTGTCCCCCCCCCCCAGTCGTTCGTGTCCAATAAGCAAGCAGACATGTGGCTGGATCCTGGTCGCTGGTTGCGCTTTACCTCAGCACCATTGTCACTCTTCAGAAAAAAAAGGAAACTGCCTGCAGTATGCAAATATTGTCTGTCATACCCATTTCTTAGCTGCCCTTTGGCATGTTCTTGCTGTCTCAGGGTTCCCAGAACAAGAAAGAATAGGTGGCTAGAAAGCAAAACAAACAGTTACAGCAAATGTACAAAGGTCCTGGAGGCTGGCACATTAGGGCAAATGGGGCACCGCCCAGCAGGCATCTTAACTGCAGTCAGATTTTATAGTTTAACCGATTTTTATATTTAAAAAAAATATGTATTTCTTGTACACCCCTTGAAGTAGATTGTAGTTAAGCGGTACAGAATGAGTGAAAACAAATAAAGTAACAACAACTACAACAAATTGTTCAAATAAATAAAAGTAAGACAAAATGTTTAAATAAATAAAAGTAAATAAAGCAATAAATTGTTTAAATAAAACATCTAAATCAAGTAAACAAACAAACAAACAAACAAACAAACAAATATGTATATCTACCACCTAAATCCCCGTCTCCATAGAATTGCATGCTCAGCCATTCCTAGTCAGCTGTTACTCTGACCATCTCAAGATGGAGGTAAGGGTAGCTGCCTGCACTGACCCCTTCCTTTCCTTTCCTTTCCTTTCCTTTCCTTTCCTTTCCTTTCCTTTCCTTTCCTTTCCTTTCCTTTCCCTTCCCTTCATGGCGGCTCGTCTGTGCAGCTCACGTGCCCGTAGGGAGCCCATCCCCCCCCAGTCTTTCCTATCAGCTGACGAGGAAAGACTTGTCACGTGAGCGGGATCCGCTGCTGGAGAAGAGCGTTAAGGCAGAAGTTGGGCGACCCGAGAGACGGCTTATGTGTTGGGAGCCGGTAAGGCCAATGCTCTGCGCTTCTTTCCGAGGGAAACCACGGGGGTTCAGCAGCTACTCGGAACACCTCTTCTTTCCCTGGAGCAGAAATGCTAGCCAATGAGAAGGTGCTTGTGTAAAGCACATGCTAATTTATGCAAATGTAGGCGGGACTGCTCTTTCTTGGGCAACTTGCCCCCCCCCGCAATGAGTGACAGATGACATCACGCTCCTCAGTTTCCGAACTGATACGCTGGGCTGAGCCTCTCCATCGCCCCTCCATTGACATGATGGGGGCCGATTTGCTACCAGTCTTGAAAATAGAAGCGAAGGCGGAGGAGGCTGACACGGTAGATTTCATTGCCCTGCGTTGTAGTGATTTAGATATGATTTACAACCCTCCTTTAAACGTTAGAATATTCCGCAAGGCAGTATAAAGTCCACAGTGCAATAAATGGAGCACAACTAGACTTGTTATTTTTTATATGTTTTAGAACAATAACTTTCAGGAGAATATACATCTATATAATTTATTTACATTATTGTAATATAATTATATCACATATTCCTATATACCTTGTGTTTTTACAAACTTATTAAGAGGCTTGAGATGTTAAGAACTAATATAAAATAGTGAAGCTGAACTAATTTGTTTACTACTTTTTCCTTTCCTTTTTTAGTTAGCTTTATAAAATAAAATTTGGTGCAACCAAAGATTTAAACTGGCACTTTGAATTGCACCTAGAAACAGACTGGCAGATGCTGTACATCTTGGTGATTAAAATATTTTTAGCACCAGTTGCTGGAAAATGCAGGAGAGATTTCTGTTGTGCTCAGGTCCTGTTTGAGAGCTTCTTATGGGCATCTGGTTGGCTACTGTGAGAACAGGTAAAAGGTAAAGGTACCCCTGACCATTAGGTCCTGTTGTGACCTACTCTGGGGTTGTGTGCTCATCTCACTCTATAGGCCGAGGGAGCTGGCGTTTGTCCGCAGACAGCTTCAGGGTCATGTGACCAGCATGACAAAGCCGCTTCTGGTGAACCAGAGCAGCGCACAGAAACGCCGTTTACCTTCCCGCCGGAGCGGTACCTATTTATCTACTTGCACTTTGATGTGCTTTCGAACTGCTAGGTTGGCAGGAGCTGGGACCGAGCAACAGGAGCTCACCCCATCGCGGGGATTCGAACCGCCAACCTTCTGATCGACAAGTCCTAGGCTCTGTGGTTTAACCCACAGCGCCACCCACATCCCGTGAGAACAGGATCCCGGACTAAATGGGTCACTGGCCTGATTCAGCAGGGCTCCTCTTATGAGCAGAGGCAGCAGTGAGGGTGGTTCTTACCTTATTATTCTTACTGCAGGGAAAACAGTTACAGTTTATTTGCAAACCTATGTAGGCGTTCAGCATCACATTGGCCACTCCTGCCAGGACTAATGTATGGTGGTGGCTTCTAGTTGCCCATTAATGAAGGAAATGCACTCTGCACATGCACGGTTGTGTTTTTAAAGAGGGCTGCCTCTGACCTCTGTGATGTGCCTTACGCATTCTGTTCTTTTTTAAAGAATAGAATGCAAAATGTTGCAGCAAGAAAAGCAGAACTCTTGTCAATCATATAAATAAAAATGTTGGAGCTTTTGTATGGTTTTGTTTCTGCCACAGAGAGATCCAAGGGAGTATGCCATCTAATTGCTGAGTTTACCAGGCATTGCACCTACACTTTCAAGAACATTTTTTAAAATTTAAGCCCCTTTTTTTGGCCCCACTTCCAGATCAATAAAATAAGAACAACAACAACCAAACCAGTACAGGCCCTGCCCTCAAGTCTAAAAGATAATGACAAAACAAGGGGAAAAGGAGATGGAGGAAGGAGGGGGGAGAAGCAAACCCAGTCATTGGTTTTTAAGGTTTCTTATGGTGACAGGCACGGAAGGAAACAATTCAGGTAACCAGATGGAATGGCTGCTTCTAGGTGCGAGCCAAGAAGCAGAACTGTTTTGTTATTTTCCCACCTATTCTCTCTGTGTTTTGCTTCCTTTCTCATTACCAGGTGCATTCCCTGAATGCCTGAATGATGCCACCTGACAAAGCCACCTCAGATGCTCCAGTCTTCCAGTTTACTAACTGCTGGATTTTGAAGAATCATGAGCTGCAAAGGTGAGTGTGAGGGGGAGATGCTTTGTTTCTTGTTGTCTGCAACGGCCTTAAGGTGTGTAGCCATAGTTGAGAGTAATCACAGTACAGTATGTCCTGGATCCAGTGACCTGGCAAACTGAGGCTAATAAAAAATGGAATTAAAATCTTCTGAACTCTTCCTTGTGGCCATGCCAAAGTGGGAGGTTGTGCATGTGAGCCTCTGTGGAGGCTAGGCTTGTTTTTTGTAACACTAAACTATGGTTTATACTTACATCTGAACCAGCCTTGTATGTTTACATGTACCAGTGTTTGTTCCTGATCAAATATCTTTGTAAAGACAATGCTAATTTCTTCAACTTGCTAGCATTTGTAGACAAAGTTCCAGTGAAATCTGCTGCTTTTTATTAAATGTACTTGCAGACCCATGGCTTTCTCCCAGGTCTGGCTGCGTTCTAGGTTACTGGTTGCTTCTGTTTTCAGAGAGGACTTGTGGGTGAGAGAAGGAAAGATCCTAAACCCAGAGAAGCTGTTCTTTGATGAAAAGAAACCTGCAGACGTCCAGCTGGACTGCAAGGGAAGCATCCTGGCTCCTGGCTTCATTGATGTGCAGATCAATGGTAAGGTATTGGAATAATTCTAGTACAAGAGAACACCGAGGATTAGGATGGTTTAAGCAGTGCAGAAATTGCTGCCTCGTAGATTCTGCTTGTGTAGTCCATGCTTGAATCTTTTTAAATCTTTGCCGTGGAAATGTGACTTGCAGAAAAAGCATAGAAGAGTTAGATAAGAGAGGCAAGTTGGAAGAAAACATTATTTCATAATTTTGTGGGTTCTAAGCTTTTACATATATATGAGCAACAAGTATCCCTTAGGAAGCCCACAGTCATCATAGAATGAAAGAATTGTAGAGTTGGAAGGGACCACAGCGGTCATCTAGTCCAGCCCCCTGCAATGCAGGAATACTTTTGCCCCATGTGGGGCTCGAACCCATGACCTTGAGATTAAGAGTCTCATGCCCTAGACTATATTTAGATCAGGAGTGGGTAGCTGTTTTCAGCCGTCAGGATCCACATGACATTGGTAGGTGAGACAACAGATCTGAATCTTAACATTTGTACAGTTGGCTGCAGTTCAGCCACACAAAAGCCAGAGATTTCTAGGCCTGTATTTGCCCATCTGGACAAGCAAGAGGCATTTGTACAGTTCAAGGGAGCAGGAAAGCAGGATCTCTCCACTCAACCAGTGATATGTTACTCCTGTACATCTTCTGCTTCCAGAGACACCCTGGATCAGCCATCTCTAACCTAGTGCCCTCCAAATGTTAAGGGCTACAACTCCCATCTTTCCTGACCATTGGCCAAACTAGCTAGGTTAGGGACATGGGAGTCTGCATCAACTACATTATTTATTTATGCATGCCCCACCCATTTAGAGGGCACATGGTTAGGGATGGCTAGCCTAGTTTTCATAGCATAGCCAGTCGCAACTTTTCTGTTCTTCCCTTCACACAGGAGGCTTTGGAGTGGATTTCTCTCTGGCCACAGATGATGTGGGAGCAGGAATCTCACTGGTTGCCCAGAAAATATTGTCTCACGGAGTGACCTCTTTTTGCCCGACCCTGGTGTCCTCACCATCATCCGTATATCACAAGGTAAGCAAGAATAAGGCCCTATGAATACCCTTCCTTACTCATGAGGTCTAATGTTGCACTAAGCAGCTTTTACACGCCTTGAACAACCTGCGAGTCGAACACAGCCAACCATGTGTGGCAGCCTACAGAAGTGTGATAAATCTCCCATCTTTGCTGTTTGCCTGGGATTCCAAAAACAGAGCAGCAGAGTGAGGCCCACAAGAGTCTGACATACCACAATACAAAGCTGTGTTGTTCATGTTGTTTCACAAATTGTGAAGGCCTGGATGAGCCTCTGATAGCTGAGCTGCCTTCTGTGCCTATTTCCATCTAGATGCACACCCCCCAAATTCTTGTCCATTTCTGTTCTTTCTCCTTAAAGCAGGCACAGGTTGGTCAAATTAATCCCAGTAGCATTAGAATTCTCTGGGATCATGGGAGAAGTCTTGCCTGTTGCCTGGTACCCGAGATGGCTGGTTCCCAATGAGACTGGTAGGGCAGAAGACAGGGAGCCCAACAGTAGGTGGCACCAGAGCTAATGACAGGCAGAGCCAACTTCTTCCAGTTTTGTCCCCATCCTCTTCCCTACTGAATTCTACAAGCACAACACTGACAGAAATGAGAAGGCACAGAGGAAGCTGCCTTTTCCTGACTCATGCCACTGATTTGTCAAGCTCATTGCTGTCTACATTAACTGGCAGCAAGTCTCCAGCGCTTTAGCAGGGGACATTCCCAGACCTACCTGAGGAGGCAGGGGACAGAACCTAGGACTTCCTGCATGCCTCTGAGACAGACAGTTCCACCCCCTGAAATGGTAGCAACTGTTTAAAGTGGTATTGTAGTGCTTTAAATGTACGGTGTGAATGTGGTCTTTTTGTTCAGTCACTGAGCAACAGCTCCTCCCATCTAAGGTGGAGTACTTCTTCAGCTCATGTGTCCTTGTCTGTCTGTAGCCTTCCCAAATGAGGAAGTAAATGGTTGGACTCTAAACTGATTGCTAGTTGTCAAACTTTAGACTGTTGATAAGTTGCTGTTTTCATGGACCTATATATATATATCTATGTTTCCTATCAAATAACAACGCATACCCACACTGGGAATACGGAACTTAATAGTTGTGGAGAAAAGAAAGAAAAACAGGGGTGATGGTTGTAGTTTTAGACGTTGCAAGAACAGCAGTCAAATGGAAGTGTCTCTCCACAAGCTTCCATGTGTCAATGGAGGGTGAAAGACATATTTGATTGTCTTAACCAAGTCAATAAAGGGATACCCGATCAGGAGCTTATGTAATGAAACAGGGCTAAGGCCCATTTTTCTAAGACTGTGATATCTCTCTGTCTCGTGGGGCTGAGGCCTTGTTGGTTTCATGGGTCCATGAGGCGACCAGGAAACTGGGCCCAGAAGAAGGTTTGTTCTGAAGTGCCTCTCTGACTAGGGCCCCATCCGCACCATACAATTAAAGTACTCTGATACCACTCTAAAGAGCCATGCCTTCCCCCAAAGAATCATGGGAAGTATAGTTTGTTAAGGGTGCTGAGTCGTTAGGAGGCTGCTATCACCCTCAACGAGGTACAATTCCCAAAGTTTCTGGGATCCATCGCTGAGGAAGGATCACTGGTCTGAGCCCCCACTCCAAACAGCCAAAGTTGACTCTTAAGGCAAGATAGTTGGGATGCTCTTGTATTATTTGTACTCATGTGGGTTCAGGGCAAGTGAACGATTGCAGCTATGGGACCACACACTTTAGCCAATTCAGCACTGAATGTAGTGACATCAGATGACTTTAGTCCTGAGTTCAGATGTCACCTTGGCCACATACTCAATGAGATGGCTTGACTGTATCCCATCTGCAAAGTGGGAATCTTGCCGCCCGCCCTTGCAGCATGGTTTGAACAAGTTAATTATGCAAAGTGAAGTCAGCAGGCAAAGGCTTTCTGTTCATACATTTACAGCAATGATTAACTGTGATGTTTCTGACAACTCCAGGTGCTGCCTCAGATCTGCGTCAAAAATGGAGGACTTCATGGAGCTGGTGTCCTAGGTGAGTGTTACACCTACTCTCCCACAGGACAACATCTGCCATATTCGTTACCTTTATACCTCACCTTTCTTCCAAGGAGCTCAAGGTTGGATACATGCTTCCTTCCCCAGTCACTTTACCCTCACAGCAAACCTGTGAGGGCCAAAAGAGACCCTGTGAGATTTATGGCTCAGTAGAGATTTGAACTCAGGTCTCTCCATTCCTAGTCCACCATTCCAGGGGTGGGGAATTTCAGTCCCAGGAGCCAAATGTGACTTATAGGCCTTTTTATCTGGCCCTTGGGACACCCTTCCCAGGCCACGGCCTCTGCCCCCAGGCCTCACCCCTCACTGGCCTCTCCTCCTCCAGTGCTTTTTCTTGGATGGAATGTGTCCTGGAACTGTGTTGGTACTTCTTGTTTGCCTGGATGGAGCTTCGAGAGAGGGGAATGAGGAGGAAGGCGATGAAGACTCACAGAGTTGATTGGCTCTGTAGGTCTGCCTAGCTGCAGGTTGGGACTTGCAGAAGAGGGCATCAGTGTCCTCATCCAAGAACAGGGATGGGGAGCCTGTTGACCTCTAGATGTTGGGCTTCAGCTCCCATCAGCCTCAGCCCACTTGGCCAATGGTCAGAGCAGATGGGAGTTGTTTCCCAGCAACATCTCCAGGGCTTCAGGTTCCCCACTCTGCTCTAGAACTCACCCATCTCTTCTGCAATGGGACAGGGGTTCATCTGGAGGGTCCATTCATCAGCAAGGAAAAAAGAGGGGCACACCCAGAGCACTGCCTTCGCACCTTCGAGACGGGAGCCTTCCAGGAATTGCTAGACACCTATGGGAGCCTGGACAGTGTCCGTATTGTCACCCTAGCACCCGAGATGAAGAGGAGCAGTGAAGTGATCAAGGAGCTCACCAAGTGCGGCATCTGTGTGTCACTAGGTAAATATTGCCACCTCTGCGCGAGACCTTAAAGTTTGAGGTTTGGGATCTGGCAGACAGGGAACGAGCCTAGGTCCACACATGTTTTGGAACAGTGGAAATAATATTGTGCATTCTATTGTTGATCAAAGGATGCATTTGGTGTGGGGGTTCCTGGAAGCGGATCCAGAGTTTTCATATTTTAGAAATGGGGAAATGCATTATATTTCCAACAGCTGGGATGCCCACTAAATATTAGGAGTATAGGAAGTTGCCTTCTGTTGAGTCAGACGTTGGTCCCTCTAGCTGAGTACACTTGACACCTGGTTCTCCTTGATCCTAGGTCACTCCATGGCTAACCTGTCTCATGCCGAGGAGGCTGTTCAACATGGGGCCACCTTCATCACTCACCTTTTCAATGCCATGTTACCTGTGAGTAGCATCAATTACCTCCAGCCCATCAGGCCCCTTGATCCAGCCCCTGATATTCTCCCTCTCAGTCTGGCAGGTGTCTTAAGAATCTCCACACATTTTTTACCTTACTGGAAAGCAAGTTTTTGGCCTTTCTGCTTGTGAAGCTACATCTAAAAATATGGGAATGATGCCTTCTGAATGCGGGGTGGGGTGGAAGTCAACAAATTTTAACTGGTGCCATGACTGAAAAGACCCTGTATCTGGTCCACCCCTACCCCTGCACTTGAGTCAGGGGTGGAGGAGGACCTGGAGGAGAGCCTTGAATGCAGGATTCCCATTTCCTCTGTCTGCCAATCTCCTTTCTTTAGCAGTTAAACAACACTCCATGGGGCACCATTCTGATGCTCATCCTGGTTTTGTCTCCTTGCAGTTCCACCATCGAGATCCTGGGATTGTGGGACTCCTCACAAGCGACCAGATCCCCCCAGGTCAGAAAGTGTTCTATGGCATGATATCAGACGGCATCCACACGAATCCTGCTGCCCTGAGGATCGCTCACCGGGCTGACCCTAAAGGTTTGTCCCATTGGGCAGGAAATCCCCTGAGTAGTGAATATGGAGTTAGTCTTGTTAGATCGGTTCCCAGCTGCTGCCTGTAGGTCCTGGGGAAACAGTGTGATTTATTCATTTATGTATGTATTTTATTAGATTTATATATTACTCCTCATAAAAAGATCTCAGGGCTGTTCAAAAGATAAAAGCACAAGAGAAAAGCACAAATAGAAAAAACAAAACAACAGAACCCCCCCCCCCCCAAAAAAAAAACATATAAAAGGCTGTAGAATATTGATTAGCCAAAGGCCTGGCTGAAGAGGAACATTTTTGCTGGGTGCCTAAAGATATATAATCCAGGGGAGGTAGAGAGAGATCAGCTGGAACATGTTCATTAGTGAGAGTGAGGCCACATCTGCACTATACATTTAAAATGGTAGTGAGGCAGTGTGGTACAGTGGCTAGAGTGTTGGGCCTAAGACCTGGAAGACCAGGGTTCTAACCCCCACTCAGCTGTGAAGCTCACTTGGTGGCCTGGGACCAATCACTGTTTCTCAGCACAATCTACCTCACAGGGTTATTGTGAGGGTAAAACAGGAAGACACTACCTTAAGGTCCTTGGAGGAAAGGTGGGATATAAATGTAATAAATAAACAAATGCCACTTTAAAGCCATCATGGCTTCCCCCAAATAATCCTGGGAACTGTGGTTTGTTAAGGGTGCAGAGAGTAGTTATTCTCTTCACAGAGCTACAGTTCCCAGATGATTGCTTTAAAGTGCTATAAGTCTGCTTTAAACAATGCAGATGGGGCCTGAAAGAGGGGGGAGTCCAGCAACATCTGGAGGGCCAGAGATTCCCTATTGTTGAGCTAAAAGAACCAATGGCTTGGCAGTTCCTGTGTTCTTTGCTTACCTTTATGACAAGACTGGAGTTAACGTGAGCCAATTATGTCCCTTTAGGTCTGGTCCTGGTGACAGATGCCATCCCAGGTATGGGGCTTGCCCCAGGCAGGCACACCTTGGGCCAACAGGTAGTGGAGATGGATGGGCTGAACTCCTACATTGCAGGTGAGTTCCCCAGAATCCAGGTAGGGAGGACGGGACCCTGGACAACTTTCTCATTCAGGGTTGGAGTGCGTGGCCTGACTTTTGAACCATTAAGCTCTTGAAGGCCCAAACCTTGCAGATACCAGGAACAACCTCCTTCCTGCACGGCATCACCATGATGTTGGCTGCGCAAAGCATTGCTTAGTGGCAGAGCATCTCCCTTGCATGCAGAAGGTTCCAGGTTCAATCTCTGGCATCTCCAAGCTGGGAAAGATCCATGTCCAAAACCCTGAAGAACAGCTGCCTGTTAGTGAAGGCAATACTGAACTAGATGGACCGATGGTCTGGCTCACAATAAAGGCAGCTTCCTGTCTTGCTACATTGTGTGCAGCCCATACTGGGCTCCATGCTTGATCCTGACTGCTATGGTCACAAGCCATGGACCAGTGCAAAGTGAATCTCCCAGCATATGTGTGTGATACCAGGATAAGACATTGCACACTTAGTCCTTTCCCACAACCTAGTGATGGTGCATTCTTAATTATACTGGCTAAACTTGAAGCATTTTCCAGAGCTGTTGCTCAGGTTAATGACCACAAGGGAAAAAGAAAAATGCACCTTATAGAGAAGAAAGGAATGAACTTGTGTTGAAGTGCTGCAAACTCAATCCTAACAGCTCAGTCCTTTGCTAGTCTACTCAGGAGTCAAGAAACTGGACTCACATATAGGCTTGTGTGAACAGCTTCCCATTTAACTTTGTTCTTTCGTTCTCTCACCCCTGCCCTCTTCACAGGGACCAAAACGCTGAGTGGCAGCGTTGCAACCATGGACGCATGTGTTCGACATTTCAAGGATGCCACTGGTAAGGCTGTTCTGTGTGGGATGAGAAGGGGGAACCCGTGGCTGTCCATACATTCTTGGACAAAATGGTCCTCCTGTGAATCAGGGATTGATTAAGTAGCAGGAAGTAAAGAGCAAGAAGGAATGGACAGTTCTTTGAATGGAGAAATGGAGAAAGTGGAGTCCCCCAAGGATCGGTACTGGGGCCTACGCTTTTAAACTTGTTCTGGCCACAGTGATCCATGCATTGATAACCTCAAGACTCAATTATTGCAATGCGCTCTATGTGGGGTTACCGTTCAGTTTGGTCTGGAGTCTCCAGCTGACGGAAAATGCTACAGCTAGATTGTTGATGGGGACAGACTATCGCTGGTGCTAAAATTATTATTATTAGTAGTAGTAGTAGTACCCCGCCCATCTGGCTGGGTTTCCCCAGCCACTCTGGGCAGCTTCCACAAAGACCAAAAATACACTAAGATGTCACACATCAAAAACTTCCCTGAACAGGGCTGCCTTAAGATGTCTTCTGAATGTCAGGTAGTTGTTTATCTCTTTGACATCTGATGGGATGTTTGCCTTGGCTGCCCGTAGGCTTCCAGGTCAGGCTCAAGGTCCTGTTAATAATTTACAAGGCTCCAGGACACCTCAGGATCCCTTATATCCCCACCAGATCACTGAGGTCTTCAGGGGAGTTCCTGCTAGTGGTCCTTCGTGGCTTGGCTGCACAACTTGTGTCCACCATTAGCCATGCATTTAGTATTGCATGCCCAATTTTATGGAACTCCCACTGGAGGTCAAACAGGCTCCCTCCCTGTCAAGCTTCTAGCACCTACTGAAGGCTTCTTTATTCCTGCACGTATTTTCATTGAAGTCCGATTTCACCATTTTAATTGATTTTTTGTTGTTGTTGTATTTTGTCTGTTGTAGTTAAGCAATATGTAAATTGCTTAAGCAAATAAATAAAATCGTAGTGATAGATCTTCTCTCTTTTTCAGGTTGCTCTGTAGAGACAGCACTGGAAGCTGCTTCTCTACACCCTGCTCAGCTCTTGAAAATCGAGGACAGAAAGGGCACCTTGGATTATGACACGGATGCAGGTATTGGCCATCATTGGGAGAGCGAGTTCCAAACCTCCCACCCCTAAGCCCCTCCTGTGTGTGTCTTCTGCTGGAAAATCCTCAAACTGAGGAGAGGGTCTCTTTTCCCCCCCATCAGGGAGAGCACAACAACTGGAGTAGAATCACAGAGTTGGAAGAGACCACAAGGGCCATCGAGTCCAACCAGTAGGGTGTGAAGTTCTAGGGAGGGAGAGAGTAGGACAGTTTCACGGGAATCCTAGTGGACAGTTGAAGCTGTGCTTGGTGCAGCTATGACTTTGGGAAGGGGAGGAAGCATAGCTCTGCAATAGAACCCATTCTTCATGAAGCACCCAGATTCATTCCCTAGCAATCTCTAGTTTGAGGACAAAGAAGGTAACATGTAATGGGGAAGACATTCCCCTGAAATGCTGGAGAATTACTGCCAGTAGGCAATAGTATGGCCTGATATAAGGCACGTTTGCCTGTTTTCTACTCCTTTAGGGATTATCGTGGATCAGGGATGGAGACCCTGTGACCCTGCAGATGTTGCTGGACTCTCACCTCCCATAACCTTTGGCCACCAGCATTGGAAGGGCGACAGTTTCCTCATCCCTGCCCTCACATCAGTCTCGACCAGATATTTCTTTTCCATGCACTTGTTTCAACAGGCATTGTGCCAAATATGCAAAAAGGAAATGGCCCTGAGCATTGTTGGGAGTGCTTGGTAGCTGGTCCATTAGAGCAAATGGGGCACTGCCTCACTAACTTGCAGACTGCCACACAACTGCCTGCCTTCTAACTTACATCCACTCCAGGTGGATGGCACTGCCTGTCAGTTTCCCCCTCCTTAGTCTCAGTGTTGCCTTTCTAGAACTCAGCAGGGAGGAGGAAAGGTTATAACAGAGGGAGTTGGCTCCACCTGTCATTGGCTCTGGCTCAGCCTATCGTTGGCTCTGGTTCCACCTACTGTCAGGCTCCCCACCTTCGACCCCATCAATCCCAGCAGGTGCCAGCTGCCAATGACCCACTGTATCCCACTTCCTCTGTTGAGTGACATAAATTTATATTCCATACAGATTTCCTGTTGCTGGATGACAACCTCCATGTTCGGGCAACCTACATTGCAGGCCAGCAGGTCTGGAGGCAGGACAGCTTTGCCATCTAAATCTAGAGCTGAGACTATGACAGCAGCACTTCAGATCAGTGGCAGAGAGTGGATTCTAGCCAGAATGGAGCATGTTTTCTCCAAATGCCCCGGTCTCTCTTGTTCCTGTGCAGTGGAGGCTGGTCCATTAGGGCCAATGGGGCACTGGCCCACCACCCTCAGTTGGCCCTCAGTCAGCCAGCCCTCACCTACCTGTCTTCTTACTTAAAACCAACCCAGGGGTGCCCCTGGCTCGCAGCTTCTTCCTCTTTGGTCTCAAGTTTTGCCCTTGTGCAACTCAGCAGGCGGATGAGGGACAAACCTCAAATAAGTTGGCTCCACCTCCCTTCATCACTGGCTCTGACTCCATCTTCTGACCACCCCACCAGTCCCAGTGAACACCAGCCATCTCTGCTTCCTCTGACTCTGAAAAAAGAAGTCTTATTCAAACAAGTTCCAGCTGTGGCAGTCCTTTCTCCTCTTCACAAATTGCATCCCGCATGACAAGTCGCGTGTCTCCAAGGAGCTGTGGATGGAGCTGTTTATTTCCTCACCTGGCCCCAGAAACCTGGAGGTGGTTGCCTTCTCTGGCTGCCTTCAGATGCTTGCTTCTCCCATTCTCGTGTGTGAATGCAAAGGCCTGGAGGAAAGTAGTGCACACGGCTGAACTGAACACGCAAATCAACTTATGAGGCTGTTCTTATCTAAAGAACTTCTCAAGCACGTCTGAAACAACAGGAACTAGACACTTGCTCCATAGATTTTAAAAATGCTGAATTCTGCACTAGGTGCCACAGGGGAGCTCTGGCCATTTTCCTCCCACAGTGCCTCCATTGTGGCCTTCAGCCATAAACCCACCCCTACCCCTTGTCATGCTGGAATGGTGCCTTTTCTTTTACTGTCATCTTCCTTGCCACAGATTAAAGCCAGCTGAGACATCTTGTGCATGTTATTCCAATTCTAGGAGGGTGAGACGCTACCATGAGCTTTCGCCCATGTCTGAGGTGTTCCTTAGGTTGCTGTTATTTGCCCTCTCCCTGTGTCTAGCTCCCCAGCCATCATCAAGCCATCCTAACGAAAGAACTCACCTCATCCCTTGTCCTTTCTAGTTGCCTCTGCGGTGCTCTTATATGGACCTGTAATATTCCAATAAGGAAAGAACCCTGCAAGTCAGGTTCTGCATAAAAACCATCCAGCTCAGTTCTGAAGCCTGACTTAATCTTGCACATATGTATACCAGTTTGCTGTGCATAATGCATTCTGTTTCCTGGAATAATGAGGGAAGAAAGGAAGCTATGTGGAAGCTTTGTGCTTGGCCTTGTATTCTGCCTCCTGCTTCTGAGACTGTTTCCTGAACACCTGTCCCAATCACAGGGATCAGGCCTGTGCAGAGCTTGTCTGAGGCCCAGGGCAGGACCTTGTTAGAATAAAGTTATAAACTCAAAAAGCAGCCGGGCCCTGACAGGGCCCCCCGCTGGCTTAGCCCTCCAAGGCCTGGGGCAAGTGTACCCAGCTGTCTCCTGCAGGGGCCTGACAGGGACTAGAAGCCTGGGTTGTCTGTGTGGGGGTGATATTCTCAATACAGTGGTACCTCGGGTTAAGTACTTAATTCGTTCCGGAGGTCCGTACTTAACCTGAAACTGTTCTTAACCTGAAGCACCACTTTAGCTAATGGGGCCTCCTGCTGCTGCCGTGCCACTGGAGCACGATTTCTGTTCTCATCCTGAAGCAAAGTTCTTAACCCGGGGTACTATTTCTGGGTTAGCGGAGTCTGTAACCTGAAGCGTATGTAACCCGAGGTACCACTGTAACCTGAATTCTGAACTAGGTCCCACATTCCAGATTTGTGCTGCTCAGTTGCTGATGCATGGATTCACAAGAGCCCTGGTGCTACATGTTGCTCATTTGTTGTTTGCTTGACCTCTTGTCTTTGAAATGTCGGAAGTTGGTGTTAAGAATCAAAAGTCCTAGGCCCTGCTAGAGTCTTGGCACTGTAAGCAGCCGAAGCACAGAACAAATGGCCACGGTGGGTTATGCTGGCGTATACATATTTTCTAAATAGTTTTCTAAATCTTTAAATTCTAAATAAATAAACAAATGGTTGCCCACTTCTAAACTTAAATGAGGATGCAGGTTTCCCATGTTTTTGCCATCTCCTTGGGGTCTCTGGAAGTTAACAGTGCAATCCTATTTGTGTCTGCTCAGAAGTAAGTTCTCCCTGTGTCCAGCAGGGCTTACTGCCAGGTTGGTGCATATAGAATTGCACTCGTAAGTCTCTATAGTCTGGGGTGAGTGCATTTTAAAGGCACTTAAAAATTAACTATTACAGAAAAGAAGAAGGAAGACATAGAGGAAATAAGAATCATGAAATATTTCTTAGGCAGCAAAAACAGTAAATGGTGAGATCTTAATAGCACACTTGTAATAGCATACATTTTTGTAGGTTGGATATATGGAGTAATCCTCAGTTGGCAGGTAGCTCTGCTAGGGTGTCTGCACCCCCCCCCCAACCTCACTATCCTGGTAAGCAGCAGTAACACTGTTTTTGAGAGACTGGCCACACCATGCCAGGATAGCCACTTCTGGTATATATGCATACACAAGTGTAAAGGGGAAAATATACAGATGTCGAAATTAAATGCCAATGAATTGCAAAAAGTTAAGTCTTTGGCAATTCAGTTAGAACTTAAACTCTGAAATAGTAACTAAGGTGCTAGAGCCTGGAGCAATGTAAAACTATTCAGTAGACTTAGAATAATTTCAACCCAGCTTCTACAGGGGTTACAAAATATGCTGATGATACTCAAGAATGTACATGTATATGCAATTAAAGGGGCCAGTGGACCCACCAACTTCACAAATCATTAGTATAATGAAGTTGAACTTGTACTGATGAGTAGCAACTTTCATAGACTGGAACTCTGGGTGAATCTGGACAATTATCTTGGTTTATTAAGCTGTGGTACGTATGAGCCTTTTCTTTTTATGCAGTGTGCACATAGCTCTTTTGCTCATCTATTAGCTGTGATTCAACCAGGAAGTCTGTAATCATCATTACAATTCAAAAGGATTCTGTGCACACTCATGCACACTCATTCTAATCATCTGAACTGGACTTTTACCTGCCAAAGGAAAATGTTTCACTTTTATTTTTAAAGAGTGGTTTCCCTGTATATTGATCTCTCACATCTGGTAGTTCAGTTTAGGTACTAAATATCCTCTCTAACACTTTGGATCACTGCTTCCAATATGTCATCCCACTTGTTTTCATTTGCTCTCTTCTGCCACTTTTGTTCTAAAAAAAGAACACACACACACACACCACATCCAAATATAATAAAACCCATTTTAATGGGGATGCATCTTGAGTCTGACACAATTTACCAGGTCCCAAGATAGAGCTAGTTTGGTGTTTTTTGTGTGTGACTTTTTAAATAAACCCTGCAGCACTCTCTCTGCAAAACAATATATGCTAATTGCTTGCCAATTTTCTGCCCCTAACTGAACTGCGGTTACACTGATTCTTAGTTATTTAATTACAGAAAGTGTGAAAGTACTTTTTTTTTAAAGGAAAAACAGAAAGCCTCTAGTGGTGTGTGTAATGAGGGGAGGTTCAGCTTGTGATCCTTGGTGTGAGAACAGGAGTGTTAGAAATGTGTAAGAGTGTTCCTGTTTTCATTTTCTGTGAAATGCTAATGGATACGTTGCAACCACCATGCAGTCCCTTGATCAGTACTGTATTTTAAAAACGCTACGAGTGGATTTTTTCTCTCTCTCTCTGGAATTTTACAAGTCAATATTAGAAGTCAAAGACACAAAACTGCAAAAGAAAAACAAAACAGAAGAGTGTATTGAATGAATATAGGAAAATGTTGCATCATAAACAAGCATCTTTAGATAAGGCATAGAGGGCAAAATAATTATTATAATGAGAAAGATCCAGCTGTTAGTCATGGCCATAACCGACTGTTTTCAGAACGAGAGAGGCCTTTTTATTAACACCAGTTAACAGTTCTGCGTTGAATAAAAGGATACCAATCATTAAGATGATCGAATTACAGTAATTCGTTCAGTGACTGCGCTTTTTTGTTTTTCCCGGCAGAGGGCACTTGCGGTTAATGAATGTCCCCGTGGAGATTATTATTATCGCCTCTTCCACAACATTTTTTTTTTTTAAAAAAAAGAGAGGTTAGGATTGCAATTCTATACCAATTCAACCCTGGGAAGAAACCCCATTGGACTCAATCGGAATTTCTCTTGAGTAGAAACGATTGAGTAGATTAAGCTGTTAGCATTGCGTAAAAAAATAATAATGAACCCAAATGTGGGGGTTAAAAACACCTCCTTAAAGTGTGGTATACTTTGTGGACGATTCCTGAGCAAGAGATTTGCAGAAATCGAAAGCTACCGCTTCAGTTTCAAGGCGAGTCGCATAGCCGGAACGACTTAACGGCGGAACTGAACGCAGAGAATGTTAAGTGACGGGGAAGAGGTTCGGCCTCGGACATGGTCCGCCACGCTTATTTGCATGGCAGAGCTTGAGCAGCCAATTAAGGAGTGAATTGCTGCAGGAATATCCACATAACAACTTGAAAGAGAGTCCAGTTTGCTCAGGTTTGTGGAGCTGGCACAGGAAGGGGGGCATTTGGTGAGCGAGAAAGATCTTAAAATAGATGATCTTAAAATAGATGGGAGACCTACTGGTAGAACTCTAGTTCCTTGCCATAGAGTGACCAGGAATTTGCTAACCATTTAACAAGAGCAACAACAAATAGTAAGTTTTTCTGGCGGTGGGGTGTGTGTGTGTCGTCCTAATTAAGCTGCCGAAACGACAAAAGAGAGGGTGTGTTTGTGCGTGAAAGGGCTGTGAGCTCAGTGCTTGTGGGGAAAACAATTTATTGGGCTGAGCATGTGCCCAGAGGCACCTTCTTCCTTTATTCTAAGTGTATGTCAGTGCTCACACACCCCTCCAAAGGAGCAACATTTAGTATTCATGTAGGGTTCTTGGTGCTTCAATAACAACCCTGAAACTGGTTTTATGGTTCCCATTTTGCAGAATGAAGATTGAGGCAGAGAGATAGGGACTTGCCTAAGGCCACCTGCCTAGGAAGGACTCTCACTTAGGCCCAGTCAGAATGTTTGTAAATTAGCCCAGTATAGTCTCTACCCTGACTTATAGCTGCTCTCTAGGGTCTCTAAACAGAGAGGGTCTTTCCAACAGCCTGCTACCTGGGCTAGGTGGACAAATAGGAAGCTACTTATCAGGTCATTATAGGTAGCCTCAGGCAAGCCACTTTTTCTCAGCCTCAGCTCCTTATTTGCAGCTGGAGATACTGTGGATTAAACCTGGAGTTATCTGCATGGAAAGCATGTTTACTCACATGTAGAGTCTTTCTCAGCCCTACTTGGAGATGCTTGGGATTGAACCTAGGATATTCTGTATGCTAAGCAGATGCCCTGCCACTGAGCTGCAGCCCCTTCCCCAGCCTAGGGCTGCAACCATACACACATATTTTTCAAGGAGTAAGCCCCCTTGAACTCGATGGGCTTACCCTTGAGTAAACATGTATAGGATTGCACTGTAAATTTCTAATGTTCTGGAATGTTGATCTGTAATTTTGTGCGTCTAGGTGAATGATGATGTAAGGATTTGTACACAAGCCTGGATTGCCAACTATCCTAATGGAAGAGGTAAGGAGTGTGTGGGCCTTTCTCTGTTTGCTGGGTCCTTTGCTCCTGTACACCTATAAAAGCTACAAACGGAGGAATTTTAGCAAGTACAGCAAGTCATGTCACAGTGCTGCAAGGTGTTTTAAAACTGCATCTTCACATCCGAAACAATTAAAATACAGAGACCAGCCCTCCAGTTTCAGATGACATTTTTTCTTACATTTCTGGACTTCAGACATGTCTATGTCTAGAGAGAGATCTGGTTCGCAAGTCACACTAAATTGCAATTTAAAACAAACGGGTTTAATACAGTGGTTGTGTATGTATGAATAAGTCAGCTTAAGAAAGAAATCCCACATTCCCCCAAATCCCTTGGAATTGTGCTTTACTGTGGTGGAAGAGAGGAGGCACAGTCACCAAATATTATAGAGTTTCCCACTGAAAAATTGCCTGGGTTCCATCCAATTCTGGTACTAACAGAGGAATAGCATTAGGAACATCTGGGTTTCTCAGTATGTAGAAAGAGAGGGAGGGACACCCCCCCCTTTTAAGTAGCAGTCCTTATGCCATCTCTGTTATCTTTCCATTGATCCAGGCTCCCAAACCAACATACCAGGAGGAACTGGAATGGTGCATCTCTCAACTGGAGACCGGCCTCCTGCATCTCAACCCAACTCCAAAGCAAGGTGTGTTGTCTCAAGGTCACTGGCTTAACCCTAAACCAGTAGGATCAGCCACAAAACATTGTGGTGTGGAGTGCTGCTGTTAGGCTGCTAGCCTGCTCCATTTGAGCTCAGCTTTTGATGTTGGAAAAACAGAAGACAAATATTAAATCAAATTACTATGTCACAGTCTCTCATCAGCCACTTCATTGCGCTGCCAGCCACCATTCCATGTCCACTGAGCTTGCTTAGGTCTCATTGGCTTGTTCCCTGCCCCTACCCTTAGGGTTTTTTCTGTATTTTTTTGTTTTGTTTTTATGTACTGTACTGAAAATCTTAGGGTTTCCTCAAGCCTGCTTATACCATCCCTCTTGAGCCATTCAGACTTCAGACACCTTGTGCCATTTTGATGACATCGGCAACAGCACACATGACTTGAACTTCAAAGATATATTGATAATCACCCAGCATCTTTGTAGTGCAATGTTTCTTCTCTTTTCCTTTCCCTTTTTTTTAAAAAATGAAGTGATTGCATGTTAAACAGCATGTGTAGAGAGGGGAGAAGTACTACAGAGTTACCTGGCTGCGTGCTTGTAGGGGCTACTGAGATTACCTGTGGATTGTCAGATACTTTTGTAAGAGCATCAAGTTAAAAGCAGAGTTATCGTTGTGAGCTGTTTGTCTTTTCTTCCACTTCTTGTGAGCAGTAGAGGCGACACGGCGCATCCTTGGGGTGCTGCGCTCGAGCAAGTCTCCTCTTGGGAAAAAGCGGCAGGTGATGCATCATGTCTTTGGGGACTACCGGCTCAAGATGGCAGAGGAGAGGCAGAGGGCAGCAAAAGCAGGTGAGGTGGAAAGCTGTGCTGTCAAGCATCACTCAGCAATGCTACTTCCTCCAAGTTGGGAACCTTTATCAGTCCAAGGGCCACAATTTTAAATATAAAACTATAAATTGTGTGTCTTTGCTTCTCAATTTGTATTGTGTTATTTTATGCACTGTGACTTGCTGTTATTTTTATTGATTACAGTTTAGAACGTATTTATTGTAATTGTTAAGGGTGAATTTCTGTTTAATTATTATTTGCTGATATTAAATTTTATTGTGTACTATATTCTAATGGATTATTGAATATTACTTTATTTTATATAAGTTGCTTATTTTAAGGTTATTTTTGTATTGGATCATATTGTTATAAAGTGTGTGATCTTCTTATTTATTTATTTTATTATTACAGTATTATTTATTGAATTTATATACCGCCCTATACCCAGAGGTTCTTCAGTTTGTAAACTGCCTTGTGTGTAGTAATATAGAAAGGTGATATACAAATTAAAAATGAAATGAAGTGAAATTCCGTCTGGGCAACAATTCGGGGGCCCATGCCAGTGGTGGGTGGGTGGGTGGGGTCAGAGAAAAAGTAGGTGGGGCAACAAATATAAATTACCTTTAAGTAGTACTAATGTCACACTCAGAAATCCCTCTCTATCCTATGCCCAAGCAAGCAAGAGGCTTATCAGAGTTCAAGGACGCAGCCCAGCCAGGCAAAAACACTGGAGGGTATGAAGCAAGGCCAATGAGAGCTGTAGTTTTGACAAGATTTCAGACATCGTTAATCTCACACCCTTGCCTGTAAGGCTGGAACTGCTTGTTGCTGCTGTTGCCAAAAGCCTCAGGCTGCATGTTGCTGCCATCAGCAAATACAGACCAGCATCTAGTTGTGTCTCATATTCTCGTCAGATGTGGCCAGAAGTGCAAGCAAATAACCAATTCCCTAGAAAAGCCATAGTGAAAACACTAACCCTTCTGTTCCTTCTCCTGTAGCTGTGAAGCCTGAGAACACTGTGCAGATACAGCCGGGAGATGCCCTCAGTTCAAGCAGCGTGGTGTACAGGAAGCAAGCTAACCACCCTTCTGCAACACCAACATCATGGTTTGCACCGTCAGACAACAGCTTTCAGTTTGACTTTGTTATTTCCAAGGGAACCTCAGAAGAAATTGGTGGAACTGCAAGAGAAGCACATGAGGTGGATGACTCTGGAGAGCAGTCCACTAGTAGCAGTCTGTCTGGGACACTCGATATTGGAACAGGGAAGCCCGAGTTTGCTTTCAACTTTGTCATACCAGACGTTCCCCCTCTTCCATCTGCTGCTGCAGATCCAGACTCTGAAGCTGTGGTAGAAGCAGCCAGAGAGGTAGACTCCGCATCCCAAAATGCCACAGAGACCATGCCAGAGAGTGCGACTTTTTCAAAACCCAATAAATCAGCTGCGAAGGGCGATGGAGGGAGAAGAGATGAAGGCACCGTGCAAGAGGTTTCTAAATCAGAGGCTGCCCAAGCAGGTATGGAGACTGTAACTGCAAGTTTTAATTAGGTTTCTGAAATAGATGTATGCCTGCTCACCTACAGTGAGTAGAGAATTGGTCCCAGGCGATGCTCCTTTTAACAAATGTTCTTTCATTTATAAGACCTTCTATTTCCATTGCATTGTTGCAGTAAGAATCTCATGCAATAAAGAGCCCTTTTTTCTCTGCCTGTGGGAACCTTTCCTATAAGACATATGTATACAGTTACATGGCTTTGATTGATTTAAAAGACAGGTGAATAAATATTATTCATTTTTTTCCCTAGGAACGAAGCTGGGTGGATCTTCCAATAGGAAAAAGAAAAAGAAACAACCACCTTTAAAAGGAGTACATGGTGGCAATGTAAATGGGGATCACAGACCTTGTGGAGAAGGTAGACTTGACCAAACTGACATGTGTCAGGTATGTGAACACCTTGTGGTCAGAAGGAATGTGGCTAAATCTTTGTATAAATATTTCCAAAATTCTGCCACCCGTGGCTCCAGTTGACAGCATGTATTTTATTTAAGTATTGTTACTTAAGGGGTAACCCAGTCAGATGGGCAGGGTATAATAATAATAATAATAATAATAATAATAATAATAATAATGGCAATAATAGCAGTTCTTCTTCTTCTTCTTCCTCTACTCTTCAACTGAAAAAGAACCCTAGAGTGACCTTTAATAGCAATAATAAGATAGTCTCTGTCCTCAACTGTATAATCTGAAAGACATAAAACAAAAAGAAAAGGAACAGGGAGGGTGGAGGAAAAACACAAACTCAGAAAGTTCTTACAAATGTTCTTCCTTTCAGGGAGAGGGGGAAGCGAGCACTTACGTGTAGGTGATTTTTCATGCTTTATCCTGGTGGCAGCAAAATTTTAAGGGCAGAATGTCACCCTGTTTAGAATTGAGATCTCAGAAGGGTAAGCCTTCGTTAAGTCCCCCATTAGAAACATATTTGTCAGCACACCAGTTTGAATGGGGAGAGAGGGTCAAGTTGCCACCATTGCTGAGAGAAAAAAATGGGAGAAACATCCTGTGGTTAAGAGCCATTTGAGAGTGGAGCAGGCTGCCTCGAGAGGTGGTAGACCCTCCTTAGCTGGGTGTATTTAAGCAGAGACTGGGCAGCCGCCTTTCAGAGTTGCTGTAGTTGCATCCCACACCGCAGTTCCTGCTTTGAGCAAAGGGTTGGGCTGATGATCTCTAAGATCATTTTAATTTCTAAAAATAATAATAATAATAATCTTGTGGTTGCCTTTTAAAATGTCCTGCCTGGAAACCAAACGTCTCTCCACTCCTCCCTTTTTGTACTCCTTGAAAGAGGAATCCATTGCCTCTCCAATTGAAACCTAGAGGGAAGCCAGTTGTGAGGGAGGTACTTGCCCAGCTAGTCTTAATTGACTCTCCCTTTTATCCTATGTCCCACCCCCAAATTTATTGCAACAGTCAGATGAACAGATGAAGAGGGAGGTGGACTGGTGCATTGAGCAGCTGGAGCTTGGCCTGAAGACGCGGAAATCAACTCCCAAGCAGGGTGAGTCCACTTGCAGGGGAAGACTGAGTTGGGGGGGACTAAACAGAGTCTCTCTCCCATGTGGACCCCCTCTCCCACCCCCAGGGAGGAAGTCTGCGTTCATTTATTTTGGTCTGCAAATGTGTGTGTGTTGTTGTTTTTAATGCTTTAATTCTGTTTTATGGTTTGTTGGCTGCTCTGAGAGCTTTTAAAAGGGACACGGGTGGTGCTGTGGTCTAAACTACAGAGCCTAGGACCTTCCAGTCGGAAGGTCGGCAGTTCGAATCCCCGCGATGGGCTGAGCTCCCGTTGTTCGGTCCCAACTCCTGCCCACCTAGCAGTTCAAAAGCACGTCAAGTGCAAGTAGATAAATAGGGAAGGTAAAACTGTGTTTCCATGCGCTGCTCTAGTTCGCCAGAAGCGGCTTAGTCATGCTGGCCACATGACCCGGAATCTGTCTGCGGACAAATGCCGGCTCCCTTGGCCTATAGTGCGAGATGAACGCGCAACCCCAGAGTTGTCCGTGTCTGGACCTAACAGTCAGGGGTCCCTTTACCTTTACCTGAGAGCTTTTGCTGATGAGTGTTGTGCACGTTTCATAATCCTATATACTAATTGCCTGAGTATGCCCGTGGGAAGCCCTGGTTTGAGGCTTCCCATGGGCATCTGGTGGGTCACTGGGAGCAGAGGATACTGGACTACATTGGCCACTGACCTGATCCTGCAGGGCTCTTTTTATGTTCTTGTGTGTGTGTGGATTCTTATGTGTAGAAAATGACGTCATCCAGGTTCATGAGGGAGGTGCCAACAGTCTTGGGGGGAACAGAAAAATAAAAAATCTTTAGCAGAGAAAAAGAGCCCAACAAAGACTGAGCATGCTCAGAATACCAATTGGTTGATGGGTGGATGAGGTGAAAAACCAGGGGCGGGGGGGGGGAGAGAGAGAGATGGAACGGAGTACAGTCGTACCTTGGTTTATGAACTTAATCCGTTCTGGAGTCCGTTCTTAAACCAAAACCGTTCTTAAACTGAGGCGTGCTTTCCCTAATGAGGCCTCCCACCGCCAGTGCCCTTCCACCATTTCGCTTCTGTTCTTAGACTGAGGTAAAGTTCACAAACCGGGACACTACTTCAGGTTTTGTGGAGTTTGTAAACCAAATAGTTCATAAACAGGGCTGTTCTTAAACCGAGGTACAGTGATACCTTGGGTTACAGACGCTTCATGTTACAGAGTGACACTTCAGGTTGCAGACTCCGCTAACCCAGAAATAGTACCTCAGGTTAAGAACTTTGCTTCAGGATGAGAACAGAAATCGTGCTCCGGCGGCAGTGGGAGGCCCCATTAGCTAAAGTGGTACCTCAGGTTAAGAACAGTTTCAGGTTAAGAATGGACCTCCGGAACGAATTAAGTTCTTAACCTGAGGTACCACTGTAGCTTAGAATAGGGTGTGGCCAGCTCACCAACACCCTGAGCTAAAACAGTCCATCATCATAGAATCATAGAGATGGAAGGGACCACAAGGAACATGTAGTCCAACTCCCTGCACTGCAGGAATCTCACCCATAAACCTGAGATTAAAGATTTCATGCTCTACCGACTGTGCTATCTCCCACCCCCTGCAGTCCACACTGTAACATTTTGTGACAGGGCCCCTTCTTGTGATGAGAATGAAAACCACAAAAAATAAGAGAAGTAGTAAGTAGTAATAAAAACATAATTTCTTTGGGTCAGTGGATGAGGCACTCCGGGCCATCAAGACTCTGCGCAGCGAGAAGGCGGTGCTGGCAAAGAAGCGCCAGTTGATGCGCGCCCTATTTGGCGATTACAGGAAAAAAATTGCAGAGGAAAAACAGAAGCAGCTGAAGCTCATGCAAGCAGGTAAGGAAGCGGAGCAAGGCTGAGAATTTGGGGACAGAGTTTTGAGCCACAGCGATAGCATATTAGGGGCTTTTTCTGACTGGGGCTAATATTGGGGGTGGTAGGCAGAATACAACTGCCCAGAGCAGTCTCCAGCTTTCAGTCTTTGCATGTCTGCTTGGAATTCAGTGGGGCTTAAGCCCAGGTAAGTGAGTAAAGGATTGACAAGAGATTGCAGATAACTGCTGAACCCTTGCCTAGATGCCGATGCTGTAAATTCTGTCCCACCCAAAGGAGTTGTGTGCCTAAGTTTCAGTTGTTCTTGCTGCAACCAAGTTGTAGCTGGTGCTTGGGAACATAGGAAGCTGCTTTAAGCTGGTCGGTCTTTCTCAGTATTGTCTACACCAGAAATAGCCAATGTCGTGCTCTCCAGGTGCTATTGGACTGCAACTCCCACCAGCCACAGCCAATGTGGTCAATTGTCTGCCTTAAACAGACGAAAGCAGAGTTATTTCTGTTCCCTTTTTCTAGGGAGAAGGAGCATTTGGAGGGCTGTGTCCCAGATGTAAAAGGTAGCAGGTTCCCCAAACGCGATCAGTTACTTTCAGCTCAGTCTCACCTTTTAAAAGATGCCTTTGCAAGCAAAAATGTTCAGGATGAGAAAGTAGACAGACTCACTGAGATGTGTGGTGCAATTAAGAGATTTTAACAGTGGTTTTTTCTATCTCCAAGCGTCGAAAGCAGCTCGTATTGCAGAAGTGACTGAAGATGCTTGCAGGAAGAGCAGCCGGGTTTTCAGGAAGTCCTCAGTCATGGCCAGGAGAGACCAGAGACCTGCAGGATCCTTTATTCCGTCTTCTACGCAGACAGCTTCTACTGGGGCAGCTGAGACGTGCTCTTTTGCACTCACATCTTCCCAAGAGGAATTCTGCTTCAATTTTTTCTAAGGAAGCCTGTTGAATACTTTTAACAGGTTTCTTTCACCTGGGTGTTGGAAACTTGGGCAAAGTTTGCGTTTTGAAAAACCAAAGAAACAAGCAAGCCAAAAACTTACTTACAGAAAGGTTGCAAAAAATGGAATCAGGTATGTTGTTGAGTAGCCTGAAAAGCCTAATGGAAGTGCCTTAGGGGGGGGAAGAAAGAGGGGTCTGGTGTAATCTGTACAGGCCCCCATGAAATAAGTGGTAGCTTAATAAAACATTGCAGACACATGCCTTGCCCCCAAGGATTCTGGGAGTTGTACAATTCCTAGCATTCTGAACAAACTACATCTCCCAGAATTCTTTGGGGGAAGCCATGTGCTTACAATCTATTTTAAATGTATGGCATGCATGCAGCCAGAGTGGGTGTCTTTTTCTTTTTAAATCTTGGTGGAAATCTAGTAAAATAGCAGGTATAATTTAGAGGTGGCAGGAAAGAGGTAATCAGCAAGGGAGCAAAAGAATGCCTAGCCAAAGATGGACTGTAAAAATACAACAGCATCTATGCCATCAGAATTACTTTACACCTTGTAATTAAACCACTTTGAGGTTTTTGGGTTATTTTTTCAATCGAGTGATATATAAATTTTATGAAATAAAATAATTGAATCCTCCATTATTTACATTTAGAGTTTGTGCGGGAGAGAGGTCACATGTACACCATTCATTCAAACCACATTTAAAGCATATTGCTTCCCCCAAAGAATCCTGGGAACTGTAGTTTACCCCTCACAAAGTCACATTTTCCAGCATTCTTCATAAACTACAGTAACCAGGATTCTTTGGGGGAAGCCGTGTGCTTTAAATGTATGCTGTTGGTGTGACCCCACTGTTCAAAACTCTGTACAGGATAGATAAGTTTTCACTGGATCATGGTACGATGCAGTTAATTGCTAAACTCATATATTTTACAGAGACTAACAATACATTCATTTTTATAGCAGATCATTTGGGAGATAGAAGCATTTTGCTATAAAATTAATATCTGTTTCCTTAGTTACTGTAGTGAATATGATTGCCAGCTGTCCAGAGACAATAGCCTACCTTGTTCTTTTGGCTTCAAGAGCAGCTGAATCTTCAGAAATCAGCACAACAAAGTAGATTTTCATGGCATTACCATTATTACCTGCTGATTCCTGCATATCCATCTGATATGAAAAGGCATCACAGCTGGCAATTGTTAATTCTCACACATACGCAAATGCATACCTGCAAAGCCCTGAACCTGTGCAGCTGCTCAGATTGGTCACTTGGCACTGAATAGCTGGTATCGAAACAATTGCCTGATGAAATTTGCCAAGCATTGTGGGTACAGTCAAGCCTAGATGGCTGCCTTGTTGGGAGATCAGGCATTTCCCATGGTGACATCAACTGTTGACCGTAACATGAGATATCATGAGAGGCTTCCTCACACCTATGCAATGCAAATTGCCTACTTGTGTGAATATGTCAAGTAAAAAAGAAAGAAAGCCAATCTCTTTCGCACCTAGGCAAGAACAGGAGCAAATGATCTAGTGAACAGATGGATGCCTTAAATCAGAGACAAAATAAATGGATTTCCAGATCTTGCCCGTCTCTTTTCTCTTTCTTTTTTTCTTCATTATTCTTGTGAAATTTGTTTTCATTTCAGGTATTCAAGTTTTATTTATTTAAAACAGGTTGTATCTAATAGGCTCAGAGTAGGCGTATTGAAATTAATGGATCTAACTCACGTCTGTTATTTTCTGTGGGTCTACACTGGGTAGGACTAGCATCTTGTAGAAGCAGATTCCATAATTTAAACTTTAAACTATGCACTATGTAGGAAAAGTAATTTCTTTTGTCTATCCTAGTCTTCCAACATTCAGCTTCATTTGATGTCCCTGAGTTCTACTGTTATGAGAGATTTGATCCGTATTACGATCAAATCCTGGAGATTTCCATTTAGATGGAGACATTCAGATATGAATGGGCTATGTCTGCTTCTGCCAACAATGTCTACTACTACCACCCGGGACAGGCAAGGCCACCACTTGCTTCTCCATTCATAAGGAGACACTGTCTTAGGAACAAGCCATTTAAAAAATGCTGAAATGCTGAGGGGTGTAAGAGGTGCCTAGGTAGCCCAATTTTTCCGTTCCTCTTAACATTGGCATTTTCATCTGTAACAAAATAACTCCTGGCAGGGATGATGCCACACAATTCCAGCTTCGCTCAGACCTTGCCTGGAAGATATATGAAGAAAACAGGATCATCAGCCAAGGCTTCTCCATTCACATTTTGGCTCACCATTTCCACTATTGGCCCTTTGGCCCAACTTCCCTGTAAGGAAATGGAATTATATTCACGATCCCTATTCTGGGATTGGTTAAAGGTTGGGGTGGGGCTGGTGAGCGTTGATTGGTCCCTTGTCTATGATAGCTAGGTGGTGGATCTGAAAGGAAGGCAAGGATGTAATGAGAGTTTAGAAAGGGCAATCTTGTCTTCAGTAGCCATGCAGAGCAAAGCTTTGGAAGAGGACTAGCTCCTAACTCCCAGGACCATCAAATATTCTTCTAGACTGCCTACTCTAGAGAGAGAGAGAAATTCACCCCTTTACGTTCCGTAACTATCGGTGCTATTTACAAACTGAGGGAAGGGGAATCTACAAATAATTCTTACTTTAACATTTAGATTTTATTTTTTTTTAAAAAAAGACATTTTGGAGCAAGCACATTGAGTGCTGGTTTTTGTCTCTTGATTTAAAAGTAGTCTAAAAAGAACAAAGGCATTTTTGATGTGATCCTTTAATTACTAGGAGATAACCTGAGTTGAGTGAAAAGTATTTTTTTACTTTAACCTTAACACATAACATGAGTCAAAATAAAAAAAATTCCTTCCTGTAGCACCTTAAAGACCAACTAAGTTAGTTCTTGGTATAAGCTTTCGTGTGCATGCACACTTCTTCAGATACACTGAAACAGAAGTTGCCAGATCCTTCTATATATAGAGAAGGTGGGGAGGGGTATTACTCAGAAGGGTGGTGGGAATCGGAGATTGGCAGATAGCTGAGATGAGCCTGATGAGCCTGTTGACGACTCTTAACGACTGTAGTAGGTCTTACAGGAAAAGGCAAGGGGTGAGAAGGTGAGAAGTGGCTTAGTCATGTATAATGAGATAAGAATCCAATGTCTCTGTTCAGACCAGGTGTCTCCATAGTTTTAAGTTTGGTAATGAGTTGCAATTCAGCAGCTTCTCTTTCCAGTCTATTTCTGAAATTCCTTTGTAGTAAAACAGCTACTTTGAGATCTTGTATAGAGTGTCCTGGGAGATTGAAGTGTTCTCCTACTGGTTTCTCTGTTTTGTGATTCTTGATGTCAGATTTATGTCCGTTTATTCTTTGGCGTAAGGTTTGGCCTGTTTGTCCAATATAGAGAGCTGAAGGACACTGTTGGCATTTGATGGCATACACAATGTTAGACGATGAGCAATTAAATAGTCCCGAGATGGTATGTGTGATGTTGTTGGGGCCAGTAATGGTGTTGTCCGGGTGTATGTGGCAGCAAAGTTGGCATCTGGGTTTATTGCAGGCTCTGGTGCCAGTGTCCGTGTTAAGTCTGGTTGTATTATTATTGTGGGTTAGGAGTTGTTTAAGATTGGGTGGCTGTCTGTAGGCAATGAAAGGTCTTCCTCCCAGAGCTTGAGAAAGAGAACTGTCATTGTCCAGGAGAGGTTGTAGATCTCTGATGATGCGTTGAACTGTTTTAACTTGGGAGCTGTATGTGATGACTAGTGGTGTTCTGTTATTTTCTTTTTTGGGTCTGTCTTGCAGCAAGTTCTCTCTGGGTATCAGTCTGGCTCTGTTGATCTGTTGTCTAACTTCATCTGCTGGGTATTTTAGTTCTGAAAAGGTTTGCTGTAGATCTCTTAGGTGAGAGTCTCTGTCTGGCAACTTCTGTTTCAGTGTATCTGAAGAAGTGTGCATGCACACGAAAGCTTATACCAAGAACTAACTTAGTTGGTCTTTAAGGTGCTACAGGAAGGAATTTTTTTTATTTTGACTATGGCAGACCAACACGGCTACCCATCTGTAACATAACATGAGCTCATTTTAAAATTGTTGCATTACAAAATGACAATGAAATGTTCAGTAAATTTCAAGGACAGTATTCAAAATCACTAACGTTTTTCTGCAGCAAAAGTGACTGAGTTTTGAAAGAAGATATAGAGAAGTGACTTTGGCAAATTAACAAACTGTGAGAAAACTGGTTTTATGATATGAAGCATCTTTAATTCTGAAACTAAGACTCTGTTCAGAAACAAAATAATTGTTATATTTCACCTGTGCTCAAAATAATAGCTTTGCTCCTGCTATCAACTGCTCCTGAATGACATTTAGCATGAAGGAAATGGTTTTTTAAGAGTTCTAAATTAAATGTTCAAGAATACTAATTTCCCGGCTGGGTTTTAGTGCTTCTCGCTGAAATAAGTGCTTTGGTTTGTCTGGACCCTGAAAACGGTACCATTTGAAGTACGTAAAACATCTGCCATACCCAGCACTAGTTTAGGTCTACCGTGGCAATATCTAAAGTATCTACTGCTCCTGGTACCCAATAACTGAGATGGATGAAGTCTGGGTCGTCTATTTGTGTATGGTTCTGTTTGCCATCGTCGTTATTTTGATGAAGCAGAAGCCCGATGATGAAATCAGGAAAGAGACAGAGACGCCAAGCGCCTCTGCTTCAACCTCATCCTACTCTAGCAGTTCTGGAAGTCGTATGGAATGCACTGAGGAGGAGATGGAAGCATCCCTGAAGCCACTAACCAGCATCTTGTTCCATGCTGATGCACAGAGGAGGGAACCCCATCACGAGCACAACACCTCTGCCCATCAGAAAGATCCAGCAGGAAAGGAGCTAGGAGAATCCCAGCCTCAGCTGAGTCAGAGGAGAATTCAGGTACTGTACAAAGGCCCAGAAATTATCTTGAGATGTGCCCCAACCATATGAAGGCTTTGGGCTGCAATGGCTGTGCCCTGGATACATAGGGTACAGTGGTACCTCGGGTTAAGAACTTAATTCGTTCCGGAGGTCTGTTCTTAACCTGAAACTGTTCTTAACCTGAAGCACCACTTTAGCTAATGGGGCCTCCTGCTGCTGCCGCTGCGCCGCCGCTGCACGATTTCTGTTCTCATCCTGAAGCAAAGTTCTTAACCCAAGGTACTATTTCTGGGTTAGCAGAGTCTGTAACCTGAAGCGTATGTAACCCAAGGTACCACTGTATAGTGTTGGGCTGTATGGAATCAACACCCCTAGTATCGGTTTCAGCATGACCAAGGAATTCAACCGGTAGGCCCTTAGGGCATGGAGGGTGATCACAGAATCACTTGACAGATCAGTTACCTCAAATCTGGTTTAACTACACCAGAAATGTTGTTAGCCTGACTAACACACGTATACTTTTTATCCTCACAACAGCCCTGTGAGGTATGTTGGGCTGAGAGACAGTGAATGGCCTAAAATCACCCAGTAGGCTTCGTGGCTTCCAAGCTCCCAGTCTAGCACACTAACTGCTCTGCCACATTGACATTTACACTTACTCTTACGCTGCATTTAGTTTGCATTTGAAATAAAGCGTATTGTGACTTGGTGGGCTAGACTGATTTAAATCATGGCTTACACTATCAAGGGGGGGAGGGAAGGCCGATTTAAATAATTGATTTTTACTGATTGGTTGGTTTTCAGATTGATAATGTTCTTCATATATTTCCTAAACAAAGGTGCAGTTCCAAAACCAATAAATAAAGTAGGATGTAGATATTCTTATTGGAGGGATGATCAAATTGTGTTCTTGGTTTTTCCCCCAATTAACACAGACAGAAAAGCCTCCTTTAACTGAAATATCTGGTAGAGGCCACTGACTGATTTGGTTTAGAGAGTAACTGTAACACTGAGCTGTTTACAATAAAGCTGTTTAATATTAACCAAGTTATTATTTACCGTAATATAAATTCCCTGTTCAAAAAAACACCTCCAATTGAAATCTCATTAAAAAATACCAAAAAAATATTGATTTTTGTCCACCCCATGACTTGGCAGCATTAGAAACATAAGTTTGCATTTCTGTGTCTACTTAATTTGCTGAGTGAGCTTTTCAAGTCCAGTTTTAGCTCCAGTAAACGGTTTCAGGTGTCACTTCTCTCTCTAAAAGCCAAGCTATGTCCCAGAACAAAAATATGATATAGCCCACATGATATAGCCCTCCTCTTCCTCAGCGTGATGCCCTCTAAATCCTTTGAACTACAATTCCCATCAACCTCAGCCAGCACAGCTGTGCTCCCCACCCCTTCCAGTAGCTTGGTCAACACAATAATTTCTTCAGGATGGGGATGGTTTTTCTCAACCCCCAATAAGAAGCGCCTGCTGAAATGTTCCTGCTAACTGCCCTGTGATCTTCGGATGAAAGGCGGGATGTACTTTTAACAACTAATAATAATAACAACTAAATGCATCCTGTTTTTCCTTTTGCTCTGGTCACTTCAGGAGTGTATTTCAAGCTGACATTTAAGAGCTTCAGATGGCAAAAACTTTCAACAAACTCAGTGCCGACAAATCTGATCAAATAAACGTCAGGTTCATTTAAGTATACTGAACATATATGAATAAAAGTACATAGAAAGCTGTCTATGTACTGAATTAGACCACTGGCCCATCTAGTTCATTATTGCTGACACTGACTGGCAGCAGCTCTTTTGGGCAAACGACTTTCCCAGCTGGAGATGCTGAAACAGCCATCCTTTGAAATTCACACTTACCCCACACATTTCCATGTTATTTGCAAATGGATTTTATTTGGATGCAAGTATGTAACGCGAAATAAGCACTAAACTTGCACTATATTCCGCTGTATTTCCAGAAGTGGCATTTGCATCATGTGAAAGCTCAAATTATAATGGGAATATTAACAGGCAAATGTCGTGAAAAATGAATAAACTGCTGTGTGAATGCAGCCTTAGACGACAATCTCTTTCCTCCAATTTTTCCTCTCCCACTCTGCAATATGGGGCTAATAATTCTGGTCATCCTTTCTGGGTTGTTTCCATAATTCCTAAGCCCCTAAGAATTCACTTTGGACACACTGGCGCCCAATATAAACGTATGTTTAATCTAGAGTTTTTAAGAGTGTTCTTTTTAGGGTTTCTTCTCTCTTTTATTTGAAGGAAAGGCACAGCAAGGAATCAGAATGCTGAAACTCATTTATTTTAGCAAAATGCCTTATTTCTTGTTGAGTGTGCCCCAGCAGATATCTGTGCTCTTTCTGCTTAATTTGGGTGGAGTCCCCTGGACTTTTTCCATGCTTCTATTTGTGCATCTTGTTTTGCAAGCTTGTGTCTATTTTCTTTCCCGTAAAGTCTTACAGTGTTTTCCACGCCTAATGATTACCTCATCTGTCAGATGATACATCCTTGCCGGGGGTGGGGGGGAGATGTTTGCAGAGATGGGATCCTTTGCCCAAGAATTACAGGAACAAGAAGTCAATGTTTCCCCTCAATTTCTAGGCTTCAGCTGTGAGGGGCCGTTGCTTACATAGCCCATTGCACAAGAGAAACATTTGCAGAAGTAAAAACAAAAAACTTATGGGGTGAAATCCTAAACCAGAACCAGTCCGTGATCACTGACTCAGTGTTCATTGAGTGCGCAGATATGGGAGGGGGGAACCCTGCAAATTGGGGTGGGGTGGGGTTGGAGGAATGGAATGGAATGTGCTGGAAAAGGGCAAAACTAGCTGGCTGGGATTTATATGTTTGTTTTATTCAGCATTTTACACACACAGTGTCACAAAGTGAGTTGCATCACTATATAAAATGCAAGATGCTTAGACTCAGTTAAATCCAAGTGAATAAGAAGCCAATATATGTTTTCCCTGGGCTGCAAAGAAAACCTATTGAGTTCTCAATTTTCCCAGGGTCTTTGAAAGGTGCAGTTCACGCCCTGCAGCATTGAATTACAGTTAACCTTTCGCAGGAACGCTGGACTACCCTGTTGCGATCGGATATGATATTTGGCATGGCGCTTTATGAATACTTTTTGAGCCTTGAATCAAAATAGGTCAAGCTAATTCTGTTGCTATGCATTTGGCAGCTGAGAAACATTTTGAAAATGTGGCTTACCACCTGCCTGTGGTCTCCCTGTCTTTTTAGTATCTCGCATGGTTTTGACATCACCCACTGCATGGTGAACTTAACCACAATGAGGCAGTGGCTAAGTACATCCAGCCTCTGCCTGAAGCAAGATGAGCGCCGGCACCCAATAGTCAAGTCTGACTGGACTTCACCATCCAGGGGTACTTTACCTTTACCATACATGCATATGCACATACAGCCCACTATCCTAGGGTAGTGCAAAATAACCTGTTATTGTTTTCCTTTGCACGTCTGAAATCACTGATGAATTTTAGACAGCAGCATATGGTGAGCATGTTCTGATTTTCATTTGGGGCTGCTGGGCTCCTTCAACTGACCTGTTTGTTGAGCATCCAACCTGATTTGCTTGTGGGGCATCTTTCCATTTAATCATTTGTTGCATTTTTCAGCGCATTTCCCCATCACTTTCCTAGCAGCGAAAAATATTTCCCGCTCCACAAAGTGGGTTTGTTGCACTAGGGTGTCAAAGCACTTTAATTGCACAAACCTTAATTTCTGGTATACGTTTGACTTCTCCTTGTGAAATAGTGGAGTCTAGAGGCACCAACTCTTGTGTGTGCAAAATATGTACTATGGAACCTGTTGAAAGCATCTCTATTGCCTTTCACTTCTTTGTTCCCTTCTAACAAACATTGAAGGGACACGGGTGGCGCTGTGGGTTAAACCACAGAGCCAAGGACTTGCCGATCAGAAGGTCGGCGGTTCGAATCCCCACAACAGGGTGAGCTCCCGTTGCTCGGTCCCTGCTCCTGCCAACCTAGCAGTTCGAAAGCACGCCAAAGTGCAAGTAGATAAATAGGTACCACTCTGGTGGGAAGGTAAACGGCGTTTCCATGCGCTGCTCTGGTTCGCCAGAAGCAGCTTAGCCATGCTGGCCACATGATCCGGAAGCTGTCTGCAGACAAACGCTGGCTCCCTTGGCCTATAGAGCGAGATGAGCACCGCAACCCCCGAGTCGGCCACGACTGGACCTAATGGCCAGGGGTCCCTTTACCTTTACTTTAACAAACATTGAGGGAGGTGCCAACACTACAGCCATCAAGGATTTGGATGTCTTACCATGAAAAGCAAGTGGGGTGGGGGGAACACCACATCATAAAATATGAACTCCTTAAGTCCACACATACACACATCTTTTATAAGTCCTCCTCTGCTCAACTTGCTGTGTTGCTTACACTGCAATCAACTGAATGCAACCAACAAAGTTCAGGACACACACACCCCGCGATATCTTGCATTATCAATAAAAATAAACAAATGCATAAGCAAAGGACACAAACAGAATGAAAGAACAATACCCCCATCTCTCTCCTCCAACTGCAAGAAGCCTATGACAAAAGTGTCTCTCACTAAATGTAAACAAACTGTGAAAAAGATCAAGAACTGAAAGTCGAGACAATAGATGTACCTTTCCCTGTTTATCTGTTTTGTTACACAAAAAAGCCTTTAATAAAAATATATTTTTTAAAATACTTGGTCTGTGGCTCTTATGGATACAGCTTTACACTCAACCATAAACTGAGTTGGTTCTAAGGATGAAAGGATCAGTAACTTATGGTTCTCTCAGTTTCTAATTTTGTCAGACTTGAATTTGTTGGTTCAAGGAAAAATACGGAAAGGAGACTTCCTGGATGCAAAGATCCAGGTTTGGGACAAGTACTCTTTGGTGAGAGAACCTCAGCATAGATTTAAAATCACAAAATATGCAGCAAACATGGAAATATATTCCTTCTCCTAGCATAGAAAAAGACCACATGTTTGGTAAGTTAAAAATGGTTTACTTAAAACACTCCAAAGGTCAGATTCATGTGCTTTTCACATCAGTCAGAAATGTTGCACAAGCAGTAAAACTTGGCTTAGCTGCAAAATTGTGAAAATTCCTAAATTAGTGGTATAGGAACTCAATAGGGACAGCTTAGCCTCTTCACATGCTGAGTTCATAGAGTAGAATGGGAGAGGAACAAAGGCTTTATTATCTAGTCCAGGCATAGGCAAACTCCGGTCCTCCAGATGTTTTGAGACTACAATTCCCATCATCCCTGACCACTGGGCCTGTTAGCTAGGGATGATGGGAATTGTAGTTCCAAAACATCTGGAAGGCCGGAGTTTTCCTATGCCTGATCTAGTCCGTCCCAAGGTGAGCTAAGCCTGGCAGGACAGCTTACTCTATGGTCTTAACCCCTTCATGTATTAAACATAAATTTGCATGTTGGTTATATCAGGCTGGTTATCCCATAAAATTCAGTTCTCCACATTTTGCAGTAATTTGTGTTTAATTTTTTTTTAATCCTCATGAAAATTCACCAGCATTTTAGTGTGAAATTATCTTAATAAACACATTTTATATGCAGTTTTGACAATGCACCTGATTCCTTCCCTTCCCCTTATCATTACGCCAGGCTGCATAGACCAACTTTTTAGAAATGTGATTACATACTGGCTGATAGTTTTGAGGCCACTGATGTGTCTCAGATTTGGACACAACAACATGGGAGACCCAGCTCCCCACATAAAAAGATACTTTGCCTCTTCTACCCGCCCCCCATCTTTTTTCCTTTACTTTCCTGATGCAGCCCTAGGAAATGCTCTTCCAATAGAGATTCAGCAGGTGTCTTCCATATTGACCTTTAAACATTTGCTGAAAGGTTTTATTTGACACCAGGCTTATGCAGACAATTAAGATAAACACCTTCTGCAACTGTTAGTTGGTTATCTGTTTTTCTCTGTTTTATTGGTTTTTATTGTTTATGAAAGATTGCTGTAAATTGCTTTGGGTTTTTTTAATAAATGAAATTGTGGTGTACAAATATATTTATGAATGAGTAAGCTGAAACAAGCCCAAATCAAGTCCATGGGGTACGTGCGTCCCCTCTCTGCTTCTGTCTTTTGTGGGAAGCTTAGAAGGTTTCACTTCTGTTTTTGTTAAGCACATATTGCCCCATGGGGAATTGTGGTGAGTTAAAAAAGCTAACTTTAGAAAATGTTGATTAAAGTTGGTTTAATGTGCAACCACAGTTTGTAGGTCCAGACAACACGGGAAAAGCTTCCTGAATCCTTCTCTGGTGCGGCACAGGAAGACGGAAGGGGGGAATACAGGAGGCTAGGTCTACCTAGTTGTCATTCCAGCTTGTGCACATCACACTAAACTATGGTTTGTGTGCAACTACAGTCATTGTGGGAGGCAAGGGAGATGTTGTAGAGTGGTAAAGAACACGGCTGGCATGTAGGTTTTAGGTGCAGTCATCTACTAAAGGATCTATCGTAGTAGAGAAAAAACCCTGCCGAAAACCCTAGACACCCCAAGCCAGAATATATTTGGAGCTAATCAAGACCCAACTGGGGAAGCATGTACATTCTGTATGCCCAATTCTGGTTTATAGGAGGAGAGCAGGGAGCCTGCTCTAGTTGTTGTTATGTGGATTCTGTAGTAGATCTTGTACATAGCTCTCTTAATTTTTGGATTATTAATATAAGATTTAGAATGTAGAATGGTTTGGTAGCATTTTGTGTGCCGCTTATGTGCTGCTTACTTTATACTGTAATTGGCAGCATAGGTTCATTTCTTCGGTACACGTATTTCAGCAGCGGTGCTGTGTGCTGCTGTCCATCTGTCCCCATCAGCAATTTAGCTGCTACGTTCTGCTCCAGCTGCAGCTTTGTGTCCTCCATTCCTCTCACTCCTGACTGAATGTTCTCCTTGTTTCTCCAACAGGTTCGGTTCCCACTGTGCGCTGGTAGACGCTTGAAGCAAATCTCACACCTTCTCCAAAAGGAAGAGGCTTTCAAAGAAAGGAAAACAACAGGATATTTCTTTGCTCTTCCCACTTCCTTTAACAGAAGCTGTGATTTTGACCTAACAGTTAGGTTATTCACTAAAGGCAAATACCTCTTTCCCGCCTAGGTGGTTTTTATAGCTGCAGGCTTAAACTCTGTCCTACCTGTGCTCACAACAATATGGTTCTCTGGAAACTCTCTAGACATAGAGGTTCCTACTGTGTCCCTGTGACTGTCAAACTGTTACTGGAAAGTGTGTGCGAGAGAAAGAAAGAGATAGAAAAAAATAATCTTCAGAATGGGGGTGAACTTCATGCCTGGGGATGGGAGGCAAATGCAACCGTCCTGTCCATTGGGATTCTCCAAACTTTCTCTTCTCAGGCCTTGCCCCTCACCTGGTTGTTTTCACCTGGCTGTCAATGCATCATTGAACTCTGATGATGGCTAGAAGCAGGGTGTGGAAGCATGTGTAAAAGTTTACATCTGTTGCTCCACCCATTTTTGCTTCTGGTCCCACCTACCAGTAGCACCCCCCCCCCAATTGCTCAGAAGGGAATATGACCCTCCGGCTGAAAAGTTTACATGACCCTAGCTTGGAAGATGCTACCAAATAATGAATATGCTCTCTGTGTGCGTAGCTGGGTGTTTTCATTTTTCAATCCTTGTGTGGCATGCCAAGCCCTGCATTTCAGCAGTTTTGTACGAGGCCAGTCAGATTCTCTGCTGTCCCCTGTGCAACCCTTTGAAACGCCCCCCAGCAGCAGTTCCTTCCTCAACCAAATAAAGCTTGTGTTTGACTCCAAATTTTTGTACAAGCTGCTTTGAGGCTAACAGATTGAGGTTGAATCCTGACAAGACAGAAGTACTGTTTTTGGGGGACAGGAGGCGGGCAGGTGTGGAGGATTCCCTGGTCCTGAATGGGGTAACTGTGCCCCTGAAGGACCAGGTGCGCAGCCTGGGAGTCATTTTGGACTCACAGCTGTCCATGGAGGCCCAGGTCAAATCTGTGTCCAGGGCAGCTGTTTACCAGCTCCATCTGGTACGTAGGCTGAGACCCTATCTGCCTGCGGACTGTCTCGCCAGAGTGGTGCATGCTCTGGTTATCTCCTGCTTGGACTACTGCAATGCACTCTACGTGGGGCTACCTTTGAAGGTGACTCGGAAACTACAACTAATCCAGAATGCGGCAGCTAGACTGGTGACTGGGAGCGGCCGCCGAGACCATATAACACCAGTCTTGAAAGACCTGCATTGGCTCCCAGTACGTTTCCGAGCACAATTCAAAGTGTTGGTGCTGACCTTTAAAGCCCTAAACGGCCTCGGTCCAGTATACCTGAAGGAGCGTCTCCACCCCCATCATTCTGCCCGGACGCTGAGGTCCAGCGCCGAGGGCCTTCTGGCGGTTCCCTCATTGCGAGAAGCAAAGCTACAGGGAACCAGGCAGAGGGCCTTCTCTGTAGTGGCGCCCGCCCTGTGGAACACCCTTCCAGCAGATGTCAAGGCGATAAACAACTACCTGACATTCAGGAGACATCTTAAGGCAGCCCTGTTCAGGGAAGTTTTTAACGTGTGATATTTTATTGTATTTTTGGTTTTTATGGAAGCCGCCCAGAGTGGCTGGGGAGGCCCAGCCAGATGGGCGGGGTATAAATAATAATATTATTATTATTATTATTATTATTATTATTATTATTATTATTATTATTATTATTTGAGGCCAGTTATGTTCCTATTTATCTGCGCTATCCTAGTATAAATTACACAAAGCCTGAGCTGGAGGTATTTGTACAGTACAAGCTGATCCAGATCATACTATCTATCAGTGTGTCTTCCTCATCCATTTAGCTCCCAGAGTTTTCTTTCTTTGTCTTGGAGTTGCTATGTTTGCTAAAATAACTCCGGTCCAGATTGTTCATCATGAGCTAACTTCCTGCTCTTACAACATGTCCGCAAGTAGCCTTTCCTCATAAGATGCTAAGATTTTTTCATACAGCTAACAGGAAGTCTCTCTTCCTCCTTGGCCACTAGATGTTAGCGCCTTGCTATGTGCAAAGTAACAAGCGTAATCACTGAAGATGGGTTAGTTAAACCTGCTAGCTAGCAGCACATGGCACCTGAGGTAGGGATAGGTAGAAAGAATCAGTCCCCAAATCATCATAACGCTTGTCAAACGGCATTAGTGCCACAGCTCAGTGGTAGAGAACATGTCTTCTATGCAGAAGGTTCCAGGTTCAGTCCCAGACATCCTCAGATGGCTCTGGGAAAGGCTGCCAGAAGCAGTGAAAGGTCTCTGCACTAGGTATGGAGAACCTTTGGCCCTCTAGATGTTGCTGAACCACAAATCCCATCATCCATCGCTGTTGGACATGCTGGCAGGGGCTGATGGGAGATGTAGTTAAGCAATGTCTGGAGGGTCAAAGGTTCTCCACACCTGCACTACGTGGCCATCATGCAGGTGTTATTGGACTTTAACTTATACATTTATAAAACCTTAATTTCTATGTCAACAGTGTTCTTGACAGGCTTGAAAGCCCAGTGGGAAAGGGATTTGGGTGTAAGGTAAAGGTAAATGATCTCTGGACTATGGGGTACAGCGCTCATCTCGCTTCAGGCCGAGGGAGCTGGCATTTGTCCAAAGACCGTTTTCTGGGTTATGTGGCCAACTAAACTGCTTCTGGTGCAAAAGAACACTGTGATGGAAGCCACAGTGCATGGAATTGCTGTTTACCTTCCCGCTGCAGTGGTACCTACTTATCTACTTGCACTGGTATGCTTTCAAACATCTAGGTTGGCAGAAGCTGGGACAGAGCAACGGGAGCTCACCCCGCCGCACGAATTCGAAACTTCTGATCAGCAAGCCCAAGAGGCTCAGTGGTTTAGACAACTGCGCCACCCGGGTCCCTTGCAGATTTGGGTGTACACATAGAGGACATTGCATGATCTGGGACAAAGCACCATTTAGGTATACCTGTGCAATCAATTGCTATTAAGACTCTCTACCAGTGGTATATGCACCTGCTCCTTTTGAGCAAGATAAACAGCAATAATGCAGCATTATGTTGGAGGAATTGTGGGGACACTTATTCTTTTGTGGTGGGAATGTCCTTGAGTGCATTGTTTTTGGACCAAGGTGTTTTGTGAGGTGGGTCTGATTAACAATCAAACCATTCCTTTGGACCCTAAACCTGCCCTTTTGCCACTTTTTAACTCTGATGCTTTGGACCTTTTTCAAAAATACCTTGATGGTACCACAGCTCACCACTGCATCTCATGATGGTGGCACTGCTCACCATTGCAAACTATTTGCAACCTCTAGAAAGCGACCTTTATGAAATGCAATGGACAAAATTTTGGGACCTCATACTGATGGATATATTGAACAATAGAACAAACTATAAACATCCATAATTAGAATATGCAATGACAGAAAGTACTTCTTCATATAAGTTCATAGTTAGACTATGGCACTCGCTCCCAGAAGAGGCTGTGATGGCCACTAACTTGTGTGGCTTTAAAAGAGGAATGGACAAATTCTTGGGAGGATAAGATTGTCAGTTGGCTCCCTGCCATGATGGCTAAACTCCGTCTCCACAGTCGGAGGCAGCTGTGTTTCTGAATATCAGGTTTTATACCTCTGCCTGCTTCCCCCTCTGAAACTTTTATTTTAAAAGCTGAGCTTTTTTTGTGGCTTTTTCTTTGACTGGAGGGGTTGCCTTGGCGATGGGAGGGGCAGTGTTTGTTTTTTGCCTGTGTACACACACTATGCATTTAAGGTACATCATGACTTCCCCATAGAAATCTGGGAACCGTGGTTTGTTAAAGGTGCTGAGAATTGTAGCTCGGTGAGGGGGGAAACTACAGCTCCCATAATTCTTTGTGGGGGGATGTCATGTGTGCTGGATGTGCTTTAGGGACAAAAACTTCCAAGTTCCAGTCCGTTGCTATATATATCAATCCATTTTTGCGTGTCCTCAAAACGGATCACTATCCCTTAAAATCCACAAACCTTTTCCTCCTGGAGTCAATTAGGTCAATTAGACCCCCTGATCAACTTACAGAAGGAAAGGCGAGGAGACTGGAGAAGCCACTGTTAGGCACCCGACCCCGCCCCAATCCTGTCCCCTTTTCTTGGTTCATTTGGATGAGAAAAGTCCTCTTTTGCAAGGGGAGAAGAGAACTGACCGCGATCTAAGAGAAGGGCGATTTTGCAAAGCTAGTCTGGGACTGAGTGGCTGGCGAATGAGTAAGCGCGAGAAGAGAACCGCGTGTTTATAAAGTCAGAGGAGGATCCAGCGAGAACCGCAACATATTGGTTCACGTCCCCTCCCCACCCCAAAAAGTATATACAGTAGAGTCTTCTTTCGTTTCGCCCCGTTTTTCGTAAAGAGAGAGAGAGACGCTTTTTTGCAAGCGTCGTGTTTCCTCTTGCAAAGCGCGCAGGGTGAGGGGATAGGTGCGATTTTTGAAAAGAAAGAAAGAAAAAAGTGTTGCTTGAAATCTGATCGCGCTTTTGCAAGCCTTGAATGAATCGGTTCGGGTTGCGGAGAAGATTGGGTTCCCCTCCTCGAGGAGGTAAGTGAGCAGAGGGAGTAGTGAAATTTGTCCAGATTTGGGGTGGGCAGCTTTTCGTGGGTTGCCTGGCGTTGCAAAACCACACAACCCAGCTTCTCAACTCAGGCCGAGTGAAAAACAAAACCGCTTTACTTGGATGTGTAAAAACCTCTCTTTGCTGGAAAAAACCGGAGGAGCGGATCAGAGCCACTTGGAAGTTCGTTGAATTTCTGAAAATCCGTGCGGCTTGATAGCTGACTTTTCTCGCATTGATTTTAATGGGAACTATGTCCAGCTCATTGAATGTTTTAAAACTGCATTAACAGGGTGTGTGCTCACGTTAGGGCCTTAGAGCTCAGTGAAGTTGTTCCTCCCCTTCATACCTTGCCGGTTCTTTCCCATCTCCCAACCTTCCACCAGTTGTTCACATCGGCACGGCTTCATTAGGGGCAGATTCATACCCTGTTTGACACATCTTAGCTGGGAGATGTGACTGGCCCAAGGCTGACCCAATGATTTCCATGGCTGGGGGAGAATTGGAACCTGGGTCTTCCCAGTCCTAGTTTGACACTCTTAGCTGCTTAACCGTCCTGGCTTAGTGCTAACTGAAATTGTCCCACTGCCAATGATTTTTCTACTATTTTTCTTCCCTGCCGGTCAGAGAAGCAGAAGAATATCTCCACTGGTTACAGTTTAGCATTTTGATACTCTAGACAGCATCTTTTCAGCATGGGCAGCATTTTATAAAATAGCTTAGATTATCTAGAATATTTCTACTTGGGGCCCCACCCCCCGGCAATACCTTCCCCTCTCTCATATGTGAAGCAGCAGCCATCAATTATTTCAGATGTCTTTGGGAAATGTATCTTTTTGCCCAGGCTTTCCCAAACCCACAAAACTGGACCGTGTTTTATGCACTTGAATTCTCAGGGTTTTTTTTGTTTTTGTTTTATAAGCTGTTATAAGGGTTTCGGGTGGCACTGTGGACTAAACCACTGAGCCTCTTGGACTTGCTGATCAGAAGCTCAATGGTTCAAATCTGTGCGAAAGGGTGAGATCCTGTCGCAACTTCTGCCAACCTAGCAGTTTGAAAGCACACCAGTGCAATAGATAAATAGGTACCCCTGTGGCGGGAAGGTAAACGGCGTTTCCGTGAGCTCTGGTTTCCGTCATGGTATTCTGTTGTGCCAGAAGCGGTTTAGTCATGCTGACCACGTGACCTGGAAAGCTGTCTTTGGACAATCACTGACTTGCTCGGCCTGAAGCGAGATGAGCACCACACCCCATAGTCACCTTTGACTGGACTTAACCATCCAGGGGTCCTTTACCTTTTTTTTTGCCTATACGGTATGCTGTTATACTGATTTTTAGGTTTTCTTTTTGCTTTTGTTTTAATGACATATTGTTTGTTTTTTGCACTGTACACCGCTTAGAGATTTTGGAAATACTAAGTGGTATGTAAATGCTTTTAAATAAAAAATATGATTTTGTAACCCTTACAACAACATTGTAAGGTAGGTCAATATAATTATCCCAGTTTTGGAAGTAGCAGTAGGCTGAGAGAGAGAGAGAAGAGCTTGCCTAAGGCAGGAGTAAAATCAAAGTGGTGTGTTTCCTTATTAGTAGCTCATGCAAGGCAGCTTTCTAGCCTTGTTATATAATATTACAGAATTCTAGGCTTACATGTGCAAAAACCTGGGCATGCAGGAAAATCTGAAGTGTTTTTAATTCTGGTTTTATAGGTGCTAGGGAATATGTACCCTTTATGATTACAAATTTCCAAAATATTCAGTGGGTTGTGTTACCCACAATGGACAAAGTGAGAAGAGTGATTTGAAGCACACCACATGTTCCTTTCTTTCCCAAACGCTTTCTCTCTTAAAAAAAAGAAAAGGCTTAATTAGATTCAGATCAGCTCTTAATAAAAAGGTCAACAGCTGTCGGAGCCAAGCTGTCATGCCTCTTCAGTTGTTTGTGGTTCAGTGTGGCTGATGGAACACCCCTTTTCAATGTAAAACACACTGTCATAGAGAACCTTTGACTTGAAGGTTTCACTAAGCTCCCTTTACAGGGCTCACTTTTTATGTTCCATTTGGTGGAGATATTTTCCATATATGTTGCATTTTCCAACATAGCACCTTTCATGACTGCTGCATCAGATCATTTTTGTTTGTGGTGTTAGGCAATGATGCCTAACGTGAAGTAGCAGTGGTTGTGTGTGTGTGTGTGTGTGTGTGTGTGTGTGTGGATTCAATTTAGCTTGGCATTTGAAAGCGAGCTTACAATATTTGCACTTTCTGACATAGGCAAAGCAAAAACAACTATCCTTCAAAATTTGTGCTTTCCCAAATTTTACAATGCAGTTCTCCAGCCACAAGTAATGTACAAAGTTCCACACATACTAGGGAAATGTTATCCAGCCCTGGGTCTCCAGTTGTTGTCAAACATATACTATTGGAGGTAATTGATTTGCAGAAGTGTGGATGTTAGAGAAAATGGCACACAAAAACCTGCACTTTTCAGGAAATCCGTACTGAACCATAGCTGTCAACTTTTCCCTTTTCTAGCGAGGAATCCTATTCGGAATAAGGGAATTTCCCTTTAAAAAAAGGGAAATGTTGACAGCTATGACTGAAATCATGATAAATTTTCATGAGAACCTTTAGAAAAATAATGATGCACAAACTGATGTGGAAATCTGGGGACTGAGAAAATGAGAAAAGTGAGAGAAACAGAAAGTGATTTAATTTTCCATGCCTACTTGACAAGTAGTGGAACGTGGGTGGCGCTGTGGGTTAAACCACAGAGCCTAGGACTTGCCGATCAGAAGGTCGGCGGTTCAAATCCCCACGACGGAGTGAGCTCTCGTTGCTCGGTCCCTGCTCCTGCCAACCTAGCAGTTCGAAAGCACGTCAAAGTGCAAGTAGATAAATAGGTACCACTCTGGTGGGAAGGTAAACGGCGTTTCCATGCGCTGCTCCGGTTCACCAGAAGCGGCTTAGTCATGCTGGCCACATGACCCAGAAGCTGTATGCCGGCTCCCTTGGCCAGTAAAGCGAGATGAGCGCCGCAAAACCAGAGTCGGAAATGACTGGACCTAATGGTCAGGGGTCCCTTTTACCTTTACCTTACTTGACAAGTAATGCCTAACTTGGCAGTGGCATGCAACCCTTTTCCTTTTGCAAAATTTAAAACTAAAGAGAAGCATTGTGTTCCTCACCACCAACTTTGTGTTTCCCTCTTTCTCTCCCCTTTAGATTCAGGATGATGACATCTTCAGCTAGTCACAACTGAGAGGCTCTGCTGTCAAACTGAGTCAAACTTCTTCTTGCCATTTTCTCCTCCATCCTGCTCAGCTCTCTTGGAAAGTGGACCACACCCTTCTCCTCCCTGGAGAGCTGGTAGCCTCTGTAGTCATGGGGCCAGGCCTATTACTGGCATCTCTGTTCTGTGTGTGCTTCTTGCTGCATGAGGTGGGTTCTCTGAGCCTCACTGAGAACCCTAAGAAACAGAAGGCAGAGCACATGCTCCGCATTAATGAGGTCAATGCAGATAACCCAGGGATTGACACCTTGGAGTATGTGGAGTTGTATCACACAAGTGGCCAGCAGACCCCTCTAGATGGCTACTCCTTGGTCTTTTACAATGGCAAGGGCAATACGGCCTACAAAGTCCAGGATCTCGGGGGCTTTTCCACCAATAACGAAGGCTTCTTCCTCTTGGGGTCCTCTACGGTCATTCCGAAGCCATCGGTGATCCTGCCTAACAACACAATCCAGAACGGGCCAGATGCTATTGCGCTCTATTTTGGGACAAAGAAGCTGCATGAGGGAATGACCGTCACCAACGAAGGGCTGGTGGATGCGTTGGTCCATAAGTCTAAAATGAGTGACAGAGCAGATGAGCTGGTCCGTGTTTTGACCCCGGGTGTGGAGCCTTTCCTGGAGGACCCTTTCTTCAGGACCACAGATGAGGCACTGGAAAGATGCTGGGGGACTGATTCTCATTGGTTCTTCCAAGTGGGTGCGCCTACCCCAGCCATGGATAACCACTGCATCCCTTTTTCTCAGCTGAATGAATCGGCCGTGTTGATCAACGAGGTTAACATTGTGTCGTCCCCTGGAGAGTTTGAGTTTGTCGAGCTACAAGGCCGTCCTTCAACTCAAGTAGATGGCTTGGTACTGGTGTTGATTGAGGGGAGCACCCAAGAGATTTACTTTGTGATGGAAGTGCATGGCAAGACATCCCCTGATGGGCTGCTTCTCCTTGGCCCAGGCCAGTTCAACTCCTCAGGTAGGGCTGGGCTGCTGCTCATGGTGTTGGCATCTTCTCACATACCAAGGGTGGAATGTGTAGCAAGATGTCTTATACCAAGTCAAGCTGTTGGGCCATCTAGTTTAGTACTGTCCAGACCAGGGTTTCCCAAGCTTGGGTCTCCAGGTGTTTGTGGACTACAATTCCCATCATCCCATGACCACTGATCTTGCTAGCTAGGGATGATGGGAGTTGTAGTCCGTTGGAAAGCAAATGGAATGCAAGATAAATCTGAGCACCGTCTCTAGCAATATGGCATTGTGTGTCCATGTGGGTGTTTCCTTGGGCTGATTAACAGGTTGTCTTAATAGGAATAAACCCTCGTTTTTCTTCTCTTGCTTTGACCTCCAGTTGACCTGCCATTCCCCCAGAACTCCAGAAGACCCCTCCTCAGGGCAGGTGCCAATGCTGTTGCCCTGTACAGGGGGACTCCTGCCAGCTTTGCTGAGGGGGCTGCTGTGTCAGCAACAGACCTCCTGGATGCCTTGGTGTACTCTACAGCTGAAAGTGCTGATTTGAAGCTGCAAGATGTCTTGACTCCTGGGAAGCCCCTCTTCCATGCAAGAGAGAGGTGAGAAAAAGAAGGGCAGGGAATTTCTGTGGCCTTCCTTTCCAATAAGGGAGCCCACCACACCGCAGGGCCAGATTTCATGTTCTGTAGCTATTTTATTTATTGAATTTATATTATTTATTTCATAAATTTATGCACCACTGGATTGTAAGAAAACCCCCTCAAAGACAAAACAATAAAATCAAGAAAAGTTCAGAAATATATCCTCATTATCATTATTTTATTTGTATGCTGCCTTTCCATAGTTGAAACTATGCTCAGGCAGCTTACAACATGACAAGATTTACATAATTACAAACATAACAGAAATCATAAACAATAAATAAAATGCATCAAAAAGTACATAACCAAATGGAAACAATTTCCACTAAATCATAAGATCTAAAACTAAAGATACAACAGTAATATCAATAACAGCAACAAGCTCTCTCAACCTCCTGTGAAAAATACTCCAGCCCAAGAATCTGTTCAACAGCCTCAGCTTTTGTAGTTGGAGTCAGTCCCAAAGGAGCCCAAGGGTGGCAAGGCAGCCTAGCTACAAACATGCAAATGAGGGACATCTTGCATAAAGTGATCTATTTACTTTGGGTTGTATCTAATGCTTGACCTCCTCAGAGTAGACTCATTGAAATCTGCGGATGCAACTAACTTAAGCTGCTTAAATTCAGTAGAACTAACTGTATAGGGCTTAGTTTGAGACAACTATCTATTGGTTACCAGTTCATTTCCAGGCCCAATTTAAGGTGCTCACACTAGTGTTTAAAGCATTAAATGATTTAGGCCCCAGTCTATAGCATAAGATTAGTCAGTCAGCTTCTTATCCTGTTAATCTCCATTACAGGTCCCAGCAAAATGATACATCTGTGAATCGCTGTGTCTGTTGCTCCGTCGCCCGGGATCCCTCTGTTTATGCTGTCGGCAAGCCCACGCCTGGGCAATTCAATGACTGTCCCAAGAGATGCTTTGGGCAAACCATTTCCTTCTGCCTTCAAGTTGCAGGTGAGTGCTGCAGCCTCCAGATCAATCAAAGCAGTGTAGATCAGTTACTTTGGGATCTCAGCGTAATGGCTGTATGGCAGGGGTTGGGAATTTCTAACCTGAATCAGGCAGGTGTCCTTATTTGGCCCACAAAACTACCCCCCCCAACCACACCTTCCTGACTGTGTTGTCTTCCATATGAAAATCCAAATTCAATATAGTAATTTCCAACAGATATCTTATTAATAGGCGAGTACGCATGCATTGATCAGTTTTTTGTTGTCTTCTGTATGAAGTCCCAAATTCATTGTAGCAATTTAGAACAGGTATTTTATTAATAAGCATGCACACATATATGTACAACATCAATCAATTTAACATAATCTTCAGTAACTCTTGAAGTTAGACAGCCTCCAGGTTGTCAGTATTGGTGTTGTTGTTTTAAAGCCGCAAGGATCTTGGTGCAGATGTTAGCATTGATTAGAAGAACCTATATTTCTGTGCCAGAAAGGCAGAATGGCACAGTGGTTAGAGTCTCAGACTATGGACTGGGGAGATTCACATTCAAATCCCCACTCAGGTGATGAACACCCTCATCGACCTTGAGCTGGCTACTATCTCAGCCTAAGCTACAGAAAAGGCCTCTCTTCAGGGGTGTTGTAAAGTAAAATGGGTGGTTATAACGGGGGGAGAGAAGGGCTGTGTATGCTTTGATCTAAACTGCTTCCATCTGTGGAACTGGCACGCACCCTCCCTCCAATATTTTTTATTGAATTTTATCCATATAACCCAAATAACCAAGTAGAACTTCATGAGAAAAACTCATGAAAACTAAACCAAACCAAGGGTGGCATGGGATGGTACATTCACAAGAATAAATGAATAAAGCTGGTTGTCTGGATATTTGCAATAGGAAGTCGGGGAGCCCAGAAGTAGGTGGCAGGTGCCAGAGCCAATGCCAGAGCCAACCAATGCTAGTTCTGCAGCCATCTTTATTCCTGCTGAGTTCTGTAAGAGGCAACAGTGAGAGTAAGGAGGAGGAGGCTGACAGGCAGGTTGCAAGAACAAGGCAGGCAGGGAGAGGCAGACTGTGGTTGGTAGGGCAGTGTCTCGTTTGCCTCCACTGGATACAAGCCTTTAAACATACAGTATATGTAGAAAAAGGAAAAGCTAATAATAGAGTCAATGCAGGAATCTCAACATGTGGTTCCCCATCCAGTTTGAAACAGTACTGGACCCTGCTTAGCTATGCAACCGTGCTAGCAGTTTTTATCACTGCATCTTACACATATGTGCATCTGTCCCATGCTGCAACGTTGCCTTGTGTTTCCTAAGATTGTCAGGAAGAGTCCCTGGAGAAAAGCAAGGTACAGATGTTTTTGTCCCAAGCCCTGGATAAACAATGCAACTGTGGAGTATCTCCTGCTTATTTCAAAGGTAAAGTGCTTTTAATATATAAGTCTGGGCTTTGGCCTATTTGAGCTATATTATTATTATTATTATTATTATTATTATTATTATTATTACTATTATTTATTATTATTATTTTAAAAAAACATTTTAAAGGGGGAACATTGGAGGAGGGGAGTGGCAGGACAAAGGGTTAAACCTCTCCAGGGGGTGGTAAGTTTGGGCATCTGTCAGGGCCCCCAAACCAGGAGGCCCCTAACAATGCTACCATTTCCCCTTCGCGCAGTATATTCAGTTAGGGCCATATTCACACCATTCATTTAGAGCACTATGATACCACTTTAAACAGTCATGGCTGCCCTGAAAGAATCATGGGAACTGTGGCTTGTCAAGGGTGCTGAGAGTTGCTAGGAGAACCCCTTTCCCCTCACAGAGCTACACTATTCAGAGTGGTTTTACAAGAAATCCTTCTTCACAGGGAACTATCTTAAGTTCACTCTCCACATTCACTCATCATTTTGCAATTTATTTATTTTTTAGACGTGCTTTCAGAAATTCAGCAGCATTTTCGTGTGTGTACTATGTACATATTTTGGGTGTATTTTTTTTTTAAATAAAATTTAGCAAAGAAAGAAAAGAGAAGGAAAAAGAAAGAAAAGGGTGAAAAACATTCATCAGCTCACATTAAGAATACAGAAGCCATCAATACACCCATCTTAAAATGACCGGCTACATGAGGAGACAAATTCGTGATGGGAAAAGCTATCAATGGCTACTAACTATTATGGCTATGCTCTGCCTCCACAGTTGGAGGCAGCAATGCTTTTGAATGTTTGTTACTGGAAACCACAGGAGGAGAGAGTGATCTTGGGCTTGAATCCTGCTTGCTGGTTTCCCACTGGAATCTGGTTGGCCACTGTGAGAACAGGATTCTGAACTACATGGGCCCTTGGCCTGATCCAGCAGGCCCGTCTTATGTTCTCAAGGACTGTCTCATTTATACCAGCCTGCCTGTACCTTAAGATCTACTTCTGAAGCCCTCTTGAGGCACCAGCCTCCCAAAGTACTTAGGTTATTGAGCACACAGAACACGGCATTTGTGGTGGTGGCCCCACAGTTCTGGATCCCATTCTGATATTAGCCTAGCCCTTTTGCTGGTGGCTCCACCATTGTGGAGTGCAGTCCCATTAGGGAAGTCCTGAATGAAGATATACCGGTTTTAGAAAGTTCTGAGGACATTGTGGAAATACAGGGCTGTAGCTTGAAGGTTATTTCCATTTTTTTGTTTTCTTTTCTCCTCAGATCCTGCTGTAGCCTGTCAGGGCCCACAACTGGTTTTCACTGCTTTCCTGACTGCCAGGTCAACAGAGCAACTCAGCAGCCTGCTGAAGGCCTTCTCGCTTCTCACTGAGAGCAAGGAGGTTCCGCACTTTGGGAAATGGAATGGAACGGCGGTGAAGGCTTGCTTGAGAGATGCTAACATGACAGACGGGCCTCCAGGTACTCCAGGTAATGATGAAACACCAGGCACATGGGTGCTGTACGGCTGGGCAATGATTCATTAGGGAAAGCCAGGCTTTGCTAGGATTTAGCTTTGAAAGGGGTAATTCCCCGCAAAGGAAAATATCTTTTTAAATCGCGTGAAGAGTTTATTTCCCTCCTTATTTTAGTTGTATTGATTTATCTACTGTATATTTTGGAATTTTGGTATGATGGTTGCTGAGGTTGAGGAGCAGCTTTTTGTCTATGTTTGGATGCAGCTGGACGCTATTTTGAATCAAGATGGCGGACTGACATGTTCAAAACTGCCCTGGTTTTAATAACTGGTTTTTGGTTTCTTAGAATTCCTGAGCGATGCCAGCTGTAAGGCTGCTTGTTTATTTTATTTATTTGTTGCTTTTCACACAGGGAGGAATGCCCCAGAGTGACCTAACAGCATTAAAAATCATTTAAACCCTGTAGGAAACAACAATAAAACACAATATCTAAACATGCTCACCTCCCCCCACCAAATGTATAAACCGAAAAACCCCACTAAAATATGAGCGCTAAAGCAGGTCAAAAACCCATACCTCACTACGCTCCCAGTTAATAACCAAAGGCCTGGGTCAACAGAAATGATTCAGCCTGGTGTCTGAAACCAGACAATCATAGTGCCAGGCATATTTTCCTGCGGGGAACATTCTATAAACGGGGAGCCACCACCAAGGAGGCCATTTCTAGTGTTGCCATCCTCCTAACCTTTCTCGGAGAAAGCACTTGGAGAATGGCCTCTGATGGTGAAAACAGAGTCCCCTTCGAAAAAACAGGGCCAAACCCCAAGGATTGGAATTGCCAGGCATTTGTTGTGGTCCAGAAACCAGCAAAGGGGGCGGGGCTGGCATGATCCTGCTACTTCTCTTAAAAAAAACAAACCTCTACATGTTCCGTGTGATGTGACTTTGCTCTTTAAAGTGGTCGTGCCGGAAAGGACAACCAAAGCAACTCCCTTGACTGAGCTGCTTATCAACGAAGTGAATTCAGACAACCCAGGAGGCCGAGAGGACACTGAATACATTGAGCTCTTCTATCCTGGTCAAGCACCATTTGCTCTCCAGGGCTACTGGCTTGTGCTTTACAATGGGAAGAACAACTTGGCTTACAAGGTGATAAACCTGTCGGGCTACAGGACCGACGAGCGAGGCTACTTCCTGGTGGGTAGCACTGGGGTGACCCCCAAGCCCCAGATTGTCCTGCCTGACAATACCATCCAGAACGGACTGGACGCTGTGGCTCTCTACCGCAGCAATCCCAACGCCACCTACAAAATGAACATGCCCCTAACCAATGTGGGGCTGGTGGATGCCCTCGTCTACAAGGCCCGGGGCTCGGACAACGCTGACAAGCTGCTTGCTGTGCTTGCCCCAGGCCAGAGGGTCTTGCTTGAAGATGATTCTCACAGCAGCCAAGACGAGTCCCTCAGCCGATGTTACAGCCTGCGGCCGAGAGACCACAGCAGCTTCCAGGTAAGTGGCAGGATGCTGGCTTTGGCCAGAAGGAGCCCTGAGTTGTAACGCTGGAAGCTGACATGTGCCATTGCTCTCTCTAGTTCGGTGTTGTTGCCAGCAGGGTGGACTCTGCACCAGCCTTTGCCAACCTGGTTCCCTCTAGATGTTTTGGGCTACCGTTCTCATCTGAGCCAAATCCCAAACATCCGGAAGGCACCGGGTTGTCAAAGGCTGCTCTTCAGTGGTTGGCAGTGACTGGCAAGTGCTGTCTCTTTTAGATAGGAATGTTTTCCAGCCCAATCTGGAAATGTTGGGGGTTAAACTTTGGGATCTTTTACATGAGAAACCTTAGCTGTAGACTCCCTTCTTTCCTCCAGCAAGATTAAGACAGCAAATATGCCTTAAGTCCCCCCCCCCCCATTTTATCCTCCCTACAAGCCAAAGTTGTCCAGTGGGCTTCATTGTTGAGTGGGGATTTGAACCTGTGTTTCTTCAGTCTTAGCCCATCACCCTAAACCCAGGGGTAGCCAATGTACTGCCCTCCAGATGCTGTTGGAATGCAACTCCCATCATTCCTGACTTCCAAGATACTTTATCCCTACAGCTGTGGTTTCCAACCTTCTTTCTCCACACACCACTTAAGAATTTATTATCATCTTGGTAGACCACTTAATGATTTTTCTGCCCATTGTAGCAATTGTAAAACGCTGTTCGAGATCCAACATGATTTTATTGTATTTTTATTGCTTCTTTTCTTTCTGATATTGTATGACAGTTTGAATTCCCTGTAATTCAGAGAGCAATACAATATAAGAAATAAAAGAAGCAATTAAAATGCAATGTTAAAAAACCCCAATATGAGTGTTTAATACGGATGTGCCACAGGCCACCTAGCATAAGAACACAAGAAAAGAATGTTGGGTCAGGCCAATGGCCTATTTATTATGGCATCCTGTCCTCACAGTGGCCAACCAGATGCCTGTGGGACACCAGCGAACAGGATTCAAACACAATAACACTCTTCCCTCCTCTGGTTTCCAGCAGCTGGTATTCAGAAACATTGCTGCCTCTAACCACCCACTGTGGCTAATAGCCATCAATACAGTGGTGCCTCGCAAGATGAAAAGAATCCGTTCTGCGGTTTTTTCGTCTTGCAAAGCAAGCCCATTGACGGATTAGCGCTATTAGCGGCTTTTAGCGGCTTATCGGATCAGCTGATTAGCGGCTTAGCAGCTTAGAAAAAGGGGGGGAAGGGAAAAAACCCCGCAGGAACTCACAAGACATTGTCGTCTTGCAAAGCAAGCCCATAGGAGATTCGTTTTGCGAAGCACCTCCAAAACGGAAAACTCTTTCGTCTAGCGAGTTTTCCGTCTTGCGAGGCATTCGTCCAGATTGGGAAGCCCTGCTCTACACCTTGACTTATTCTTTAATTATCATTTATTCAATGTATCAGTCGTTTTTTCCTTCCAAAAGCAACTTACAACCCAAGTCTGTTTTAAAACCAAATGCACAGAGGTTAGAAACGTTATTAGAATATGTAATATTTCAGGCCTAGCAAGTCTTTGTGGGTTTCTCCTGCAGGTAACAGAAATGACTCCTTCCCAGGAAAATGCTTGCCCACCTCCTGGCTCAAATTCCACAGAGGAAACACCCCAGAACCACTCAGTCGTAATCAATGAACTGGGCATGGCCAACCACACCATTCTGTACCGATTCATTGAGCTGAAAGGCAATCCTGGTGTCAGCTTGAAAGGGTACACATTGATGTTCTTTTCTGGGCACAATGCCATACCATACAGCACTATTCATCTGCAGGGCACATTTGGAAGCAATGGTTTGTTCCTCATCTTGCCAGAAGGACAGTCCAAGACTATCAAGCCTCACGGTATGACATTGACCCTGGGGTGGATGAATTTGTCAGTTCAAGCTTCTGTCGCTTGCTCATTTCCCCCCCAACCTTAAATTCATTTCTCCACATTTCTGAAGCAATCTGCAGATTTTTAATTCAGCCACGTTTTAGTGAAGATACCTCCTAATAAGCATGTTATTCAATGCAATTTTAACTAATATATATTTTCCCCCAAGCAGTTTCCCATAATTCAATTTTGTATGTTTTCACTACTATAGTCATTTTTATGCACGCTTTCCCCTAAGTTGCTAAAAACTGTCCACACTTTACAAGAGTATATTGCAAAAATTGGAGAAGTGTGGGTTTCGGAAAACAGGTGTGTTTTGGTTTGCATATTGATTTGAGAAGCGCAAATAAGATGGCTTCTCAATAAAACGCAAACAAAAATTGAATTTCTACCCTATCCATAGTTGACACACAGATAACCTTTTTCTGCTCAGCTTCCACAAATTGAAAAGCTTAATGGGCCCATGCAGCCCAAAAGCTCGGCAGCTGATTTACCAGGTTGCAATCTCAGGGTGTAGAGGAGTGCATGTGAATTGCACAGGAAATGTGGATTGCACAGAAAGATCCATACCATTCACCCTGCTGGGTAATGTTATTAACGAACTCCCCTGCTGTGTAAGAGACATTGGGCCCATCTGCGCTATATATTTAAGGCAGCATTGTACCACTTTAGCAGTCATGGCTTCCTTCCAGAGAATCCTGGGAATTGTAGTTTGTTAAGAGTGCTGAGAGTTGTTAGGAGACCCCTATTTCCCTCACAGAGTTCCTTAAGAGGGGTAATTTATTGTTAAGCCGCTCTGGGAGTTGCAGCTCTGTGTGAGGGAAATAGGGGTCTCCTAGCCTTTCTCAGCACCCTTAACAAACTACAGTTCCCGTGGTTTCCCGACGTGGGTCTCCGCTTCGCCGTAGCCGGCGACCCGTTTCCGCGGAGCTTCCCCTTCAGCAGCTGAAGGAGACCGCCATTGCCGTTCTTTGAACTTTCTGTGTGTATGGTGATGGTATTTTGTATGTTTGGTGGTTTATTTGTTCTTTAAAAAATTGCAATAAATATTTTATATATATAAAAAAAACAAACTACAGTTCCCAAGATTCTTTGGAGGAAGTTGTGGCTGTGTAAAGTGCTGTGTAAAGTGCTTTAAATGTAGAGGGCCTTCCCCACACTTAGGAATCTGCCTTATACAGTCAAACCTCGGCTGTCAAACGTGTTCCGTTCCGGAAGCCTGTTCTGCTTCCAAAATGTTCGACAACCGAGGTGTGGCTTCTGATTGGTTGCAGGAGCTTCCTGCACTCAAGCGGAAGCTGCGTTGGACATTTGGCTTCCAAAAAACCTTTGGAAACCGGGACACTTACTTCCAGGTTTTCAGCGTTCGGGAGCTCAAACGTTCCAGAATGGAAGCGTTCGGAAACTGAAATTTGACTGTATTGAGTCAGATTGTTGGTCCCTCTAGCTCAGCATTGTCAACACTAACTGGCAATGGCTCTCCAGCATAGCTGTCAACCATCCCTTATTTGGTGGGAAAATCCCTTATCCCAGCGCTGTGTCCTGCTGCTGTCCCTTATTGATGATGTCCCTTAAATTTCCCGGGTTTCAAAGGAAGCAGCTCTTCTCCCTCCCTCCCTGCCGGCGAGGGAGGAGGGAGACTCCAACTGTGTTGCTTGGCTGCGTTGCTCACCCAATAAGGAGTCTAAGAACGACTGGGGGGGTGGAGCTTGCATGCCTTGTGCTGATCAAATCGGCCGCGTTGTTTGGGGACTTGCCTTTGCTCAGCGCTTCCCAGCGTAGAGGTGACGGTGGTTTCCCTTGCTGCATCTCCTTTGCCGGGTTGCTGTGCTGTGGGAACCTCCGCTTGAGGCTTTGTTTGGCTGCTGGCTGGGCTTTCTACCTTTGGCTTGGAGGGGCTCAGAAGTTGAACATACCTGTGCTCGGAAAATCCCTTATTTTGGCTGCTAATACCTTATTTTCGAGGCTGCTGGTCCCTTATTTTCAAATCTGTAAGTTGACAGCTATGCTCTTCAGGGTTTTGGACAAGAGTCTTTTCCCAGTCCTACCAGGAGATGCCAGGGATAGAACACTTCACTATGCCCCTTTCTCATCTCTCATGCACATGTGGATGTGGTGGCATACTTTGCAAGCTAGAGATGCGTGTTGGCCAAAGGGTAGAGGCCATTTTGAACATCTGGAGAGCCGCAGGTTCTCCACCTAACTCTTCAGTTGTCAAGAAGCAGGAAGGAGAAGACTCACACATTCCTTGGTTTTGACTGTGTTTATACCATCTGTGTTTCCAGAGCAGCATGTGATGCCCTCTGTTTGGAGCAATCCCTCCTTGCAACAAGTGACCCATTCTGTGGCACTTTCCAGGCATGCTCTTAACGGCACTATGGAGGAGCACCTCAAAGATGTTGCAGTTTATACATGGGAGACGGGTGCAAGCCAAGCTCATCCTCGTCTTTCTGAACCGATCCACTTTGTAACTAGGGAAGGAGGCAGGTGAGGTTTATTGCATTTCTATCCCAATATTGGGAGTGCTCTTTCAAAAAAAACATTTTAAAAAGTGTCCTCTCTTCCTTTTGGCTATGGGGAAGGGCTGTGAACAGGGGCAAAAGGCTCTACCGTTATTCAGAACTTGCTTTCTGACATTATTGTACAGTGGTACCTCGGGTTACAAACACTTCGGGTTACAGACTCCGCTAACCCGGAAGTAGTACCTCGGGTTAAGAACTTTACCTCAGGATGAGAACAGAAATCGCGGGGCGGCAGCAGTGGGAGGCCCCATTAGCTAAAGTGGTACCTCAGGTTAAGAACGGTTTCAAGTTAAGTATGGACCGCCGGAACGAATTAAGTACGTAACCAGAAGTACCACTGTATATCAAAATGTAATTGGCTGCATCCTGTTGTGTCTTCATCATGCTATCTATGGGACCTCCAATTGGTTAGCATGTGAAGTTAGCTTTACCTCTTAACAATAAAGAGCCAAAAGGAGGTGCTGATCATAGAGAGGAATTCTGGACTTGGAGAGAGACAGACTTAAAGAAGGACAAGAGGAGAGAGTATGGCTGTGTTCACACACGTAATGCTAAACTATGGTTTACCACTACATGCAGCAGCAGAAAAGATCCCACACAAATCTCAGGCTTGCAGGCAGTCCTACCCTCCCCCTGCACAGCCAGAGTTCATTTCCTTTTCCACAATTCCTGAATGTTTGTTCCAACCCCTGGCCTCTGGTTGGCATGTAACAAGAAGTCACTTTTCATGGAAAAGGAAGCTAGGCTCACTTCCAGGTGACTTATTTATGTGTCCAGTTCTGGGCACTGCAGTTAAAGAAGGATATTGACAAGCGGCAAAGGGTACAGAGGAAGGTAACCAAGATGATAAAAGTGTCTGGAAACCAAGAGAGTTTGACATGCTTTGCCTGGAGAAGAGAAGAATGAGAGGTGGTATGGTAGCCATCTTCAGTATGGGAAGGGCTGTCACACAGGAGATGGGCCAAGCTTGTTTCCTGCTGCTCCAGAAGGTAGGATCCGAACCAATGGATTCAAATAACAAGCAGAGGTTGTATGGCCATATGTCAGGAATTCTTTAGCTTTGATTCCTGCATTGCAGGGGGCTGGACTAGATGTCCCTCGAGGTCCCTTCGAAATCTACCGATCTATGATTTTATGAAGTAGAAGGGGGAAGGTTATGTTGTTTTTCTTTAACATATGCAATAAATTGATGCCAAGTTGAAATAAATGTATATGTTTTTGAAATCTCACGGGGAACTCTCGTTGATTTTCTGTTTCCTTTGCAGACCGCTGTCCTTGAGTCGCTGTCCCTCCTGCGACAAAATCTATGCAGTCTCTGACCCCACTCCTGCCTCGGAGAATCACTGCCCACAGGAATCTCTCTTCCTGAATCTTGAAATCTGCCTGCTGACTCCCAGTAAGAGAAGTTTATCTTCTTTTTCTTGTGAGGGTGGAAAGGTGATATAGGATACTGCTGACCTCCAAACAAAAGAACAGGCAGTGTATTCAGGAAAGCCAGTGTGGCCACAGTGTCACACTAGGGCATGGATTGGCAAACTAAGGCCTGGGGACCGGATCCGGCCCAATCGCCTTCTAAATCTGGCCCAGGAATCAGCTTGTTTTTACATGAGTAGAATGTGTCCTTTTATTTAAAATGCATCTCTGGGTTATTTGTGGGGCATAGGAATTTGTTCATTCCCCCCCCAAAAAAAATATATAGTCCGGTCCCCCACAAGGTCTGAGGGACAGTGGACCGGCCCCTTGCTGAAAAAGTTTGCTGACCCCTGCACTAGGGCATGGGGGACCAGGGTTCAAATCCCCACTCAACCATGAAGCTAACTGGGTGACCTTGGGCCAGTTGTTACCTCTCAGCCTAACCCACATCGCAGGGTGGTTGTGACGATGAATTAAAACTTTGTAACGAAACCCTGTAAAGAAAACATAAAGGGGGAGGGAAATGTTAAGACTGCTGTATTGAGCTGTCCTACGTCTGTTATGTTCATAACATTTGTTTAATTTTTAATTTTCACCTTAGAAACATTTAATAAATAAATACAGTGGTGCCTCGCAAGACGAAATTAATCCGTTCCGCGAGTCTCTTCGTCTAGCGGTTTTTTCGTCTTGCGAAGCAACCCTATTAGCGGCTTAGCGCTATTAGCAGTTTAGCGGCTATTAAAGGCTTAGCGGCTATTAAAGGCTTAGCAGATTAGCGGCTAAAAGACTATTAGCGGCTTAGAAAAGGGGGGGGAGCGGAAAAAAATCGGAACACTTGCAAGACGTTTTCGTCTTGCAAAGCAAGCCCATAGGGAAAATCGTCTTGCGAAGCAGCTCAGAAACGGAAAACCCTTTTGTCTAGCGGGTTTTCCGTCTTGCGAGGCATTCGTCTTGCGGAGCACCACTGTATTTGTTTTAAAAATTGATTTTTTAAAAGAAAAGTAAAGAAAAGAGCATTGGCCCTCTCTGCTGTGTGTTTTGCATGAACCACGTTGTTGCAAAGGGGATTGGCTCAATATCTCTTAATTCCTCCTCCTCCTCCTGGCAGATTGTTCCATGTGGCCTCAGAACCCACAGATGTTGGCAAGTCTCCAGCAAGCATTAGTGAGATCCATGGAGGAGAGCTGCTTCTGTGGCATCTGCCAATGCTACCTACACGGTCTGTGTCAAAATGTCATCCAACTTTCATAGGAACTTAAGATTTGTTAGCTGCCTAGTGCAGACAGCTGTTGCTGCAGCTCACAAAGTTTATATGAGTCAGGTGTGGGGAACCCTTAGGCCTCCTGATGAACTTCAACTCCCATCATCCCTGGTCCTGCTTGCTGGGGCGTATGGGAGTTATAGTTCTGTAACCTCTGGAGGGCCACCAATTCCCCTTCCCTTGTATAAATAATTTTCACATATTTACTTTGAGAGGTGTTTTTGTTTTCCTCCCTGCTTTCTTTTAGAAGAGGCTTAATAGACTTTTGTATTTAAATCTACCTTTGGGTAAAGAATGTCGGATGGATTTTAAATTGATACTGCTACTTTAAATTTTTTATTATTATTATTCATTTATTTATTTAAAAGAATTGTGATACATTTGATTTTGTGGTTTGGTTTGCTGGCCTGAAGTGTTTTATGCTGCTCTTTTCAGCTTCAGTATTTTAGGGTCGCCTAACAATGCTTTGCACCCTTAGCAAACTACAATTCCCAGAATGCTTTGGGGGGGGGGAAAGCAGTTCAAGTGCTTTAAATGTATGGTGCAGATGCAGCTCCGGTTGTACAAATGGCGCTTTAAACAGACCAAAAAAAGCAGACAGCCCATCAGAATTACAATGGGGGCAGGTATACAAGTCACCTGGAGCCAGTGTAAAGTAGTGGTTAGAAGTGTTGGACTAGGGCCTGGGAGGTAAAGTAAAGGTAAAGGTACCCCTGCCCGTACGGGCCAGTCATGACCGACTCTGGGGTTGCGTGCTCATCTCGCTTAAGAGGCTGGGAGCCAACGCTGTCCGAAGACACTTCCGGGTCACGTGGCCAGCGTGACGAAGCTGCTCTGGCGAGCCAGCACCAGCGCAGCGCACAGAAACGCCCTTTACCTTCCCGCTTGTTATGTACTGAGTTGAATAGGATCCAAAATGCAGCAGTCTGATTGGTCCTAGAACAATAGGATCCAAAATGCAGCAGTCTGATTGGTCCTAGAACAATAGGATTCAGAATGCAGCAGTCTGATTGGTCCTAGAACAATGCAGCAGTATGATTGGTTGGCAGGACCCACCCAATCCGGCTCCAGATAGAAGTGAATCCACAACCTGATTGGCTTACAGTAGAATTCCGGAATTAGCCAATCATGTGCAGCCCATTGTGTAAATAATGTATATAAAGCAGATACTGTGAGGGGACATTCATTCATTCCTCCTCACCACTATGAGCTGAATAAAGAGCATGAAATCACTTTGCGACTCTGAGTATATTTCACCGCTATAAAGTGGTACCTATTTATCTACTTGCACTTAGGGGTGCTTTCGAACTGCTAGGTGGGCAGGAGCTGGGACGAACGACGGGAGCTCACCCCGCCGCGGGGATTCGAACCGCCAACCATACGATGGGCAAGTCCTAGGCACTGAGGTTTTACCCACAGCGCCACCTGCGTCCCTAGGGCCTGGGAGACCAGGGTCCAAATCCCCTCAGCCATGAAGCTTGCTTAATTATCTTCAGTCAGCGACTGTCTCGCAGCCTAGGCTACCTCACAGGGCTGTTGTGAAGATAAAACTGAGAGAAAGAGAGTGCTGTGTATGCTACCTTGAGCTCTTGGGGGGGGGGGAGTGGGATAGAAATGTAACAACAACAACTCACATCTAATAAAACTTACTGAAACAGGAAATATTGAGAGCTAGTGTGATGTAATGCTTGACTATGACATGGGAGACCAGGGTTTGAATCCCCACTCAGCCATGACAATCACCAGGTGATTTTGAGCCAACCCAACATCTCTCAGTTTAACCTCCCTCCCAGGGTTGTTGTGAGGGTAAAAATGGTGAAGATAAAAATAGAACTCCTTAGAAGAAAGGTGTAAAAAAAAATAAAGAAAAAATCAGAAGAGTGAAGTTAACAGGAGTGAAGCAGGGGCAAAGGATCATGGTGGTTAGGTACCGTATATCTGTAGACACTCTTCTTTCACACAACCTTGTCTTTCTGTTACAGCCCTATCCTAGGTTTGGTTTGATGCTATATAACCCCGCCCCGCCCCCCGCTCTCTCTTTGGTAATTCTGAACTGAACCAGACCCCCGCTGCTCCAACTACTGACAGTAAGCGCTGTTTGACAGTGGAATTTGCTGCCAAGGAGTGTGGTGGAGTCTCCTTCTTTGGAGGTCTTTAAGCAGAGGCTTGACAACCATATGTCAGGAGTGCTCTGATGGTGTTTCCTGCTTGGCAGGGGGTTGGACTCGGTGGCCCTTGTGGTCTCTTCCAACTCTATGATTCTATGATTCCTCTTTTTTGTCTTCCCATATAGGGGTTACATTCACCTGCCTTAATTCCACCCTGAAAGTCTCTGGCCAGGTGTGGGCCAGGTCACCTGAGCAGCGTCAGCGCCTCGTTCAGTGGCATTCTCACTTTTCCTCAAGTCCCCACCCCTTTGCCGTGGACGGGAAGCCCCTCAAAGCGAATGCTGCATGTGCATCTCTGGGGAAAACAGCGCAGAGGTCTGAGGGTGAGCGGATGGGGAAATGGCCCACATGGCTGCGAGGAAGTGGCGACACGAGAAGCGCCCAGATTATTTTGTTTGACTTTAAAATTAAATAATACTGACAGAACATTAAAACAAGCTAACTAATACCAAACAATCAAAACATTCCAGATATCATGTTGGGAGGCGGGGATGGGTGGGTAGGAAGATACATAGATGAACAGTTTATCCTCATTGCATACTTTGGAAAGAATAACATCTATTCTGTGTAGATTCTCTCCAACCTGCATACACCAAATGACAATGAGGATGTAAATTCACCTGTAGGTCGTGTTGCTTAGTGATCATTGTGGTGTAGCAGGAAAATATATTAAATATATAAATTTATATGTGTACTTTACCTTTATGTATGTAAAGGTAAAGATTATGTTGGGGTTTGAATCGTTTTAGTGTTTAAAAACCTTTAATAAATACATTTTTTAGCGGAGGCTAAAAATGTTCTGTTCGGCAGTGGCGCTCTGTTGAGATGCCTGAAATTGAACCTGTCTCTTGAACCTGTCTCTAGAAAGCTATCTCCAAAGCTGTAGGGAGCTCACCAAGACAGACTGATAATAATTATTCCCCCTCCTTTTCTTTTTTTCTTAGCTTCATTTCAAGCCTGGGAGATTGCTCTCATTGTTGTGGGGTCCATCTTTCTTGTACTGCTGTTAGCTGGAACAGCTTTCTATTGCATCAAAAGGTAAGGAGCAACGGCAGTTCTGCTTTCCGGTTTGTGTGCCAGCCTTTGCCTGAGCCCCCTGAATATTTTGGAGGGTCTAACAAACCAGATTGAAATTCCACTGCAGTTCTTACTCTGCCATACACAGCCCTCCTACCCGTCTGCTCTCCTAGTGCTTGGGAGATCAACTAGAGACCACCTAGAAGGGTGAATTATGGACTGTAAAAGTGGGTAATTGGCACTCATTCTTCCTGGCACTGGAAAGCCATGAAATTGAGGCAGGCTCAATTAAAAAATTAATTTAAAATTGTTAATAATGATAATAATAAATTTTATTTATATCCCGCCCTCCCCAGCTGAAGCCGGGCTCAGGGCGGCTAACAACAATAAAACAGTATAAAAGTATAGCATAAACAACACTCTAAAATCATTCATTATAAAATTAATTGATTCAGGCCACTGGCAACCATTGGGCCAGAGCTCCGCGAAGATTGCCGAGGGAGGGAGTCAGGCTGTGCCCTGGCCAAAGGCCTGGTGGAAGAGCTCTGTCTTGCAGGCCCTGCGGAAAGATGTCAAGTCCCGCAGGGCCCTGGTTTCTTGTGACAGAGTGTTCCACCAGATCGGAGCCACAGCCGAAAAAGCCCTGGCTCTAGTTGAGGCCAGCCTAACTTCTCTGTGGCCTGGGACCTTCAAGATGTTTTTATTTGAAGACCGTAAGTTTCTCTGTGGGGCATACCAGGAGAGGCGGTCCCGTAGGTACGAGGGTCCTAGGCCGTATAGGGCTTTAAAGGTTAAAACCAGCACCTTAAACCTGATCCTGTACTCCACCGGGAGCCAGTGCAGCTGGTGTAGCACCGGGTGAATGTGATCTCGCAGCGAAGACCTCGTAAAGAGTCTCGCTGCAGCATTCTGCACCCGCTGGAGTTTCTGGGTCAGTCTCAAGGGCAGCCCCACGTAGAGCGAGTTACAATAATCCAGTCTGGAGGTGACCGTCGCGTGGATCACAGTGGCTAGGTCAGGGCGAGAGAGGTAAGGAGCCAACTGCTTAGCTTGGCGGAGATGGGGAAATGCCGCCTTTGTTATAGCTGCAATCTGCGCCTCCATGGAAAGGGAGGTGTCGAAGATTACACCCAAACTCTTAACGCACGGTGCTGGCACTAATTGCGCCCCCGCAAGAGATAGGAGTTGCCCCCCCAATCCCATATGTTTTCCAATATGTTTTAGTTCTTATCATTTTATACTATATTTTAATGTTGCATTACAATTTTCATTTTCATTTTTTGCTTAGTGAGCCATCCAGAAAGTGGAGTTGCTGTATAAAAGCAGTAAAATAATAATAGCAAAGATAAATGTACATTAGACCTACTATGTTAATGGCCCGGTTCTAATGATCTGAATAAGCCGTGTGCCCTTGGAATGTAGCCTCTTCTCTCCTTCCTTTGTGGCACACCTGAACGCGATGCAGAAGTCTCCAATTGGCCATTGTTTCCTGATTCTTCAGGAAACAATGGTTCCTAGCTTCAGAGCAAGCCAGTTTAAACCATGGTTAGAAGTTAATCTAAGATCCTGGCTTGTTCTGAAGGTGGTAACCATAGTTTCTTGGTTTGGAGAAAACAGGAGGTCTCTTGAATGCAAGGGCACAAAGCTCATTCCTGTCTTGCTTTATTAAGCTGAGATATGACCATCCAGAGGCAGCCATTGCCTAGCTGTTTGTGAAAGAAAAGGAGGGAGAAAAAGAAGAATCAGCTAAGAAGGAACAAGAAGAGTTCCTCAAATCTTCAGTGCAATAAATTGTAATTTATTAAGCCTAACATGTTTTGCTTAAAAACGTGAAACAAAGCACTCTGTGTTCTCCATGTACTCTGTTACAAACTAATTCCTCAGCAGTACAGAGTGTGTTTGTTTTACAGTTCCCCTAACAAACGTGTTAGCCTCAGTTAGTTATAATGTCACACTCCTTTATGGTAGGGTTCTCTTTATGTAAATTTACAAGGGAAGTTTGTGTACATTACGCAGAATCCATCCTAATGGTCCTCCCCCCACCCCATTTTGCTTCCTGCAACTTTCTGCTTCCTCACTTGGAAATTCAAGCATGTTGCAGTAGCTGCTTAAAACGTTTTAACTAAACTAAAAAACCCGAAGGGGCTTTTCAACAAGCTTCCCCACAACTCAAGTTCCCGTTTCCTCCACCCCTTTGTGTGTCTGTTTTTGCTGTGTTGCTTTATTTTGTCTGTCTACAGCAGGGTTTTTCAGACTCTAGCATGGCAAGTCTTCTTCTACTCAGCCTGTTTCAGGAAATGAAATGCTTTAAAGCTTTCTGGGTATAAGGGACTAACTCTACATTACTTTAAATCCAATGCTTGAAGTGATATCAGGTGTCCATTTGTCATCAAAGAAATTGAAGCTCTGGGGTGTATCCAACTAAGTCCTCCTCAGAGTCGGCCCATTGAAATTAATGATAAGTGGACTATGTCTTAATGACTAAATGACTCAGGCCTCAAATATCTGAAGAACCACCTCCTTCCCTACAGACCATCTCAGGTGCTGAGGCGGCAGTGTGGGAGAGGACCTTCTCTGTGGTGGCCCCTAAGCTGTGGAACTCCCTCCCCACAGAGGTGTGTCTGGCACCTTCATTGTGCAGCTTCTGGTGAATGATGACAAGGCACCTCTTTACCCCCGGCTTCTGACACTTGAGGTGTATAGTTTTAGGAGCCACTTTCTTTTTTATGTTCGGAACTTGTTTTAGACTGTTTTTAATCTTGTGTTTTAATGTTGTAACCCACCCTGGGACCTTAGGATGAAAGGGAGGGTATAATAAACACTTTTAATGGGTCTACTCTGAGTAGGACTAACATTGGGTACAACACTCTGTTTGTGTTGTTCCAAATAGGGACCACAATGCTGCAGGAGGGAAGGTTTAACGCTTTCCTCCTCCGCTAACATCCAGGGGGGAAATGCAGGTGTGGGGGGAAAATAGATGCATCTGCATGGCAAATAGCAACAGTAAAATCCTCCCATTGGCATCCCATTGGAGATGCTTCCAGATTGCTGCTGCTTTGGGGTGGATTCAAATCACATACCGGCAAATGCAGGTTGTGCAATTAAAGTGGATTTGATGCTCTTGTGCAACGAACTGACTTCCCCAATTCTCCACCGCAATGCTCTCATTCTCTTGCTCAGCCTTCGTCCTTGCCTCAAGTTCAGCATCAGCAGGCACCACCCTTAAGCAGCTGCAAAGCGGCCCTTCCTGACACATCCCACCCCCCGCTGCTTTTGGTGCATGCAACAGACATCGTGATTTTTGTGCCCAAATGGGGAATGCAGAGGTTGTGAATGTGATGTTCTCCAGATGTAGCTGGACTCCAGCTCCCATCAGCCCCAACCGGCATGGCCAAAGGCCAGGGGTGATGATGGGAGTTGTGGTCCCACAACATACGGGTGGCTGCCTGATGTTCATCAGACAGACATGGGAAGCTGCCTTCTATCGACTCCATCTAACTCAGTATTGTCTCTGCATTGATGGCAGCCGCTCTCCAGGGTTTCAAGCAGTGCTCTCTCCTAGTCTTACCTGGAGATGCTAGGGATTGAACCTGGGACATTCTGCATGCAAAGCAGATGTCCTGCCATTGAGCTAACATCAGTGGCATCCTTCTTTAGCAGCAAGCCCTCCCATCTGCCCCCACCTCCAGCCATAAATAAACAGGAGGGGAAAAAGGGCTGCCTGCTGATATTTGGATCTGTGCAGACATAGGGGTGCTTATTAGGCCCCCTTCATACATGGATTTGGTCCTGTTCTACGATTCAGGAAAAAGACCCTGAGTTGCAGGGGGTTGGATTAGATTACTCTTTGAGTCCCTTCTAACTATACAGTTTTCTGAGTCTAAGAATAAATTCCATGCCTGTACTGACACCCCCACCCGTTTGGAATCTACAGTGTGTTCAGACTCTAAGCAAAAACCAGGAAAGTATTTTTCTAAATGCATAGCCTTGTTACAAAATGTTCTGGTTTGCAATAATGAAAGCACTGTACGCGAAGCAATGCAATTAACGGTTGCTTTGCGTCGCTTCCCCGTCCGATTAAACAAATAAAAGTCATGCCACTTTCCTTTAACTTATTTCCTCTGGTGTCTGTGTGTGTTTCCCCTCCTCCCCAGACGGCCTCAGAATTACACCACCATTGAGCTGAACGACCGCTGTGAGTCTGACTCTCCTGGGAACAGCCTTCACCAGGAAAAAGCTATTTCTGTAACTGATGAGAAGCAGCAAAAACCTCTGAAAAGCAGCTGTGCTGATTGTCCAGCAATTGCACACACGGACCAAGAATGTAACATTGGACGTTTGAAAAGTCCTGGGTTTATTTATTGTTGTTGTTTGTTTACTTCCCATCCTTACTGAGAGATGCATGAAACTGTGTTTCCAGAACATTTTCTGCTTTGTCTCCCCACTGCTCTTGAGTATGTGGTGGTAGTGGTGGGAGTTTTGAAGATTTTCATAGCCTTGGTTTTGCTTTGTTTTGTGTATACAGGGTTATAATTCTCTTCCAGCGTGGCTGGTCCACATTGGGACTGGTAAGGCAGAAGGTAGGGAGGGCCAACAGTAGGTGGCGCTAGAACCAATGGCATCTTCCGTTTAAAAGGACCAAAGATCAGGTGCTGTGAAAGGCATCTGCCAAGAACCTGGAGGGCTGCTGCCAGTCAAGAGTAGAAAGTACTGGGCTAGATGGGCAGAGAGTTTGATTTCGTATGTGGCAAGAGCTGTGGGTCAGTGGTAGAGCACATCTTAGCATGCAGAAGGTCCCAGGTTCAATCCCTGGCATCTCCAGTTAGGGCTGGGCAAGACCCCTGCCTGAAATCCTGGAGAGTCACTGCCTTCCAGTGTAGACAGTAGTGAGCTAGATGGCCTAATGTCTTGATAGGCAGCTTCCTATGGCTGAGTCAGAGGCAAAAAAACCCTTAGGAAAGGGTTTATGTGTTGCAACATTTCATTCTCCCCTAGAAGCAAACCAAAGAAGAGTTGGGACACTTGGCACCAAATGCATCTCTCCTCCATCCTTTTTCTTTACCTCCGTAATTCCCTGCTCTGTATAGGCCCCTTTTGAGCCACTAGTTTGCACCAGCGTTTTCCTGTTTGTTTGTTTGTTTGTTTGTTTCTATCTTCAAGATTTTATATGGTGCTTGTATTCGCACATGGGACTGGAGAGAGCGAGGGTCCTGTGTTTTGATCAGCTACTGCCCTCTGCTGGTCACCCCCCACACTACAGCACCTGGTGTTTATTATGCTGCAGAAACATTCTGCTGGTTCAGTAACGACTAACTTCACTGATGGACGCGGGTGGCGCTGTGGGTTGCCGATCAGAAGGTTGGTGGTTGAATCCCCGCGACAGGGTGAGCTCCCGTTGCTCAGTCCCAGCTCCTGCCAACCTAGCAGTTCGAAAGCACGTCAAAGTGCAAGTAGATAAATAGGTACCGCTCCAGCGGGAAGGTAAACGGCGTTTCCGTGCACTGCTCTGGTTCGCCAGAAGCGGCTTAGTCATGCTGGCCACATGACCTGGAAGCTGTACGCCGGCTTCCTCGGCCAATAAAGCGAGATGAGCACCGCAACCCCAGAGTCAGTCACGACTGGACCTAATGGTCAGGGGTCCCTTTCCTTTTAGCTTCACTGCTAAGCCTTTCAGTACTGCGATGGCCACATTTTTTGACCTACGGGTGCATTTACAAACCACAGAAACCATTGTTGTGGGCACAACAACCAAGCTTACACAAGCAGTCTATGGGCTACAAAAGGACACTTCTTCCCATAATAATTTTGGCGGGGGGGGGGGTTGTTTGGGTGCCAGGGTCCCATTGGCACCCTGTTCCACATGCTTGGGCATCATGCATACTGCAAAGAGCAAGCGCTGCTCTTTATTATTTGTGTTGTCCCTACAGAAGCTTGGGGTGGGGGGTAAATAGAACGTACCAGTGTTATTAGTACCACGGTGCCAGAGGTAGCCCAACTGCATAGGCTCCCATTTAGGGCAGAGGTAGTGTTATGTGGTGCCCCATAGATATTGTGCTCAGGTTAATTGTGTATAAGACTGCAGCTTTACATGCCCTTTTGACACATGTGGATTTGCTTTGTGGCATTTTACTACACCCCTATGATGCAGTGGTATTTGGTTTTGGGCAGTAAAAACCTGTCTTAAGTTTCTTTGTGCTGTTTTATTAAGGTGAAGAAGCCTTAGACAAAAACATGTGCCTTTTTGCTTAAGGGCACAGTAAGTTATATTGACAAGTGCGAGGGGAAAGTGAGGTTCCTGTTGTGTTTCCAAGAACGCAGGTAAGTACAGAACGGCTTCCCAAGAAAAATCTGGTTAAAAACAGAAGTCAGATATGTGAAGACAATCCAAACACACATTGCTGGAGGTGCAATGAAACCAAAACAGGTGTATTTCCATTTCTGAACTGTGCAAAAATAAAACCTCTCTGTATAACAATTATGAACATTATGCTTTTATGTATGTTTTGATCCAAACTTATAAAACACTGTTCTACAACTTGTAGCCAAATCTTCATGTATTTTCTGCAATGGCAATTTTTATTAAAAAAAACCAACATAGGAAAATATCTAATCTAGCCACATTAATTCAATACTCATTGTAATCTGTCTTCCCTTTTTGATTTATTTAACTTACTGCAATGTGAAGTTTATATTTAAAAATAGTAATTTTAAAAAAGAACAAATTATGAAAACAAGGCACACGTGTGTAAATAGACAATTTTATTCTGAACGTGGTTGCACAGGGCCTTGATACAGGTCATAAGGGACAAGGTACTCCCCAACCAATCCTGTGCAAGGTATCCCACAAAGAATTGGGACACAGCTCACACCCAGCCTTTGCCAGCATGCTGCCCTATGCTGGCTGTGACTGATTGTAACTGTAGTCCTAAACACCTGAAGGGCATTCAGGTATGCAAAGGCTGTTCTGACCCCATTTACTTTGCAACTGCCCCTGCCATACGAGTTGGACTTGCAGGATTTAGCGTGTGTGTTTTTCTAGAACCTGCAGATCTACTAACCGTAGCCAGGTGCGAAAGACATACCGTATTTTTCGCTCTATAAGACGCACTTTTTCCCTCCTAAAAAGTAAGGGAAAATGTGTGTGCTGCCCTCCGGAGGCTTCACGGGCTGCCCCAGAAGCCAGAACACTCCGTCTCGCTGTTCTGGCTTCTGGGGCAGCCCGTGAAGCCTCCGGAGGGCAGCGGGAGCTCTTGTGGGAAGTGGGGGGCTCTGTCCCTTCCCCCACCTCCCAGAAAAGCCCCCAAGAACCGCACTCCCTTTAAAGAGCGCATGGTTATTGCGGGAGATGGGGGAAGGTACAGAGGGCAGCTTACCTGCGTGCAGCCTCTTCCAGGCAGGGGGATCCTTCATCCCGCTGCCCGGGAGAGGCTTCAGTGGCTAACCCAGAAGCCAGAACAGCAAGAGGCTATCCTAGAAGCCAGATCCCTCTTGCTGTTCTGGCTTCTGGGATTCAGAATTTCTTTTCCTTGCATCTTAGATGCGTTTTATCGTCTGGTGCGTCCTATAGAGCGAAAAATACGCTACACTTAGAACATAAAACAGCTCACTCATTACCTCCACTGCCATCCCCGTAGTCCTTGGTCAGATAAGCTCCATCTTGAACTGGCTGAAGCTTGGCAAGGGTGGCGAGGGGTCAGCCACGTTGTAAGGAGTACAGGGGGCATGGGCAGGGATCGCCCCGTGGCCAACAGTGGAGCTGAGCTGCTGCAGCGTCATGAGAAGCTCCTGTTGGAAGCGCTGCTGCTGCTCCTGTTGGCGCTCCAGTCGGCACTGGCGCTCCAGCACCATATGCACAGCCTGCGCAAGCTTCTGGACCTCAGTGTGCACTGTATCCAGTTTCTCTGCAAGTGGCTGAGGGTTGGCAGTAGGGACCAAGGAAGTAGTCATCTGAGATCCCCACTGAGGATTCTGATGAACGGGAGGGTAGGTGGGGTTAAATGTACAAGTCTGAGTACCGGCATCTTTAGTCTAGAAAGGGAAGGGGGAATCCAAAAAAGAAGAAGAAATGGCGTGTTAAGTTATGGGTGAACATATCAGACGACACAGCGATTCTTCAAACAGCTCTTGTTTATTCACAGGCCAGGACAGAACTGAACTGAAGGGCTCAGTCAGCCTGCTTATATAGAGCTCCAGTACCACATTACTGTAACAACTTTCTAAAACTATCCAATCACTGAATGTCACTTTCGATCCTTCATTTGCATAACTATCTACAGTATCCCCCTGCTGGCCCAGGGTGAGAACTTCAGTACATAACACGGTAGGATCACCAAATAGTTATTCTCTTCTTCAATTAAAGACTCTAGTTCAGGAGTCACAAACATCACAAGTGCCAGGATGCCTCCTCTGGCGTTTGCAGCAGGTCTTCATAAATATCCCCTCTGAAATCCACCAAACACCAGGGATTGTTTGCTCTTCCTCCTCAATTCCTGTTTGTACCGTCTCAGCTTCTCCTACTTTGAACACGCCCCCTTAAAACATGTCAATATTTCACTGGGTTGGCATTTTACCCTCTGTTCAGAGGAGAGGTGCAAAGAGCTTCTCTCTGCGAGTGAGCATGGTGGTGGCTGATGTAGCTGCCTCCCCCCCATTGTTGCAAGGGGAGAGGGAGAGCACGCCCACACCATTTTGTGGCCCTGTCTCTGTCTCTTCCCTTTAAGATGATGTGGCAATTACCCCCATGCCCTCATGGCAGCCATTTTGTGACTGGTGCCCATGGCACTTTCTCAAAATTCCAAGCATTTCCCAAAAGGTCAGTGGCCCCCTGCCCTAACTCTTCCCCAACTGGGTTCTGAAGTTCTTACAGACTCTCTTACCACCTCAATGCACACAATCCTTCAACTCCCACCCCCGCCTCCCCCCAAAAACAATCAACCTCCTTTTGCTTGGGAGCCTTTACTCTTTCTGACATATATCGCTATTAAAGCACGCAAACTCTACATCACTTACATGTGCAGAGCAGCCAGAAGATGCCACCGGGACAGGAGTTGTCCCCCTGGAAGGATGGCCAGTTGGCTGCACCCTCACCGTGAAAGGCAAACTGGGTGTAGAACCAGATGAATTCTGCCCGTTCTGTACATTTGCCTAACGGACAAGGGAGAAGACTCAGTTTCTGCTTAAGAGCTGTACTTCCAGAAGATGAAAAAAGTGCAGGTGGGGAACCTTTCGTTCAGTTCAAGGGCCACATTCCCTTCTGGGAGCGAACTACATCCCAGCCACGCAAAAGGCAAGGGGGTCGTCTCCAGTCACTTTCAATATGTCTACTCTGAGTAACACTTGGCTAGATACAATGCAGAGGTTTGACACTCATGCAGCACTTCTCTCCATCCTGCATCCACCCTGTGTATATTTTGCTCTAGGAGGCTTGGTCTGGTCAGAATCGAGTATACAACTTCCAGAGTTAACACTAAATACATTATTTCTGAATGCATAAATAAATAAAAATTTAAAAATTGTTCAGTAGCACTTTAGAGACCAACTAAGTTTGTTCTGGGTATAAGCTTTCATGTGCATGCACACTTTGACTGCATCAAACCAACACAGCTACCTACTTTACCGGTATTTCTGGTAAATGAGCCACCATAGTCACTAGAGGGCCATGAAAATTTGTGTCCCGGGCTTTTCAGACTGGTCTACCCATGCACTATCTGAATCCAAAGGGTCACATTGGTTCCTACATGTGGGGGACGGGGGGGGGGAATCAGCTCTCATACCCCACTGAAGGACACCAGACCCATCCTTCCTACTGCTCTAGGGGTTGCATGAAACTACTCAAGAATAATAGGGCTAACTTGGGATTCTATTCTGGGCTTCCAATCATGCTCATCTCTCTCTCTCTCTCTCTCTCTCACCCTCTCTGTGCCCTTCCCACCTTTTTCTGGAGATGGATGGCCCGGCCTACGATCTTCCTCTTCACAATCAAGGCAGGATTCCGGGCAGGAGGCAGAAAGGCCTTCCCTTTGCCATTCAGATTATGCTGAGGAACTGCAGGTGCAAATGGAGTCAAGCAGCTGGGCGGCACAGAAGGTTTTGGCCCTGGGCAGTTGTCACCTGGAAGTGAAGAAGAGAAAGAAGTGGAGGTGCCTCAGGATCATCCCAACAGAGAAAAGCAGGGTAGCAAACCAATATGGTGCCTCCCAGATGTGCTGATGGAGACACATGGCCAGGAACGTGTGATACCATTGCTAAACATCTGCACTGGCTGCTCATCTGCTGCCAAGCCAGGATTAGGGTCCTTGTATTGATTTACACAGCCATGAACAACTTAGGTCCAGGGTACCTTAGGGACGGCCTGAACCCTTAGCTTGATCACTGAGATCATCTGCAGGTGTGTTGATGGCTGTCTCCCAAGTTGGTGAGGCTCATTTGACATCAACACAAAACAGAGCCTTCAGTGTTCTTGCCAGTCCAGTGCTATGGAATACTCTGTCCATGGAGAATTGGCAGCTGCCTTCTGTTTCAACCTTTAAACACCTGAAAACTCTTATCTTCCTCCAAGCCTATGCAGACAATTAAGAATGCATCTTCCCATAATTGTTAATTGATTCATTTATTTTTAATGTGTTCCTTAGTGCTGTCAATCGCCTTTGAACTCTCCATCAGTGCTGATTAGCCAATAGGCACTGACAGGAAGCCCCACTTGCAAAGAAATTTGCAGCAAAGTCTGTACCTGCCCCACACGAATGTTCACACATGACAAGTGTGGGGCAAGTGGGAGCAGTTTCTGGGGAACAGCCTCATGGGCCAAATTGGGACAGTGTGCCAGGACGAATTAGGCCCATGGGTTTGGTGTTACCCCATTGCTGCCTTAAGCCCTGGCCATTAAGGGCTTCATAGGTCACATGGCACTCAGAAATAAACTAGAAGCTATTACCCCTTAGAAGTGCTACTAAACCTTCACTCACCCTCCAGCCCAGAAACCCATAGAAAGTGGACCCCTGACAGCCTGCACTTGCAGACGGTGGTTGCTGTGAGCAAAGGTTGTGGAAGTTTTCTTAAACAGGCCTCAAGCAGAAGCCAGAAGCACATGTGAACAAAGAGGCTGTGCAAAGCTTTACCCATATTCTGGCCCAGCTGAGATCCGCTGGAGAGGCCCTCATGGGAGGCACTCTGCTTCCCAAATGGCCCTCCATCCTTGCTCAAGGAAGTCACGCTAATTATTTTGATGTGCTCCTCGCCATCACAATGGCCGTTACAAGGTGGCACCTCATAGCTTGGGTCAACTCCTGCCACAGAGCCAGCAGCCTCTCTCTGCCCATGGTGCTCAGTCTCGTTTTCCTGCAGTAACTTCCAGAGCTGGTTGTCCTCCCAGCCAGCTTGGTCCACAAGAGTCTTCCTGCTTCCATTCTCGAGAGCAGGTTGCAGAAAAGAGACAGGTGGGGGCTGGCTGGGCTCCACGTTCTTGCGCTTAAGGAACAGGTAGATGGCTTGCGGGGTGACCCGGATGTTGTCCAGCTCCAGCACCTTTTTGATCTTGCGGAAACTCAAGCCGGCTTTGCGCAGCTCCACAATCCGTTTCTTGGCATGGTCATCTAAGCGACCCATGGTGGGGCCAAGGACTTTGGCCTCTTCCTTTGGTCAAATGGACAGTGGCTACATTCCAGAAGAATACGGCGTTTTCAAGGTAGGGTACATTAACAGCCAACAGAGACCCTGATGTGGACGCTGCTAGATTAGCAAGTCAAACAGGCAAAATGGTGCTGGGGAAACAACCAGTGTTCCTTCCAAGGTCACGATCACTGTTGCCCCGTCCTATAGAAAGCCACTGCAAAGGTTAAATCCATTCTGAAATCCAGCAAAGATCACCAGCTCCTGAGCTGGCCAATGGTCTTTTCCATGGAACAAACACTTGTGTATTTTTGGATTTATATCTCCCCTTCAGAAGATGGGCAGGAAGTTAAAAAACATATATCCTTTTTCTGTAGCAAAGGAAGACTCCAGTAACCCTTGGGCCCCGGGAGTTAACAGCATCAGTCTAACCCTGTCCACTCAATGCCCACACAAGAAGAGAAGCCACGCTGGGAAAATCCCTCTCTGATTTCTTGCAGTTTTCTGTTTCTTAAGCAGAACTTTGTGCTGGAAGAGAAAACAAACAAACAAGGATAGAATAAAATTGTTCTCATTAAGACACAAAGGAGAGAGGGAGAGGGAAAGAGAGAATAGGGCTCTATCTGGTGGCTGCTTCTGAACACCTAGATGGACCATCTGGCTGAGAATTAGGTAGCTTCCTAACTTCAGGTTTCCCCTATGATCACACAAACCAGGATAGCTACCCTGTGGCCTTCCAGGTGGTGTTGGATCACAACTCCCAGCTGTTGGCCATGCTGGTAAAGCCGATAGGAGTTGGGAGCCCAATGACACTGGTCTTATTGCGTACATTTGTTTCTAACATCTGTTGATTTTAACGATAATTTGGTCATTTTATTATGTCTGCTGTTTTCGTTGCTATTTTATATCATTTTATGGAAAGTACTTAGGGATTTTATTGCAAACTAAGTGAATATAAATGCTGCTAAATAAATAAATGCCTCTGGAGGGCCACACTGTTAGCCAGCCCCACAGCACTTAAACAAATTCCAAGGACAAAGCAAGTGACAATATTACAGGATAAGCAGCTGTGCACTTATCAAAAGCGCTGTGAATTGTTTACTGTAGCAGGGCCTGGGGGCTCAGATGGCAGCAAAGTAAAATCCAGCAAGGTTGACCACCAAGTGGAAGAGAGGCATGCTCTGTCCCAGATCTTGACACCCCAGTTTGGGGGACGGGGAAGGGACTTTTCTTAAACTAAGGGCCTCATTTCCATCTGGGCAGGGGCTTCAGAAGCGGGCAGAGCAATGAATGCAGATTTTACCTCTGCAGAGTAGACTAGTTTCTACAACCAGCCCTCCTCTATTTTTCATCCAGCCAACAAGAAGCAGTATCAGAGCTTATGGACACATTCCAGCCAAAACAACCCAAAACACTCCAAGACAGCAAGGAATGAAGTAGGGTTGGTGAGTGGCATGGCCAGAGGAAGGTATATGGGGCCACATAGAGAGGCCTGGAGGGTCACATTTCCCTCATTGCTTAATAACATCCTACACACCATTTCTAGAGCATTTTGTCTATGTAGAGTCTTCAGAAACTAAGCTTTGCCTCTATGGTTCTCTGCCCTGTTAGGAGGACATTCAAGGAAATGTGTGAATTGTTACTCATGTTGCCACAACAAGCTTTCAAAGTTAGAGAATGTTTTTTTACAGATGATGCCACAGCAACGATGCACTTTTGTAGGCCAAAAGCCAGGCCTGTACAGACACATTTCAAACAGTACACATTGTACAGAATTCATGGGTTATTTGCCCTAGAAGTGAATTGTGATGTTGCAAGGATCTCTTTTGAACAGATTCACGACAGTGGGAGTATTTCTACAGGATCAGAGTCCACCTAATTATATGTCATTACAACCTTTCAAAGAAGCTTTAACCTAAAGACAATCTGGTTATCCCAAGGAAAGAAAGCAAAATACCATCTGAGCTCTCTGACTTACAATTTAGAGGAGGTACAGCAGTTTTCCCTTTTCAATGAAGGTTTAAGGGTTGAGAGAGAAGTCTAGGGGTTCACAGCTGCCTGGAAGCTTCCACCTGGGCCAAGGAACTGGTTACTGTGTTATTTTAGGTAGACTAAAATCTACAAAGGCCAATACCATTTTCTCCTGTAATAAGCACTAACAATAGATATGTTTCATTATCCAAATGTAATAAATGTCTCCAGCCCAGGGAAAGTAGACTATCAATTTTTGATAGCAGTTAAAACCCTAACCCTGTGGGCATGTCCGGTGATATTTTCTTTTTGGTCCAAAGATGTTATCCTTATCAATTTTGCACTGGCAAAATCCTAGAAATTTGCAGATGTTCATGTACTTTTAAATTATATTTCTATTGTATGCTGCTTAATGGCAGAACAACAATAATAGATTTTACATGTCCTAATGGTCACTAGAAGCCTGGAACAATAAATATGCACCATCTACTGTGCAGTGGTCTGATGACCTTAAAGTCCTTGCAACATTTTAGTGCACTTTCTATGAACACCAACTTCATTTGAAGACATATTAGGACATCTGGATGGCACATATTGATCTATATGTACAAACTAAGATGAATGTATTGATGTTTAAATGTATTATTAATGGCAGCTTTTTTCTATTTTCCTTTACACCCTAGATTAGGATGAACAAGCAGCTAAAGCCCTTATAATGTTCAAACCGTTGCCTAGCTAGTGGAATGTTACCAGGAGACATAATATTCCTTTATTAACTGCAGTGGGTTGGCTCGTTAAACACAGCAGTTAAGATACTACACTAAGAAAACAGAAGATTTTACTGTTAGGCAACACTTATTAAAGAGTTATACAACATATAAGAAGGTACACTTAGAATCCCTGAAGCTGTCATTTGTTAGGAGTGTAACCCACAATCCTATTTCTCCTAAACTGGCTTCTTGCCCGAGGGTACATAATCATCAGGGATTACAGGTTCTGCTGCATTATTTACGTTGAAAGCTAAGAAAAATCTGTTGAATGAACTGTATGATCTGTATGTCTTCCTATATTTTAATAATCAAGCCTAATTAAAAGGTCACAATGAGGTGCACAAAATATTTAGAGTTCATCAGAGCTCCTCACCAAGCTGAATGTGAAGCAAAATAAATAAAGAGTCCGGCAGGAAGAGATTGTTAGGGTTTTAGGCTGCAATCTTTAAACATGTCTAACCTGGAAGAAGGTCCCATTTAACTCAGAGGGAGATATTTCTGAGTAGACATACGGTACCTAGGATTACATTAACACACTGCCCAGGCTTGCGCCTAGTGGCAGTGGTTTGGCTTCAGCCCAGGAGGTGCACTCCATTGTCTTTTGGGACAGACAGATGCCAACAAAAATAAATGTACATATTCCGTTTTCTACTGCAGCTGGCATGCAAGTTACATAAGTAAGACTGAATGTGTGTGTGCTTTATTTTCTAGCCAGGTGAAATATGTGTTATTTCTGTTTCTATTTATACCCCGACATTCAAGTTCGAATCTTTCCAAGAGAGCTCTCTTTTATTACTCGGGATTGTAAACTAAGAAGAGTTAACTGCACAGTCTGCATGCCCAGTCAAAAGTAAACCCCGTCCAGTTCAATGGGGCTTACATCAGGTAAGCAGACAAGAGAATTATAGCCTAAAAGGTTTTGATTAATTCGGGGGAAACTTCCTCGCTCCTTTGTAGATGTTTATTGCTAACATTAGCATTGATACCAAAGGTATTACCCGGGGGTTCCTTTTTGTTTGTTTGGTGATGGACAAAACAACAACAAAAACCTACCCGCGATTTCTGCACAATTTAATAACAAACGATGAGAGCAAAGAGACAAACCTGCCAAAATACAAAGCGCCCTTCACCAAATCTTGACCGAAGAGGCGATCTCCATGCCAGCCAGGTGTGCAAAGCTATACTCTGCACGCTTAACCATATGTTACTCCCACGCAGATCTCATTCTCTAAATTGGTGTAAAGTTGCAATCTTCATAGCCTCCTTCTGTTCAAAACTGTTCCGGCTGCTTCATAAAGGGTCGCGCTGCTAAGAGGAGAAACGCCGCTCCGCCAACTCAAATGCTCTTTTTGCACCTCTCTAACCCCGAGTGCTTCGGTTCTGCACAGCCTGGACTAAGCAGCAGCAACGCTCCAAACTTACGCCGCCCTTCTCCCCAACTTTGCACAGTCCCGGGGCTGCTGACGAGGCTGCAGCAGCTGTTCGAAAAGCTCCAGCCTTCTTTGTTTGATTGGGGGAAAGCCAAACTTCGCAAAGCCTGCTGGGAACGAGGTTTGTGTACTTTAGAGGGAGGAGGAGCTCCACTGTAACCCTTTCAGGGAAAGGGGTCAAGGGGAGAAGCAGCTTAACCCTTGCAGGAGAAGAGTCGCCTTCCTTCAAGGTTTATGTAGGACAAACGTTTGCTAATGTTTGTTTGTTTGTTTGTTTAGGCAAGTCTACCCAGACATTTTTTCCAGTAGTGATGTATGGAAGTGAGAGCTGGACCATAAAGGTGGCTGATCGCCGAAGAATTGATGCTTTTGAATTCTGGTGCTGGAGGAGACTCTTGAGAGTCCCATGGACTGCAAGAAGATCAAACCTATCCATTCTTAAGGAAATCAGCCCTGAGTGCTCACTTGGAAGGACAGATCCTGAAGCTGAGGCTCCAATACTTTGGCCACCTCATGAGAAGAGAAGACTCCCTGGAAAAGACCCTGATGCTGGGAAAGGTGGAGGGCACAAGGAGAAGGGGACGACAGAGGACAAGATGGTTGGAAAGTGTTCTCGAAGCTACCAGCATGAGTTTGACCAAACTGCAGGAGGAAGTGGACGACAGGAGTGCCTGGCGTGCTCTGGTCCATGGGGTCACGAAGAGTCGGACACGACTAAACAACAACCCAGACATATAATTTTATTGCTATATTTGTTGTTGTTTAGTCGTTTAGTCGTGTCCGACTCTTCGTGACCCCATGGACCAGAGCACGCCAGGCACTTCTGTCCTCCACTGCCTCCCGCAGTTTGATCAAACTCATGCTAGTGGCTTCAAGAACACCATCCAACCATCTCATTCTCTGTCGTCCCCTTCTCCTTGTGCCCTCCATCTTTCCCAACATCAGGGTCTTTTCCAGGGAGTCCTCTCTTCTCATGAGGTGGCCAAAGTATTGGAGCCTCAGCTTCACGATCTGTCCTTCCAGTGAGCACTCAGGGCTGATTTCCTTCAGAATGGAGAGGTTTGATCTTCTTGCAGTCCATGGGACTCTCAAGAGTCTCCTCCAGCACCATAATTCAAAAGCATCAATTCTTCGGCGATCAGCCTTCTTTATGGTCCAGCTCTCACTTCCATACATCACTACTGGGAAAACCATGGCTTTTACTATACGGACCTTTGTTGGCAAGGTGATGTCTCTGCTTTTTAAGATGTTGTCTAGGCTTGCCATCGCCTTTCTCCCAAGGAGCAGGCGTCTTTTAATTTCGTGGCTGCTGTCACCATCTGCACTGATCATGGAGCCCAAGAAAGTAAAATCTCTCACTGCCTCCATTTCTTCCCCATCTATTTGCCAGGAGGTGATGGGCCCAGTGGCCATGATCTTCGTTTTTTTGATGTTGAGCTTCAGACCATATTTTGCGCTCTCCTCTTTCACCCTCATTAAAAGGTTCTTTAATTCCTCTTCACTTTCTGCCATCAAGGTTGTGTCATCTGCATATCTGAGGTTGTTGATATTTCTTCCGGCAATCTTAATTCCGGCTTGGGATTCATCCAGCCCAGCCTTTCGCATGATGAATTCTGCATATAAGTTAAATAAGCAGGGAGACAATATACAGCCTTGCCGTACTCCTTTCCCAATTTGGAACCAATCAGTTGTTCCATATCCAGTTCTAACTGTAGCTTCTTGTCCCACATAGAGATTTCGCAGGAGACAGATGAGGTGATCAGGCACTCCCATTTCTTTAAGAACTTGCCATAGTTTGCTGTGGTCAGCACAGTCAAAGGCTTTTGCATAGTCAATGAAGCAGAAGTAGATGTCTTTCTGGAACTCTCTAGCTTTGCAATTTGGTCTCTGGTTCCTCTGCCTCTTCTAAATCCAGCTTGCACTTCTGGGAGTTCTCGGTCCACATACTGCTTGAGCCTTCCTTGTAGAATTTTAAGCATAACCTTGCTAGCATGTGAAATGAGTGAAATTGTGCGGTAGTTGGAGCATTCTTTGGCACTGCCTTTCTTTGGGATTGGAATGTAGACTGATCTTCTCCAATCCTCTGGCCACTGCTGAGTTTTCCAAACTTGCTGGCATATTGAGTGTAGCACCTTAACAGCATCATCTTTTAAAATTTTAAACAGTTCAGCTGGAATACCATCACTTCCACTGGCCTTGTTATTTGCAGTGCTTTCTAAGGCCCATTTGACTTCACTCTCCAGGATGTCTGGCTCAAGGTCAGCAACCACACTACCTGGGGTGTACGAGACATCCATATCTTTCTGGTATAATTCCTCTGTGTATTCTTGCCACCTCTTCTTGATGTCTTCTGCTTCAGTTAGATCTTTACCACTTTTGTCCTTTATTATGGTAATCTTTGTACGAAATGTTCCTTTCATATTTCCGATTTTCTTGAACAGATCTCTGGTTCTTCCCATTCTGTTGCTTTCCTCTATTTCTTTGCATTGCTCGTTTAAGAAGGCCTTCTTGTCTCTCCTTGCTGTTCTTTGGAAATCTGCATTCAATTTCCTGTATCTTTCACTATCTCCCTCGCATTTTGCTTGCCTTCTCTCCCCCGCTATTTGTAAGGCCTCGTTGGACAGCCACTTTGCTTTCTTGCATTTCTTTTTCATTGGGATGGTTTTAGTTGCTGCCTCCTGTATAATGTTGCGAGCCTCCATCCATAGTTCTTCAGGCACTCTGTCCAGCAAATCTAAATCCTTAAACCTGTTCCTCACTTCCACTGTGTATTCATAAGGGATTTGGTTTAGATTGTATCTTACCTGTCCAGTGGTTTTTCCTACTTTCTTCAGTTTAAGCTTGAATTTTGCTATAAGGAGCTGATGATCTGAGCCACAGTCAGCTCCAGGTCTTGTTTTTGCTGACTGTATAGAGCTTCTCCATCTTTGGCTGCAGAGAATATAATCAATCTGATTTCGATGTTGCCCATCTGGGGATGTCCATGTGTAGAGTCGTCTCTTGTGTTGTTGGAAAAGCGTGTTTGTGATGACCAGCTTGTTCTCTTGACAGAACTCTATTAGCCTTTGCCCTGCTTCGTTTTGATCTCCAAGGCCAAACTTGCCAGTTGTTCCTTTTATCTCTTGATTCCCTACTTTAGCATTCCAATCCCCTATAATGAGCAGAACATCCTTCTTTGGTGTCACTTCGATAAGGTTTTGTAAGTCTTCATAGAACTGGTCAATTTCAGTTTCTTCAGCACCAGTAGTTGGTGCATAAACTTGGATTACTGTGATGTTAAAAGGTCTGCCTTGGATTCGTATCGAGATCATTCTATCATTTTTGAGACTGCATCCCAGTACAGCTTTCGCCACTCTTTTGTTGACTATGAGGGCCACTCCATTTCTCTTACGGGTTTCTTGCCCACAGTAGTAGATATGGTAGTCATCCGAACTGAATTCGCCCATTCCCGTCCATTTTAGCTCACTGATGCCCAGGATGTCAATATTTATTCTTGCCATCTCATTTTTGACCACATCCAACTTACCCAGGTTCATGGTTCTTACATTCCAGGTTCCTATGCAATATTTTTCTTTACAGCATTGGACTTTCCTTTCGCTTCCATGCATATCCACAACTGAGCGTCCTTTCGGCTTTGGCCCAGCCGCTTCATCAGCTCTGGATCTACTTGTACTTGTCCTCCGCTCTTCCCCAGTAGCATGTTGGACACCTTCCGACCTGAGGGGCTCATCTTCCAGTGTCATAACTTTTATATGCCTGTTGTCTTTGTCCATGGAGTTTTCTTGGCAGGGATACTGGAGTGGCTTGCCGATTCCTACTCCAGGTGGATCACGTTTGGTCAAAACTCTCCACTATGACCTGTTCATCTTGGGTGCCCTGCTCGGCGTAGTTCATAGCTTCTCTGAGTTCTTCAAGCCCCTTCGCCACGGCAAGGCAGTGATCCATGAAGGGGATTGCTATATTATTATACAGTTATTGTTATTTAAAATTACATCCTGCCCTTCCTTCCCAAAGAGCCCAGGGAAGGAAATAGGTGCTCAATTTAAAAACTGAACCAGGTGTGGATCACCTTTGACCCTCCAGGTGCTGATCAACTACAACTCCCATCAGTCCCAGCAGGCCTGGCCCATGGTCAAGGATGATGGGAGTTGTAGTCCAGCAACATCTGCAGGGGGCAAAGGTTCCTCCCACCCGTTGCATGTGCCTGAGCTTTCTGTAGAAATGCCACAGGTTGCTGCTCTTGCATAACATGGCATTTCACCTGCGCTGCTTACAATCTTACTCCTCCAGTATGTTTGTGGGGAGCCTTTGTTTCTCCAGGTGTTGCTGCAACTACAATTGCCACCCCCCTTGGCCATTGGCCATGCTTTACTAGCCCTCACAGAAGTTGTAATCCAGCAACTGATGGAGGGCAAAAGGCTCCCCACACCTTGTTTAGATGAAGTTATGCTACTAAAGATAAACCAATATGCTGTTATCACCCCAATCTCTTGAGCAGTGAGTGACTCCAAGGGTTCCAAGCACTTTTCCAGGGTTTGGTCTCTAGAGAATGAAGGTCACTGGACACTGGTGTCTTTAGAATATGTGGCTTTATTTGCACATATATACAACCTGAGCATAGTATGGAGGGGCTCACAGCATTAGTACTCCAAAGTACCTTGCTCCTCCACTAGTCACTGCTTTAGACCCACAACAGAGCAAGGTATGTATCAGTCTCCAGCTTCCAACTAACACACATCACTCTTGACTATTGTTCTGCTAGTAGCAGCTAGGTGAGAGCATTCACTAGAAAGCTCACCTATTTGCTTCTATGACACAAAGCAGCCTCTTTTTGCCTGTGCTAAATCATGGTACTTAACTAGTCAGCCAAAGCTATTATATTGACAAAGGAACTAGGTTGTCAGTTTCCCCTCATAGATACAGGATCATGGGTTTGGAAGGGGAACCAGGGTTTCAGAGGGAGAAGTTTGTGTACAGTGAGGAGGGACTAACAACACTGTGAGGGGGCGAAAGTGGCTGTCATAAACAATGGCAAAAGTTTAGTAAAGTGGGAGTAGAAGGACACTGAGAGGGAAATGGCACTTTTACACTTTTACATTTGAGTAAAGCAGGGATGGAAATATACTGAGAACAAGAGTGTTGGTTTTAAACAATGGCAGATGTTTCAATAGAGTGAGCAGGGGGTGTCACTGTAGGGTGTATGTGTGTGGCAGTTTAAAACAAAATTAGGGTACAGTACAGTGAGAAGGGATTTTGGAAAGGCACTGTTATGATTTTTGGTGTTAGCTTCTGTGTTGCACCCATCTCTGCTAAGAACAAAGCATTTCCAAACTCCCTTCTTGCCCTACAAACCTTGTGCTAAAGTTAACTACTACCACCTTCTATTCCTCAGCATTAACCCATGCTTACTCTACTTAGACCTCTGCCATTGTTTAAAACACAGTTTCCTCCAATCTTGCAGCATCTGACATGGTTTTAAACCACCATCCCCGCCCCCCTGTCAGTGGCCCTCCCTTCTCTCTCCCATGCCCTGGCCACTGCTGTTTACTTTTGCTTCCCTATCCTGTCCTGACAAGATAGAAATCCTGGATTATGATGCAGCACTACAAACCCTCCCACAGGGTCTCTGTGACTCCACTACATTCTTAAATATTTATTACAGTACATGCTTACCAGACTTTTGAGGCCCTTGAGCATATTTGTAAACCACAGCTAGGCATTGTGCCACCTGTTCCATTGGCTATGATAGAATGCTTCCTTCAAACCTATTTTCAGCTGGGGGTACCCTACGGGCACAAATGTGCCTGCAGCTGAGACATTGATGACCTTTAAGTGATTATAACATTTAATAAATAAATAAGGTCAGTTGCAAACAAAATTAGCTGAACTTGGGTCCCATTGAAATTAGTCAAACAAGTTTGTCATGATTTAACTCAATTCTCACTGAAATCTATGGGAATTTAGGCTGCAATTCTAATTCTAGTGGGAGAAAGTCCCACTAAATTAAATAGGACTTACGCCCAAGTAGATATGGTCAGAATTACACTATAAATTAAACGAAGTCTAGATACAGTACACCCCGCAAAGAAGTGTGTAGTGGTTGCTTTGTTTTATAGCCGGTAAGTAGGTTTGGTTTGTGGTACTGGACATTAGTCATGTCATGTCATTAAATTGTAACATATTCACAGGTAGCTGTGTTGGTTAGCTACCTATAAAGAAAAAAACCTCTAGAAATAACAGTGGTATAATAACTTTTTCGGAACAAACTAAAAGTCACAAATAAGATTTCGGACTAATTCTCAGGAGATGGTTTAAACTAACTATGTGCGCTATGACAGAAAAAAACATAGAATCCCCAAGTGTAAGAAAACACATAAATAGGTTTTAAGCAAAGACACAAAATAAAAATGTGTCTATCTGTACAATCTGCCAACTAAAGATAGCATTTCATATATTTTATGAAGTTGACCCTACTCCATGAAAGCTCACCCCAGAGTAAACACCGTTTGCCACATGCCTCTTTTATTTTGCTGTTTTAATCCCTGCTTGCCTGCCATACAGCTGCTTATTGATTACATTTTATCCTAACCTTCCTCCAAGGAATGTAGGGCATTTATAAAGTATCCTATTTTATCCATGCAACAGCCCCGCCTACCGAACCTCACAGGGTTGTTGCGAGGATAAAATTAGTAAGGGGGGGAAACAATGCATGCCACCTTGAGCTCCTTTAAGGAAGAATAACAACATTAAAGGGATCTGGACAGGCTCTAAGCACTCTCCCTTAGCCTACCGTGCCAGGGGTCTTAGCAGGCCTTCCCATTTGAGTTTATTAAAATGTTTAATGTCCAAAGTGCTAGGCGCTTGGAAAAAATCCTGCATGAACCAATAATCCTTTCAACTCCCATTTCCCCTTTCCATTATCATGTTTTAAGAACAGATAAGTGGTTTGTTGTTGGGTTCTCCCCGCCCTCCTAAAAAACCTTTTTATCTCCATGGGGCCTTAAACTACCACAACAAAAAGGGTCGATCTGCCCCTTTAAGGGGGGACAGTAACCATGGAGATAAATGGCTACCCCGCCTCTCCTCTCCGCGCTTCCTTTCGTTCGGTGACGCTATCAGTGCGCGCCGCCTAGCGGCTCTTTGCCGCTGTGTGGAAGGCGGCAATCCGTACGTCACCGCGAGCGCGACGAGGGAGCGACGGTCGGGCTCTGAGGATGTAAGTAGAGGGGAGAGGCGGTAATCCGCCGCCATCTGCCCTGGTCCGGTTGCAGTTAGCCGTGACTGCGCCCGAGTGTGGCAGGAAAAGGTTCCCGGACGCTGGGGGTGGGTCTGTGAGGGAGGTCGGCCCCGCGGATGAGCTCGAGGAGCGGGGAGGCCTTGGCTGGAGGGGAGAGTTTGGGAGCCCTTAGAGGCGCTGTGTGGGGTCGGTTGACTGAAGCGGCAGAGCCGAGTTGCTCCGCCCCTTCCCGTTTCCCTCTTTCTCCGTGTCGGGCGAGGAAAGCTCGTATCGCCAGCTAGGCCCAGTTGAGGAGGGGGTTCTCTTCCCACCCCGCCCTTCTCCCTTGAGTGGTCTCCCAAACTTCCTGGAGCCCACTCTGAAAGTCTCCTTCAATCCCCCTTATTTGCCTGACCAGTACTGTGCACATTCGAGTTGCGTCCTTCTATTATTATATTGATCGTGTTATCTATTTTATGTTGGAAAAGATAAGCCCTTATCCAAGGAAATACAGGGTGGAGTTTATGGTTCTTCTCTCCCTACCTCCCTACCTCCGTTTTAACCTCATAACAGCTCTGTGAGATAGGCCTGTTGTGATCCCTCAGACTAGCCAAGGCCACTCAGTTGAGCTTTGTGATTGACCAGGGATTTAACCCTCTTGCTTCTGTAATGCTAAGTGTTGCACCACACTGGCCCCATTGGTTACCTCTTAAACCTTGGCTTTCAGCGTGGGGATTCATTCAGTAGATTCTCAGATATGGCTTTATGTTGCAGCGTTGTGGTTGTACGATTCTTACTTTTAGATGTAACCTGTTGTCCATTCAGCCAGCTTGCAGAGCTAGTACAGGATATAGCTTGTACCTGGGAAGCTCAAGTATAAATCTCTGGTCTCTCTTTGTTTTAGAGGGTGGCCTTAGTCTTAGAGGGTCTTCTTGGGATGGTGGTAGTGAAGAGCAGTAGTGTGGCAGGTGCTATTATAATTCACTTAATATTTCTTTATCAATGGCAAAGAAATCACCTTTCAATAATATCAGTGATTACTTAGACAAATATGCAAGTCCATTGATATGTTAAAAACCCTAAGACTAAAAACATTCACTTGATTATGTACCAAGTGGCTTTTCACCACAGTGAAGTAAATGTATTGCTCAAACACAGTAAGGTATACAGGTAGCCATTCTGCTAGCTTTATGAACCATGCTGATAAGAGTCAGTTTGCAAAGTCAGTGATTCCCACAGAAAGACCTCTAAGCATTATTGAAGTTTGTACACAATATTGTTTCTTTTTGGGCAGTACTAGTAAGCTTGGGCTTGGTGTTCCTGGTCTTAAAGCACTGAGGATGTGATATACAGCAGACACAGTTCTCTTTTACTGAGGGTTCACTGATTTCTCTTAACCACCAAGTTAATTCAAGACCTCATTTAACCTGAACAGGTTCTTTCAAATTGTTTTTGTACCACTTAGAGAGTGCATCGTGAAGTGTGGATATAGAGGAATAATACCTTTAATCCCATTTAATTTCTTTGTTGATGAAAACATCTGCTGGAGTACTTCCTACTGCTTCTTCCGAAAATGCTTCTGTCTGCTACATAACACAGGGCTACATTCAGCATTGTCAAAGCAGAATGGCTAAGAAATCTGGGGTATCCAGACACAGGTTTTCTGAATTTGAGTCCCTAGGGCAGGGAATATCATAACACACCTATGTTTCTACAATAGCTGTGAGTGACACAAAAGGAAGAGCTGCCTTCTTGAATGACTTGTGCAGAAATACTTAACCAGAGCTTCAAGTGAAAAGCTAAGCTTGTAGGAATAGTCTTCTGCTATAGCAGAAGCAGAGTGGTATAACAGTATGTGCTTTCCCTTATGTTTGAACTGCTTCAGGCACTTGCAATTTAAGTTACAGACATCAGTAGAATAATGGCCTGTTGGAGCTTACTTTGGACCTTCCCAAAGGGTTATTTGCATAAGCACATTATACACAGTTTGTGTGTATAATGTGCCTGAGAGAAGTCTCAGCACATGAAAATGCATCATTAATTTTAATCCATGTTGCCCTCCGTAAAGTAATAGTTCCAAGTGTTAATCTTAAAGATGACAAAACATATTTGTCCTTCGTACGTCAAATATACATCAAAGCAACCTTGCTCTCTCAGTGCCTGTTGAGTTACTTGAGCATAGCAATGTATAGGAACTACAAGGATGAAAACCTTTGTTTTCAGAGTTTCCACCCATTTCCCATAGGTTGCCCTGATGCTGGTTCGCTAGAGAAAAATACATACACGTCATCTGAAATGTACAGTACCCTGTACTCTACCTTTCTAAAATAGTCATTGTTTTTAATGTATGACTTTAAAACACCTTGGGTTCTATACTGAGGGGTAGAATTAAAGTACTTGAAATAAGCCATAGCCTTCTCAATCTGGCCCACGGATGGTCCAGGAATCAGCGTGCTTCTACATCAGTAGAATGTGTGCTTTTATTTAAAATGCATCTCTGGGTTATTTGTGGGGCATAGGAATTTGTTCATTTCCGCCCCCCCCCTCAATATAGTCTGGCCCACCACATGGTCTGAGGGACAGTGGATCGGCCCATGGCTGAAAAAGGTTACTGACCCCTGGTGTAACCCATAAGGACTTCCTGTAGCTTATCTGGAATAGCCAGCAGCATTTCCAGCTGAGGTTCTTTTATACCACAGATGGGAAATGGTGGCCCTCCAAATTTTGTTGGCTTGCCAACTCCCATCACCCCGACCATTGGCTATGCTGGCTGGGGCTGATGGGAGTTGGAGTCCAAGAACATCTGGAAGACCACAGGTTTTACCACCCCTGTTGTGTGATCTGAAGATAGGGTTTTGCGCTGTGCTTCTGCTCTGTTACATTTAATAGTCTCTGGGAGTGACCCTGGAGCTGAAATTGCAGACTTAACTGCAGCACTCTATCAATACAAAATAAAGCTTAGCAGTAGTAATGAGAAACTGCATTAAGAATTTAGGAAGAGCAGTAGAAATTCTTATAAACAATTAAAATCTACTATAGTTTTCCTGGGACTTAAAATGCTTTCTTGCTACTACTGTACCACAATGTCCTGTTGAGGTACCTTGCTTTCTGTTGCAGAGGTTGCTGACGTGGTGTTCTCCAGATGTTGCCGGACTATAACTCCAATCATCCATGAGAGTTGGCTGTGATGACAGGCCGATGGGAGTTGGAATTCAATTCATATGGAGGGCACCATGTTGGCTACCACTGTCCTGCTGTAATGCTGCATATCTTAAGGAAAAGTACTAAGGAATTCAGACTGAAAAACTCTGTGTGCTTTGCTGTATGTTCTTCCTCCTTTTGAAGGGTGATTAGAAAGAAAATTCAAATGCTCTGTGTAAACACACTCTTAAGTTGTTCAGCAGATGCTATTTTCAAATGGGTAATAACAAGCCACACAGAAGTGTGTGAACTATAATGCTTTGCATGAAGCTTGTGCCTTTTCTTGTGAAGTGGGTTTTCTTTTCCTCTGCCTATATGTTAACTGTCTCATATCCCTTTTATCTTGTCACTAGGCTGCTCTTTGGAGTTTATTGCATTCGCTTAGGGATCGTTTCTCAGAATCAAGGAGTTAGAAGTAAGCTTTCAGATAAGTGAGCCCCCCCAAAAAAGTGCCGCTTTTGGACTCGGAAGGGGAAAATGGAGCTGTCAGGAATGAAAAAGAAGAGTTTGCTAGGAATCAAAGAAAATAATAAAAAGTCCAGCACTAGGTAATAATTGTCTGAATGTTCAAGGCCTCACCCCTCTTGGGGGATCTGTGCAGACTCCTAGGGATTTCCCATCAAGCATGAGGAATTAGAAATGCATCTTCCCTCCTTTTCATAATCTCCATATATTCCACACCATTGGCTTTCTTTCATGAAGCCGCTCCATAGTGTAAACACTGGGGATTTGTCTCTTAGCATCTTTGTAGCAGTGACATTTCTTGCTTTTGTTGCAACTGAAATTGCGGGATTGGAAATTAAGTTTCTGAACCTTCGTTCATTAAAGGGCTCCCTCTCCTACCAAGCGCAAGGACCGTACAGAAGAAAAGTCCAAGGACAGGTCCAAAGACAAGCCAGCTACAAAGGAGTCAAGCGAAAAGGATCGTGGGCGCGACAAAACTCGCAAGAGGCGCAGCGCCTCCAGTGGTAGTAGCAGCACCAGGTAAGCAGAGTCAGGAATTCTTGGGTTTCTGAAGGCTGTTTCAAGGACCAGGCCTTCCCAAGGATTCTTAATCTGCAGTTAAAAAATGATGCCGCCATGCTCAGACAGAGGAAACCTTTTAACTCTTCAGATGTTGGATACAGGGACGGAGTTGTGGTGGCTGTCTCACCATGCCCTACTTGTGAGATTCCCAGGAATGTAGGGCAGTTAAGCTTGAGAACTTAAAATATGCCCCTTGATGTGAACCAGCAGGTTGGTTGTAAGTTGAGTGAAGCAGTAATGCTAAACACATACTTGACTTCAGGTCCTCTTCTCTGATTGAGATATTGGGGGTTTGTGTGTGGTTTCGCACAGGAGGTCTGTTTGCACCCTAATGATCTGTTTGGAGGGGAGGCCCTTCTTGGTGTTCATCTTTAGAAGATGTGTGTCCCTCATTTACAAAGGGGCGTGTGTGTATTATGGGTACTTCAACTGTGGAACACCCTCCAAAGGGAGGTAATTTCAGAGACTGTTAAAAGATTTTTCTTTGCCTGAGCATTTTAGATGGTGGCATTTTTAGTGGGTTGAATGGTTTTTCTCATTCTTCATTAAATTGGTTTTATAAGGTATTTGTAATTTGAGGTGACATTTGTATATTGCTCTGAAATCTGTTTTTCGACAAAGGACCATTTGTACAATAAGTGAAATGATTTAGAAAGAGCATCACCTCTGCATTGGGAGGTGGCCAGGTTTGGGTTGGAACTGCAAAAGACAATGGTGTGTTCTTTCCAACACCTTCAAAATTTCTTGGGGGTTATCGGGAGAACACCCTTGCTGCCATTAGTCTCTTGCATGACACCTTCTCTGCCAGGTCTCGCTCCAGTTCCACATCCAGTTCTGGTTCTAGCTCCAGCACCGGCTCCAGCAGTGGCTCCAGCTCCTCCTCCGCGTCCAGCCGCTCTGGGAGTTCAAGCACATCCCGCAGTTCCAGCTCCAGCAGCTCATCGGGCTCTCCAAGCCCATCTCGACATCGGCATGACAACAGGAGGCGTTCCCGTTCAAAGTGAGTCTAGATTACCAGAGGCTACTGGCTACTTTATTTCCATTGGCCTTGATAAGTGCTTCCTGTAAGACAGGAGTGGGGAACACTTTACAGCTCAAAGGCCATGTTTCTTTCTTGGGGAGGGGCACATGCTAGCAGTGGGTCAGAGGCAGAAGTGGGTAAAATAGCAGATTGGCCTGTTCTTTGCCTTTTGAATCTCATCTTTGGGAACCTGTGTTATATGAAAAGGATGCTTCTAAATTTCAAACTTGGTGGATAGTATCAAATAAAGGTCCCTCCAAGCCCTACTGAATTTAAGTTAAGCCTCAATAAGTTACTCACTTTTAGCATAATTATTTCTTGCAAACTATAAATGGCCTGTAGTTGTTGCGCCAGCCACTTTTTTTTTAAAGTAACAAATTTAGCAAGGAATACAGAATAAGATCATTGGTGGTTTTTTGTCATGCTGCATTGATAGGAGTTAATGAAGGGCTTGAGTTGCAGATCCATACGTTTAAATTTTTGTTTTTACACTTTTTGTTTATTTCCACCAGGTCTAAACCGCCCAAGAGAGATGAAAAGGAACGGAAGAGAAGGAGTCCATCACCCAAACCTACCAAAGTACATGTTGGGAGACTCACCAGAAATGTGACGAAGGTAACAGATGCCTGTTGTTCACTTGTACCCAGAAAGAAGTAAAAAGGCCAAAGGGGGTAGGGAAACAAAAGTCCCCCAGAACCCATGGTCTGACTCAGTATAAGACAGCTTCCTGTAAGTTAATATTGAATATGAATGCTGGGAATGCTATTGACCAAGGGTCCCTCCCAGTATTGATACACTAGATCTCTATAGGGGAGAGTGCTGTTGTGCTCAGGCCCTGCTTGCGAGTGGCTTGACCTCTGTGAGAACAGTGTGCTGGACTAGATGGGCCACTGGCCTGGTCCAACAGGCTCTTCTTATTCTCCTATAGATATAGCTGAGTGAAGTTCAGGTAACCTGGGAAGCAAAACTGTTGGAAGCGTTTCAATATGTAATTGAATGGTCTTCACTCTTTTTGTTCAAATCCAGTTAAAGGTGTGTGTGTGTGTGTGTGTGTGTGTGTGTGTGTGTGTGTGTGTGTTGCTTGCTGCTGCTTCCACCACTGCCCATTCAAGTGTTTTGTTGTTATGAAGATGGAAGGTAATGGACATTTGCCATGAGCGTTAAGGAGCTTGCTTTTCTTCTTCCAGGACCACATAATGGAAATATTTTCCACTTATGGAAAGATCAAAATGATCGATATGCCAGTCGACAGACTCAACCCACACCTCTCAAAGGGTTATGCATATGTAGAATTTGAGAATCCAGATGATGCCGAGAAGGCACTGAAACACATGGACGGAGGTGGGTTTCAGAAGCTGGCAGCACTGTTAAGAGGTTTGACTCCTACATGACTGAAAAATCTTTATTCTGTAATTTGAGAAGATCCCCACATTAAAGCAAGGGTTTCAGAATTCCCAAAAGTGATATAGGTTCTGCCAGCTAGGAGGGCTCTTTGCAGAGCACACCTGAACAAAATAAGGCTCTAGGTTCTTCAAGTTTTGCTCTTATAATAATACAAATATATCATTTTACCTGTATGATTTCTTTTTAAAAAATCAACCTTGTCTGCCAGGAATATGGGCTGGTGGGACCTTTGTGATCACATCATGTTGGTTTCTGGCCCAAAGTGAAAAGGGTGGATCATCCTGATGAAAATGGCCCCCAAGGTAAACTGCATTCTCCAGAAAGGCAATGGACCTGTGGGCATGAGCAAAGACCTTGGAATAAGTTGGCAGCAATTATTTAAAGAAGGCAGAGGCTCGTCCCAGGAAAAACTTGCAGTCCCATGTTGGACATTAAAAAATTTATAGTGTAGGTCAGAGGTTACGAATCTCTCTTTTTCTTGGGGGGGCTAATGACCCACAGAGGGAATCATTCAGGGAACTGGGCCTGATTGTAATAGGTAAGCAAAGTGGTGTTTGTGGTTCCCCAACGTCATTTTGGTATCTCCCTGCATGTATGTTTTACCTGTGTATCTCTCTCTAGGTTCCCTGCTCCCCCACACCATTGCCATAGTTTGACCTTCCCTGGTGAGCAAGAAGGCAGTGGCTGCAGGGAGCCTTTGCGTCAATCCCTCACCCTGCTGAAACAAATCAACTTTCTGTTTCTGTGATCTTTAAATAGGGCAGATAGATGGTCAGGAAATCACTGCCACGGCTGTCCTGACTCCTCGGCCCAGGATGCCTCTCAGGCGTTTCACCCCTCCGCGGAGGATGTTGCCGCCACCGCCCATGTGGCGTCGTTCTCCACCTCGCATGAGGAGAAGGTAGGTTGCCTTTGTGGAGCTGGGTAAGCCGGAGGGGCTTAGCTGTTCACAGCTGGTAGGAGCTCTGTCCAGGGAGGCAAACTAAAAAGAAGACACCTGCGGACTCAAATGGGTCACACCAAGGATGGGCAGTGAGTTACTTCCTGCATTACAGCTGATGGCGAACAAAGACTGTCCCTGCAAAAAGTAATTGAAGGATAGGCACCCCCTTCCAGAGCATTAGCATCAGTTTGTTTGTGTGCCACTTTTCCACAGCAGTGCTCAAAGTGACTCACAGCACACCAAATGTACATTAATAAATCCAGCAATTTTATTTTTAAAAATACATTAAATACATTAGGGGAAGGCAGGTGGAAGTACTTGCGCCATAATAGTTCCAGTATTCTCTCCCCTATAGACCCTTCTCATGTAAAATCTCACAACTCATTCTAATTTTGAACATATGCCTTATATGTTTAAGTCAAGATTGATGGAATATTTTTATTGTTAATATAAGCTGATGATGTGTATTTGCAAAAATAAAACACTGTGATCTAGGAACTGAGAAAATATTTTATTTAGTTATTATACAGTTGCTATATTGCTTTCTGCATTAGGGCTCATTTGCAAAATGTTAGCATGCTGAACTGCCTTCACCCTTTAGGATATAAGAACTATTATTGAATGCTGTTGAATAAAAAGGGACTAGATAAGTGTGGATTACTTTCGATATCCACCCATTCTCCTAACTGAAGCTCTGTTCTCTTCCTTACAACTATATTTCCTTTCAGGTCCAGGTCTCCCAGGCGCAGATCCCCAGTTCGCAGACGGTCACGGTCCAGATCTCCAGGCCGCAGGCGTCATCGCAGCCGATCCAGTTCCAACTCTTCCCGATAAAATGTGGGACTTGGCAGCTTCTTGGTTTTTTTTGTTTTTTAAAAAACTTAAAAGTGCATTCAGTTTAAAAATTGTACCTTTAAAGAGGAATGAAAATAAAACGAAGGGAAAGCTGAGAAACTGAAACCTAGCCTAGTGTCTTGGGCCCAGCAGGGTGAACTGTGGACTTTTGTTGGACTTAAAGTCCTTTTTAAAGGGAGCTTTGGTTTGCAAGTTCTCAACAAGAAACATTGTTCTTTAGACATGATACTGTCCTCTTAAGTCCAGTGAAGTCTCTTGTTTTTAGGATATGTCAAAAATAAATTTATACTGTTGGAAGTAAGAAATGGCAGGTTGCAAGAAAACCCTCAGCAAATTTAGATATGGACTGGTTCCTCCCCTCCCCTCCCACCGCCACCCTCAGCTCTTAGGGATGTTGGCACACAGAAAAGCTTTTTCATATTCCTTGCTGCTGGTGCATTTAACCAGCCTAAGAACTGGGGGACTAGGACTAGTGTTCCTTTTAAGGCATCCCTTCCTTTACTAAAATGTTTTTGGTGCATTGTTCACATGCCCTGTCCTTCCCAAGACCGATGTAAATGCTTTCGCTTTTAGAATATGTGAAACAAATAGGCAGAAAAGCTGTTTCTCTTGCCACCTTCCTCCTGGGGCGGAAGGTGATGTGTCTGAGACCAATTGGGATAACTAGTGTTCAGTTTGCAAAAGGCCAAGAGATTTGCAACCTATTGTACAGTCATTACTATAAAGTTTGATTTTTGTATACCTTTAGCATCTTGTAGTCATGTTGTTGGTACTTGTGTGGAATGGCAAGACTGAATAAACCAATAAGGTTTGGAATAAATGTGTATGGATTCTTTTGTAGTTGAGAAATGTGGTGGTGGTTCTGTGTACTTAAAATTTTACCACTGAATCCTGCAATGGCTATGCTGGGTTCTCAGCCCAATTTTCAATGAGACATCCAAATACACCATGTCTCCACCTGCTCAGAACAGGTAAGTGTGTAGGACAAAAAGTGTATAGGACGAAGATAGGATCTTAATGTTTCAATATTCATTTACTATTGCTGTATGTTGCCTTGAGGTTTGGTGAGGGAGGTGGTAATAGAAATGTTTTTAAAAGTAACAAAATATTACTAAATTTGTAACCCGCCCTGAGTTCATAAGGTGGCTTCAGCGAAAGGGCAGATCATCAGCAAGAGAAAGTCCTTAGCTGTAGACAGCTTTATTGCCTGTGCTTTCCAAGTATTTCCGCACCTCTTCTTTCCTAGGTGATCATAGAATTGTTGTTTTGGAAAGGGACCATGAGGGTCATCTAGTCCAAAATATGCAGGAATATTTTGCCCAGTGTGGGGCTTGAACCCATGATCCCGATATTAAGAGACTCCTGCTCTACAGAATGAGCTACTCTGTGGCTTAGAAGCAGCTATTTCAGAAGGACAACCTGTCATCATGGGAGCCTCATGTTTTCCCCTGAAACAAAATAAGATTGCCAGCGGGGTTCATTTTCTGCCTTTTAGGCCATGATTAAGGGGGAGTGGGCTACACCACTGCAAGATGTAAGAAAGGTTATGCAGGAGCTTGGTGACTTCCAAAGATGAGCTAAATGTTGCACTCTGATTAATTACTTTTTAAAAAATAATAAAAATGAAACTGACACGGCCATTTTAGAAGAGCCAGATGAGGAGCTGGTGCTCAAGACAGCAAGTCTTGGGACCGATTTCAGGGTTGGGGGTAGTGGTTAAGAGTTACTGGGTTAGGTAGGATCCCAGGGAGCAAGATTCACTTTCCTGTTTAGCTGCAAAGCTCTCTGGGTTATATTGGCCAACTCAATAACCTACCACACAGGATTGTTGTGAGAATAAAAACGGGGAGGGGGATGAACATACATGCTAACCTCCAAAATCCTTGGATAAAGAATGGGGTATGAATACAATAAATAAAATTCAACCCAACAGTGAAACCAGATTCGGGAAGTAACACACCACCCAGAGTCTCAAAAACAGGCCCTCTTCCATGCTCTGGGACTATAGAACTTTATCGTTACTGTCTCTTTAAGAAGAGACAGGGGCCGGACCGGGAGAGCGCGAGAGCTGCGAAGGGTCGCAAGCAACATCAGCAGATTCGACAGGCTCTGATCGAGGCGGCCGCACATAAGACAGGAGCGTCGAATCGGCTGCTGCTGTTTAGACCAACGTATTACCCGGCGTGTTGAGGACGGACCGTAGAGAAAAGGCAGCGCAACACACAGAGATAAACTTCCGGTAAAAATCGACGCCGCTGGTGGTTCCGCCGCAATTAGGCACCATAGAGAGCGCGAAGCAAAACTAGAATGACACGCGCTGACACACGAACTTCCGGTTGAGGTTCACGGGCTTGATTGGGTTTCCGGTCCACATGCCTGGAGAGTGTCTTGGGGGTCGCTGTTAGCCGTGGCATCATTTCTGCCCTTGGTGAGGCCTCGCCGGGGGGGGGGGGAGGCGGGAAGCGAGGGGCTGAGGCGTTTCTCCCTCACGCCGGGCGGTCCTGTTCTACACATCAGCGTGGGGATTAAGCCCCACTGAACTCAGTGAGCCTTACTTCCGAGTAGACGTGTCTTGGGTTCCGCGTTACGGTAATTTCCAGAGCAACAGCCGTGTTAGTCTTTTGCTGCAGCAAAAAGCAAAAGCAAAGCCCAGCGAAGAAATCTTGTGGCTCCTTAAATACTTAAGGCGTTTACAGTATTTTGGCTTAAGCTTTTTGTGGTCGGCAGCCCATTTCGTGAGGGGCGTTCAGAGGTTGTGCTATAATAAATTTGTTATGTCTTTAAGATGCCATGAGACGCATTGTTGCGGTGCTAAACCACTGCGTGTCTCCTCAGAACTGAGTTCACTGGGGCTTATTCCTAGGTAAGCAGATAGAGGATTGCAGGCTTAGGCTGAAGTTTCCCTTAGGCCCACACAATACCTACACAGGTGGGAGCATCCTGAAGTTTTGTACTTGCATGTTTATTTAGGTTTTTAAAATCTCCGCTCCCACAAGGAGGTCAGGATGTTGGTGGTTCTTATTACTTACTATATTTATAACCCACGTTTTCCACCAAGTAACTCAAGAGTACCAAGTCAGACCATTTGTCCATCTCGCTCAGTATTCTCTACTGATGGGCAGCAACTCTCCACTGTTTCAGACTTTGAGTCTGTCCCAGACCCACCTGGAGATTCTGGGGATTGAATCTGGGACCTTCTGCATACAGTGCAGAAGTTGTACCCCTGAGCCATGAACCTTTCCACTTCTTCTGATTAGGGGATAGTAATTACCAGCTCTACTTTCTCAAACCTTGGTGATATTACTTATCAACCTCCTTGTTGTTTTCCAGAAGTGACCAGGATAAATGGATTCTGACTTGCTTCAAGTTCGCCATATAGTACAAGAAGCAATTGGCACCCTATCTGTTTCCAGAGATGGAGCCCAGATCTGTGAGACTTTGCAGACAATTAAGAGCTACCTTGGTGGAACTGAAAATCCACCCTCCATGAAAGAGAAAGAAGAATTTACTCACAACCATTTTACTACCTTTCTGCAGTGTCTTATCAGTAACCTGAGTCTTGATTGGCTGGAGCAGTTCCAATCAGATGAAGATAAGGAGTTATGGGATTGCTTTTTCTTGGAAGGACCAGCAGACCAAACTTTTATGGTTCTTTTGGACACCATCATTTCTACAGCGTAAGCATGGCTACTGTGCTGTGATCTCTAATTCCAAAACTGTTTTGTTTATAGGGTTCTCTCAGTTTAGAGGCCTGAATCCAAAGAGCCCAGTGCTAAAAGCACTTTTGCACATACAGGAAGACTGCTGACTTTTATTTCCGACAGCTGTCTCGCGCTTCATCAGATGCCACTCAACTTTTCATAGCAGCTTTTTGGAGTAAGGTGGAATGTTTGAGCTGCAGTGGGAAGGAGGATCCCAAAAAGTCAAAATACATATGCAAAGGAGTGTGTGTGTTTTTTAAATCCCACTTGTAGGCTCAGTTGAGATGTGATTCGAAAATCCATTATTTGCTGCTGTGTGAATTTGCATGGAATAAACCTTGTGCTCATGCACTGTGTCTTCTCCCTCCTAGTTCGAGTCTGTTTCCCCATCTTAGGTTTCAAGGCAATTACAAACTCTAGTTTCTGAGTTTGGATGTAAGGGCAAACTAGTTTGCCACAAGCCATAGATGGAAGGCAATACCAAGGGGCTGAGGGTGTGCCTAATCATTCAGCCATGGTTTGGCCTAACATCTGAACTGAGTCATTGGCTGCATTCAGATGTAACTCTAGAGCATGGTTTTGCATGATGAGAATGAGCATGGCTAAATCTTGGTCTCATGTGCCCTCCTCTTCATGAGAAGTGTTCATGAGAAGATTGAGAGCTTCTCCTTTCCCTTTAAAACTAATCACAGATCCCTGTATGTTCTAACTTAGGAACTGAGGTTTGTCTAACTGTGGTTACTTAAAACAAACAAGACTCAAAACAATGTTTTTTAACTAGCTGCTGTTAGTGCAAATCATAGTTCACTTCTTTAGAAATAACAGGTGATTGTGGTTAATTCAAAAAACAAAAGCAAAGGCTTTTGATCTTCTCATACATGCCAAGAAGTAGTGAAGAGGAGAAAGAGCATGATCCCAAGACTCATTTTCCTAATATTGAACTGTAGTGTAGTGTTATTTCTGAACCTGGTAAATGTTTCAATATACAGTACTGCATGGACAGAACCCAAATATGCTTTTATTTTACCTCTCACTTTGCAAAAGTTATTATCATGATTCTTCGGTGCAATATTTTGGGCTTCACAGAATTTTGAATCCCTTAGTAAGGGATATCATCCTGAGGTTCAAAGAAAGGAGATGTGTGGTTGCAGGAGTTATACAAGAGTTATGGGATGAGAGTGTGGAAATAATTGTGGTGTGGATGTGTTTAAAGGAAGACTGAACTGGCATTGGTCAAGGATGCTATAATTCTTTCCTGTAGTTGGGTTAGATGACCTTTAAAATTCCTTCCAATTCTAAAGGTGGTAGCTAACAGAAATTGATGTTCCTTAGTTGATTTCAATGGGTGTGCTTTGAGTATAACTAATGTTGGATATACCCTAAAATTCTATGATTCTAGAGCAGCTTGATGGACATCTGTGAGTCCTCAATAAACATTGCTTATACATTTTCAAGTCTTTGGCCACAACCAGGAATCTTAGAAAAGTGTGGTTTAAAAAACAACCACCAGAATTGCAGGTGATGATGTTATCTGTTGAGTTGCTTTTTCCTTATGAATTGAAAATAAAGGCAGAAAAATACCTTTCCATGCAGGCCCAGTTTCCGTCTGAATAAAGTCGTCGATGTGCTGGAGCAGTTCCTGCAGAGAGCTGGACTGTCTGCTCTGATGTGGGAAGTCTGCAAACAACAAACACAAGCTGGCCCTTCAGTGCTACAGGAGGCTATCCTCAATAAGGTGGCCTGTCTCCCTGATCACCTAGGCAACAAGCTCCAGGAAGAAAACCGGCCAGTCTTCTTCCCCCAAAACTACTTCCCACTGCTTGGTTTGGAGATGGTCCAGGTGCTTGAGAGGATCTCTGATTCACTGCGAGGTGAGATTTCACAGGATCTGCTGCTGCTGCACTGACAGGCCGTGGCTAAGAATAACAAGTATTTAAAACCATTTCTGAAATTAGGGGAGGGCGGAGGGAAGGGAAGGGAACCCTTAATGAAATCTGCAAGACTTGCCACTGCTTCCTCCCAAGTTTAGCCAAACGACAGGCTTTCCCACAACCTTTTGGAAACAATAGCTAAGGAGGTTTCAGAAAATATAAAGGGGCCAGACTTTGCCTCTTGTCTTCCAAATAAAGCAGTTAACAGGTGAAACTGCATGGCTGGTCTCAATCCAAGCAATGCATAGCTGAAGACCAGATTGCTGTCCTCAGCCGGGTACATAGTTACAGAAACAGGGGAAGGATCCTAGCTAGTGACCGTTGAATAGAGATAGAGGACCAAATAATGTCCTCCCTTAGTCTTTTAAAATGGAAGCAAAAGGAACCCAACACAAAAGTTAGGGGGAGTAGCCTCTCCCCATTTGACTGCCTGTAATTTTAGCACTAGACAAAGCAATAGTTTTATATCATGAACCTACATTGGTATAGTAGGAGTATGAAAATACTTTTGAGGTTTTTGTTTTTTCCAGAATTCTTAGTTGTGGATAATTTTTTGTCTAGCTACTGCTTGATGAAGAGCTCTGTGAAGACCAAACTTACAAACTGAACTTGGTCCAATAAACTATATTTGTATTTGGTGCCAACACAGTGATCACAGCTATCAAACTACATTGTTACTTAAAATAATAATCTGACACCCGTATATCTTTAGGTGCATGTGAATACTTAAAGGTTTTGTGTGTGTGTGTGTGCAGTCCAACCAAAATAAAGCACTTTGAAATCCCATTGTTGTCAGTATGAGTCTTAGGCCTGGATAATTAAAATCTTTTGCAGGTATACAGTAGTTTATTGATTTATATTGTGCCAGTGATACAGATGGTGCTTTGCATCTATCTCAGGGTACACTGACCAGCCGTGGCTCTCTGGAATTTTTGATGAGGAACTTTCCCTGCACCCCTGGAGGGGGTGGGCCTTAGTGGGTTGCTGTGTAATCAGCTGGGTCTGTGGTCATTCATGATCTCGCAGAAATGGATTAGTCTTCCTAGCCTTGAAAGGAAGGCCAACCTATTTTGTGCAGAGCTCGCTTCTCTCAAACCTCATAACGAGGCTTTCATTGAGTAGTGAGTTTTATTCTTCTGAAAGGACTTTGTCATCCTCACTTGCATAGACCCACTTTTCATTCTTCATGTTTAGCTCACTAACAATTTGTTCTGGGTGTAAGCTTTATCTGAAAAAGTGTGCATGCACACGACAGCTTATACCTAGAACAAACTTAGCTGGTCTCTAAGGTGCTACTGGACAATTTTTTTATACATAGCTCCAGGTTATTGACTTCCCCTGAGGACTTCCACTTCGTGGAAGCTTTGCAGCTGGAGCTTCAGTCTCAGTTCTGTGATCTGACAGATCCATCGACTAATGTGGCTTTTCCTGTATTCCAGGTGGCTTGGATTGCTCAATCTCTTTTGTGTCCCAGGTGCTAGGGAAGGTATGCATGCATGGAAGACAAAGTGAGTGCTCTTTAAAGCTTGCAGTAAGCCATAACTTCCTTTCAACATGTCTGCTTTCAAAGCTGCTTTCTCTCTGCTCTGTCACTGGTTGAATCAAACTGCAGCGATTGATTATCACTTGATGTAATGATGCTTCAAAGAACTCCTATGTAGGCTGGTTAGAGTGTTGCAGTTGGTAGTGTGGTTCATATGAACATTTGAAGCAGCTTTATGCTGAGTCAGACCATTGGTCGATCTAGCTGTGCCTAGCAATCTGTCAGCAGCACTCCAAGGTCTCAGGCAGATTTTCCTCCTGCAGTCCTGTTACCTGAACTGAAGTTGCCGGGGATTGGACTTGAGACCTTATGAGTACAGAGCCTGTGCCCTACAACTGCTTTATGCACCAAGTCCCCAAGCTTGGCATTTCGCAGGAGCTCATTTCACAAAAAACAGTCACACTCATTCTGAATATTTAAGTGTATGTGCCTAATGAAGTGTAAGAAATTACACCATATCGTAAAAAGTATTTAGCCTCTAGAGTTACAACTCTATGAAGATTATTGTCTTATGAGGAGGCTGGAGTCTCTGGAACCTGGAAATATTAAGCAACTTGATAATAGTGTTAGTTAATAATAACAACAAATGATGATTTTGGGCCACTGAGAATTCCAAGGGTTAATTCACGGAGAGCTTTTAGCTTTTCCAGATAACTTGATTTACTGTTCCTGCTGACTTGCCCTCTTTTCCCTGCACCCCCACCCCATGGCCTGTGAAGTCATTGGGTGCTCTTGCATATCACAATAAACCACGTGAGGAAGAGACAAGGAAAGTCAGCTGGAATCCATAATCAAGTTACCTGGTAAAGCTAAACCATGGTTTATTGTGGCGTGCAGGAGCTGCAGTGAACCTTGGGTTCATGTGGTTCCTTCCCCCAGACTGGAGGTTAGCCACCTCTGCGATGATGAATTCTTCCAAACTATCTAACCAATAAATGGCCCGGACAGCCAGGCAGGTGGCCTGGAAGAGGAACTGGATGCTGGATAAACAGGGAGCATTGGTTTGATAACCAATTTTTCTTTCGTATTCTATGTCGCTCTTTAAATGACTTGATCTCAACAGACATGTTGAACACTTAAGACTGAGCACTGCTTAAGAAAAGGCAGCTGTTATCGCTTTTTCAGCCACTAGGAGGCAGACTTTTAAAGAACAATGCAATGGAAGGAATATATAATGCCACGGTTTACAGTGGCGAAGAACAATGTTATATGATGTGTGAAGGGCATTCTTATTAAAATGTTTTTAAAAGCTCTTCTTCTCGAAGAACAGCAGGAAAGATCCCCCTCTTCCCACCACCCACATTATCTTAACTATTGGCCAAAAAAATAAATAAATAAGGTAAAGTAAAAAGGATGTTTGTTCTTCCCTTTCTGATTTCAAAGCAACTCCTTCTCTTCTTCTTTTGGGATGCAGAAGAAATCCTGAACGTGCTGGTGCCCCAGCTGACGGATCGTACCCAGTCTGACTGCATCTGGCAGAGGATATGCTGGCGACTGGTGGAGAGTGTGCCGGATCGCTGGGTGGAACCTGTCGTCTGCGGCTTTGTTCAGGCAGCAGCAGGGTAAGCAGCCAAACCTCTTCGTGGAACGATGGGAGCATGTCATGCCTCTTTGTAGCCTTGCAGCAGTTGAAAATGGTTCTCTCTGCACTACAAATTAGATTTCCTTTCAGCCTGCTCAGCTGTTGAAGTTTGGAAAGGAGGAAGGCTTATTTATTTCATTTATTTATTTGTATGTCTCCTCATAAAACACAGCCCTTTGGGCAGCTTACAATAAATGACTCTTTAAAACAATCTGAATATAAGACCGTTAAAATATAAACTGAAATAACTACAAGAAAAACACAGGTCATAGCATCTCCAAGATGTAAAACACAGACTTAAAAACTGGAGAGAACCTGGCAATATAAGTTGTTTAGGTGGCCTGGGTAACGAGAGAGGTCTCTACCTGGCACTGAAAAGTCGACAGGGATGACACCAGGCAAGCCTTCCTGGGAAGGGAGTTCCATTACTAGGTGCCAGTACCAAAAAGGCCTTCTCTCTGGTGGTTGTCCATCTCTCTTTATTCAGTGGGAGCACCCCAATACAGCACCTGAAAAGTAGCTTAAAAGTTTGGTTAGGCAGAGGCTGGTCTTTCAGACATATTTGATTTGAGCAGAGAGACACCTCCCTTGCTTTTATCTGCCCTTATAGGACGGGAACTTGAATATTGCTTATCATGCTTTGCCAATACCTTCCAGACTCTGGTTGTGAATCATCTAGTCTTGTGATGCAGTTGCGATTTTAAAACAGCACCGATTTAGAAAAAAGACACTCATGGTTGAAATGTTGCTTTGTCTGTATTGCTAGACCTGCCGTGCTGTCACGATTGTTGGGGAATTTGGTTGTCAAAAGCAAGAAGGCTCAATTTGTGATGACCCAGAAGATGCTGCTGCTTCAGTATAGCTATCCGGTGAGAGTCCTTGGATGTCATTAATCAGGAGGCAAGCATGTTTGTTGGGATGGCATTATATGCTATGTCTAAGATGGGTGACCTGTGTTTTTACAAGTTGTGATGTTGCGGTGCTTGTGCTCTTGGACTTGCAAGTACAAGTTTCAGGGTGCCCCTTCTGAGGCAGGTTTGGGGAAACGTGGGCCAGCAGCATCAGGAGGACATCACATTGGCTAACCCTGGTTTAAGGAAATAACCCTGCCATCCTGCTTTCTGACCGTAAACCTGTAAATTGCATGCACTGCTTTTCTTTTCTTTTCTTTTAATTTTCTTTTACAATATCAACACAATGCATATTGTATTGGTATACTGAGCATATTTGTAAATTTTACAATTACAACAAATTGGTCCACTATGAACATTCATTGTCAAGCTCATATTCCCATATAATGACCTGAACAGTAGGTCACCCGGTTTGCTTTATAGTTCATAGCTTACCGGAAGATATTGAGAGTGTTCCTTTCTCAAAGGGTCTGCCGTGATTTCCGTTGTTTGTCATGCGTATGAGCTCTGTGGTTTCATTAATACAGACTATGGTGCTCCAGAACCTCCTTGGATATCTAGCCCTGGACAACATGCGGCGTCTCTTACTAATCAAGGTAAGCAGGGTGACGGTTAGCAAAATATATTTCTATATATGTGTGAGAGAGATAACATGCAACTTGGTAGAGTTCATAGGAGTACCTTCCCAGCCCTGTTCTATATAATGTAATAAAAACACATCAGAACTAACTTAGAATGAAAGAGGAGTGACCCCAGAGCCACTGATCTTGCCAGCCTGTGTTTCACTCCTTTTCCGTGTGCTAACAAACTAAAGGTTTAAAAGTGAGATAAATGGGTGGTCATTTCAGAGTGGCCCTTCTCTGTCAGTGGATGAGATCTTTTCATAAGGTTGGCTCTCCCACTCATCACAAGATGCTGAATATCCTGTGCGAGAGAGGATTTTCTAGTTCTGGGGAATATTAGATGTTGATGGAGCACCATTGCACTGAAACCAAGTTGGGTTCTCCATCCTCACCTCTTCTGGTTTAGCTTGCTAGGGTGGGAAGAGGAGGCGATAATCACTAACCGACTGAAAAAGTTGGTGGGATTGCAGATGCAGCCATGTGTTCCTTCCAGCAGATTGATGAGAATGTTGTGTTTTGGCTGCTCCATCTGGAGGGCAGGGGGGTTGTAGCTGGTACTGTTGCAAAGAAAGACACACACACACACCTTTCTCCCAAGACATCCTGAGCCCAAGGAGCAAGGTCTACACACACTGGTGGGACTGTCTCCCTGGAGCCCAACCCTTGAGAGGAGGCCCCGGGTGGCAATTCAGCCCAGATATGCAGGGCTAAGCTTTCTTAGTAAAGCACCAGGGCAGATGATCCTGAGACATTGAGAGTTAGTGCCTTGACTAAGAGGTTCTGTACAACTTACTCCTCCTTGACCCTGCTGGTAATTGGGGAGTCTTTACACCCCCAAATTTTGCTTCTGGATACAAAGGTGATGACGAGAGATCTTAACCAAGCCTTTAAGAGGCATAGGTCTGACTCCAGCAGAAGACTTTCTCATACAAAGTGGAATTGGGTTCATTGGCACTTAACTGTGAAGGTGCCTCCTCTGGTGGATGAAGGGAGTCGGTCACTGCTGGGTTATTATGCTAAGAGGCCCCAAAAGGAGGCTTGTGGGGACAGGGGCAGAATGACACGTTGAACCCGACACTCAGGCTTCTAACACAGGTTTTGAAAGAGCTGCTGGAGACCTGGGGAAGCAGCACTGCTGTGAAGCACTCCCCAGTGGAGCAGCAGCTGTACATCAGCAAGGCCATTTTGATCTGCCTCTCTCATCTGAAAGAAGCAGAAATACTGAACGACAGACAAGGTAAGGGAGAGAGAAAAGGACCAAGCTGGCATCTTGGGCCTCTGGGCCTCAAAATCTTCATGGTGGAATCTGGGTGACTACCTTGGGAGATTCTCACAGGGTGGCTGCAGCAATTGGTTGTATCCAGTGCCAGTCTTATTCAGAGTATACTTATTGAAATGAATAAGCCTAAGGTTGCCCTGTTCATTCTCTTCAGTGGGACTATTCTGCACAGGACCACCATTGGATAGAACCTATTATCTTGGTGTGAATGTCATAAAACTGCAGTTTATTGAGATGTGGTGAGATCAGTAGGATGTCTTGCCAATAGAGATCAACTGAGAAGTAACCCAACATAGGGTGTGATAGTCTATCTGTGGCAGCCTTCCCTAACCTTGAGACCTCCAGATGTTTTTGGCCTACAACTCCCATCAGACCCACCTAGCATGTGTGTGCTGGCTGGGGCTGATGGGAGTTGTAGGCCAAAGTATCCGAAGGGCAGTAGGTTGTTGAAGGATGTTCATGGGATGGTCACGTGCTTTGAGCTTGGAGTACTGGTGCAGAGTGTTGCTTATGATAAGTTATTAGTGATGGAAGATCACAGGCCTGTTAAGGATTTTAATTTTGACCCACGGGCAGAAACAGGTCTTTATCTGTGGAACATTGTGCAAATCAACCAGTATGTACTGTGGATCAGTATCCAGCTGGGCTCTCCTGTCTTGTAATGTATTCAAGGTTCAAGAAAAGGTACCATAGACATTGTTGAGTCTATGGAAAAGGAGAAAAGAAATGGATCTCATACTATTATGTTGCATTGTATACTTCTTAAATATACAATGAAAATTCTTTATTTTTCTGTAAAAAACCAAAAGACTAGCACATTTATTATGAGTCTGCCTCATTAGAACCATCATTCTTCGCAGTCCATAAAATGTTTGGAAGTAATACATTTTGTAGCCATTAAAGTGTTTTGTTTCTGTTTTAACCTGTGTTTAGCTGGCTATTCATTTGAGTAGTGTACCCGCACCGCTAAAAGAAGAAGAAAAGGAAAGCAAAGGAAAGGAAAGGTCATCACTGTCTTCTTCTGCTTGCATTGGAAAGCCATAGCAGATGGTTCAAAAGATGCCAAAATATATATTTGCCCCATTGTGGAAAGCACAACACCTGCTTATCAGGTTTTAAATATGTCAGAGTTGGCTATTGTGCTTTTTGCTGAATTTCCCTGGTCACCTTCTGCTTATCCTTCCAGAGCTACTCACAGTCATGATGGAAGGGATGAAGTGTCACCTGGACAGCAACTTGCCAAAGATCCGCCATATGGGGATGGTTGTGGCCGAGTGCGTCAGTGCCAGGGTAATGCCTGAAGGCCCCGCTCTGAAATTTCAGGTGAGACAGCCAAGTGAACTTTCTGCAGTGTTCGGTTGTGGCAGGGAAAAAATCCGTTAAACATGCTAGTGGAATATACCTTTGGTATTGTGTCCCAGCTTCTGTCATTTAAAATTGTTGTGTGTATATGTTTGTGTGTGTGTGACAGAGAGAATGGTTCTGTTTAAATATAATGGGAAATCAGGATTTCCCACCATGTGAACAAGTCTGTAGGAGCCTTTGCCTCTCGGGAGGAGAGCGCAAACTTTTGCTTCTGCTTTTAGAAAGGCAACATCTCCTTGTTAGGTCCAAACTTTGTTTGTTTGTTTGTTTGTTTGTTTTGTTAGGTCCAAACTTGGGGGACTGGTTTGCAAGACTGTGGCTCCAGATCCTGGATTTTTTTTCTGAAACCACAGTTGAAACAAACCATGGTCTTTCAAATCAGGTTGTAATGGGCAACTGTGGATTGTTTCAAAAATGGAAGCAAAACCTTATGTCTCGTTGTGGTTGTACAAGAGACTTGGAGGGAAAGTATGCAAGTGTGAGGCTTGTTCATTCATTTAGCAGGAAACTGGGGGTTCCTGTTATGTCTGAATCCAACCAACATTTAGTCGAGTCTGGCCTTGCTTTTAAGCAGGCACCTGTCTCTTGTTACAAACCTTGCGGGTCAACCTGTTTCAACCATTTTCTGAGGTGAAACAACAAGCGCCATCCCAAGAATGGACTTAGTAAATCAAATCACGGCTGCCACTTGCCTTTATGCAAGAGCCAACCTGTGTACTAGTCCTCTTATTCTATCTTAATGTTTTGCTTTGTTCTCAATGTGTTAGTATGAAGAAGATGATGAGATCAGAGATTTAAAGACCTTGCTGATTCAGAGGCCAGAGCAGATTCCTGAGAGTGATTCCCAGAGCATTGGGTAAGTTTTTTAGACTCCTTCAGCTTCAACTTGCACTGCCTGCTTCTTGTCATTGTTTTCTCTGCTGGAGACTTTGGCCTACTTAACACATAAAGCTAAACCATAGTCAAAACTAATCTGTGTTAATTTGTGTGGTGCTAAAATACACTTTGTTGAATAAGCCATGATTATAAACTGGTTTGATCTAACCTTGTTTCAACAAAGCATGGTTTAGGCTAACCACAGTTTGTTCCTTTCAAATGTAATCATAAACTGTGTTTGATTTAAAATAGGAAGCAGGTGTTCCCAGACCTCTCACCATGGCTATGCCAGAGGAGGGGAATAAAGGGAAAGATCACGTGAGCCAAGAAGCTCTCTGCTGCACTAAAACATGATAGCTAAAAACTAAAGCATTCTGTGCAAATGGGATCTTCTATCTACATAACAGTTTTCTTATTTCTTTGTGGAGTTTCAGGACATAACTTCTGACGTTTTTAGAACCCAGGCTAATTAGCAGCATGTTTGTATAATAGTTATGTTTTCACCTGCTGTTGCACCACTTTCCTATTATCAGCATAAGTAAGACTTTCCCCTCAGTTGGTAGGAACTTTTCTTCTTCTTTTTTTGCTGCTGCAAGGAACAGCAGACCAGCCGTGACACCAGGCACTGTTCTCAAACCCAGTGTGAAACCACAGCCAAGTGCTTCTGAAGGATTGGACCAGGAGGATGACTCTGAGCTTGATAGGTATGTGCCAAATGTTGTTGCCAAGCAAGAAGATAGATATGATGTAGGATCTTCACACTGTGTGCATGAATCGAAGCTCATTTGAGGAAGAATTTAAATTTGTTTCTTTTTCAGCGATGATGACCTTGTTCCGTATGACATGTCAGAGGACAAAGAACTGAAGAAGACCAAGGCTCCCACCTACATCCGAGACTGTATTGAAAGTAAGTGATAAGGGATAAGACTGTATGAAGTCCATAGCATTGCTCACATGACACACTAAACCATAGTTAGCATGATAAGAGCAAGTAAGAATGAGCCGCAGTGAGCCATGGGCCTTCAGACTTCCCCTTCCCCTCCCCTCCTCTCATTTGACCAGGAGAAACAATTTGGAAGCATTTGTTTCCACTTTTGCTTAACTGCATTGTCCAGACCAGCAAACTGACTGACACCAACTGGATAGTTTCGATCAAGCAAACTTCAAACCATAGTTACTGAAGCTGGCTTGTTTAAACTAACCATAGTTAAAATTAACCACTGTTTCTGGTCTGTACAGCATAGCAAGCTGTGGTTAATCAAATACGGAAGCAAAAGCTTTGGAACTTCTTGGAGGAAGAAAGGAAGTGTGCCATGCGGCTTTATCATGGTTGTTCAAGTTGTGCAAGCCTATGGTTTAGTGTGACATGTGAACTAGCTTTCTGGGATGTTTTGTTTGTTTCTATCCCACCTTTCATCCAAGAAACTGAGGACGCGGCAGTGGCTCTCAACATGTGTTGTGTTTCCTGGTTGAAGTAAACACATTTATTGCCCGTGAAACATCCTGTGGCTTTTCTGTTGGGCTGACACATTCTATGCCTTATTCAGAGCCTCCTGCACTTCTTTGCTATCTTCTGTCTCCAAAACTAGGGCAAGTCAACATGGTGCCTAACTGATGGGGCTGGACTCCAATTGCCATCATTCCCTAACCATCGCTCATGGGCTGATGGCTGTTGGAGTTAAGGAAATTTTGGAAGGCACTTCAGTGGCTACTTTTGTCCCAGAGCTATCTATGAAAGACTGCCACAATTATTTGCAAACCCAAATCTTTCAGTTTAAAGCATATGATTACATGAACTTTCTGCGTAACATATATTCCTGGTACAGCACTAACTTGACTGGACAACTGGGAAGTGAAATGCAAGCTTCCTTTTCCTCTTTCCTTTCTCTCAGTCCTGACTGGTCCCGAAGATCTGGACAAGTATGAAGCCACAATGAGCACCCTGGAGACTTTGATCCGAAGGAATGTGGCAGCTGCACGAGAAGTAAATGTGACCTGTGCCTCCTGGTTTTTGGTTTGATCTTGATTCAGCTTTAGAGATAACCCATGAGAACTTGTTGGGGCTCAGGGGCTTGCCCTTGATGAGTGAGAAATACAGGAGGGTGGTCCCCTTTGCCATTGGAAGGCAATGACAGTTCTCTGTAGTTCTGGTGGCGGCAGTTGACCTCTTTGTTGTCCAAGGCAAAATAGCATATTTGGGGTGTGAGGGGGGAGGCACAGTTAGGACTTTAGATGATCTCCAGTTGCTCTGCACATACACTGAAGCTCCTTGGCAGGATGATCAATCTAGGCAACCTTGGAGACCTCTTGAACACCCAACGTAGGGTGTCATGGTGGCAGCAGGAGAGGGGGACTGTCATCTCCTTCCTGACCCCTGCAAACTTTTTATTACATTCGATGAGACCAGCTGACTCTCAACATAACCTGCCTGAAAAATCAAGCCTCTTGAATGGCTGAGACTTCAGAACACAGACACATACACTCTTTGGTATTTTTGTGCAGGTGAGCGTGGAACTGGCAAAGGTCCTGCTGCATCTAGACGAGAAGAGCTACATAGAAGGCTTTGTGGGGCTTCGTCAAGGCGCTCTGGTGGCCATCGCTGTCACAGACCCAACACCAGTGAGTCCTTGTGCTGTCTTTGGTTCTGACTGCAGGGGCTGAGGATCTGCAGCTGGCCTTTCTTAGCCGGGCTTGGAGAGGGCCATTTGAGAAGCTAGCTAAGGGTCTGGTAAGACGAGGAGATTGGTAAGGTGGCACTAGGTGGACAGGGAAAGCATCTTGCTAGGAAGGAGAAGGAAAGCCATGGGCGGAAGCACTGGAACAGGAGCGGTCTGTTCCTCTGCCCTCTTTCCTCTGCCCCTAGTTTGCCAAATTCATGGGGCAGCTTGTTAAGACTAAGGAGCCACAGAACAGCTCTAAACTCACCTTTGTTTCCTGTCGCCTAGGTGGCCCAATTTCTGACCTCTGAGTTCTACTCCCTGAACTATAGCCTCCGCCAGCGCATGGACATCCTGGATGTAAGTGGCCCTTTTCCAGCATATTATAAGCAAGTCTTGCAAGAGGTAGTGTTGCATTGCAGCTAAGAGACTGACCTGTCGGAAGCTCCCCAGTTCATCCCTCACCTCTGTCATGAAGTTGTGTACATGTGAAGTTCTGACTCCCGCATCCCTTATTTTGCTATTGTAAATGGTTTATTGTAGTTTGAACGATGCTCTGTGTTTTATATTTGCTGTCCTTGTGAAGCGAGTGGGATGCACTGTCAGGCTAGAAGTGCCTGACAGCCTCTTGTCTATTCACTCAGGTGCTGGCCAGAGCAGCCCAGGAACTCTCTCAGCCCTTTTCTCCTAAAGCAAAGCAGCTTCCTAGTCTGAAACAGCCCAGCATCCAGATCCTGGCTAGCAACAGCTCTTCTCCGGACTGGCAAAAAGTTGTGGATGAAAGGATCCGAAGCAAGACCAGAAGGTTTGCAAAGGTGAAGCCAGGAAATGCAAAACTGCCTTGAGCTGCAGCAGGGGCACATCAGTGCAGACAGACGAGCTGGTCTTGTATTCAAGGGCTTAAGGGTCTCCCACTCCATCCAAAAATATGCTTTTCTGTTTAGTTCAGGCTTCCCAAACTTCTGGTAATGGGAGGGACCATACATTCACCTACCCATGTGGAGCGGAGTTCTCTCTTTGTTCTGAAGGCCTTCATAGAATCTTCCTTTACTCAGCCCAGGAGAGACAGCAGCCCATAATGTTATTAGGGTCTTGTTTGATCGGCTCTCCTCAGCTTTCAACCCCCACCCTCCATGTCTATAAGTTACAGACCTGTTCTGGCCTGTCCTGGATCTCTCCTGATAGGACTACATTGGTGGAAGCACCTTGAGAGTTCTATCCCTGATCTGGTCAAAGTAACAATTAACAATTATATTAACTCATGTGACCTGTGGCTTCTTCTGAACCACTACTCCAGGATACAGACTGTTTGCCTTAAAGAGCCAGTCAACACAGCAATGAAACGCTTAGCATACTTTTTGTTTCAAAAGCACATCTTGTTCCAGGAAAAGAAAAGCTATAGCATATTCTTATTTGCATCCTGGGATGGGCCTCCTGCCTCTGACGGTCATCTCAAGAGAGGACAACTTTTCAGTCCTACCTCCCGTCTTTTATTGCCTCCATATTTCCCTCCCACGGATCTGTGCCATAGAAAGTGATGCAGTACAATCACATTCCACAATTTGGTCCTGCCCTCCACCACCAAACATCACACCCCCCCCGACATCACTTGTTTTTGAGTTAAGCTGATACCACCTGAAATTCAGAAATAGATGTACTTTCCCTGTCTGTGGCTGAACTTGGTCATAAGATGTTGCATTGCTAACCACAAAGGTGCTTAAGCATTTCAAAGGAAACTTCCCTTTTCTTACTTATGGGCAAATGGCAACACATTTCATGTTTTAGACACCAGTGCCCTTTAAAACTGATGCTAAGCTGATTAACTATGTTTCCAAGTAATCAAAGCATTACCGTGGATCTGGATTGGCATATCTGAAATTCATAGAATCATAGAATTGAGTCTATGAGTCCTACAATGGACTAAGAGTCCTACAATGATCCCTCACAAGGAAAGCAGATTGGTCTGTTTAAGGGAGAGTGGAACAAAACATTGCATCCATGAAGCCTCTTCTGGGGTCTTCGTCAAGTCTCACTTGCTAGTGACGGTTCTCCTGCCCGACCTTTCACTTTGTTTGGAACAGGGCCAGTCCCGAGCAAAGCCACCATCTGCCCCCAACAGATTTGGTCCAGTTGCTGGTCATTTCTTTTTCCCGCTGCTTCGGAACTTTGACAGGTGAGGCCATTTGCATTTTCACGTCCCTAGGGCTGTGTTGTGTTATCAGAGGCGTGCATGGAATACATTTTGAATATCTCCTGCAACAGCACCCATTATATTCATGGCTGAAATTTATCTCATTGCAGAAAAAGTAAGCTAGCAATCAGCCAGGTGTGTGATTCAGGTTTGGTAGGTGCTGGGCTGTGTGTCTGTAATTCCATGTTAATAAATGCACCAGGCATTTATATTTAAACAAACAAGTAGTTTAATTTAAACAGAGTACAGGACTTTTTATTTTGCCACTCCCAACAGCTCCAAGAGCCAAAACAGTCCAAACTCTTTAAAGAGACTAAACTGTAGTTCACCTTTTCATTTGCAGGACTGCTGCAGCAAAAATGTCCAAAGGGTGCCTTTGCACCCAGGTCCTTGGCTCCTTTTGGAATTGCTGCATGTCTGTTCTTGCTCAGCTTCTGAAAAAGAAGGCTCTGCCTTGGCTCCTGGAATTCGGTTCTTTTTAGCAATAGCAGAGGGTGCCTGATGGAGAACAAGTGTTCTCAGCTTTTTGTAAACAGCAATTATGATAGGAGCTGAGAGCTGCAGTTTAAGGCTTGCTGCTGCTTCTCCTTCTCTTTCATCTTAATAATAATAATAATAATAATATTTTAACAAATAGAACAAATTGCTGTCCCAGGAAAACGTGTATCTCAGGTGTCAGAAGTGTGTCTTCACACAAAGGAAACCAATGAAGGTTCTATATATACACCTGGGGGGGGGGAGAATTCCCCAACCTAGGAGCTGCCACAGAGAACGCCCTCTCCCACCTGGACCAACTCCCTTCCCAAAACTTTTGAAGGCAGTGGAACTACCAAGTGGAGCCAGTTAGAACATTCTCCCTCTCTCTTTTCCAGGCCACTGACCACCTTTGACCTTTTGGGAGATGATCACCTGGTTTTGGCCCGGCTGACACACACCCTGGCAATTCTGATGTACTTCGCTGTCAACACTGTGGTGAGGATACTAGATAGGCCCTTCCAAAGTACCTGAGAAGTACACAGTTGCCTGTGTTTGGCTTTTGACATGCTGTGGCATCCCATCTTTTGACAAAGGGAGCCAGTGAACATTTGCTTTTTTGGACAGGATGTGAGGAGGTGAAGCATCTACACATGGTGTATGCAGGGAGTTTTTGAAACTCTGTGTTCTGATTTTGGCTCTGAATTAGTAGAGACCCTTTGGTTTCAGGGCAGAAGAAGCTGCTCACCTCTCCATGCTTCACTCTGTAATTACCACTGGCTCTGGGAGTTTGCTTCCCTCTGCCCCTCTAAAATCAGGGTGGGAAAGTTGTGGCCTTCCAGATGTTGCTGGACTGTAGCTTCTATCTTCCCCGACCACTAGCCATGCTTGCTGGGGCTGGGAGCATTGGAGGGCCACAGCTTCCCTGCCCCAACTCCAAAAGCCAGGTGCTCTCAGGATTCTGCATAAGCTGCTTGGTTTCAGAACTGTAGCAATAAACCAGCAGACCTAGCGAATGAAGGTGGGTGGAATGTCCACTCTCGACACAGCTCTCGGTCACTGTTGCCTTCCCGCTCTTCAAGCACTAACATACCCGATGGCCTCCCAAGATTGAATCCTTTATCTTTGATTGGGTCATGTCAGGGGATGGTTAGCTGCTTGTGCTTAAAATTGTGCCCCTTCAGAGTTTGTGCGACCCCACAAACCTCTGTGTGTGACAGAGCTCCTCAGACATGTCTGCTCTAGTCACTAGTAGAGTCTGACAGTGGCTGTCTGCGGAAGCGCTTCCAGCAAAGAAGTTCCTTAACGGAAACGCGTCTCCTGGACTCACGACGTGGCAGCTTCCGGCGCAGCATGGGTCTCCCTGCAGTTGCTTCTGACACCTCTTCACCAATTAGTAGATGCCTCCATCTCCGGAAGGCCTCATAAATCGCAAGAAGTTCCCGGTCGTGCACCGTGTAGTTTCTCTCAGATTTGTTCAGCTTTCGCGAAAAGAAGGCACACGGTCGCCACTCTGACCCCTCCTTCCCCGGCTGCAGAAGAAGCACCGCCCCTATGGCTCTGTCCGAAGCGTCTGTTTCGACCCTCAGCTTTTTTTGTAAATCCACATGTAGAAGTTGTTCGTCAGAGGCGAAGGCCCTTTTCAGTTCCTCAAACGCTCGCTCCGCCTCCCCCGTCCAAACAAACTTCTTTTTGCTGCTGAGACAGTCCGTGATGGGCGCCGTCAAGTGGGCGAAGTTTCGGATGAACTTACGATAAAATTTTCCAAACCCTAGGAACCTCTGCACATCCTTCTTGGTCTTGGGTGTTTTCCATTCCAGCACCGCTTGAACCTTGCCGGGGTCCATGGCCAACCCCTTGTCTGACAAGCGGTACCCCAGGAATTCCACCTCCTTGGTATGAAACTGACACTTTTCCAGTTTCACCCACAGTCTGTTGGCTTGCAGTCTGCTCAACACTTCTCTGACGTCTCTCACATGTTGCTCCTCATTCTCCGAATACACCAACACGTCATCTAAGAAGGCCACGCAATTCTTGTAGAGCAAAGGCCCCAGTACATGGTTCATAAAGGCTTGAAAACACGCGGAGCCTGTTTGTAATCCAAAAGGCATAACGAGGTATTCAAATGCCCCCAAAGGGGTGAACATGGTGGTCTTCCATTCATCCCCTTTCCTTATACGTATCAGGTTGTACGCCCCCCTTAGGTCCAGCTTTGTAAAAATCTTTCCTTTTCGCACCCTGGTCAAAATATCATCAATCCTGGGCATAGGAAAAGCCGCCGGCTCTGTCACTGCATTTAGGGCCCGAAAGTCACATACCAGCCTCGGCTTGTCCGTGTTTTTTTTATCCACAAAAAACACTGGGCTACCCCCCGCTGCCTTGGACTCTCTGATGAAGCCTCTCTTCAGGTTCTTGTCAATGAACGCTCGCAACTCCTGCATCTCCCTGTCTGACATGGCATACAACTTGCCTACAGGAAGCTGTGCTCCAGGGAGTAAATTGATCTGGCAATCAAAGGGCCTATGCGGGGGTAGTTGGTCCGCTTCCTTCTCGCTGAACACGTCGCTGAGATCAGCATACTGTGGTGGCACCTTCCCCTTCTCCATCACTTCCGTCCCTGCTAGGGTGGCTTGGGCCCCTGCTGACCCCTTTTCCGCCCTGCAGTGTTCTAAGCAGTGTGCGGAACCGAAGGAAACCACTCTTTGATGCCAGCCCACCAGCGGATCATGTAGGGCTAGCCAGCTCATTCCCAAAATAATGGGAGCGCCTCCCAAGGTGGCCACATTAAACGCTATCAGTTCTGTGTGCCTTGCCACCCTCATTATCATTGGGACGGTCTGCAAGCTGACGCCTCCTCCCAACAGTTCCCTGCCATCAATCGTGGTCACCTGCAGGGGGTTGCTTAAAGGGATAGTCTGTATCTGGTGTTCAGCAGCAAACTCCTTGCTCATGAAATTGCAGGAGCTGCCTGAGTCCAACAGCGCCTTTATTTTTAGGGGGTGTCCATTTTGCAGCTCTAGCGACACTTCAATCACTAGAGCAGGTCGAGGAGCTTCTGGCACTGGCACTTGGGGAAGGGGCACTTTCACTGCTCTTTGGCCTGGCTGCAGTGCCCTGCTGGCAACCAGGCGTTGGCTTTTACCTGCTCCGTTTCTCCCTGCTCTTCCCCCTCAACAGCTCCCACCATCCCTTGCCATTCCTTCCTCTGGGGGCAGACTCTGGCAAAGTGGCCTGGCTGTTGGCAGAGATAGCATTTCCGGGCTCCCTTTCCCTCCTTCTTCTCCCCCTCACTGGGCTTTGAAACTGCGCGCGCGCGGGCTGTTCCGATTTCCATCGGCTCTGCCGGCGGGAAAGCTGGCTCAGGAATGTCTGGAATGCGTAACTCCTTCCAACGTTCCCCTCTCCCTTCCCGCCTCTCCAAGGCTCTTGCCTCCTGGCGCGCTCCAATGGTCAGCGCAGATTTGGTCAGCTGATCCATAGACACCGCCCTGGGGCTCCTGGCCAGCTCGTCTTTCACAGCTGAAGAAAGACCTTCTTCAAATAGCATCTGAATGGGTGCCGCCGATAAATCCCACCCCAATCTGTGAATCAGCATGGTAAATTCAGTCCAGTACTCACGGACAGATCTGCTTCCCTGCTTGCAAGCCATTAGCTGTCTGCGTACCAACCCTTCCTCAATATCGCTGGAAAACATGATATCCATTGCACGAAAGAATTTCATAGTGTCCTTTAGGATATCGTTGTGCGTTGCCATCAGGGGTCGAACCCAGTCCCGCGCCCCCTTCTCAAGATGCCCAATTACGAACGCAACTCGCGATTCCTCATCAGGGAACTCATCAAACTGCACATTCAGAGCATATTGCATCTCAGTCCTAAAGGCATGGTAATCCTTGGGGTCCCCCCCAAACTTCTGCACCAATCCTGGTACCTTTCTGGGGAACTGAGTGGTTCTCCCCTTTTTGTCAGCATCCTGAGCCCTTCTCTCCTCGAGCCTCGCCGTCTGCAGCGCAAGTTGGACCTCCAGAGCTTGATACCTTTCTTCCAAGCTTGGACCAGCTCCAACCCCTGCGTCTCCGGTTCCGACTGGGTTGCTCATGATGCTTTCTCCTGCACAGGCAGCGTACAGAGACTGTCAGACTGCTGTCAGGGGATGGTTAGCTGCTTGTGCTTAAAATTGTGCCCCTTCAGAGTTTGTGCGACCCCACAAACCTCTGTGTGTGACAGAGCTCCTCAGACATGTCTGCTCTAGTCACTAGTAGAGTCTGACAGTGGCTGTCTGCGGAAGCGCTTCCAGCAAAGAAGTTCCTTAACGGAAACGCGTCTCCTGGACTCACGACGTGGCAGCTTCCGGCGCAGCATGGGTCTCCCTGCAGTTGCTTCTGACACCTCCCCGCTATTTTCGCTCGAAGTGTCTCTCACCCCTTTCTCTCCCCTGCTGCTTCCTGCCTGGGCTGCTGCGTCTCTCTCAGCATTACTGAGATCCTCCTCCAGAGACCCCGCGCTCCCCCTGCTGGTCCCTGCTTTGGCTGTTGACTCTCTCCCAGTCTCTGGGAGCCTTACCACTTCCCTTTCCTCCGATGTCAGTTCCCTGACAGGTCACTTGTAATTTAAAAAAAATTAATAAATCCAGATTCCTTGGCCTTGCAAGCAACTCCAACAATGTGTTCAATAGGGAGATATAAATAAATATCCCACAAAATAAAAAAAAAAACGCAATTCGACAGTTTATTTAAAATTCAAATGTGATGCTCTTCAGTTTTTAAAATGGATGTCAATGTTTCTTAAATCAGTGCATGCCGAGTTTCCCCCACTATGCTCCACCTGCAGGATGTGGCGATTCCCCTGCCTCCGCCCCCAGGTACGAAGCAGTAGTGCCTTCGGTTGTGGATGAGCCACTGTTTCCATTCCTGGTCTCTTAATGTTTGAAGCCAGGGCAGACTTTCTGAGGGAGAGAGGAGGAGGCTGCTGATCTCAAGCAATAGCCAGCAGTACTGTTAACAGGTGGCAAACTGGCTTTTCAGTACAAATCTATACCTGCCTACAAAGGAGCAAGTCCCATTGAGTTTGGTGGGGCTTACTCCAAGTGACTATGGGATTGCAGCCTTTGCTTGTATCTTTACCACTTGGATTTTCTGCCTCAGAAAGCAAAATACCCGAGGCTACCCATTCAATGCCTCTTCCATGGATCCTGATTTGTGTGTCTCCTCCAGGTAGCATCTGCGATGGGGAAGGCCCTGCTAGAGTTCGTCTGGACCCTGCGCTTCCATGCAGACACGTGAGTTCCTGTGAGCATTGTGGTGGCAGTGGTGGGGTCCCTCTGCACCCAAAGCCAGGGAACCCAATCAAGGGGGGGAAGGAGTTTGTTCTCTTTGTCCCATTCTCGCCCTTTGGGCCCCCCAGTAGTACCAAGATGCCAGAGCCAGGTGGGGAAGAGAAACGGCTAAGTCAGGTTGAGTAAAACTGAGGCTGAGAGAGCATATCAAGCCACACTGCCCTCAAGTTCTTGAATGAGTCAGCCATTATCATAAGCAACACTTTCCAATGTCTGTAGTTTGAATGTGAAACTGATGCAACCTCAGGCATGAATATGTCATTATTATTATTATTGTTATTTCATTAATATGCCCCCTATTTATTTAAATAAATTTAAATAAATAATTTGTTAGTTGCTTTTTCTTGCCCAAGGCAACTCCCAAGCAGGTTAAGTGTAGGTTAACTACAGTGACGATCTTGTAATGTTTGTAAGTTCTGGGTTTTTAAACTATTTCGTATGGGTGTTAGTTCTTTCCCCCCTTTTTCTTCCCCCACTTTTATGTCTTGTTTTTTCCCTGTGCACTCTCTCTCCCTCCACACACACACACAAAAAGAATAAATTTTAAAAACCCATGTAGATGCATTAAAACAAGGGGGGGGGGAGGGACATCCCACCCATGCTCTAGGAAAGTAGCTTTAGCTACAGCTTTCTTGGTGTTGTTCTTTACACTCCAAATAGCAACTAGAAGATGTGAGTGGGACAGAAATCTCCTGAGTTCAGCTCTGGGTAACTCTCGGTGCAATTCAAGCAATTAAGTTTGGTGACTCCAGCAGAAAAATGAAGCTAGCAAAGCAGAAGGCAGTGTCAAGGCCACCAGCTATCAGTTGGGTAGGGATGAGATTCCTTCCTGCTGGCTTTCACAAGGGCACTCCTTTTCCCTGCAGATATGTGCGCCAAGGGCTTTTGTCATCTGTCTCTTCCACACTCCTGAGTGTCCCTGCTGAGTGCCTTCTGGAGGACATGACGGAGGAGCTTTTAGAGACCCAAGCCTGGCTGGCAGGTGAGAAGTCACTGTGAGAGCAGGCCATTGGCAGGGGTTGTGTTGAGGTCAACCCTTCTCTCACTCTCTGATATTGGCGAGAGGCAGAGAAGCAACATCCCAGGCTGGAATTTCTCTGTCCTTGTTCCCCGTGTGCCAGTTCGGTCATGTGAATGCGTCTGTCTTCCTGAGGGGTGTATGGAAGTGGGGAATTCCACTGGGCCATTTTTCTCAGTGCCCTCCCCCCCCCCAAGCAAAGGAGGATACAACCAGTCTCCAGTCAGGAGAGGGCAGTTGAGCGTCTCCTGCGTGCCCAGAAATGCATGCGGATTGATGCAGCCTGACTCAGATTTCAATGCTGAAGGGGCGAGTTGCCAGGAATCAAGTGCCACATGTTCTAGATAAGCTCAGAAGCCTTCCCATTTCTGCCCTGGGTTGCTTTCCCTCACCATTTGGATCCTGAGAGTGAGCTTCCCACGGGAGCTGGAGAGGATGTGACACCAACACAGCTAGTCTTTGATCCCTGGACTGGCTGCTAGAAATCTGTGCCCTTAAAAGGGAAAAGGGCTGCCATGGAGCCTAAAGATTCCCTCTTTTCCCATGCCGTGGTGTGTGTGGAGGAATAGGCTTTTGCTGTCCTTGAGCATAGCCTGCTGAGCAATGAGTTGAGGCTAGCCTGAAAGGAGACGGGATGCATGGTCTTGGGCTCATAACGCTCAGGAGGGCAACTGGACAGGTGGAGAAGAGTCTTCCTGGGCTGGTGCTAAAATCCCATATCCTCCTTCTCAGATGGAAAGTATTGTGCAATGTGAATAGGGTAGGATTTGCATACGCAGTCAAGGTGTGGAGGGGCAGAGTCATCACATATTTAAACATCTCTCCAACCATGATGACTAGAAACTTTGGTTTTGTGGGTAACATGTTGCTTGGCTCATGAAGTGCTATAGGCATATGGAAAGGGAAGGCAAGAGCTAGTGGCTTAGAAAATTGGGATAGCACAGAGGTTTTGACTTTTATTTCTTCTACTGGGCTAGCCATCTGCTTCCACGGTGCACAATCTCTCGTTAAATAAGCCTTTGTTACGTTGGGGCAACTGCTGATGTTAATCATTTTGGACCGCAGGCTGCCCTCAGAACTGTGTTCCATTCTGTCATTTTATAAATAGAGGGGGGCTATCTGAGTGAGTCATGTACCCAGACTGACCTAGTGCTAGGCTTCAAGCGCTTAGCTTGTGCGCACAGGATTTCCTCCCACAGACTCGCCACTCTTTCAGGCTCCCCTCTGCTCTGACATCCTGATTTCCACTTTGCAAGACTGTTAGAAATATAGAGCTGCCAGCCACCCCCTCCCTCCCCCTGGTACAGTGCCTATTAGCTGCCTAGCAAGCAGAAATTCAGTAGCTGAAATTTATTCTGTCCTGGCATCTCTGTGTTGGGGGGAGGGAATGATTTGCCTGCTGCATTTCTCAATTCTTAATATATCTGCAGCTGTTTAAGCTGTTTAACCTAGCCAGAAAAAGACCGGCAAGCCGAGTTGATGTGCCGTATAGCACAGTGCTTAAGACAAGGAATGATGCAAGTGCCACACCAGATGCTAACTTTTCTGTATGGCATGAGGACTATTTGTGCTTCACAGTACAAATAAGTGCATACCTCGTTTCATAAAGTTGCCAGTTGATAAAAATGCACCTGTACAAAGTGGCTAATTGCTGCTCATGCATTGTGCAGTTGGAAGCATACCTCTGAGTAGGATGGCAGAAATTTCTTTCACACGCAGATAGGTGCATGCCTGAAATGGCTTTGTGGAAGTCACCACTTCACATAAAGCTTTATGCAAAATGTGGATTTGTAAACTTGAGCTGGGTTTGTGTGGGAGTCAGGCTTTAAATTTGTCCTTTAAAACTAGTTTAGAGGTAAAGAATCTGAAATACTGAGCCAAAAAGCATGTTCCAGTGTTCCCTCAGTTACTCAGTGTTAAAACTCCTCCAATCTTTACTTGGTCCTGTGGTTAAAGAAAACAGACAGCTGCTGCAACTTTATCTTGCCAGCACCTAGTGCTGAGATGTTTTGGTTACACGGGGTAACTGTGTAAAAAAGAAATGTTGCTAAATAAAGTTTGGTCTAAAATCAAACAAGCTGGATATTTGGAGAGCTGGGGTGGGGATAACTTCCTTTTATTGTTCCTTTACTGAAGCACACTTGACAGTTCAACTAATGCTTTACAGGGATTTCCTCGAGCCATTCTTTCCTCTCCTCTTGTCTGTCTTTTCCTATTTTCTGCAGATGTTGCAGAGAAGGACCCAGATGGTGACTGCAGAAGTTTGGCACTGCAGAATCTGCTATTGATGGAAAACCTGAAGAAAAAAACTCTAGAAACGTGAAGAAGGGCTTGATGATGGAGATGCCCTTTGCCTGCCCTCTGTCCAGCTGGTGGCTCAGAATCTGCCCTGTCTCTGCTTGGAGGAAAGGAAAGGAAGGAGGACACTGAGCTGTAAGCCATAGATAGGTAGCTTAACATCTGGGCTTGGTAGCAGAGGGTAGTTGAGTATGCATTTGTTGTTGGTCTGTTGGTAGAGAGGTGTGCTGGTGGTGCTGCTTTTCTGCAAACACACACTTGTGTGTGCATAGGCTGATACTGTAGCCAGGACAGGAGCAAAGAGACTATTTACTCAGTGTTCTTGAACATGGGCATGGGCTCTTTTTGACTTTGGGTCCTTACTGGGTATCATGCATTAACTCCTGTTTGACTTTTGTGCATGACTACAGTAGCCAATGGTCACACAGCAGGACTCTATTGACTGATCAGGTCTGATAAAATGGCTTGAAAGTGCTGTTAACTCAACCTAAGATGTTCACTGAACAGAGGACTGGTGAACAGGTCATGTGGCTCATCTGCCAGGAGCAGATGAAGTCATTTCTCCTGGCACTATTTCATACACACTGCAAAAAGCGCACTCTCAACTTGCACTAAATGCAATTCATTTTCTGCAAAGTAACCAAGAGGAGAAGGGGGTGGGGTGAGGGAAAATGGAAGTCATGTTAGATGCTCTGCTCTGTTTGATTACATCAGATTTTCAAACAATGTGTTATGATGCTTACATCAAGGTCTGTTTTGGCCCAAACCTCTTGGTCTCTCATCTTTTCTGATATACAAAATGACCCAAGACATTTGTGTTTCCCAAAAATGTAATAAAAGTACTAAAATACCTGAAAGTGGGCTAAAAACAAAAATGGCATATACATATGTTTACCACTACTAACTTGCTAAGAGATGCACAAACCTCAACAATTGGGCAGTGCATTCCAACCGTAACATCTTGGAAAAAGCCAAGCATACAATACAGCTTAGAAACTGGCTTCCCACCAGTCTATTTACCCCTAATAAAACGAGGCAAGGCAATCCTTTGGCTCTCCTCTAACAGTGCAGCAATAGAAGTTACCATCTTACAGGGGCCAAGCGCAGGCTGCTTAGGAAGCCTCTGCTTCATCAGCCACTTCGTCTTCCACCCCTTTCTCCTCCATGCTGTTGTGACGAACCCTCTCTGGGGCAGTGTTTCGGCTCAGAGGAATGCCCAGTCCCCTGTGGACTGCCTCCACAGTCTGTTGGCTCACATAGTAATTGAGGTTTACGCAGGGAATCTTTTTCCGCAGCTCTTCTAGGTACCGGTAGGCCTAGGGAGAACAAAAATATGTCCTAGTCAGGGGTTGTTTTCACATGAACAGAATGGTAAAATGAGCTAAAAAATCTACCTCCAGGTGACTGTGGCACTGACAAACTATTTTAAGCTCAGACTGTAATCCGTTATCTGCTTATACTGGAACAGTGCAATCATAACCACAGATTTGAGTTGTCTTTGGGAAACCATATCCACAGGTTTTCAGCATTTGACTAAGGAGTTTTCTAATAGCTATACCAACAGCATAAGGGTTGTGAGATGCTGGTTTTCATTAGCTGTATGAGTGATTCCCAAGGCTCCATAATATCTAGAATTTGTATTCCTTCATGATCATATAGCTACAACCTGCATTAAAGGGCTGGAAGCCATGAGACAGACTTTTTAAAGATGTTACAGTGTCTAGGTAGATGTTACAGAACTGTTAGCAGTACTAGTTGGGAAACCTGGCATTAGACGGCTAATAGTCTGGCAGGATCTGTCTGCAGAACAGATTTGCTGCCAGGCAGTGTCTTTTAATGCAGCCCATTTTTTGCTTGAATTCCACGTGACTAGAGAGCACCTGGCTGTTCCAGAGCAGCAGTTCCTTTTGCCCACAGCCAGTAATTCTGCCTTCCCTATTTTACACTAGGTCATGTTGACACTTCCTGCTCTTAGCAAATGAATCATTGCATCTCCAGATGGTTCAACACAATTGTTTCCTCTGCTTGTCTGTGGCTCCCCCCTTCCTCCCCGCACACCAGGTGTTGGTAAGAGCAAAGAAATATCTCCTGATGATAATGCTTATAAATTATATTTGGAACTGCCACCTCCTGCCATCCAACTATATAATAATCTTATACAGGACTGGTTTAGACATTACACTTCTAGTGAGTTATTTTTCATTTGTGCTTCTGAGAGCTGACCTACACATTCCTAAAAGAATCATTGGAGTAAGTGGAAGATCTGCATGCCTGAATATTCCCCATTCTCACAGGTAGAAAACTAGTACTTCAGGGAAGGGCTGCTCCCTGACATTCTAGCTCTCTGTGTGTAAAGGTAAAGGGACCCCTGACCATTAGGTCCAGTTGTGACTGACTCTGGGGTTGCAGCTCTCATCTCGCTTTATTGGCCGAGGGAGCTGGCATTTGTCCACAGACAGCTTCTGGGTCATGTGGCCAGCATGACTAAGCCGCTTCTGGCGAACCAGAGCAGCACAAAGAAACACCGTTCACCTTCCCGCTGGAGCGGTACCTATTTATCTACTTGCACTTTGACGTGCTTTCAAACTGTTAGGTTGGCAGGAGCAGGGACCGAGCAATGGGAGCTCACCCCGTCACGGGGATTCGAACCACTAATTGGCAAGTCCTAGGCTCTGTGGTTTAACCCACAGCGCCACCCGCGTCCCTTCTCTGTGTGTAGGGAGTTCTAAAAATACATGCAAGAAAGAATTCAATTATCACCACATATTATCTGTGGTGATACAATCTCATGAGAACAGCACTATGTGTGGTGCTGAATATTTTGAATGGATCTGCCCATGTCTTATCAGGAGGCTTATCTCTACTGAAAGACCCCTGAAAGAGCCTAGACCACTCACCATCTGGAATTCTTGGACCTGTAGGTGGTGTTCTACCAGGAAGCCGAGAACATCTCCCAGGCGGATGGCGCTGTCGATGTCTGGCTCACTCAGGAGTAGCTCACACTGCCTTACTGCCTCCTTGGGATCCTCTGAATAAAGCCTAGGAAGGGGAAACATCAGACACTAAGCGCTATGGCAGAAAAGCTTTTGTTACATCATTAGCCTCTCAGTGGAAAAACTGTTTGATGCCTATCAGGTATAGAAATCTAAAGACATGCATGCTCCAAGCAGTAGTATTTCCTTTCTCCCTGAATATTTTAGCAGGGACTAAGGAAAGAGCAGAAAACATAGATTGCAGGCAAGTTGAAGCGCCAAGAAGCACACAAGTTTCCATCCCCACTCACAGACACCAGAGTTTTCATCATACACTGCCAAGACTCTGCCCCCACCCTTCTGTTCTTCACCAGGAGTAAGAGCAGGGTTGTGTACAGTTCCGATTGGCTGGCTGCTGTGTCAATCGCAAAGCCAGCCTGAAGCAGACATAGTGGGAGAGGGAACCATCCCGAGTGTCCAGCGTATCATTCACCATCTCTTTCTGACTGAGCCTCCTGAACTGCAAAGTTCAGGATGCTTTTGACAAAGAATGTGCAGCATCCCCAATGCACAAAAGTCTTAGCTGTTTCCTCTCACCTCCGGGCCTGAATGAATCTCTTCACCAGGGCCATCTTGCTGTGGAGGATTGCAAGTTTGCTCTCCTGCTCAACGGGGCTGCGTGTCTTCGCCTTTGACAAGCATTTGTACGCCTCGGTTAGGGCTCCCAGTGCCTTCTCATAGTTCTGGTACTCATCCACCTCCACCTGCAGAGAAAGTAACTGGGATGAACTTCACTTTCTCTTGTGCAACCCAAGCTCTGTGTCTGAGGAACACCTACGCACCTGAGCACAAGCATCGTAGAAGCCAGCTAAGAGGTCAAGAGCCCTCCCTTTGGTGTAAAAGCTGATGATGTTCTTCATAATCTCCGGATCCTTGCGCCAGTCCAGGGACTGGAGATAGTTGGCAGCCATGATGTAAATCTCTCTCTGTCTGGAGACACCAGCAAAGAAGACAATCTTCTCTGTGTCTCCCGATTTGAGCAGGGCTCTCATTGCCTGCAAATGAAGGGGCAGAGTTGGTGAGGCTTGCGTTTGTCTGTCGCAAACAGCAGCAGCAAGCCAGGCAGAGCTAGGAAAGAAAGACCTGCAGAATTGCATGTTTCAGTCCAAAGTTTTGGACCCCACAAAAAAATCCCATCCCCATACCCTTAGGCTGAAGACAATCAGTACATAGGGTTTTTATCAGTGATAACTAGCACCTTAAATCAAGATAAGCTAACAGGAAGCAAGTGCAGAAGATCAAGGACTGGGAGTAATATGTTCCTGCCACCTCATTCCTAAGGTGACAGACTGCAACATTCTGAATTATACTGTACATTACAGAAAACAAAAAAAGCATGGGTGACAGGGAGGAGAGGTTGTCCAAGCTCCAGGTTCAGAGGTGGTAACATTTGCTGGAGAACAACAGGCCTCTCTCCTTGCCCAGCTTGTGGGCTTCCCAAAGGCATCTTCCTAGGTCCTTCTCTGGTAACTTCACCAGCCGAAGTTAATAAAAGGTGCCCTTGGCCACCAGGGCTCAGACTTCCAGAAACTTTTTACTAGCATCAGCTCCTGCCAGCAGCCACAGCAGTGCGGCACAACTTGCCTTCAGCTTGTTCCCCGACTGCGTGTACTTCTTGGTAGCCATGTGGTAATTGCCCTGCCGCATGCAGCAATCGGCAATTTGCTCCAGAAGTTCCCGTCGCAAGTCCTCTGGAACCTCTTTGGAGTCCTTTGAAATGGTCATCTTCTCAGCCATCTCCTCGGTGATGGTCAGATTCTGTGTCAGACAAAGCTGGAGAGCATCGTGGTACTGCAAGAGAGAACAGAGTAAGATCTTGCAAGGTGAGTAGAGGTGAAGAGGGAGGGAAGGAAGGAAGGAAGGAAGGAGGACAATACAACTTGCCAAGCCCAAGCCCTAGGATGAGAGCATCTTTTGAAGAGCACTTTCTAACTCTGAGGCTGAGCTCTTTTTTTTTGGAATGTGCAGTGCTTCAAATGTGATTCCTAGCAACACAATGGAAAATAAGACATCACGGAAAGAGTAACCAAAACCAAGCCATTACAAGCTTCAGGGTGTTAGGGCCAAAAAGAAACATGATAGGAATGCACCAAGGCTCAATGCCGGGGGGGGGGGGTGGAGAGAGGGAGGGAGATGGGAGTCAGATAAACTGTTTTAGCCACAAAATGGGCACTGCACACTATCCTATATCATGACATCAAAGGTCAATGGTCATCAACCTTGGGTCCTCTGACATTGTTGGATTCTCCCAGCCAGTCAGGGATGATGGGAGCTGCAGTCCAGCAAGATCTGGGGAACCAAAGTTGAATAGCACTGTTCTAGGCAACTTGCAATCTGAAGGGGTGTTCAGAAGTTTACTCAACAATTATGAGTTTCCACCTGGCACTTTTTGGACACCTTTTGGGTCCTCAATCTCTTCCCTAAGAAAAAGGAAGACAATTATTTCCTCTGCCCAGCTACACAAGGCATTCAAAGTGATTCTGTTCTGTGTTATTGTGACAGGATTCAAGGCTTAAAAGGGTAGTTATCAATATATGATCCCAATAAATTTCTAATGTCATGCCCCCAAAGAGTAAAGACCCTCCGCAATCCTATTATACTTGAACCGTTCTGCTTGCCAAACAAAGTTTTGCCCAAAGACCATGCAAAGCTTTAGTCCAGAGGAGATTTTGAGAATGTTTCCTAAAAATGGTGGTTTACGGATTGCAAGGTCAAGAACTGAGGGCATAGAGGACAAGGTTGTCATTTGCTGAATGAAATGTCATATATACAGGTTACCTTTTTAGCAGCTAGCAAGAGTTCAACTGCCTTCTCATACTGGGCATGTTCAATGAAGAAGTCAGAGCAACGAGCCAGCAGGGCTGGGTCCGACTTCTCGTCCAAATCGTCAGCAATGAGTTGCAGGGCTCCAAACTGCTCTGTGGCAAAGGCTAGCTCCAGAGCCTTGGACAAATGTCCTGCCTGTCAAAGGAGACACGAGGCTTTAGCTTCCAGATTTTTGTTATTCTTTATAATCCACTTTTCAGAAAGATTTCTTCACAGCACGGTAAACACAAATATATGCATACCGAGCATACAACAATATAAAGACAAGGTGCTTGGACTGGTCAGGGCAACTGCTAAGTATGTCTCTGTTCTTGCCTCCCTGTGAGATGGGGTGGTGCCTGTCTGCTTGAAGGAAGCAGTAGTAAAACCACTCCTCAAGAATCCATCCCTGGATTTGGAAAATCTAAGTAACTACCAGGCAGCTGCTAATCTCCCCTCCTTTGGCAAGGTTCTTGAGTGGATGGTTGCACACCAGAGCCAGGCGCTCTTGCAGGAAATTGATTTTCTAGATCCATTGCAATCAGGGTTTAGGCCCAGTTTTGGCACATAAAACTGCTTTGGTATTATGTCCTCTGTTGGGAGAGGCACAGGGGAAACGTGTCTTTGTTAACTGCCCTCAACCTTTTAAACATGTTTGTGGGAGGGAAATTATTGGTTTGTTTTTGTTTTATTACTTACTTTGTGTTCTCATTTTGTATTTTTATGATGTGAATGCCCTGTGATCTTGAAGTGCAGTACACAAATTTAATGAACAACAAGAACACAGTTTTAAAACAGCCATAATCACACAGTGTGACTATGAAAACAGCATATAATTGGAATAAAAACAGCACCACAAAGCCACACACACACACATATATATGAAAACACATGTTTTCAAGGCCCACTTAAAAATGAGCAAGTCCACACGGCCACTGCAGTACAGAAGCCTGCTGATCAGGCACCAGGAAAGAATTATGCCTCCCAAAGTAGTATTCATTTGATTTGAGAAAGGGTCTTTCCACAGAGACGGAAGTGCTTACCTTGTGATACAGCATCACTGCCCTGTCCATTTGTTCCCCCTTCCCTTCGTAATAGCGGGCTGCTTCTATCATGTCTTCTGGTGAGCTGAGGAGAGCCAGGTTCATCAGCTGGTCATCCAGATTGTTCTCCTACTCCAAAAATATTTACTGTATTAGTTATGGTTGGACCTCCCACGAGGCACACTGAGGCAACCGCCTTAGGCAACTGATGCTGAGGGATGGCAGCAGCAACAGTGCCTAGCTGTTCCTCCAGAGTTTCCAGCCACTGTCAAATGTTGCCACTTGGCCTCTCCTGGGTCCCTTAATCTGACTTTATAATCTCTGGCACAATGAAGGATGCTATCCTATCACCAGTGCTGAAGAATCAACTGCTAGGCCAGCTGGCTTCTGGCAATGTAACTGGGGAGGTGCCATCTTGCCCTTCACCTCAGGCAGCCGGTTATGACCTCCCTTCTCTAGGTTCCATTGCTAATGTCCACAGTTAAAACTGAGAATACAAGATGAAAACCAGAAACCAAAGCATCTCATAGTTTCCAATGTTATGCAGTTCCTTTGAACTGAACAATTAAATTGCTTGTTTACTATCTTAATTTCCATGTATTCGGAGTTCTAAAGAGCCAGGCAGTTAAGAAATTTTAAATAATATTTATTCATTCCATTGCTAGCTTTATTATGTGAAAGGAACCCACAGAGGTTCCCGGGTGGTCTCCTTTCTAGGCACTGACTTGCCCCAGGACTGTTTAGCTTCAAGCAAGTGCTTTCAGACCAGACCCAGGAAATAATAGCAGCAGCTCTATCAGTTTTAGCTCACGCAGATAGAATTCATTTGCGAGGAGACAAAGCACCCTTGTAACCCCTTTGGTGCAAAGGACACATACATCTTCCTTCCAAGTTGTACCTCCACTGCCGGAAAATTGCCTTTGTTCACTACACAAACCTCAAACTTGGAAAAAGGCGATTCTCTGGCCTGCTGGCACTACTGATACTTTAATCAAAAAAGTATGGAAGAATGACATCACATTTCCATGACTTCTCTCTAGAATCCTCAGGTTGAATGTGCTGAATAGCATCCACAACACAGGGACAATAACAACTAGCAGGGATTTGTGCTTGAGAGTCTCTATATGTTTTTTGGCCCTTGTGGCTGGCTTTTCCCATTATCGCCACAGCTGTGAGTCAAAGGGCTCTCTACGGTTTCATTTGAAAACTGATGTGATGGTGTGTGAATGTTGCGTGTACCTTGCACAACCGAATAGCATTGTTAAATGCTTGTGCTCTGGTGTAGAAGTGCACAGCCTGGCTGATGTCATCATTGCTCTCATAATGACGGGCGACATGATATGAAGCTGCCCAGTTCCCTGTTGCATTTGCTATTTCCGCTGCCTGAAATGAAAGGAGGGAGAAGAAAAACCATTATACTTACTTAAAGCATCAAATGGCTGCCAGTGCTAGAGAACTCACAGAAAGGAATCTTAATAGTACTGAAAGAATGTATATACTGCCTTTCCTTTCTAGATGGAATAGTGAAGTGGTTCAAGCTTACCTTCTGGGTGTTACCCAGGAAACAGTGAATACGGACCATGGAAAAATAATCCTGAGCCAGTTCGTAGTATTTTAAAGCCGCATCCATGTCTGCCTGACCTTCCAGATACTGGGCCCACCACTTCCACAAGCCTCTGGAAAACGGAGAAAGGATAACTCAATTAATTGATTAAACAGCGTGCCCTACTAGATGCAGAACACAACACAGCTAGAGCTTTGCAATAAAACAAGTGCTATGGCTTCTGCACAGAGGGTGCACAATCTAGATGTGAGGGGTGGAGATGTCAGAGTCTGAAAATGAGCCCCGAGGATGCTTCACCCAAGATATAGCCACTCTAGAACGCCAATGCAATAAGGCTGACCAAGTACAAGTGACTTATGATCACAGCCTCTGAAACAGAAGCCACTGGCATCTCATGTGGCATGAGAGATCATTGGAGGTTTTTAAGCAGAGGCTGGATGGCCATCTGTCATGGATGCTTTAGCTGAGATTCCTGCATTACATGGGGTTGGACTAAATGACCCCCGAGTTCTCTTCCAACTACAATTCTATGATTTATATTCACTTGACAGCAGGCTGGGAAGGAGATGGCAGAACTACCAGAAGATCTTTGTCTGGCCAGCAAATAAGACAAGAATGATCTTGCCCTCTCTACTGCAGTCACAGGACAACTGGCAGCTGGAGCAGAGTTCAGTCTGGCATGGAGAGATCACACAAACACTCACTTGTCTTTCATCTTGTTGACGTAAGACTCCAAGGCCTGTAGATCTTTTGAAAGCATTCGAGGAACCTCAAACTTGTGTGTCTCTGACTTCTCATAGCTGTGCAGGAAAACAGCAGGTTTTCATTAGGTTTTCAGGGCCTAGATAGGGGCACAGGACTGGGAACGTGGCACTGCTATGCACTGTCCTACTGCGTCGACGGCAAGAACACAAAACAGGTGTATTAACTGAAAAAGTTGGCTGCTAGGTGTTCGTATGCCAACAAAACCATACCACGACTAGGAATAGGATGCTGATGTAGCTCGGACTGCTCTAACACCAATCCTTTGCAGACACCCATAGGACTGGAGGTTGCATCCAAAACGGTCATTTCCCCCTCCAATCCTCTTCCCTGGAGCACCATTGTGCACCCTCAAAATTGGCTTAAGAGGATTTGGGGTATCCACCAGAGCAGGGGTTTTTTTTGGGGGGGGGTGCAAGGAGAGGAGAAGAATGGGAAGTCCTGTTGTGTGAGCTAAGCCCTCTGTGCACAGAGTTGGATGCAACTTTGGGTTGGGACTCTACTTAATACTTACTAGGTCAGTGCAAGATTGTGCTCGGCTATGGCTTCCAGGTGCTTTGCATAACTGTAGTAGGTGGTGCGCAGGTGGACGCGGTCGTGAACCTCGGCTACTTCTATGGCTTTGTCCCACTGATCTGAGGCCTGGTAGAACTTGTTCAAAAGGTCATAGCGTTTGCACTGCTTATACAGTTGCTCAGCATCTTCCTGGAATGGAGACCAGACAGCTAAAGAATGAAGAGTGCTTTGGAAATTATGCAATTTTTATATGCATGCGCATATACTTTGTACAAAAAAGAAAACGGGAATACAAAAGACAAAAATGCAACAATGAGAAATCAATTAAACAAAATCTGGATATGTGAGAGGTGAGTGATTCAGAATGACAAAAGTAAAAAGTGCATTGCGCAAACAATATAATAATTATCTGATGAAAAGCAAACTAATGTGGGTGATAAAAAAAGAAAAGGAGTATTTGGCCAATAAAAACGTAAGTGATAAGGAACAATAAGTCCACTAATCATTATCCAAAGTGTTTAGTATAAAATAATACATTTAGTTATGTGTCTTTTTTGAATTTCTAAGTTAAAAAATGGGAATGACAATGTTGCAATTCTGAGCATTGTGAACTCCCCTGATATTTAGAAGAATGAAAGGAAGTAAAGTTTCAAATAAATAAATATGATATGGTACCCACACCATAAGTGATGAAAAGTACTCAACTAGCCGACCCGACCCCCCAAAAAAATCTATAATGCAGCTGAACAAGTGAGCTGTCACTTGTAAATTACTAATAATTTTTGTATTGTGTTTCTCATGAACTGTGGGCATGTTGAGAAAGCAAAAAATACTGATCATATTTTTGCCATTTTCATTTTCCAGTTGGATGGTCCAGGCCCAGGCAGACGAAAGGAGTTTGTCACGCTTCAGATTGCTCTCTGGTGTACAACAAACGTATTCCTTGTGATTCAGTTGGAGTGTGATGGAAATGACCTATTTTTTCAAACTGTGTTAAACCTAGAAATAATGAGAGAATTTTGCAATGCTGCCCTAAGAAGATTGGACTAAATGTATATATAAAAAAATAAGAGCAATAATGTGAAATTTTGAGATAGGCAACAATGCACTTCCAATATTGAGTAGTAGCAAGGGTTAATTAAAAGAGGAATTTGAAGAACTAATTGAGCCCACAAAGCCCAGAATAGAAGCATTATGACTGAGACAGGATGTTTAAATAAAAATAAGGAAAACGCTAAGCAATCCGACCTCTAGGTCACTTGGTGAGGGAGGCAGCCTCCGAATGCTCCAGCCCAACAGGCTGAAAAAGTCTTGGCAATCTCTGAAGCAGTAGAAATAAATGGAGGCTTGGGAAATGCTGCCACTCTAGAGCAAACCTTGGACTTTTAGCAAAGTGTGAAAACTACGCAGCCTTAGATGTTGGCTCATGAATTTGGGTGGGTGTGGGTGAAGTTATCAGACAAAGATCAAAGCAACATAGACAGGGCATAGCAAGTGTGGAGGAAGAGAGTGGGCAGCATTTGCTCTCAGCTGTCAAATAGAGCTTCTCTTCCAAAGGCAAGTTTAAAGTTTACTTTTGGTATTAAACAAGGGGTGGCTAATGGATTTTAAGCTGGACGGTCACATTTGCTGTTGACCAATTACCCGAGGGCTGCATGCCAGTGGAAGGTCAGGGGAAAGCAAAGCGGGTGCAAGAGGTCCCAATCTGCTTTAACCGCGCAGCCTGAGTTTCCCAGAATGACACAGAATCCTGCCCCAAAATAGTGGCAGTCTGGAAGTGCCTTTAGTCGTCTTTTCAAAGTGCCTGGTTTTTTCCTGCTCCGACACAATTTGGGAACCGTTCATGCTCTCCAAATGGCTTAATATGAAATGAAAGAGGGTTGCTTTGAAAAAAGACACCTGACCTACCAGCATACCCAGCTGAATTGCCAACATGGCTACCCTGGCTTCCAGCTCTGGCTCTTGCTCAGCCTCCCGCAGTGCCTTGGCTCCTCTAGCATGGCCCATATTCCCCAGGCAAACTCTGGCAACATCCAGCCTTTGTGTCTTCACACACATGCGGGCCATGTTCTCCCAGACGGATTCACTGCAGGAAACAAGAAGGGGTGAGGTGCTGAGAGTTGCATTTTGCAAAGGAGGAACCAATCTTGGGAAGACACCGTGGCAGCTGAACATGCCCTCATACAATACAATTACAATACATACACACTTGGATTAAACAGTAGAAGATTCCCAAAATATTGTAAAGGCCTACGGAAGCATAGCATGAGAATCTTGCCATAAACCCACACTAGAAAGAGGGAGGTGGGGAAAGAAAGTATGGCTGTCCTTAAAGCAAGGTAGAGTATGTTGAGTCTTAGGGGAGGGAGCGCTGGGTTAAGTGCTGTCCTGTTGGAAATGTGAGAGCTACCTAACCTTTGAATTTAGGTTTTTAAAATACATTTTTGCCAAGGCATACCAGTAAGGGGGGTGGGCTGTGAAATGAGTGATTCCTACATTTTCTATACTTATTTCTGGAATTTCCTGCTTAATTCTCACCTTGCCCATCTTAGTGAAAAATGGCTAAAGCTGGCCATCCTGTTTGCTTAACAAGTGGGTGAAAGACTTTGATAGCAAGCAATTATCTGAACCAAGGCACCTCTGCCTTTAAATCACCTTAGCATTGTGTGGATGGATCATTCTGAGGAGCTGAGTATTCTGTACTTAGCAACTAAATTTGCGTGTGTTAATCTTTTAAGTCAGATGTGGGTGAACTCAGAATATGACCAAATGCCTTTCAGCAGGGGGCTGGGATCAGTCTTTTTCCAAAGTCATTGAAGCTAATCATGGAGGGTCTCATGTTATATGGAAGTTATGTCAATCCTATGCAATGATCTACAGAGATAAACCATATCATAAATTCAGATTAACACACACCTCCTTACAGCATCCCCTCCCCAGGCTTGTGCTCCGAGAAGTGGCAATGGAGGGGGCTTCAGCTCCCCCCAATATTTTTTTGCAGGGTGCTGGGCCACCCCCTGCTGCCGGCAGGCGCCCTCCACATGTCCCAGCCACAGCCTCTCCCCGGCAGCCCAGAAGCCAGGAGGCGGCTTGGACAAGCGTGGAGGGCGATCGCCACGCTTGCTCATACCAGCCACAGCTCAGCATCCTGGCTCTGGCTGTGGCTGGACCGTGCAAGCACAGAGCCCTCCGTGCATGCCAGGGTGCATCACATGACAGCGCCCCCTCAATGTGGGGGGCAAGTTGGTGCCCCTGGCTTCAAGCTGGACTGTTGCAGCAACAGTGTGACCATGCCTCCACCTAAAGTTAAGTACCTTTGCCTGATGGAGTGCATGCAAGTAACCTGCAACTTCTCCTACACAGAAGTTGTTGCTGTGTCTGCCTCTTCAAGCCCCTCCTGGTCCTTGGAGACAGTGGCAGAGAAGATGGAGGGGATTCTACTGGCCCAGCCCTCTCAGGAACAGTCTGCTCCTGGCATGTCCTGCACTTCCTTCCCTATCTCCAACTGCTTGGCCTCTTCCCCTCCTTCAGCCACAGCTCCTGCCTCATGGGAGGCACAAAACCCCATAAATTGTTGACCCCTTCTCCTGGATCAGTCTCAGAGCCCCCTGCCTCTGCCACACACACCTCGGAGCCCTGCCATCCCTGACACTAGATGGCATTTTGATTGAATCAAGTTGGCAGACCGAAACATCACTTTGGCATGATTTTGCATGTTTTTTGACATTGCTTTGACTGCCACTTGAGATATCATTGCCAAACTAGGCATGAGGGTTCCCAAGGTTGGGGCGAGGGTCATCTTTTTATGTTTGGGTGCCAGACACCATTTTGAATCAAAACGTGTATTGCAAAATTCAAAGGATAATTGTATTGCAGTCTCTGCATTCATCCAGGGAAGTAAATCAAGTTGGTTCACTAAAAATGCAGACTGATCCTTAAGCATCTCTGCTCTTCAGAAAACGCAATTAAGATGGCAACCTAAAGGAATTAGAAGGAATGTTAATGGACAGAAGGCACAGACCTATAATCTTTTAAAATGTCTCATGGAATCTCCCTCTTGAAGGCTGCTTCTTTTTGTCAGTGCAGTCTATCAAAGGCCGCTTCTTTTCCTGCTGAATATTAAGTTCAGCACCCCAAACAAAACAGAGCAAAAGTCAAATAACAACCGACTCAGCCCCCCACAGCAGACTCTGAGAATTTCCTGAGTTTATCTTTGGAATGCTACCTCACATCTGCACTTCATCAGCTAGAGCAAGAGGTCCTAACAAAGACCAGATGCAGCAAGGGGAGAAGTGATGGATTACAATATTTCTCCCCTCATTTAAAGGGGCACATCCTCAGTTTTCCACCTGTAAAATGGGAATGCAAGCTGCCCACTTCATAGAGTTGTGAGGATAAAAGCAAAACATTCATTTTTAAAGTGTTATGAAATTATACATTTAATTATAACAATTCCAAACTCGGATGTTTTCTTGTCATTTGCTCTCCCCCCATACACTTTATTTGTATATCATTCATTCAAATCAAAAGGACAGAGCATCAACTAGAAGAAGTGATGTGGGACAATTCTGCTGAAAACAGAAACTGGAGTGAAAATTTATGATGTTTGATTATTTGTCCCATGTCCAGAATGAAAATTAAACCAGCAAACACTGCCAATATTGCTAAGGTTGCTGCTTTTAGCCCACAAATGATACATAATTGATTACGTTTTCTCCTATTTAAACTGTGTTTCCTTTGCATTGAAACGGATGGGGTGGAATAACATAATGGCAACATAATCTATGTCATTAAGGGATTCAGGTGGCGCTGTGGTCTAAACCACAGAGCCTAGGACTTGCTGATCAGAAGGTCAGCGGTTCGAATCCCCGCAACAGGGTGAGCTCCCGTTACTCGGTCCCAGCTCCTGCCAACCTAGCAGTTCGAAAGCACGTCAAAATGCAAGTAGATAAATAGATACTGAAGGGACCCTGTCCCTTCAATACCGCTCCAGCAGGAAGGTAAATGGCGTTTCTGTGCACTGCTCTGGTTCACCAGAAGCGGCTTAGTCATGCTGGCCACATGACCCGGAAGCTGTATGCCGGCTCCCTCGGCCAATAAAGCGAGATGAGCACCACAACTCCAGAGTCGGCCACGACTGGACCTAATGGTCACGGGTCTCTTTACCTTTTAATCTATGTCATTAATTAACTAAATTACAGAAGTTTTGCCATAGCAAACAGCATGACAAATAATATGGATTTTGGAGGGAAATGAACTGCAGTGGAATGGAAACAGTGCTGCATGTAAAAAAACAAAGGGTGGAATGGAAAATGATGCCTTCTTACATTCCTACCTAGAAGTATACGATATATTGCACCTTGTTCACAAAATCTCTCACTGATGTGATTGAGATGCTTTTCAGATTGGCAAGTGGACTAAAGACTGAAAAAAGGGGCATCCTGAATTACCTTGCGGAACAGCAACTCTCATCAGGCTTAAAAGTTATCTAAAACTGAGAACATTGCAGTACTTTAGTGACATATACAAAGTATGTAAAAATGGACAATCAACTTCACCACTAGATGTGGGAACTAAAGAATATGACCTAATTTTGCAAGGGCTATGATTGAGCATCCTTCAACTGTCCAACGGAACATATGCAGTTGTCTTAAGCCAAGTCAGGCCATTGGTCCACCCAGATATACCACTGAGCTACAGCCCTTCTTGTTATGGACCTTGCAAGAGAAAGACACCTACTCAACAGAAGGCAGCAATGCCATGTTAACACTGCGAAAGTCACTTCCCATTGAATTAAAATAAATGGGGATAGCTTTGCTGCGGGTGGGGGAAGGAGAAAATTTATCTTTTGTAGGACAAATATGCTCCAACAGATTAGTGCACAGCCTCCAATGGCACAGAACAGCATAATATTAAAGTGGGGGGGGAGAGACAACTGGCAACTGGTAGGGGATTAAAAAATGATAGGGGTAAAAGGGGGGGGGTGACATGCCTGACAGTGATGACACTCAGCCACACTGACAGAAGTAGGAAGCCAAGGACTGCCATTTACCAGCAAGCTGGGTTAGTGACTTGAATGGTAATAAAACACTGATTCTCCATGCAATAGGAGCACGTGATGGGCTGGCTTTGTCTGGGTGACAGCTGCAAACAACTCCACAAACCCCAGGAAAACCACAGTATACGTAAATGCCTGATGACTAATTTCAGCGTTCTCATTGGAAAAAAGCAGCAACACAACACTAAATGTGAAGAACCCTAATGTGGAACAGTACAAACAACTTTGTCCCCTCTACCCAGCCCCACCTGCTTCCCTCCCCAGGAGGAGACAGGAACCAGAGAAGGAAAAGTATCATCCTGTCAGGTCCCCATCAGGATGGGAGCCATATTGAAGAACTATATAACTGAAATGGACCTCAAGATTTCCTGAGTTAAAAAAACACACCGTAGGCCGGGGCCAGGAAGAGGGCAAAGCACTATTCCCAGCTGGCTCACACTTCTCCCTCCTGCTTCCACTTTCAGAAGTAGAAAGAAGGATGCCCAAGTCCCCAGAAACACCTTCCGCTCTGGGTTCCTCTACGGTTTGCTTCAAGCACACAAATGACAGCTGGAAATTATATGGAAGGGCCACTGTACAGCTTACTTCCATTTCTGGCGCATGTCACCAAACTCCTGCCGTACACTGGCTTCAGTCAACTTAACAGGGTGAAGTTTCTGCACGATACCTATGACAACAGGTAATAATTCCCTTAGGTTCTGCATTTGGGAAAAGCCAGGTCTTATAATGGGTTTATTTGCTGTTCACCCATGTATTTTAGCATTGCAGGAGCAAAAGCAAGGCAGATACCAAGTTATATTGGTTTTAGCTATCATGACATCCTGCAGAGAATCCTCATAGCTGTAGTTTGGTGCGGGTGCAGATCCCAAACGAGGCAGAATTTGCTGATGAAACAAATGACAGTTAAACCAATTCAGTTCTGTTGCGCAGTAAAGGTACCCCTGCCCGTACGGGCCAGTTGTGACCGACTCTAGGGTTGCGCGCTCAAGAGGCCGGGTCATCTCGCTCAAGAGGCCGGGAGCCGGCGCCGTCCAAAGACACTTCCGGGTCATGTGGCCAGCGTGACGAAGCTGCAACTGGCGAGCCAGCACCAGTGCCACACACGGAAACGCCGTTTACTTTCCCGCTATAAAGCGGTACCTATTTATCTACTTGCACTTAGGGGTGCTTTTGAACTGCTAGGTGGGCAGGAGCTGGGACCGAACGACGGGAGCTCACCCCGCCGCGGGGATTCGAACCGCCGACCTTACGATCAGCAAGTCCTAGGCGCTGAGGTTTTACCCACAGTGCCACCCGCGTCCCCCTTCTGTTGAGCAGACATCACCCCTTTCCCAGTCCATTCTACCATCTACATATGTATGATTATTTTTTATAAAAGAAAAAGATGGATAGAAGCATGTGTTGTTTCCCAAAGAGAGCCAAGAACATCTGCAACTTGGGCTTAAAAAGATGTAATCATCACACATGTTTGGATTTAGTGCAGGCTACAACTAACACGGGACGCGGGTGGCGCTGTGGGTAAAAGCATCAGCGCCTAGGGCTTGCCGATCGAAAGGTCGGTGGTTCGAATCCCCGCGGCGGGGTGCGCTCCCGCTGCTCGGTCCCAGCGCCTGCCAACCTAGCAGTTCGAAAGCACCCCCGGGTGCAAGTAGATAAATAGGTACCGCTTACCAGCGGGAAGGTAAACGGCGTTCCGTGTGCAGCTCTGGCTCGCCAGATGCAGCTTGTCACGCTGGCCACGTGACCCGGAAGTGTCTCCGGACAGCGCTGGCCCCCGGCCTATAGATGTGAGATGGGCGCACAAACCCCAGAGTCTGTCAAGACTGGCCCGTTCGGGCAGGGGTACCTTTACCTTTACCTTTACCTTTACCTTTACCTTTACCTTTACAACTAACACAAAAATATGCAAAAAAGGAAGAAAGACACAGAGGGTTCTATCCAATGCTAGCCCTACTATTGAAATTAATGGACATACCTAACTTAGTTTCATTAATTTCAGTAGGCCTACTCTGAGAATAACTGAGATAGCTACAACCTTGAATATTCAAAAACAAAATAAAAAGCAAAACACATACTGATTTCAAGCTACAGTTACCTGCTAGTCTTATTTTAACATTCTTGTAGTTTGGTGGGGGGTGGGGGAGGCAGGTCTGTGACCCTCCAGATATTGCTCCAGATCTCCCACGGATCTCAAACCCTTGGTAAATTAAGAACTTTCCCTGCATGTGAAAACAGGCTCTGGTAAATTGAGCAGACAAGACCAACATTGTGCCCAATGGTAAAGAAGGTGGTTACTGCATGTGCTATAGAGGAAAGTTAGGGGCAGATGGGGCTTATCAACCTGGGAAGGTAGCCCATCTGGAAGAAACACTTTGATTCTAAACGTCCGCTGCCTTGAGGGATTATCTTCAGGAGAAGAGAAGGCTAAGGAGTAAACCCTACACAAATCCAGAGTGGAGTCCCTAAGATGGACCTTGTACACAACCTTCCAGCAACTCCTGCAGTCCAGCTGATGTCAAATGTATTGCTGTACTTTCCTCTGGACCACATGAGAGATGCCAAGAAGTGGGTATTGTTGTCTGGGCAGCCTGGGACCTCCACACACACTGCCTAGGCTTGCACTCCAAGAAGGTCACTTCGGTGCTGTTAAGGCAGCATTTTGATTTCACCCCTGTAAATGTACTCCATTGTCTCTTGAGACTGATGAATGCCATCATCTCTAAACATTAAGCCATGCTGGCTGGGGACGATGGGAGTTGGAGTCCAGCAGTATCTGGAGGGCAACAGATTGTCCACCACTGATTTAATGTTACCACTATATTAGGAACTGTGTATAGAAATATGATATGAATGAGGAGCACTAGTTGCACCTTTATTTATTTATTGCTCCAATTGCCAGGTTGTTGTTTTTTACTGGATACTTCTGCCACTGTTTGATATTATTCATATACATTTCTGCTTTTATTCTTTTTACATCTGCTGTCTGTTTTTACAAGCATTTTACTGCTTTTTACTATAGTTTTATTTTGATTGAATACTTTCAGGTCATTAGCTGTTTTCAATTTTATATGTGAAAGGCATATTTTAAAGTAAAATTAGCTTTTGCAAATAAAGGCAAGAGCTGTAGTAAAAACACACACACACACACACACACACACACGGGGAAAGAGTTGCTTGAATGTCCTTAGCACTCATCAACATGACCAATTTTTGTCCTGCAAATGGAATTACTCTCATAAAGTGCACATCAGCATGATGTGATGCTAAATTTGTCTTTGGAAGACAGATACTGCAAGAGAAACTCCCAAGTGACAATTTCCCCTCACATACTTTTGGTTATTTTTCCTGTCAGTAAGCAAATTGTTTTAAAAAAAATAAATCTCCAAACTTCTTGCTTCCATTGCCAGGATCTGAGAGTTTGATTTTTAATTTTGCTTGGGAAGAGGCCCAGATAACTCTAGTCCCTGAAAAGCCTTGATTTTCCCAGTCGGGTTTCATAATTGGCTCAAGCCCCAACAGCTGAATCTGGCACATAAAAGGACCTGTAAAACTAATCCTACTAACACAATATCACTGAACTGGTTACATTTTTCTGGGAAGCAAAGGAAGAGAGAGGGAGGAGAATACTGGAATGAGGGGGGAGGCTTATGGGGGGAGGGCAGGGGAGAGAGAGAGAGATTGGAACTTTAGAAGTCTCCCTTAGTCTTTTTCCTTTCAGGAAACACATCCTGTTCACATCTGACTGCTGTGGCAGTGGCTCTGTTTGTTGCAGCCGGCTACGCCCTGAGGCTCACCAAAAACAGCCACAAAAACAACCATTTCCTCTCCATTGAGAGATAGGAGGAAAAAACTTCCTTGCAGCAGAGGTTCTGCTATCCTGCTTCTACCTCACACAGCCCTGACATTCGCAGAAGAACAGGGGCAGCAGAACAGATTTCCTCGGAATACACTAGCTTTCCAGGGCTCCTTGGGGAATAAGTGTTGAATTTTTCCTCAGAATTTGTCTTGGTGTTAAGAATGAATTTCTACTGCGTCTGTGGGATGCTCTGAGTTTGGGGCAGCTGTGAAACGATTTAAGAGCTCTTGCTGCCTAACTCCTATGCAGATCTTAGTCTCCTCTCACAGCTGTGTTCCAGAAGGTTGAGGCACCGGCACCGTTTGCAGGCATTTTAGCCTCTACTGTCCAAGAACGCAGCACTTCCTACATCAACATTTCGCAAGTTGGTTCCAGAAAGAATGCACCTCATCTTTCAGCTCTTCACCAGCTTGGCTCTGCTCAAAGTGCAGGAAGGTGGATAAGGCACTGCTTGGGAAGACAGAACTCTGGAAGCCTCGCTTCTGCTCGTTATATGGATTGCCCCTCTCTGCCTAGTTGCTCTTTGTGCAATCAGAAACCCCCCAGGAGCTGACTTTGAGAATGAATGGTGATGTTCTCTAGCCATTCATAACTTCATCCTGCGCCTGCCTCCCATCTGCAGCCCCAATTAAATGTACTGCAGCTGATCGGGACTCTTGGATCTTCTACAAAGAGAGGCTGCCAGCGGTTGATGACAGTCAGATATGACTGTCCAGAAGCTGGTAGCCACAGCTGTGTTGGTAGCTCTGGTCTCACTTATTCTCAACAACGCCGCTGCCTTTACCCCCAACTGGGTGTATCAGACCTTGGAGGATGGGCGAAAGCGCAGTGTGGGGCTGTGGAAGATGTGCTGGCTGGCAGAGAAGGGAAGAGGAGGTGCAGGCACAGGTGCCAGGCATGGGCAAGGGGCAGAGCGTGAATGTGAATCCTTGGGCTGGGGTTCGGAGCCAGCTGGGTTCCAGGAATCTCGTAGCACTGTCAAACGTAAGTCTTGATTTTCGTCATCACTGTCTATCTTGTGTTATGTAGAGAGCACCTCTCGAGTCAGGTGTCGGCACTTGACACATGGGAAGACCTGACTTTGAAGCACTTGCCATCTCATGGCTCAACCAGAAAAGGGCTGCACACCTCAGAGAGGTTGTGGATTTCCAGCATCTCTTGAGTCTGAGCCCCAGTAAGTAAGAAAGAAACTAGAAGAGAGGGGGAAATAGAAAGCAAGTTTGGGTCATGACAATTGCACACCTGGTCTCTAGCAGGAGGCGCAAACTGGAAGTTTTGAGACACCATAAAAGTCAAACTCAAGTCTGAAACCAGGCCAAAGTGTGCACTTTTGTGGACAGGCACAACTCCAATGGGATGAGAAGCTCTCATTTGTGTCTTTGCTGTTAAATGCTTCATCTAGACCTTGCTGGTATACAATGAAGAAATAGCATAGGTAAAATTATAGCACGGAGGCAAGGAAGAAATACAGACCTGCAGACCCCGTGCTCAACCTTGAGTTAGAAATAAGGCCTCAGCAATGCCCAAAACAGGATTGAAGACTTCCTGACAAAGTGGCATACATTTTCCCCTGTTGAGGAAGCTAAGAAGGATGGGAAAGCAATTTTAGGCAGAAGCCTGATGTAAGGGAAAGGGTTAAGCAGCCCCATCCTGTGCCCAGGTCTCATGTTGCAGATTACAGCCTCCCTAGTTGCACCTTATTTTATTTTATTTTTAAAAAAGTAAAGAGAAAAACTACACATGACTTAGTGTCATGCGTGGTTTTACCCTTTGTTGTGTGATTTCCAGCTCACTAGGTGGCAATACTTTGCTAGGTGTGGAGAGGGACAGTAGGCATTCAGGGATGGTGGCAGGATGATATGACCAATTAAAATGCAGCATTCGAACCGGATACTGGGGCTGAGCCCCATGCTCCCAAATATTGAGGGGGCTGAAGCCCCCTCTGCCCCATATACTCAGCGCCACTGTGCCATTTGATGCTTTTCACTTGCGATGTCAAGGAAGGCACCTGGGATCTCCTGCATGAAAAGCATGTGTCTACAGCCTCTTTCAAATAGCCTTCTCCAAACTCAGAAGGGGGATTCAGAATGGCTTGAGAAAATGTACTTCTCAGAAGCCGCTCTCTAACTCAGCTTCCTTGAGGTGCATCCAGGCTGTCAGTATTTTGTGGGAGGGATCCAAGCGCATACCTGGAAATTTAGGTTTGTGCAATTGAAAGCGATTGTAGTGTTTTGTTGCCCTAGTGCAAACTGCCTTTTTGCTGTTCAGAAGATGACTTTAAAGAATGATTAACAGGATGATGTGTAAACGCTCCACAAGCAAATCAGGAAGAATGTTCATTTTCATATAACTCCCCGCAAAGAAATCAGAATGAATGTTTAGTAAATATCAGATATTTCCAAACCTCCTTGTAAGCTTAGTACCAGCAAATCAGGATAAACCTGCAATAAACAGTTCATCTGGACACACCCTTATCTCAGGCAGGAGTGGGCAACTTTTGGTCCTCCAGTTGTTTCTGAACTACAGCTCTCATTCCCTGGTCACACTTGCTAGCACTGATGGGAGTTGTAGTTTGGCAACATCTGGAGGACCAAAAGTTCCCCATTCCTGCCTTATCTGACACAACACAATCAATTTGCCCATATTTTGCTCTTGTCAGTTAAGTTCTTATTCAATTGCTGTCACATATTGGTACCCATACGAGTAGGTATTCATCTCAAAATGTAAAATGGGCTTAAAAGTGGGACAAAAACAAGCCATACACATCCCCTTCCAAACTGAGCCAGTTATACCCACCCAGAAGTGTTATTGAGAAAGTGATGCCACTAAGAATTGCATTCAGTGAATGGAAAGTAAGCAAATCCAGTTTAGCAGGGTATGAGAGAGAAACAAAATTTTGCATATTCTGCACACACACCCTTTCACAAATCTGCATCCTAAATAACTCAAATTCTGCTACAGGTAAAGCTGAAAGATGTGATCAGAATAAGCTATACAAATCTGCATGCATTTGCTTTTTGTGCACACTGCATTCTCTCAATCTCCCCCGAGTACTAGAAATCTGGCCCAGTCCTTCCACTCCTGGCTTTTGAAATTTGACCAGATGTTTCCCACAAATAAGCCATGAAGTCTAGAAACTTAAGTTGGGACAGCAGCATGTGAAGGATGTTTGTCCCACCCTAGCGATGATACTGACAAAAATCCATCACACACCGCAATTAGTGATAGAAAGCTCTTGTTCTTAAGATGTTGAGTTCTGTGCCAAAAAAGCAATTGCTGGTGAGATGTGATTGTGGAATTAATTAAATCATGCAGCCCTGCAACTGACTCATGTTCCATTTCTGTTTTGTTCATGTAAATCTTACTAAATAGTTAAGACAAGATGGGGTGGTGGGGAGGGATAAAACATGCTTTGTTTCTAATGCTGACACAGTTTGCAGAAGAAGTGGAGGAGGAAAAATGCAAATGGTATGAGAGTCTACCAGCTCCAGAGCTTCCAGAAACTTGTTCTAGGATATCCTCTTTCCCCCTCTTGCCTCCTCTGAAGAGGTGCTGCCCCAACATCTCAGCCTGATTGTGACTAAGGAAACCACCCTCAGCAGATTCTCACAACAATTTTGCCTGTAGTTGGCTGCTTATTTATTTTTCCTGGCCCAGATTATATCTTAGTCCAAGATGAAGACATCATATGAGATGCTCACAGAGGGACACTCCCCTTAACACTTCATCAAGAGCCAATCAGTTAAACGCCATCAGTTTAGAAGTCCACAGTCCATGTCAGGAGTGGCTGTTGTTGCTCCTGATCACAGGGTCTTGTTAGAATACTGATAAGTCTGCATTTTACTTTTCTAAGAAAGAAAATTTTCTAGCACTCATGCTGGTACCGACAGATACATTACTGTTTTTGTTTAAACCAATTCACAAACCAATAACTTACACACTAACCTCCAGTAATGCACCATATGTTGCAGATATTACTGCAAATTCATTATGCTATTTTTGTGATATACCAATGACATGAGAAGACTTTGCCTATTTATTTGTATCATTTAATATTCTTAATAAAGAACCTAACAAAAAGTTATTCCATAGCAGAAAGATCTGCGGTTGTATTGCTACAAAGATATGCTGTGCTCTTGGACTAAATAGGGAACAAAATGATTTTAAGAACATCTGAGGTACCCTGCTAGATCAGACTAAATGGCTATATCTAGCCCAGCATCCTCTTTCTCAAAGTGGCAAACTGATGCCGCTGGGAAGCCCACAAGAAGGATGTGAGGGTTATAACCCTTTCATGCTGTTGTTTTTCCTGCAACCAGCATTTACTGGCAAGTGGCCTTGGAACGTGGGGCTCCATGCAGTTATTATAGCTAACAATTGTCGATAAATCTCCATGCATGTCACTGATCCCCTGTTATGGCCATCACCATGTTTTGTGGCAGTGAATTCCATACATCAATGCTGTGAAGATGACCCTTCTTTTTGCATGTTCTGAATCCACAGCCAAGCAATTTCACTGGATAACTACAAGTTCTAGGTATGCATGATTTTCTAAACTTCTGTCATAGTCACCCGCTGCACTTTGAGTCACTTTTTTTTGTAAATTATATAGCCCCAAATGGAAGGAGAAGCTTGGGTCTCCAGAAGACTACAATTCCCATCAGACCCAACAAGACTGGACAACAGTCAGGGATGACTAGAGTTGCAGTCCAATAGTATCTGGATGGCCACAGATTCCCTATTCTTCCTTTCCCCTTTCCTTATTTTAAGTGCCTTTTTAATGGGACAGAATTTAATATACTGTGGCGGCTATCAATCTTGAGCAGCTCAAATAAGCCAGGTCTGCTACTTAATGCACAAGCATGAAAAGGGAGGACCATAAGGTACATTTTTTGCCTCTGAAAACCAGAACAGCGTGGCACAAGAAAATCTGGCAGTGACACCACCCCAGCACTCTCGGAAGCCTCATGTGTCAAAAAGCAGATGCTGCACAAAAAGTCCAGATCAGTCTAAAAGCTTTGGCACATAGCCAATGTTCAATGGATTTACACACTGACACAGAGCAAGTGTTAACTAATACACCATGTTTCATATGATAGACAGAAACAGAACAGCTGACTTCTAACCTGATCTATGTCCATTTCGTGCTAGAGCACTGGCAGAGGAAGAGGAGGGTGGGAGCGCACCGCTCCTGGCAGCGTGATCCCAGTGGGGTGCCATTGCGGCTGCTCGCCTACCCGCACTGGGCACCATGCCCCTGCAGGTGGCGTGCCATGCCCCCAGGACATGCACCTGCCCCGTCACTGTGCTAGAGGAGAAGGGGGGGAAAACTATGCGGGAAGGTAGCCAAATTCTGCAAACTCCAAAAAAATGCAACCCAAATTAATCTAAGGTGTTTGCACCTTTCAGTTCCACTGTGGAAGAGAATGACAAAGAAGTTTCTAATATAGCTGTACTACTGTTAAGAAGCATACAGAGCTCAAATAGAGTACACAAAATTAACCAATTTGCATACAGCTGCTTCTTTCCACTAATTTATTCTGCTTCTGCTTTTCACAGTGGAAGATAAAGAGCTCTTCTTTTAGCTCAGGGCAAGGGAGGAAATATACACCACTGCCTCTGATCACTAGAAGGCCTCCAAAACCTCCTACTTGTCTTGTAAGGTCTCATCAGGGCTAAATGCTTGTTGTTTTTTAATCAATCTAAACAGTTACATAGGTAACAGCCCTCCTTTAAAAAGAGAGCCAATATAGCATTACTTTTCAGGCACCTAATTCTTACATGTGTGGTGTGGTCATATGTAGAATACAGTATACAGTATTCAGCATACAGTATATTTGGCCCTGTGTATAATCTACTTGAAGCAACAGAGACAAAACCTGGTTTATACAAGCAGCAAAATGAGGTGCTAATAAGAGGTCTAAAAGACTACAGAGAGTAGGGAGAATCAAAGTGCAGAGGCGGATTTAGGGCAGCGTGACCAGTTCTGCTGCACTGGGCAAAAAGCCTTAGGGTTGTTGCAGGACGTTGCAACTATAACATAGTGAATTGAACAGAACAGAAGGCGAGGGGTGAACGTCCAAAATTTTGGCCTTGTACAGGGTGCCATTGAAATTTGAAAAACCAAAGTCCGCCCCTGGGATCAGCAGCAAACAGGCCCCACGATCAGCACTGATTACCCCAGGGATAGGCGAATCTGTCAATTTAGGTTTATCTAGGTTTCTCATTTTTCCCATCTCCACATTTCCACATCAGATTACAAGGGGAGGGGGGGTTCCCCATAAAATTCATCAGCATTTTAGCGCAAATTTCTCCTAATCAACATTTTTTGTTGTTTGTTGTTGTTTAGTCGTGTCTGACTCTTCGTGACCCCATGGACCAGAGCACACCAGGCACTTCCACACAACATAATCAACATAGCTACCTGTTGTTGTTGTTGTTGTTGTTAAAATGCATATAGTTTCTGCAAAATTTCAGGGAGTATTTAGAAGTGCTATGCCTCATTTTTGTTTGAAGTCCATTCTATCTCCTTGAGCTTGCACTACCTTGCTGATTCTCTGGATCTGAATGTTATCCAAATACTACAACCCATTAGAAGGTCCCCTCACACTGAACAAGTCTCCCATTCCTGGTCTGAAGAATTGCCTAAATCTCTTTAGATTTTTCTTTCTTTCTTTTAGAAAGCACTTGGCACTGGAGATGTAGAATGGGATGTGGGCTTCTTTGTCAAACAGCAATCATGGTGGTTATGAATGAGCTGTTGTTGCTGCCCAGAGAGCAGGATGCTTAGACGCTATTATAATGAGTGCTGTACTCAGACAGAGAGATTGTGTCTCTGGCTGTACTTGCAAAGGAATACTGTTTAGGCATTGCAGAGTCTAAAACCAATCATGGAAAGGAAATTAAATGAGGGGGGCAGGAACAGGGGACTTGGACAATTCTCAGGGATGTTGAAGACACAGGAAAGAGGCAAGTGATATGAAGCTTGTTTCTCAAAGACGCACAGAGCAATGAAGCTATTTCCTTATTATAGCTCCTAGGGTCAAGCATGTCTAGAGGTGGGGAGTGGCCCAATATTGTGAGTGTCTACGTGACTCCCATGTTCGCTAGATATAAACATCTGTCTATTCACAGGGTATGATTTATATAAAATACATTTTCACTATGAAATCCGGGGGGGGGGGGGGGAGTGGCAGCGAGGCCAGAGGCACGGCTCTGTGTGGGAAAAAGAAACTGGAAAATGTTTATAGAGGCATCAAACCAGACAATCCCAGGGATCATTAGCCACGTCTCAGATATTTCTTCTTGGAAAACAGCCAGGCAGAAACCAGAAGATACCAAAAATAGAGTTTAGCTATGATAGGCTATATTACTGAGACCTCTGTGGTATTTGAGTGCAAACCAAAAGGATGGTACAGGCAGGGTCCCAATTATGTAAACCCCCATTATCTGAACAAATCCTATGTATTTTGCCACACGATTGTGTCCTAAGACAATCTGAGGCACTTTAAAACGCATCTAGCTGGTATCATCTTCACTGAAAAAGACTGGGACGCTGGTCTGTTCAAAAGAAGGGTGACGAGGGAGGATTTTTCAACCATTTCTAGCCTACTCCTTGCTATTCTTTCCAATATTAGAAAATACAAGTTGGGCAACATTTGCACAGCCCTGTGGTGGTTTTTGTGTGTGTGAAGGGTTATGTTCTGATTCAGGAGCTACATCTCAGCTTCCGTGGCAAGTGGAGGCTGCAGTATGTGTACAGTGCAGCTTTGTTCTTCCCCATGGAGCAAACTTTAGCAGGCAAACTAGATCAGGGAAATAATCATGCATTGAAGAAAGGCTTACACCCCCACCCACACTGCTGCTTCTCCTATCTAATTTGGGAGCCCCTATAGCTGCTTTGAACCACAAAAACACATCCAGTGTCGCTTCAGGTTTAGCTTATGTGCACATGTGCACAAGATGGAAAGATGAAGTCATCATACTCTCTCAGTCACCTATGTAATCCCCACCCCCCAACCTCTGCTCTTTCTTTCTGCCAAAAATGACAAAAAGAAACATTCTTAAACATAACAATATGCAAGAAATTCACACATTGCACACACACATACACACACACATTTTTTCATCTAAGAACACATTGCTTGTCCTGCATGGAGAAGGTTTTTAATCTTCTCTGTGAAAAGAGATAAGAAATACCACCTCCCTTTGAAAACACAAAGCTCATTGCCTGGTGCAGCTTTAGCCAAGCATTTAAAGGCAACCGAAATACTATTTTCCAAACAAACTATTCTGACCTGAAACTCAGCAAATCTCTTAATCTATCCCTGTTAAAAACTGGATACATGTTTGATTGCCAGGGCAACTTCTCACTGGTATAGAAAGCCATAAAAATCTAGCCTTCTCCAATTCATATCACAGAGGCTCAACTTCGGGGGGGGGGGCAAGGGAGAGACATGCGCAATCAGTCAGGACTGTTGACAATCATGCTACATTTATGTCTGAAACAAATTTTGCTCAACAAATTGTATCTGAAAAGAGTAACAGAATGTACCCCAAAATCCCAGCTAGCTCTATCCAAAAGCAACCTTTCAGCAAATAATTCACAGTTCAGTTTTCAAGTTTTAAAATAATTTCAGCCACTGAAAGAGCAAACAAGAAGATGGAGATGTATGTTTAAATCCCAAGCAGAATGAGGTTTCTAAATGAGATCATTTTTATTTAATTACACCAGCAAATCACATACTATTGTCTAATCTGACTGTTATGCATTTACAGAGCACTAATGTCCCTGAGGACATCATTTAGCATAACCAAATAAAGCCTGTGTTCATAAGTATGGAAATTAAATTAACTGTACCTGCCTTGGTCTAGTCTGGATAATAGAAATGAAAATCTGAGATGGTTTTGGAACTTGAATGCACTGTCAACTAGACCTAATTGATTTCCACTTGGTGGCTGCAGCGCTATGTACATTTCCATGGAAGTAAGTCCTGTTAAATTCACTGGTGTTTACTTATGAGTAAACATGCATAGGATCAGACTGCACAAAACTAATTAAAAAACAGCAACATCTGCTGTACAAGGTACAGGTTTGAATCAGAGCTAGATGTTACAGGAGGTGCATGGCTGCCACCCAAAATATATAATGCACTTCCCCCTCTGGCAGCATCTAGTAATGCAAAAGGCACTAGACTTTTCCTGATCCCTGCTCTCTACTTCACTGTGGCATCATGTTATCTAGAGTTACCACAAGTTATGGGAGAACTATGAAGAAGAGGTGCAGGGCTGCTGTTTCTGGTGGAAGTCACACAGCTTTCTGTAACTGGAAAGAGAGTGATTTGTCTGTTCCCAGACTGTATCAATTCTGAATGTCTATTCACAAGTTTGTTCTGAATTAAACCACTTCAGGGAGGGACGAAGCTGGGCACAACATGGGCTCCTCTGTGTTCTGGGGTGTCCCATGCTCCCTTGGTGGCACAGAAAGCTCATATACTGCAGCTGCTCCCACATTGCCAGTGTAACTTAAGGTGTTCTAAACTGAGAATACACTCACTTAAATTAAAATTATGGATAGCCTAATTAGGAGGCAAGAAGACTCTTCAGTCTATTGAGCTTATCTCCTACCTTGGTAGCTAAGCAAGAAGCAACACAATTTCCCTTTATAGAATCAGTGTCGACTTGGCCCCTTGCCTGAAAACAAAGACCACCACAGCCAACCACAAATGAACAACCACACCATAGGCCAACCCCAACCTCTCTCACCACCAAAGGAACACAGGTGAACAACAAAGAACCTGCACAAGCAACGCTGACACCAAACCCTACATATAGTAAGTAAAATAGAAACATCGCCACCCGACCTCACCCCTCACCCACCTCCATATCTTTGCCCCTTTTCTTCCTAATGTCTCAACAAATGAAACTGATTTGTAAAAATGTTACATGGGGGGGGGGATACGAGAGAGAGAGAGAGAGAGAGAGAGAGAGATTGCACACACTTTTGTAAATCAAGAAAATCTTTAATAATAATAATAAAAACTTGGCCCCTTGCCCTCTGCCCTTACCAGCAGTTGGGTGGTGCTTTTAGTGCAGGCCCACTGAAAGAATTGTAGCATCACAATGATTTGTGTGCAGAGCTGGACCAGGAAGAAAGTTGTATGAGACCAGATTTGAAGGGTGGCCAGGGGCCTGGCCTAGCCCCATAGAAGTCCAGTCAGTGTTGTGTAAAAAGATGTATTCATCAATGACACAACTTTTTAGGCTGCATCCAGTGGAGTTTTCTTAAACTAGCCTGTCAAGAGTGCATCTTGAGAAATGTTAGGAACAAGATGTTGAAAGAGAACTAATCATGTGGATTTCAGAGAGGAGATGTCCTGACTCTGGAACAATGCCTGGAAGTTTGCCTTACAAGTGTCTCCTTTTCAAAATAAACAAAAGTATTACCCTTCTGATACTGCATTCTCATGCTTTTAAAAGTCGTGGGTGTGACTCCTCCAAGCACAGCTGCATCTTCTAAGAAGTAAATGGGAAAGTATACCTTACTGGCTTACCCTTGCTTCTGAATAACAACACCATAGTTGCTGGAAATGAGCTGTTTGATGGGAGTGGTAGGCTGACCCAGAAAGATGGTTTGAAGTACAGATGGAAAGGCCCCGAACACACTGCAGCAGGGAAGACATAAAGTAGTCCAGAAAGGAGGTCTCTAGAACACAGACAACAGAGCCAGGCTACCCAAGTCCAAGAACAGCTATACCTGGGAAGCCACAAGTACTGTATTCTCATAATATGAGCCTGTTCCTTCAAGGACACTGCAATCCCAGTCAGGCCATTCACCTAGTTCCCAAACCACCCACCTGCAGCACCTGTCTTATTAGCCTCAGCTTATTGCCCCTACTCAATCATTGCTGCCAGACATCAATCCAACACTTTTGCAGCCTCTTCTGATTCAGATGGAATGGAGAGATAGAGCTGTGTGTTATTGGGATATTAGCGCATTGACACTCACTTAGTATCAGAGCTTCTTGTATGGAAATCTTGATGTGGGAGTCAGGGGATCTGACATGTATCTTAAAGGAAGACTTTTCCAAATGGTCAATGCAAGAGGAATCAGGGGCTTATCAACAATGTATCATGACATATGGGAAACCCATCAACAATTAGTTTTTAATGTAGAAGGCACAGCAGATTAAAAAATTCCAAAACAAGAAGGTGGGCCCCCTGAAATACTTTTGTCAGAGTGACAACACTGAACAATAGGTTGAGATGCTAATGATTACTGGCAATGCCACTGGTGATTGTGCAGAGCTTATACAAAGTCACAAGAAAAGAAAAGAAAAAAGAGTGTTTGCAATGGTTACAAGGATGCTGTTTGTTAAGTTCAGGGTTATTATAAAGGTTGCAACAAAGCCAAAAGGAAATCATAAATGGGCAAAACAACCAGCCTTTAATGCAAAAATATTATATAACAGAGATGTAGATGAGGAGTAAACATGAAAGTTTGCAAGAGACACGTAGCAGCTATGACAATATACCGTAACAACAATTGTCTGGGACAAGAGAGAAGATATGATAACCATCTTCAAATATCTAAAAGGCTAGAGGATGGAGCAAAAAAAAAAATTATCCTGCTCCAGAGGGTAGGACCAATGGATTTGAGTTACAAGAAAGGAGATTCCAACTAAAGATCAGGAAGAACTTTCTGATAGTAAGAGCTGTTTGACAGCAGAACAGACTCCCAAGAGATGGCCATCTGTCATGTACGATCTAGTTGAAATTCCTGCAATTCTATGATTCTATTATTCAAATGCAGTGTGCAGATACAATATATTTAGAAAACTCAGGAACTTGTCTACTGCAAATCAAAGTGGAACTACACTTTAAAGAGTATATTTCATATCTTGAGAATATATAGCTCATTCCTAATCAGTGTTTTTGACTTCTAGAAATACATGTAAACCTTCAAGTTAGAAGGGATAAATTTTTGCTCTTTTCTGCTTTTACAATCTCATCTCTTGATTGCTTTTTAAAATTGTAAGGGTTTTTGAAAGGTTTTAAAAGGTGAGGGTCCCAAAATATTGCAGAGCCTTCTAACCCATTGCATCCTAAGATGTACATGTAGATCTATATCAGCTTCCCAGCCTCTAAAACAAGTTTTGCCCATTTTGCCTATATATATATATATTAAATTCCCACCCTAACTGAAGCCCATGCTGGTTTCATCTGTGTGCAGAGCAGATAGCAGAGACTTTAGTTAGAGGTGTGTTTGTTGGAGTGCTGCAAGGTAGGGGTTCCCCCACCACATTATAATATCTTCATACATAGGGAAGATTACTCACATTCTTATTGTTAATACAGGAAACTGTTTCACTTCAGGTCAGACAAATTGTCCATCCAGGCCAATATTACGTACTCTATCTGCTCGCAGCTCCAGGTTGTTGGGTTGGAAAGGGCAAATCTGTCAAGTTTGATTTCATAATTTTCTCATTTTTCTAATATTAAGCTCTGTTTTCTGCATGTCCATATCACTTGCATTTAAAAAAAGTTCTGATGAAAATTCATCAGCGAATTTCTATTATGCCCATTTTGCAAGCACTTTTCACTCCTGTAATACATCTTTATATGTTATTTTCACTATTATATGAATTTTGATGCACACTTGATGCATTTTTACACACATTACTTGGCTGGACAACTGCACTGTAAAAGGAAGGAAAGAAAAGTGCAATTTTTGAAGAATGGCTACATTTTTATTCTTGTATTATCTGAGAAAATGTGAATTGGTTAGGTTAGCTTTTAAATGCAAACTGAACTGAATTTCTACCCCATTCGTAGTCTCAGAGATATTTCCCATTATTTGCTACGTGGTCCCTTTTGAACATATGGAATCAGTTTGACAAAAATAAATTTTGGATGCTTTAAATTTCTAGTTTAAGTGGTTGACCAACAATTCCACTGTACAGGAGCATTTTATAAAACAAAACTTTGATTTTGGTTCTAGAAAGGTTTCCCTTCAAGTGCAGCCATTTGTACGGCAAGAAAATTCTACCTCATACCAGCAGGAAGCTAGGATGTTGCGCTGACACAGTGGTGCTTATGAATCCTAGAGGGAGAGGAAGGAAAAGGATGAAAACAGGAAATCTACCAATGAAAAGAAAATAAGGAAAAAATGTAGACCTTTTCAGCAAATGCTAATCCAGTGTAAAGTATTTCCTTTTAAATAGCCACCATGGATATAGCTGCTTGCATAAAAGATAAATGCACAATGTAAATACAAACGTCAAGTATAAAACACTATAATAATTATAATGGCAACAGCAACCATCTCTTCTTAAAAAAATACCTGCATGTATAGTGGTGATATCCATAAAGATCAAGCGTGATGGTTTTTCTAACAAATTGTGATACACTACATCAGTCAGTGAGTCTGTTTATTAATGAGAAGCATTTTAATCCTGATCTTCCACAGGAACTCAGAACACCAGACTCCCTTCCCCATCTTTAAAACAGCACACTTTTGTGATATTTATGTTAATCTCTTTGTCCTAACTTGCAAAGAAGTACGAGTTAAGAAATCTGGCAGCACACAAGTTTTTTCAGAAGGGACTGGAAATGGTTGGCTTCTCAAGCCTTTCACATTCATGCTAATGAACTAATGCCTTTGTTCCCCACAGTGCAGTTTGACATGATGCGAGCCTGTAACATGATTGCCACGGTGGCTCTGACAGCTGGCCAGCTCCTCTTTGTGTTGGGATTGGTGGAACTGCCCATTATCTCCCAGGATACCCAGTGGTGGGAAGAAGCCATAGCCGCGGTGTTTCAGCTTGCCAGTAAGTTATTTCTTTTTTTCAAGAGCTAACTTATTAGAGTGATATTTAACAATAAAATGTTTCCCACTACGTCTATTGCTGTTTCAAGTGCTCTGTAATATGGCTGAGCGAGTGCTGGTGCCGTGTATGACATTATCAGTGAAAAGCAAAATCACTACCGCCACCCCAGTGCCTGAGCCTGTTTGTGGACTTCTTGTTCATTTCTTTTTTAAAAATAGCATTGGTTGTGCATTCAATCCAGTTGCACTAAATCTTCTCACTGCTCCACATTATAAAGACCAAGTAGGTACATGTGAAACGGTGTCACTGAACTTTTAAAAATACTTTAAGAACTCACAGATCTGTGCAAGCATGCTAAATCCAACTCAGTCCTGCTTCTTTGTTGGCATCTGGAGATCCTAGCTCTAGGCTAGGATTTCTGCATTAAGAGCTACTTGTGAGCCTCCTCCTTGAGGTGGATGCAGCTCTTTCCACGTTAACTGTTGCTCAGATCTCACCTTTAATACTTCTTAGTCTGAAAGCGTTGAGTTAATAATTTGGCAGAGGAGTTGAATTTGAAACAGATATATATAATGAAGATGGTCCCTGAAAACTGTATGATCTATGGGGAATCATGTTAATCAGTTGAGTAAATATTTAATTTGTGTAAGTTTGTGTTGATTAAGGAGGGTTGTTATGCAATCTTCTCAGCTTCCCCAGGTAAGCTCAACCAACCAGACCCTCCAGAGCAGATTTTGGGCATGCAGGAGAGAGGAGAGAAACTGGATGTGCTGTTGTCCAAGTGCATTTCCATTGTGCAAAAAGGGAGAGATCATTGGATGTTGGCCCTAGTCATTTAGGACTCAAGAAAAATGTGATTTTCTCACTTACTATAGGTGTTAAATCAGTGATACACAAAGATAGGAAGATAATGTTTATTACTAATTACTGTGTTCATGAATTGTCATTATGATTTTCTCTTATCTATTTAACCTTTACACAGAAATTATATGGGCTGTCTCTTGCAATTTCATAGCCTTTCCACTCTGCTGTTTACAATTTTTTTTCTATGTGCGCGTCTATAAAGCAAAAATAAACATCATGCATCTGGTGAGCTCTAGTCCTCCAAAGGGGATTCCACAATAAATCTAAGGCACCAAAAGATGCCTTTCCTTTTTCCTCTAACAATTCCACAGGCATTCCTTCCACACTTCAACCACTTCAAATGGTTACAGCCTAGTGTTACCTGTGCTGTGTGTGTGCATTTTAAAATTCAATTTCTGGCCCTTCCCAACTGCAGTAGAACGCAACTGTAGCAGCATTTTCTCCAAGCGGAGTACAAACAACCATTTTCAGAACTTGTGTGTGTTTAATGAAAAAGCATCCTGTTTGCATGTTATAAGGACACAAAAAGTTGCCTTATACCAGGTTAGACTCTCCTTTCAATCTAGCCCACTACTGTCTGACTGGCAGCAACTCTCCAGGGTCTCAGTATTTTCTATCACATGCTATCTTGCCCTTTTACCTTGAGATACCAGGGGTTGAATCTGGGACCTTCTGCATGCAAAGCAGGATAATTTCTGGATTGTATTGTGGTTTGTGTCTTAAGTAGGTGCTTCATTCATTTGCTTTTGTAAACCACATGGTAAGGAAAGCTTTCCTAACAGGCAGGATATACATTAAATAAAGAAATCCCTGTGCTCATCATATGATGAATGAGGAGGGGGTAATTTACACTGCCACCAGAGTGCTGGGCTTTTTTGTTGCTGTCACAAAAATCAGTGGGGAGTGGGGAACAGAATAAAAATGCTGGGCGCTGCATCGCCGCTATTTCCTAAATTAATTTAATAAAATATTTTACCATAAACCAATCAGATAAAAATATATAAGTAGATAAAAATATACATAATAATTTATATATTGTTTTGATTTGTGAGTCGCTTTATTTGGTCCATTCCAAACTGACTTACAACCAACTAAACAAATAAGACACCCAACAGCATAACTGAAAAAAGAGAAGCCGCAAAACCAAAATTAAACCTTCCCCAAGGGCCAAACTGATACTCAGTTATAGCCCAAGCCCAAATTATGCTGAAATAACAGCATCTTGATTTGGTGGCAGGCAGGCAGAGAAATGATTAGATATTACAGGGCAAACAATTGCAGAAAGTGAGTACCACCACCAAGAAGACCCTGTTCTGTGTAGCTATCTGCCATCATATTATTATTATTATTATTATTATTATTATTATTATTATTATTATTCAAACTGTTAGCTACCTTATACAAGGCAGCCTCTAGGCAACTTCTCAGCTATCTTAACCAGCAGCAGGATACAGAGAAGAGCGCACAATGAAGATTTAAGTGTGAAAGTGCGTAGGGGAGAAGGCAGTCCTTAAATATACTCAGGTCCTCAAAACCAGCACTTTGGGCTGGTGTCAGGAAATGATTGGCAGCCAGTGATGATGATACTATTCATTTTTCTGTGATCAAAATGCTGACTGCTTGTAAATTATATGGGACAGTATGCTTAGCACAATGGTGCACAGAAGACAAGGCAGTGGCAGAGAAAGGTGAGGGCCAGGAGACACCATAAACTAGCGTATTTGTCGCCCCATAAGACGCACTGGCTCATAGGACACGCCTAGTTTTGGAGGGGGGAAATAAAGGGGGGAAATTATTTCCCCCCCAGAACAGACAGCTCTCCACAAGCCTTGGGAGACCGGTGCGACTTCCTGCCGGGCTCCCATGCCTTGCGAATATCTGCTAGCCTCCAAACCAGGTCGGGGGACAGCGCTTCTCCCCGCCGCCAGCCTCCAAACCAGGTCGGGGAACCGAAGCCCAGGGGCGCCCCGGCTTCAACATGCAGGCTGCTATCCGCAAGCCTAAGGAGCCCAACGGGAACTCCCGCGGGCTCCCAAGGCTTGCGGAGAGCTTCCTGAAGCCTGGAGAGCGAGAGGGGTCGGTGCGCACCGACCCCTCTCGCTCTCCAGGCTTCAGCAAAAGCCTGCAATCGCCCCATAGGACGCACACACATTTCCCCTTCATTTTTGGAGGGGGGAAAGTACGTCCTATAGGGCGAAAAATACAGTATATACAGGAAGCACAGGACAGCAAAGGATAGATCCAAAACCCAAAATTCCACCCCTGAGGTTTAGGATACATAACAGTGGTTCTATTACTATTCTGGATAAGTTAAACTGCTTGGAAACCTTTCAGCTATTCCCCAACCTCAACCCCCACACTCCCTTTAAAAGCAGCCTGAAGCTCTCTTCCCCATTGCTCCATCCTCCTGCTGTCCAAACTACCCTCCTCCTTTTTTTTCCATGAAAAGGAAATGCATTCTGGCCCTGTTTAGATTTGTTGTTTCATTGACAAACAGTACAGAGGACAGCCGTGTGCCTTTCTTCTATCAAGGCTGCTAATTTTAGATTAGGCTGCTTTCCCCCTCTGTGCTACAGTCTGTTTTAAACACAGTCAGAGAGAGACTGAAGGGCGCCAGGATATCCCGGCACAGGAGAAGGAAATGCCTGCTGTTACCTGTTATGCAAGCTGAACCTTGAAATCCTCAGTACTGGGAGGGAAAAGGAGAGAGAGAGAGTAGCCAGAATCAGAATATTCAATGCAAGGCTGCTAAGACAGACTCAAACAAGCACTGCAATTTTGATTCTTGAGCTCAAGGTGTGAAAAGCACAATTTGGCAGCCAATAGAGTTGGGAATATCAAACTGCACTACTCCAATGCCTCTGTTTTGCAAAGATGATGCAATTTGTCCCATGAGAGGATGGAAAGAGGAGGAACATAATGCCGGCCATCAGATGCACCAATCTCCACTAGATGGGCTTCTATATTATCTACCTATTCATGATGCTTAAAAATAAATAAATGTTCCCATTCAGGAAGGAATTGATTTTGTTATTTATAACAATAGCAGAAAGAAAATGAAAGCTACAAGTAGAAAAACTGTAAAATAGTAATAAAAAAGATTTTCCACAATAGTCTTGTAATAAGTTACATGAAACACTTTAAAAAGTCTCATTAGCTTAACATAAGCCTGCACTGAAAATAAATTCTTCTAGACATTCAGGCGATTTGGCTGACAAATGTTGGTGCAGAACACATTTGGATACAGAGCAAAGAAGGGATGAAACCTCTGGTATGTTCATCTCAAATTCGGCCTCTTGGCATTCATTCTCTCTGTTCAGATGGGACAGATGTTGGAGGGTTAGTTTGTTTGTACAGTGGCCATATGCAGGATAGAGTTCCCTGACTGAACAGAGGAAAAACTAATGTGTTCCTTATGCTGGTTAGATTAAATGGATTTTAACAAAAGCTTTAATTGTTAAGTTAAATAACCAGAACTAAAACTTCTGGGTTAGCATATTAGCTTGCTCTTGATCTAAGGGAAGCAATATAAGGCCCACAGTCATGTCTGGCCCACACTGTCCAATGTACCATAAACCATGATGCACAACAAACAAGCATATGTGCTGCCTTGGTCTGCAACTTCTATTTCTATTTTGACAGGAGACGGCTGTCTGAAATAGCATGCAGTCTAAAAGGCAAACAGTGTTAAGAACTTCTGAGAAAGAAGTATTTATGAAGGCTTCAATATTATTCACGGGATTAGCTTATGTTTGTTATTGGACACCAGGCTGGTATTTCACGGAACTCGCCCCACTGATTCTTCAATATTTTCTATCATAATCTCTAGCTTGGAGGGCCAACAATTTGCATGCGAAAAACTGGAGTAACAATTCGGAAGACCCTTTGTGAATTAGCCATTCCCTGCTCTCCATGCTTTAGCTTTTTCTTTTATAGGGACGTGGGTGGCACTGTGGGTTAAACCACAGAGCCTAGGACTTGCCGATCAGAAGGTCGGCGGTTCGAATCCTTGCAACGGGGTGAGCTCCCGTTGCTCGGTCCCTGCTCTTGCCAACCTAGCAGTTCGAAAGCACGTCAAAGTGCAAGTAGATAAATAGGTACCGCTCTGGCAGGAAGGTAAACGGCATTTCCGTGCACTGCTCTGGTTCGCCAGAAGCGGCTTAGTCATGCTGGCCACAAGACCTGTACGCCAGCTCCCTCGGCCAATAAAGCGAGATGAGCGACACAACCCCAGAGTCGGTCACGACTGGACCTAATGGTCAGGGGTCCCCTTTACCTTTATGGTAATTTTGATGGATGCCATTCAGGGAGGACTGACAGAGAGGGAGTGTGATTATTCCTCAGGAGCACCTATATTATGCATTATACAAAGTAATCACAAAAATACTCTTAAATCTTATTGATTTGCCATTTAAATTTAAATATATCAAAGTGTAATCCTTTGATTTACTTTGACTCTTGCTTGCATCCACCAACTTCCCCATCCACCCCCAAATCATGAAACAGTACCCATGGGCTGGAGATAGGAGGAATATCTGGATAGGGGAAGTGCTGTAGTTGAGTAATAGAGGAGTCTTGGACATCTCATGAGAGACCGCTGCCTGAAATCCTGGAGCTCTGCTGCCAATCTACTGAGTTAGATGGATCAATGGTCAAAGTCAGTATCCGATAGCTTCCTATGTGCCTATGACCAAACTGTATTCTGGAACATAGGAAGCTATTTCTGCTTCCCATTCATTCAGCTTGTCCTCTTCCATACTAGCCTTGTCAAAAATTCTATGAAAATCTCGATCATGAAAGCAGACTACAGTGGAGCCTCGTGTTACGAACGGGATCCGTTTCGAAGGCCTGTCCGTAACATGGAACTGACGCAAGCCGAAGCGCCACATCTGCGCATGCATCTGCGCATGCGCGAGTGGCAAAACCCAGAAGTAACCTGTTCTGGTACTTCTAGGTTGCCGTGGGGCGCAACATGAAAACACGTAACCTGAAGCAGATGCAACATGAGGTATGACTGTATACATAAAAATAAATATGTACATTTTAGGGCAAGATTTATGAATGAACACACAAATGGTAGGTCTTCTCTGATAGATTATGTCCTTATTGATGCCACACTGAATGGGAAGACAAGCAGGGTACACTCTCATAAAAGGCTTGAGAAAAATGCTGGCATAAAGCAGTAATCTCAAAGCTTCTTCAGACATAGCACCAACACAGAACTACAATTTGAAACATTGGGACCCGCTTTTTAAAAACAAAACTAAACCCCCCCCCATGCATGTTACCAACTTCTTGTTTTTTTCTTTAGGGTGACCAGATGCATCCTGTACCCTTTAGTACTTGTACAGAAGAGAGAACTTTGGAAGGCGTTGCATGTCACACAGGTGTGTGCCTGCTAAAATTCTTTTACACACAACTATTAAAAGATACAGGAGGCTTCAACTCTGGTCACCCATCTTCTTTAAGAAACCAAACCAAAACTAAAGGATGGAATTGTGTCAATGCTGCTGCAGCGGTACACCTTAGGTCAGGGCATGACCAACAGTGTAGACTACACAAAATCCAAGCCAGTATCTTATTTTCATCCTATCTTCATAGTCTGCAAACCATACAGCAGTTTCCCAATCATCACAGTGAAGAGAAGTCACACTTCAGAGAGAGTTGAGTATTTCAGTCATACCTCAAATACCCCAAACATAATAATGACCTTGGCAAGCACACAGTCACTCGTCAACACTCACCACACCGACGCTTACGATGGCTCCTAGCCCTGCATCATTTTTACTTCAGCCACCTGCGTGTGTCCTTGATAGAAGTGCATCCTTTTTTCTTTTTAAAAAATCTAACAAAATACAACCTTAGGAAGCAGAGAGGAAGGAAAGAGTAGAGGAAGTGGTATTGCTCTGGCGGCTGCACATGGATTCACACACAGTTCCAGAACTGTGCAGCCTCACACCTTACAGGAAAGAATTGTTTGCTTTGGAAAAGCACTGTGGTGAAAATGGAAGCAGTTTTGTGCACAGAGGGTTTTGAGTAAAAGCTCATAAATTTTACTTTAGAGGCTTTTCTTTATAGAGACAGGATTTTGAATAGCTTCTATGTTCTTCAAGTAGACAAGCTTTGCCTTTTACACTTGTTAATAAGTGAAAATCCCCTGCAAATTCTGCTATCATGTGCAATCAGCTTTGCTTTGTAAAAAATGTTCAGGAAATTTGAAGAAGTCAGCTTCACACCACTCAAATAGTCTCCTATCAGCAAACATCCTTTCAATTCCCTCCCCCAAGCAGTTTTGCAATTAAATGAAACTTTGAAAAATTAAATGGGAGGGGGCAGGAGTCGGGGTCATATGTATGCAGAAACACATTTATATCCATAAAAGAGATACACATACAACAACCCCCCCCCCCGGTAGCTGTTTCGATAAACATAAACATATGCATGGTCAGGAGAAAGTAGACCAAAAAAGAAGTTTTTCTCCGTCTCTCAAAATGCACCCCCTACCCAGGTCAGGGTCATTCAGTGAAGATAAATGGTGAGAAATCAAGGAGAGGCAGTGGTTTAGGAACCTCAGCAAGAGAGGGCTGTTGTCTTTATATTCTGCTTGTGGGCTTCCCATACGCATCTAGCTGGCCACTGTGGAAAGCAGGGTATCAGATTAGATGGGCCACTGGTCTGATCCAGCATTGCACTTCTTATATTTTATATGTGTTTATTCAATAATCAAGCTACAGTGGAAGAAGGCTTCATTATAAAAAATATGTTTTGATGTGTGTGGCCCCCCCAAACCAGGGGGGAAAATAATGACTTAGATGTGTTTTAAGCCAGTGATGTGTACAGAGTCCGAGGTCAAGTGAGGTTTCCATTCCAAAGAGTTTGTATTGAGCAGAGCTAATCATTATATAGCTAGCCAAATAAGTAAGAACAGGCTTCCTCAACCTCAGCCCTCCAGATGTTTTGAGACTACAATTCCCAGCATCCCTGATCACTGGTCCTGCTAGCTAGGGATCATGGGAGTTGTAGGCCAAAAAAACATCTGGAGGACGAAGGTTGAGGAAGCCTGAGTAAGACAATCCTGTGTTGCAAGGAGAAAAGGGATTCTGCTTCAGGCAAGGTTGCCAGGATGGACCTGCTGGCAACATGTATTTATTTCTATTCCACCTTTCTTCCAATGAGCTCAAGGTGGCATATATTGTTCTCCCGCTCCCCGTTTTACCCTTACCCTGGTGAGGTAGGTGAGACTGGCTCAAGGTCGGACTGTATTAGGTTTTGAACCCTGGCCCTCAGGTCCTCATCCAGCACACTGGCTCTCCTTTTCAATCCTTATGTTATACCATGATATCATTTTATTATTTAACACAAGCACGACTCTGTAGAAACAAATGAAGATAAGCTTTGAAACTGAAGTTGGCTTTCTGCCAGAATGATTCAAACAGGAAGCTCATTATTCTGATCCAAAATGTAAGTTCACAGAGCAACGTTCCCCTTCCTACTTTGCCTGCCCAACCATTGACACCATCCCCTGCAGGATTCTTCTTAACAAATCCATTATCTATTTCCTTTCCCAGTAGAAAGGCACCCTCCACCCCACTTAATGCTGACTCGTTTTCGCCAATTAACTCTTTTGGAGACACCAAAACACAAAACAAATAACGGACAATTTTTACAGTGGGACAAGAATTTAGCAGGTTTTCTACACAATAAATATGAACAGATTGATTGGCCACTGTAGGATTTTTTTTATAAGTGATTCTGTATTCTTCAAACTTCCCTCCAGCAGACATTTTATCCTGCTGAGAGTCTTTGGAATAGGTGTTTCAAAAGCTTGACTTTACCCAAGAATGGAAGAATAGGTGGTCAGATGCAAAATTGCCATCTGGATTATTCTTAGGACAGCAGCCATTCAAAAGAAGACGTTGCTTTAGGTGTCTCCCCTTTAGGTTCTCCCTGCTGCTCCAATGATGTTGTTAGAAATGATGCTCAGCAGGAGAAGGATCACATGTAAGTCCAGACCACAGGGGCCAACTTCTGAGGAAGTCTGAGGGGGCAAGTGGCGTTGTGCATGACATCAGTCAGGCAGAGCTAAACGTAGCAGCAATGCGGCTTCAATGGCCAACAGCTTCTCCTCCTGCTGCTGCCACCACTGGCAAGGGACTGCTTCCCACCTCCTTCCCCTCCATGGCAGGAGGAGGAGGACCTGGCCACTGAATCCGTGCCATGTTTGGCTCTATGCTTTACTTCCCCTGCCCCCTCATGTTTTGGACAAGTGGGAGTTGGTGCTGTTGGCCCAGACACAGGTCAAGTCCACAATGCTGGTTCAGAAGTGACATCATCAAAGTTTCAGATATAAATTAATTCCTAGAATTCCATCCTGGAAACTAGATTGTGAAAAAAGGGAGCTTATGGCTACTGCTGGCCTCCATTAATTTATCTAATCCCCTTTTAAAATCATCAAAACTGTTGACTACGATGTCTTATGGACGTGCATTCCATAAGTTATCATGGCTGATATTTAAATGGGATCTCTGTGTTCAGAGTCACACACTCGCTCTGAATAAGGGGGACTGAGGAGAAATGAGGTAACTATCACTTTTGTGCTCTCCATTTGAGCTTCTAGAACCCAGTGGATGGCAGCTGTGGGATGGGGAACCTGTGACCCTTGAGTTTTTGTTGCTGTCCCATCAGTCACAGCCAGCAGCTCTACCTGTTTCTTAACCTCGGTGTTTGTCTAGAACAGTTTTGGCATGCCAAACTGAACCTATATGCATCACTTTAAAATATTCTGGTGACATAAGTAACTTTTAGACCTTCCCCACCTGCCTGGGACTTGCCATGAAATCTGAAGAGAAGAAAAGGGTGGCGTGTCATTCATTCACTGCTGTTCAGAGTTAGAGTTCAAGCAAAGGTCCTGTGAAGGGAAACAGCCTTGCTAACACAAGTGGTTTTATTTTGAGCAACACAAGGAAGTTTAGTAGCTTTCTGTGATGAATAATTAGTCCCTTACATAAAAGATGAAGAACCTGGAGAGTGCTGGCTTACGTTAGGCCAAACTTTAGTGGCTTATATAGCAAGGGTGGGAGTGGGCTAGGATGAAAATGATTGGGGGGGGGGACAGAAATAGAATACAGGATTTCCATTAGAGATGTACAATTCTGTCATTTTCTGTTCCATGACAGTTTTCACACTTACATATGCGTCTCACACAAACACATAGGACAGTAATGCAGAAACTACAGTCACTTTGATATGGTATACAAAGAAACTAACAAAAATAATCATTTCTGCCACTGTTTTCCTCTGCTGATAAAACCTGAGACCCGTGCTTAACCAGACTCCTGGCAACTGGTGGAAATGGACCCCCCCACTCAATCTGTTCACTTGGAGTTGGAACTCTTTTTACAGAATTGTATCTGAACACTTCATCACATACCTCTGCTTCAACATCTTGAGACATTTGAGGCTCATTTCTTCTGCATTTTATTTCCCCTAATTCCTGCAACACAGCTTAGGTCGGGAAAAGGAGACTGGCCTTTGGCCAGCGGAATAAACACAACCTAGCCCTGTTGCTGCCGCACGTTACCTCTGATAACATTTGTACAGCATACTGCTTTTTGGAAAGGCAAACATAGGCCACTTTGCTATCTATATATTTGAAGGTACCCCACTTTGCTTACTGAAGATATAAGTGAAATATAGCTGTGCCTTCACACTATAATACCAATATGCTTGAATTGCTGCATGATTGCTGCATCTCTAGAAATCATTCATCACCAAATTACTTAAAGATCACAGCAAAGATTATGTGTATTTGTTCTACATTTAGATACAGAAACATAGGGTTGGAGAGGACCAGTAATTCCAGGTTTCAGAGAAAGGCCTATAGAAATCTAGAACCAGTTCTTTAATCCCTGCACCATTATGTCAGTTGACTAGGAGAGAGAAGTACAAGGGTTCATGCTTGCTGATGAATTGCCAATAGGTGGACATTTCTTGAACTAAGGAGTCAATCAAGACTAGCCATTCTCACACATCTTCTTTGTATCTCAACCCTGGGCCAAGCCAATATCAGACACCATACCCTTCAACATTTCTTCAATGAAAATAGAGACGTTCCATTTCATAATGATAATTTTACTATTTATAACTCACACATCTTACTGGGTTGCCCCAGTCACTCTGAGCAGCTTCCAACATATATAAAAATATAATAAAACATTAAACTGGACTTCTCCGCGACCCTTCCCCTCTACAGGGAGGTGGGACCAATTCGGATGGTCCGCCCCCGCCACTTAAAAGATCCAAATGGTTTCCAGAGAGTGGTAGGGGATGCTTTATCCCATGTTGATGGCCTTTCAGCTGATTCCCTGGTGGCCCGCTGGAATGCGGAGTTAACCAGGGCTATCGACTGTCTGGCTCCGAAGCGCCCTCTCCGATTGCATGGAGCCCGGACAGCCCCGTGGTTTTCTTCGGAGCTGAGGGCGATGAAACAATCGCTGAGACGGCTAGAGCGTCGGTGGCAGAAAACTCACTCCGAATCTGACCGGACACAGGTTAGAGCTCAACGTCGAGCCTACCAAGTGGCGATAGCGACGGCGAAGAAGACTTTCTTCACCGCCTCTATTGCATCTGCAGAAAATAGTAGCAGGAGACTCTTTCAGGTGGTCCGCAATTTAACGGAACCACCTTTACCACCGGGGCCTTGTAAAGACCCCAAAATCTCCTGCAATGATTTTGCAAAGTTTTTTGCAGATAAAATCACTCATATTCGGAAGGAGCTAGACACCACTGTGGGAGCAGGGCTGGGGCGGGAGAGTGCTAGAGCCCTGTCTGGTCAAGTTGCATGGCATCAATTTCAATCCGTTACCCCCGAGGATGTGGACAGGCTGCTTGGACGCGTGAAACCAACCACCTGTCTCCTTGATCCTTGCCCATCCTGGCTAATAAAAGCAAGCCGGGAAGGGCTGGGCGATGGGCTCTGCGGGGTGGTGAATGCTTCCCTCTGTGAGGGAACATTCCCAGATCTGCTGAAAGAGGCGGTCATTAAACCGCTTCTTAAAAAACCATCTTTAGACCCGGCCAGTATGGCCAACTATCGCCCAGTCTCAAATCTTCCATTCTTGGGCAAGGTGATTGAGCGTGTGGTTGCTGAACAACTCCAGGCACGCCTGGAGGATGCGGACCATTTGGATCCCTTCCAATCAGGGTTCAGGCCTCATCAGGGGACTGAAACTGCCTTGATCGCACTGGTTGATGATCTCCGGCGAGCTAGGGACAAAGGTGAGAGTTGTTTCCTAGTTCTGCTGGATCTCTCAGCGGCCTTTGATACAATCGACCATAACATCCTTCTGGACCGTCTAGAGGGGTTGGGAGCTGGGGGCACTGTTATACAGTGGTTTCGCTCCTTCCTCCTGGGCCGTGTTCAGAAAGTGGTGGGGGGGATGAGTGTTCAGACCCTTGGGCCCTCACTTGTGGGGTGCCTCAGGGTTCCGTCCTCTCCCCCATGCTTTTTAACATCTATATGAAGCCGCTGGGAGAGATCATCAGGGGGTTTGGACTGGGTGTCCATCAATATGCAGATGATACCCAGCTCTACCTCTCTTTCAAATCAGAACCAGTGAAGGCGGTGAAGGTCCTGTGTGAGTGCCTGGAGGCGGTTCGAGGATGGATGGCGGCTAATGGATTGAAGTTGAATCCTGACAAGACAGAAGTACTGTTTTTGGGGGACAGGGGGCGGGCTGGTGTGGAGGACTTCCTGGTCCTGAATAGGGTAACTGTGCCCCTGAAGGACCAGGTGCGTAGCCTGGGAGTCATTTTGGACTCACAGCTGTCCATGGAGGCGCAGGTCAATTCTGTATCCAGGGCAGCTGTCTACCAACTCCACCTGGTACGCAGGCTGAGACCCTACCTGCCCGCGGACTGTCTGGCCAGAGTGGTGCATGCTCTAGTTATCTCCCGCTTGGACTACTGCAATGCGCTCTACGTGGGGCTACCTTTGAAGGTGACTCGGAAACTACAGCTAATCCAGAATGCGGCAGCTAGACTGGTGACTGGGGGCGGCCGCCGAGACCACATAACACCGGTCTTGAAAGACCTACATTGGCTCCCAGTACGTTTCTGAGCACAATTCAAAGTGCTGGTGTTGACCTTTAAAGCCCTAAATGGCTTCGGCCCAGTATACCTGAAGGAGCGTCTCCACCCCCATCGTTCTGCCCGGACACTGAGGTCCAGCGCCGAGGGCCTTCTGGCGGTTCCCTCATTGCGAGAAGCATAGCTACAGGGAACCAGGCAGAGGGCCTTTTCGGTGGTGGCGCCCGCCCTGTGGAATGCCCTCCCATCGGATGTCAAGGTGATGGACAACTACCTGAAATTCAGAAGACATCTTAAGGCGGCCCTATTCAGGGAAGCTTTTAATGTATGATATTTTAGTGTTTTTTGGTTTCTGTGGAAGCCGCCCAGAGTGGCTGGGGAAACCCAGCCAGATGGGCGGGGTACAAATAATAAATTATTATTATTATTATTATTATTATTATTATTATTATTAAACATAAAAAACCTTTCCCTTTACAGGATTGCCTTCAGATGGCTCAGGGGTTGGATAACTCCATACCCTCCACCATTTCTCCAATGAAAATAGGGACATCCTAAGGAAAAGTGGGACATTCCTGGATCAAATCAGAAACTGGGACAGCTCCTCTAAATCAGGGACGTCCCTGGAAAATAGGGACACTTGGAGGGTCTGAGACATTGCTGCTGTTCTGGGCTTCTCTTTTTTATTATTATCTCCTTCAACTCCAGTCATCATTTTAACAAAACTCTCATGTTTTGCTTCAAGTCAGTAGAATCACACACACAAATTGAAGCCAAAATTGTGGCAGTTGAGCTGTAAGTTGCCTGTTATATGACAGCTCTTTAAGCAACATCTAGATACCACTAACAGCCAGCCTATGCTTGTTCAAGCTTTGTCCTTTTTTACAAGTCCCTGTACTTTTAAAAAAAAGCAAACTAGCAAAAATACGATTTTATTGAAATTCTCCAAGTCCTGTGCTTTAATTTGGTTCATATCTTGAGTTAGACTGCAATCCTATACGCAGTTTCCTGGGAATAAACCAAAGAAACTCAGTGGGACTTATTTCTGAGTGGACATATGTAGGACTGTACTGCAAGTGCCCTACAATGACATCCCCACAGGGAAGAGTAAGTGAAAATGTGAGGAAGGGCTATAGCTCTGAGGCAGAGCATCTATTTCACATGCAGAAGGTCACAGACTCATTCCCCCAGTAATACTGAGCTAGATGGATTGGATTAGTGGTCTGGCTCTGTAAAACACAACTTCCTGCGTTCCTATCTTTCCATTTTTAAAGTACACAGGACAGCACACAAAAAATGTTGTTTCTGCAAGAGCATTTCCAGAAAAACTAGTCCGAGGGAGCAAAAGGCACTGTAAAGGACATTAGATCCAAAGGATTTAACCCATACTATACAGAAACTTAACTGTGAATGAAAGCTGGAGGTGGGTGGGAACCTGCTACTCCTCAGAACCATCCCTTTATTTCTTGCTATTTACCAAACAAAACCAGAAAGGCTTAAACAATTTTTATAAGGCTCTATAAAAATATAACACCATGGATTTTTTGGAACTTTTGTGAAAGGATAATTTGTACTAGACGGCACTGAAACTCAGCAAGTTTGCACATGGAAATCTAGTTCTAGTCACCCCCCCCAGCTGTCATATTCAAACCCAAGAATGTCATGGTCAGCAACTCAATTTACAGGTGGACTAATCTGAGAAGTGAATGAAGGGTGGGGATAAGCTACCACCACGTTCTCCAAAGCCAAGTGCCACCAAGTCCTAATAGCATAATTGTCACATCCGCTAATCAGTTTTCTTGCCTCCAGGGGAGAAGCAGCTGGTATCTTCAGGGTACTGAATTTAGCTGAAGGGCCTCTAGTTGCTGACTCCTTTAGAAGACTCACTATTGAAGAAAACAAATCATCAAGTTCCCTTGTAGCCATTTTTTTTAGGATGCAGTCACATACAATGGTCATATTGTAAGAGATGTGCAAGCAAAGCAGAGAGAGATCACCTTCTTCATGTCTGACCTGTCCTTGCCCACAAACCTAACGGAAATGGTATCTGCAGATCTTTATGTCTGTTTACGGGCCTTTGTTTATTCTAGTCTCCCTTTGCAAAGGGGCCCTTTTGTCTATGTGAATTCCTTCTGTTATGGTGGTGGTTAAGGAAGTGTTTATGGGAGTAGGGGAAGCTGATTTTTTTCCTATTATGTGAGACACATTTGCCTCTTTGTATATTGTTCTTGTCAGGCTAATTAGATCTATAAATTACTTCCATCAAAAGTTAATAACTAGACCTGCAAGGGTGGAGGAGGGAAAGAGAAACTAGAATGCTGCAGTGAGGTTCATCAAGAAATAGGGCACTGCCTTAAAGGGAAGGAGGTTTTGCAACTGCATACACAACATCTTGGGGTCAGATGTTCTGGGTTCTACTGCTGACCCCATGACAGATTTCCTGCATGGCTAGACAAGTCTCCTCACCTCAGCTTCCTCATCTCTGAAACTATGAATAACCGGATATTTAGGATACATATGAAGCGGGAAGCCACAGTGGGATTCTTTGTGTTCATAAAGATCTTCAAGAGCAGTGGGATAATGTGCTGCAGAAAGGCAAAATACTGTTGCACTTTAAGATTAGATGTTTTCCTACCATTTCACAGGAGATTCCTAGATAAAGGAATTTCCCAGAGGAAAAAATTATTTTCCTTCTTCACAATATCCGTGTTTATATAACTCTTCATTGAAAGCATGTGAATCCTTGTTCATGGCCTCTTGAACTAGTACCACATAGAGCCAACTCCATATGGAAAGCCACTGGTGTGAATGGCTCTTTCTGTGACTCAGGCGATTTTTAACTCTGTAAGAACAGTTTCCTAGAGAGGATCAGCTGCACTGACATTGTTTAAATTCATGTGCAACATGAAACAACAAGACAGCCTGCACAATCAATCTACTAAGTTGAGATGAGTCCACACATCAAAAGAGGTACCGGTAACTCATACAGGTGACTGCTTGTATTAATTGGACCCAGTACTGTCCATTGGTTTTAAAAACCTGCATAGCTGAGCTTAGAGTTTGAAGACCTTTCTACACATGATTGTTTGCCAATATGTATGGCACATCCTGGATATGTGAGTTTTCAATAGGGAACATCAGATTTTCTGAGTAGCCAAGGCACAGTATTTAGTATGAGTGGGGAAATGCCAGGCTTTGGAGTGCAAAAAAAATTCTGCTGACCTTGCTGCTGATTTCTTATGGTAGTTTTGTACATTTTATTGGTACTTTAAGTGGGGTTCTTATTATTGCCTTTTTTGTATCGCTATGATGTGGCAACTACTATGCATTCCCGCTGGAAGGAATGACAGAGAATAAAATGGAAATAAATAAATTAGAGTAATAGCTCAGTTGGTTAGAGTGTGGTGCTGATAATGCAAAGTTTGCAGGTTTGATCCCCATATGGGACAGCTGCATATTCCTTTATTGCAGTGGGCTGGGGCAAGGTGATTTTCAGGGTCCCTTCCAATCCTACAATTCTATGATAAAGGCCACAACTGGTGCTAGCTCAGTAACAGAGGCAAAACTCAGAACACAGCTTTTAAATTTAAAAACAAGGTTTCAGTACTGAAAGAATTTGAAAACCAGTGACCAGTACAGTATCTGCTAACGGCTCAGAGAAAACGAAACTGGTTGAATGGATTTCCTTTGTGCATCTAGAAATGCACAGATTCAAACTGGTTTCCAGTCTCCTTTTCCTACTCATTTATGTAACCTTGGTTCCAAAGTTTTACGTGTCCCTTGGCCTAATAGAACTAAACAGAAAATTTACATTGAGTGGTATTCAATGGTATTCAATGCCAAGTTTTACTCAGAGTACACCCATCAAAATTAATGGGCCTAACTTATTCATGCTCACTAATTTCAATGGGTCTACTTTTGATTAAAACATAGCTAAATATCACTCACTGTGTTTTATGATAACAATATTTAACTACTCTAGTGCCAAAATCTGGAGATGCACATTACTGGGCAAGATACAAAGTTCTTCTGCAACAAGCGTTTTTTCTAGAATGTCAGGTTCTAAATACATTACTCACATCTGGCATTCTATTCTGTACCTTTCTTTCAGGTTTCGTTCTGGTCATTGGGTTGGTGACCTTCTATCGTATTGGACCCTATACCAGCCTGTCCTGGTCTTGCTACCTGAACATTGGGGCTTGTCTTCTGGCCACACTGGCTGCTGCCATTCTCATATGGAACATCCTTCACCGACGGGAGGACTGCATGGCACCCAGAGTCATCGTTATCAGTCGTACCCTGACTGCTCGCTTCCGACGTGGGCTGGAGAATGACTATGTTGAGTCACCATGTTGAGAATATGTGGGTAAAAGGGGCAGACTCTTCAGAGAAGACGACATACAAAATGGACTGCTTTCTATGAAATATGCCATGTAATTTAAACATTGAAGGAAATCACTAAGTTCACTTTTCAATTAAAGAAGCCCAACATTATTACTTGGATGGGCTACATCTATATACATGTGTACATTATACACCATCTCTCCTCTCTGATGTACAGTGTAAAATATTAACAGCTTAACTATCCTGATGGAACTTCAGTCAAAAGTCAGGGATATTAAGGGTGGTGGCATATGTACCCAAACCCAGGAAATGCATTGCAAAAAAGAGGACAAAACGGGACAGAGATTTAAATAAATGTGCATCTGCTAATTTAAATGTACTGTCGCAAATTTAGAAACAATTACTATAATTAAATAGAAACACAATATATTTCACTATGGTGGGGAACAAGATGGTAACCTGTGTGTCTGTGCAAACTGCTGTCCAGGTGCTAACTGTTGATGGACAGCAACTTATAAAGCCCTCCCTGTTTTCTTTCCTTATGGTTCTTTAACTTTAAACCAGGCATGAAGTAGAACACCCTTCAAATGGAGGATGACTTTAAGCAGAAGACTGTAATCTGAGAAGTAGTGCACGTGGCCATTCTAGGAAGATTTGAAATGTGGCAGATCTACCCAAGATGAGTTTTGTAGGACTATGGAAAGGGGGAAAGATAACCCAATATTCCAAGCTTGAAACTTGGTTCGGTGAAAGTTATCCCACACTGAAAAACTTAGCTATGGAAAGTATCTTTTTTTGGATCCAATAACATAAAGCACATGAAAGAGGAAAGGAAAACTTGTTCCATGTTACATTTTCATCAACATCATACAACTAATAATGCTTGTGTAACACATACGTTATATTAAAGAGTCAACCATCCATAATGTTAAGTGCATCCAATCTGGTAGGAACCATTATTTGTATTTCAAAATTTACAAACCAAAAAGCTACTGACATAATAGCAGAATTTATAAAGAATGTCAGCATTTTTTTAAGGAATGAAAGTTGAAGGTCTCAAGCTTTTAAAGCAAATGTTTTAGAAAGCTTCACATGCCATTAACCGATGATAAAGAAGTACACCCAAAAAACCCAGCACCTTGTAATGTGATCCACTTATATAGTTATGTTAATAACCACAGTCCCTCTTTTCATCACCCTAAACAGTTACCCAGTTCAAATTATACTACTGGGCATTTTCATATTTGGTGCTGATTTGAAAGATTCACTGCTGGGTATGTAAGATGCCATGTCAAAAATTGAGATCAGAGGCGGATTTAAGACTGTGCAACCAGTTCCGCCACACTGGACACCAAGCCTAGGGCAGTGTTTCCCAACCGGTGTTCCGCGGCACACTACTGTGCCGTGAGACACTGGCTGGTGTGCCGTGGGAGGGAGGCAGGCGAGTCGGGCGGTGAGAGGCGGCGGCGGTGAGGATCCGCGTCGAGCCGGGGGCGGCTCCGCGGTGGTGGTGCCGAGCGGCGGGGCAGCGCGTGCAAAAGGGAGGAGCGCGAGACAGCGGAGGAGGAGGAGGCCGGTATGTCCGGGCAGCAGCAGCAACAACAGCACCAGCAACTCCCGGCGACGGCTCCTCAAGCCCCGCCGCCGCCCCCTCCTCCGCCCGCTATCGCCGCCACCACAACAGCCGCCGCCGCCTCAGTTGCCGCCGTCCCTCAGTCCCTCGCTCTGCTGCCTCCTCCCACCCCCAAAGCTTGGAGGTTCCCCGGCAAGGGGGAGGGAAAAAACTTTCACTTTCGTGTGTCCCTCCCGGCGTGACGCTGCGCGCTGACGTCACGGGGCTGTGCCGCGGTGGTGTGCCGCGAGATTTTTTTCCTTAAACAGGTGTGCCGTTGCCCAAAAAAGTTTGGGAAACACTGGCCTAGGGGATGCTGCAGGGCATCACAACTATGGTGTAGTGAATTAAGAACGGAAGGCAAGAGGCAGGGAGGTGCTGAATTTTGGCCTCACACAGGGCGCCACTGAAAATTTGATAGACCAAAGTCCACCCCAGTTGAGAGACAAACTACAGACGCTATCAGGAGGCGCAGAGTAGGGTAGAGTTTGAGTTGAGTTTACTAAAGATGAAAGTTACTCCTAATTTATCTAATGGGAGTGCAAAAATATTGCCTTCCAACAAGCCTCATAATTCTGTTTGGCATAGCACTGAAATTATTGTAAAACAACCAGGTCCAAAACACATGGAAGAAAGAAAGGTGGGAAAAGCAGGAAGTGACATGTGTGTCACATAAAACTGAAGATGCTACAATTTTGCTATAGGCATAGCCATTGAGACAGAGAGGTCAGGATGACAGAGCTGTGAACTTATATTTTTGCTGTCTCTTTCTCAGAGACTTGTGTAGTATATATCTTTAAATCTGTGCTTTGATTTTTGGCGTCACCAGCTCATCTTCTCCACTCCACTCCACTCCCACCCCAATTTCATTTTCTTCACAAAGAAAATAATCAAGCTGGCTCTTGAATTTCATTACAATGCAGTTTGGATGCCAAATAAGGGAGAAAGCCAAGTTTGTCACTTAAGCCGCAGCACTGCAGGACAAATTAGCGCCCATAGCACACATACAGTTATTGAGGAACTATAGTAAGTGCAGAATACACACTAACCATTCTTGGGTGTCTCTAGTACTATGAAACTTCATACATAAAATTATTCAAGACAATTAAAGTTAATAGTTCTGTGGACACTTAACTGAACACACTGGGTCTTGCTGTTGAATAGGACTGTACTGTACCTATACTGTTGTATAGGATTGTACTGTAAATAATGCAAGTTGGAACCATGAAATGAAAATTGTGTGGGCACGCAACTATGTGTTGAAACAAATTGTCCTTTCCTGCTCTTAATTTCCCACCACACTCCACGGCCAGCCTCCAGAATTTAACACAGACTTGTAAGGCCATCTTCCTAAGACTGCACTGAATGATCACATAATCAAAAACTGGATTTTATTTTAAAATTTGCCTGGCTTGCTTTCTGGAAAAGCTCTGTATGCTAAAAATTAAATGTGCTCTAATTAACTACCTTTAATAAAATAAAATATTGGAATATTTAAGACATGTTATTTCTGCTAATATTGCAATAGCCATACTATAATAATGTGAAATTAAAAACAAATGGTGGCTCTGTGGCCAGTTCTACTGTTATGTTTTTGAGTCATTGTGTTTGTTGTAGAGGGATAAAGTAGCCAATGTGGTTGCCCTCAAGGGAAAAAAATTCCAAGAACTGACCAAGAGGGTTTGTGTTCTGCTATAGGAGCAGACAAAGCATTCCAATGACATATCTCAAACTACTTTTGAAACTTCAGAGTTTGAAAAAAAGGATAATAATTGGGGCTGCATTACAAGAAATATAAGCCCCAAAGTTCCATGGGCATCTGGATTTACTTACACACCTCTTTGGATCCTAGCCAGCACATACACAAATCTTGTAAAAACCAAACCAAGTTAGTGTCCCTACTTTTTGATGAGCTTGATGGATTTGAAGGCCTCATCCATATCCCCAATGGTGAGATAGAAGCTGAAGTTAAGCATAGCATCACATGTGGCCTTGTCACACTCTTCCAACCCAATGAAGTCGCGCAATGGCCTTCTGGCTACCATTTGATAGAGTGTTACCCCACTAGGCTCTGCCTCATGTTTATCAGCTTCCGGCTGAAAGGAAAACACAAGTCATATGACGAGCAGAATATCATTAGTTTTTCCCATGAAAAGAAATTCCTATATAATTTTAAAGCCTGTGACAGCAGCTAGATTCTTATCCAAAACAGTTCTTAGATTTTGAAGACAGTGAAAGCCTCATATTAGCACTATACTTATTATTTTTTACTAATCTAAAAAAAGTCTTTAAAAGGAGTGCTACATGACAAAAGGGATAAACAAATCCAAAATATTTTCACAATATTTAAGGAGTACAAATAGCAACTTGCAAACCCAACCACTTCTACTTTCTGAAGCTTTCACCCTTTGGGAAAAATTAAGAGTTGAGCTATTTGGAGCAATCTCTGGGACAAGTGACTATCGTACAGCAGCAATGTGGAAGCTTTTTAAATGGTCTGCAACACAGTGACTTTGTAATATGAGAATTCTCCTACTTCCATTCATCTTTACAGCTCACAAGATGATGTAAATTGTACACTGCTTTAGAGGCCTTCGACAGAAAAATGGCTTGTACGTATAAACAAATAATGCAGCTCATGCACTGCCAAATTTAAATAAATAGATACAAATGAACTGCAGGAGTTAATAGAAGACACAACACAACACAGCACATATAGGGAAATCCTATGGTGACTCCAAATGCAACAAAGTAATTGAGAATTCCAGTGGTGCACACCTTGATTTCACCAATAAGTATTCTTCTCTTTTCATCAACTGCCATTAGGTAATGTGTTTACATGGGCGAATCAGGGTATGCATCAACTAGTATCAACAAAAAGGCCCTGCCATATTAAATGTCACAAAAGATATCACAGCATCAGATATGTGGGGGGAAATAGACAGTGAATCATGAGTTTACTGGGCCATTGCAAGCACTTGTGAGTTGCAATTAAGAGAAGGCACTTGCACATAGACTTGAAGTACAGTGGTACCTCGGGTTAAGTACTCAATTCATTCCAGAGGTCTGTTCGTAACCTGAAACTGTTCTTAACCTGAAGCACCACTTTAGCTAATGGGGCCTCCTGCTGCTGCCGCCGCGCCGCCAGAGCATGATTTCTGTTCTCATCCTGAAGCAAAGTTCTCAACCCGAGGTACTATTTCTGGGTTAGCGGAGCCTGTAACCTGAAGCGTATGTAATCTGAAGCGTATGTAACCTGAGGTACCACTGTATTTCATTTTATCTCATGCTGCCCACCTCACTGACATCAAACCTACTTTTCTAAGTCTTCTAGAACCTTGTGCATAATTTTTAAGTGACAGGAACTGAAACAATGAAATCCGGGTGGGGGAGGCAAATTCATTAAATAAAGGCCAGCGAATGATACTTACATAAGGTTTATAGACAGAGCCTCTCCAAAACAACAACTATTGGCCAGCAGCAATGAAAAAGAAACAGAATGATAGGAGTAGCATTTTTTTATTAAAAAAAAGTATGTAGACAGAGTGAAGAATAAAACAGACAAAGCAGAAATAGTGACAGAAAATGCAATGAAACAGACAAGCTGCCTCTGTTACATGAGAGTATATAAACCTCAGGCATGGCAAGTATCTAAACTGCAGCTATTGAGGTCTTTCTTCTGTAATCTAGATGTGCTGTTTCACCCCAGTTATGTATAAGGAATATGTTATCACAGATATTCTTGCCGAAACGGGATTTTATTTTTCTCCATTTCCAAAATGTCAATGCTCTGGGTCTTGCTCTCAATTGTAATGAAGATGGGGATCAACTGCATATCCAGTATGAGTGGTGCTCTGTGCGTCACTCAAAAATGGCATCATGGCATTGCTCAGTGTCACATCATCATTACTTTGTCACCGTGGTTCACTAAGACTTCCAGTTCAGTGTTAAAAAGGCAAACCAAGAAGATGGGAAGCATGTTGGTGGACTATGAACAGATTATACCATATGGAATTGGACTGATCATGCTGCTTTTTTCTGCTACTTCGAGTGTCATTCTATGCACATTTGAAGAGCCCCAAATGATAGAACAGTGCAAACAAATCAAATCGCTTGTAATTTCTAGTGATTTCTTATTTGCATTGCTACTTAATTACCTCTGCTGCTGTTGGATGGCAGCTCCAAAGGATTTCATCTGCCCCCACCTACCTACCCTAAGGTCCAGAGAGTGGACATTTATTGTTCTTCCTGGAGCCTTTATCAGTCACCCCTGAAACCAGAGAGTGGCTGGAAATTCAGACTATCCAACTGTCCAGATGGTGAAATGTCCCACTCCTTGGAGTGGGGGGTAACATCTGGTGCTACCTGGCACATTTTGAAGTGGGAGAAGCTATCATCTCCTATGGTCAACATGAAACCATAAAGGAGAAGTAGTTGAAACAGCCACCACAGAAACATCAAGGACTGCACAGTTAAATTACTGTACTGTCCCTCCACAGCCTTCATTAGTTACCACTGTCTTAACAAAAAAAAAAACCCCAGGACTTCATGTTTTATGTAACTTTGAACTGGAAGCTGAATTTGCTTGTTTTCCTATTCTCTTATCTCTTTATACTTTTGTATCATGTGTACAAAACTGCAAGGCCGCATGTGTATTAGATTGTAAGTCTGCTGTAATATTTGTACAGCACCCAGGAAGACATTAGGTGCTTTATAAATAATAACAGGAAAGTCTCAGTTTACCTTAACCTGATCCAGAGAACAAAATGTTTCCTGCATGGAGATAAGGGGGAAGCTTTCAAGGATCAACTCTTTATAAACTCTTTGACCACTTACCTTTTTGGCAAAATAGTAATGTGGCACCTCCATTCCCAAAAGAGACCGGTAGGCTGATGGCAATGGAAAGCGATCATGGAGCAAAAGCCCATGCTCTTCAGTAATGAAGAAGGATACGATCAAAACATCCACCTGGAAGGGGAAATTGAACACTATTTGGGTTTTATGCAGCAATATCCTTTTTACGGCTTGTTTTTATTTTCCATTTTCACTTGGCAGAGTTCTCAGTTAAACAACAGAACACACACCTGCTACGGATGGCCAAGTTACAGGGATCCTCTCTAAACTGATCATAAAGTCACACCACAAATCAGCCTGTACTCCAGAAAGACAGTAACAAAGCGTCCTGTATTTCAGAAACAAACCACCTCTTCACTCAACAGGGGAAGCCCCTGCAAACATTTATGTTGACATAAGCCAACCACTTTGCTAAAGAGGAGCTACAAAAACAAAACAGAGCTATATATTAGACTGCAGAACAGAGGAAACGGCTTATACCAAGTTAAATCATTAGTGCATCTAGCTCTGTTTATACATGGGATGAGGAACATTATTTCTCCTGAGGGCCACATTCCTTCAGGGGAATTTGCCACAGGCTGAATTTTTGCTGGTGGGAGGGGCTGCAGCTGGCAGTGGGTGGGGCTATAGCCCAAAGTGGGCAAGGCTATCCACAGGCAGCTGTGATCACTCAGAGATAATGGAATTCTACACATGCACAGAGATTATCCCCCTTTTAGACACTCTGCAGGTGAAGAGAAGGTGAAAAATACCTGAATCGTGGAACTGAGAGGAGACTCCTGGCTGAACCCTTCCTTATTATCAAACCCTGACAATCATTTATGCTAAACAACATGTGAACTGCTACTGTCACAAGATTTCATACAGTCAGCCTCTTTTATTTTAAGTTTCAAGACCTTCAAGAAGGATTCCTCGTGGCAACCAACTGAAGCATTCTAGCTAAACCCCTGAGCACAGAGTTAACATCAACAACCAATCCCTACAGTGCAACAAGCCAGAGGAGAATAGGAGAAAGACATACTGAGTTTTCTTCTGATTGCTGATTCTTGTCCAGGGACTGCTGACTTCGGTTCCGACCTGTTTCACACACAAAAAGCCTTGGTTCGCTTTGATCCCAAAAGTGACTAGTAGGAATACGATCACTCAGATCTGGATATTCAGAGGTGTTTCTCCTACATAGACAACACAAGTATAAATCCAGACCACAACTACTTGTAAAACACATCCATAATTAGTAATCAAAATATAGGGTGATTTTTTTTGGGGGGTGAGGTGGGGGGGGACACAAACAAGCAAGAACCAGACGACTGTATATGCTGGATTTGAAACTGTAACAGAATCAGATAGGTGAGCTCCAGCTAATGCTACATGTGATAGATGTCATCAAAGACATATTACTTACCCCTTGAGGCTATTACTGACAACTGACAGTTCAGTTAGTTTTAGTAAGGTAGAATGTACAGCAAATTTGCAATCTACCAAAAGAACCAGGACACAGAAAGAACGCTTCTCCCCGGCAAATCCCACCCAGCATGTATCATGTACGCAGCATCTTGGGCTCCATTGAGAAAATGTGGGATATAAATGCAATAATGAACAAGCAAATATAATGTCTAGGCCCAATTCACATTTCAAGTCCATTGGATCAGGGGTTCTTGAGCCAGGGATCCCTGAAGCCTGAGCTGGGACCTGCACAATCCATACCCTGAGATTCTGCACCCATTGGGGATCTGAATCAGGAACCCACATCCCCATTTCAACCTGTCAAGGCAGGCAATGTGCTTGGAGAGACTTTTCAGGCAGGAGGCGGCATGCTAGGCTCTATTGCCACTTCTGAAGGAAGGGTGAACTGCTCCTGAAGGCGTAAACGGCTTTAGTCCATTCTTAAGACTCAAGGACTGAAAGCTGCTCACCTGCAGCTCTCCATGGTGCTGCAACTAAAAGCCTCCTTTGCCCCATGGGCATCTTTGCTGAGGACAGGACAGCCCGATGCCAACTCATTAAGAGTGCAAACACTTACAATTAAATGATAGAACCACAGCAATAAATGCATATTCCAGAGGGAGAAAAGAAATAAGCCAACATGTAGGGCCACCTTATTTAATCAACTCTCCAGAAACTCATGAGAACATGAGGCCCACCAAATTCCAATTGGGGTTAGTGTGTACAGATGAGAAAGACTGGATGGGAACACACCTCCCCTATAAACACCATGAAAATGATGCTGAATATTGGTAAACAGGAGATCCAGTTTTACAGTGACCCCTGGTGGATGGTTTATATGTTTATAAACTACATTTCCATTTAAAACCATAATCAAAAGCAATTCAAAAATCATAGTGATTAATATAAGAGAAAATAAAAACTAAAATTATAGATAAAGCCAACTATCAGCAACAAAACAAGTGCCAATAAAAACTTGACTAGCTTCAGATTTCTGTGCAGTTTTTTTAAAGAACAGAGTAATGCAGAAACAGGACATAATGATCTTATAGGTGAACATATGTGAAAGTGAAACTGATTCATCCATCCCTACATGGCACTAATATCAAACACTATAGATTGTTGTTCATAGCAGCTTATTCTTGTGTGAGGCAGCTTTAAGTTCCCTCCGCTGGGTGAGTATAGAAGCAGTGCTATAATGCAAAACAATAAGCCAAATAAGGCAGACTCCAAATTCAACTAAATAATTAGGAGTTTTGTTGGTTCTAGCTGATGATACTTACGTAAGGTTTATAGACAGATCCTCTCCCAAACAACAACTACTGGCCAGCAGAAATGAAAACAAACAAACAAACGGAATGACAGGAGCAGTAAAAAAAAAAAAAATAGGGAGGGAGGGAACCAGTGCACACATTAATACAGGTAAAGTAGAAATAATGACAGAAAATGCAGCATGTCTTGCATGAATGGTACTATGTACACCACCCTAAAAGAATGGTGGCATGGCATTCTTCCTTGCCACATCCTTGCTTCTTTATCATGGTGCTTCCTGGAGACTTCCAGTTTAGCATTGTGGTGCCAAGCCAAGAGGAAGGGAAGCATGCCAGTGGACTGGGAACAGAATATAATGCACAGAGCTGGGCTAGTGCTGCTGCTTTTTCTTAGAAATATTGTCCCCCTTTGTGGCAGTCACCCCTGCCATTGGGAAGAGGGAAGTGCTACAGTTACCTCTATAAGGTGATGCTCCACCCTTAGCAACCAAAACAACTGGTACCATGGGAAGAAGACATGGAGCTTAGCATTAATTGATAAACTGAACTGATTATGCCCAGCAGCATAACAGCAAATATTGTGAGGCTTTTCAAAAGACTAGGAGCCTTTATCTCTTTTGTGAGGAAAAAATATTAGTGCTGTTCTGTGAACTCTTGCACAAGAGCTAGCAGAAGACTTCTCACAGAGCCATTCCACAAGGGGTTGTGTATAGTATAGTATAGTATAGTATAGTATAGTATAGTATAGTATAGTATGTGAACGTATGTACGTGTGTATGGACACACACACACTATAGTATATCAAAGAGTAAATAAGAAATGTGTAACTTCTAAGTTGCCTATAAAGAAGTCTTCAGGTGAGCTTATGCAAATAATTAATGTTTTTTTCCACTCTCATTAATTAATTCACATCAATAATCTCCACCTCAGGCTCAAAAAGCATTCTCACCCTTCAGCCTCCTGTCCAATGGAGATCATCTCCCTGGCATCCTTCTGTTGCCCAGATTGGAAATCAAACAGAGTGACTGTGTCCATTTCAATGTCATAGAAACAGATCTTGGAGTCAAGACTCCCATCAGCCTACAGAAGTATAAATAAGAGAAGTTGAACAGGAAAAGACAGCCTAATTGTCTCATTCTAGTCACTATGGTTCATAAAACTGAAGATTAATAAAAAACAATCTGGGATGGAAGAAACAGAGCAAGAAAAAAGAAATTTACAAAGCGGTCAAGATGGTTCTCTAGGTGTTCTCAAACTTGGTCAAGTAATTCCTCAAATCACATCGATTCTTGAATTACCATTGTTTTAAGGTGCATAACGCACAAATTTATTTGATTTGATTTACCCATTATAATATATGCTTGTGATATGTGTGTGTGCATATCTATCTATCTACCTAGACAGTGGAGTTTATTTGAAAAGTCAAACCTATATTAACACCAGCTTTTGGTTTCTGCCTGTACCTCCAGCATCTACAGAACTGGCAGAGTTGAAGAAATAATCCAAAGAAACATTGTACTTTGCAATCCAGAATAGCATGGCATGGGAGAAATCTATTCTATAACATTCTGGACTCCATGTAGAAGCTTGCACTAAAATCACACTAGTGATGGAACCTGTATGGAAGTATGGAACCTGCAGTGTGATACTGGCAATTTAGTGCAGATGGCTGCATTTTGGTAAAGTTGGTTCAGATGTGGTGCCAAGCCACGGCTGAGTGTTATGTGAATGAACTTTTGTGTTTGCCTGCTCCCTCAATCCCTTGTGTGTTCCATTTCTCCTGGTTTAGTGCTAGTCCTGGTTTGCAGGCAAATCATGGTTTCCCAATAAATCAGCTGAGAAATCAGAACACGAATGCACATAGGTAGTTCACAGAGCATCAAGCTATGGCTTGAACGCAGTCTGTAATAAACTGATCACAGATTCCTCCCAACAAGAGATTCATTGTTGGCCTAGCCATTCCATGCCCCATTCAGGTTTTAGTCACAGGCAAGGGACAGTCCAGACTCACCTTGTTGATGAGGATGCTAACTTTGTTGCCACTTGCGTTACACTTTACAGATGCAATCCCACTAGCGCCTGGAACCAGATCACCCAGGGCCTTGCTACTCGAGTGTGCTTTTGCCTCCCTGTGGGGGAGATGAGGCAGTTAGGGCAGTCTGCTCAACAAGAGCAAGCTCTTCACTAAAATTATGGGAATATGTGCATCATAATAAAATCCTCCTAGTAATTTGGTCTTAAGATAGCTGCTTTTTTGGTAACCACAAGAGTCATTTCTGGCTCATTTGTGAGTCATTTCATATATTAATTTCTCACATGATCCTTGCTTCTTTGTAAGAAGCCAGCGTGTATCCTCATGTGCGATGACTTTTTTTTTGCTCTGCACACGCAGAGCAAAGTTCACTGAGGCTAACTGCAGGTTCCCATTGTGCCAATACTTGGCAAAACATATAATGTGCATTTATGAGAAGCATTGGCATACGTCCCATTCTCCTACAAAGCAATGATATCCACATGGTAAGTAATCTTTGAGGAGCAATCCACAGTGAGGAAGAAAATGGCTCATTATGTTATTAGTCAATATCATACCAGATGGAATTACAAGTTCTTTCCTTCCCACACAAACTCTGCATGCCTGCTCTATGCTAGCAAGCGCAACCATGTCAACTTCTGCACTACAAGTATAAAAGAGGTATCACAGAACACACCAAAAAGTATGTGACACAACCAGTACTATGCCTGACATACCTTAGAAGTTTCAAAAAATTCAGCATCTACCAAAGTTCTACATGCTGAATCATGAAATTATACTTGAGCCATATTTTAATACAAACAGAATGATCTATGATCATGATAATGTCTGAAGCCTCTTGCAAATTCTGAGTCACTACAGGTCATCTCTGCTACACAATTGTAATTCTTAAGAAATTCAGTTTTTATTCATTACATAAATCTATAAAACAGCAAAAATCTACTCCTCATATTTTAATGTCAAGAATAATGTTTCAATGAACCTTAAATTTAAAAAGGAACCAAAAGATATATAATCAAGTTCCATTAATTGTTTGTTTGTACCTGCGAGAAAGATCAAAGATTTTAAAGTGAGCCAGGTCTGTTCCCACAGTCAAGAAATTTCCACAGACACTCAGGAGGCATGGATTCCCTTCAGATTCAGAGAACACCAGCAGCTGTTTTACAGTGCCCTAGAAGAGAAAAAGAGCAGCAACTTTAAAACCATCACTTTCCTTTCATTGATATATTACCACAAAAGACCATTTTGACTCATTACCAAGTAGACCCACAGCACCATATCTAACAAAGACATCAAAATGTTTGAAAAGAAAAAAGTTACCCTCCACAACTGTCCAGTTCTACCAATCTGAAACTTTAACATCACATATTAACTGTAGGATCTATCTCTATCTATCTATCTATCTATCTATCTATCTATCTATCTATTTATTTGGGACCCCAGTTTCCAAAATAGATGTCTGAATGTTATGTGTCATCAGCACACACACTCACAGGAAAGAAACAACAAATTATGAAGTATTCCACTGTCCCAGCATGGGAGTCTGGCACTTAACTTCTTCTGCTACAGTAGGGATGGGGAAGCTGACGCCTTTCAGATGTCACTGAACTACAACTCCCTTACATTTTATTTATTCGAGTTATATCCTGCCCTTCCTCCTGATGGAGCCCTGACCACTAGCCATGCCAGTTGTGACTGATGGGAATTGGAGTCCAAGAAAATTTGGAGGTTTCTTACCTCAGTTTTACAGGGAACCATAGCACACAAATGAAATGAAATGGGGGTGGGGGGAAGAGACTGGAAAAATTAGATGGTTCTTCCCCTCAAGGTATTTCCTCCAATTGAGGAAAAATGTTGGATAGAGCAGAGATCAGGGGGAAAGGCCATTTTTAATTAATTTTTGTGGTCCTCTGTGTCTCTACACAGGATTAGGCTGCCAAGTGCGCCTTTCTGATCTAATCATCGCCACTTTTATGTAAGCAGGTTTGGCAGGAAGGATAAACAATGACATTACTGTTAACTGGCCTGATTGTATTGGTAAGACTGCCTTTGGTTCTGCTACCAAATGTCACCCCGCCACCCTTCTTCGTGAGGCAGCCGCCTGCAATCATCCTCACATAAAAATTGGCTTGCTTACCTGCCAGGTGCGAACTTGAACACGATTTGGCTCAACTGTGTAAAGATTTTCTTCATGCATAGCCAGCACGGGGGAATCACAAGGGAAAGAACCTGGAACCACATAAGAGAGAACTTCTCCATTACAATCACAACCTATTGAAAGAAACAGTTAAGAGTTCCATCCAGATGGTCCATAAAATATGTTTCAGTAGTAGATAGGTAGCCGTGTTGGTCTGCCATAGTCAAAATAAAAAAAATTCCTTCCAGTAGCACCTTAAAGACCAACTAAGTTAGTTCTTGGTATAAGCTTTCGTGTGCATGTGTATCTGAAGAAGTGTGCATGCACACGAAAGCTTATACCAAGAACTAACTTAGTTGGTCTTTAAGGTGCTACTGGAAGGAATTTTTTTTTATCATAAAATATGTGTAATTTCCAATTAATCATCATCACATTCTTCCATCGATCAGTGTAGCACTCAGAAAATGATCACTACTTTTCTCCTACCTTGTCTTTCATGGATTAATTCCATCCAAGATCAAATGTAAAAATGTAAATGAGGCTATATTTTTAAGTACAGCAAACTGCACTACAGAAAGTCTTTCCAGATACTTCCTCGGCACCATATTGAATAAGGCTCCTAAGGTAGCATGGGCAGGAAAGAATATTGAATCTTACTGCACCTACTTGACTTCAATACTATTCAGAGTTTATAAAACATACAATGCCTGCTTTTTAACCGGATCCAATAAAAAGAGCACCAGGGACGCAGCCTCCTGAACATAGTGAATTCACGTGCTCAGTCTTTGGTAATTATATTCTGCATACTTTTATGACTCTGCTGCCTCCCTGGGCCACCATTTATATTGTGCAAACTGGTAATATAGAATATAGATAAGAAGACTGTATATGGAGAGGTACTGAGTCTGGATGTGGGAAATCTCCACTCATCACTAAGTAGTCTTGGGAAAAGCACTACCTTCCAGCACAGCCTATATCACAAGGCAAAAAAAAAAAAAAAAAAAACCCAACAAGCACCATAGAGAAAGAATGGATTGTAAATATTAAATACATACATACATACTTTGGCTGTATAAACATCCTCAGGGTACTTTGCATCCAACATCCACACTCACAAGTTACTCTGAAGCCCCTTCATCTTACCTGAATTTCGTGCAGTGGCAGCTGAGAGTTCGAAGATAGCAACTTGCTTTCCATTCCAGAATGCTACAGCATCCTAAGGTTTGCCATAGAATTTTTAAAAAATGCATCTTAAAACTTGTGCTTTGCAAACAGAAAATACATAAAACCAGTTTTTGCTAAATGCTACCACCCTTTACTACTAGCAACCCAAGACTAATTTATCAATAAATTGCAGTGTTGTGGCAATTAATTTGTTTGAATGGCAGGCCTATTTTCTATTACAGATATTTTGTTCTATAAGCAATGGAAATTCAGGAGATGACTCTATGGGGAATTAAAACCAGATTTTTTTAAAAAGAATGTTTTCATGGAATATTCTTATACTATTATGAGAGAGAGATGGGGGGGGGAGTTTTATACCAGATTAATCTGACAGTAAATATGTAAAATGAATACAAATGAGCTTCTTCAGACTAAGACAGTAAGAAAGCAGTGAAGGTGTTCTGCATCTTGATGCTAGGAAAGGATGTTACACCCATACAGAGAACTGCTAGACTTGTTTAGATGTCATGCAACAGCATCAAATATTCAAATCCACTCCCCTCTGCACCCATGTAAATATTTATGTTAACATCAGGGGGCTAGGAAAACCCTATGGTAATTTTCCTCCCTACAGGCAACAGCAGAAGGAGGTTGGGATTTGGAGGGTGGAAAAGCCTTGCTATAGCAGTTGACTGTCATATGCTCCTTCTCTCTTGAGGAAAACCTTGCAATTTTGTTTTTGCACAAAAGGTGATAAAGGAGTGCTGTCTGAACCTATATGAACTTGCCAAACAGCTGAGATTATAATTAGAGTCCCTCCTTCAGGTATCCTTGCTTGCAGAATTATCAGAGTAGCTACCAAAGAGAGGGCCTTTCCTGGGCTTCTAACCCAACTGTGGGAACCCCAAGGAAGGTCTGCCTGAAACATTTGTAGTTATCCTTTAGGTCTGTCCTGTCTACTCTAAGTTTTGGTAGTTAACTCTGGTGGCTTCATCTCATGTATTGTGTTTTTGTTTAGTTGTACTTGCCTGCACAGTATGTGCTTTACTGGCTGCTGCATCAATTATCACTGCTGCTCTGCATTCATTTTTAAAAAATAAACAAACAACATATTTTCCATCCCCCCACAAAGAAGCCCAACCTGACAAGAAAATCTATTGGCAGTGATGCAAGTTACCTTAGTACAACACACTCCATTCACGTGCATGTCAATGCGAAGGTTGTCAGTCATTTTTGTGCTGAAGGAGGTAATGTTGAATAGGTTTGGTGAAATTTGCACCACTGCCACTTGCTGGTGAAAGTGTGACAACATTGCCTGTTCATTAAGGATTGCTACAGAGCTGCCTGTGTTTACAGCCAACAAATTTTTTTTGGATCCCCACTAGAGATAATATGAAGAAAGAGAGATTAAGTACAACAAGTAACTCATTTTAAATTAGAAAATTAACACAATGCATTTGAACTACAGCATTAGATTCTTTAAAAAGCATGAGCAAAAAGCGAATACCACTTACATTATTTCTTTTTTAAAATGTTAACTCAGTGAAGTTCAAAATTCTATAGCAGTTTTCATGCTTGTGGATTTGGAATGGAATGGGAATTGTCTTCTGGGCCAGCCCCAGGAGCACCTAACCAACTGGAAGCACTGATACAAGAAGAGCCTGTGCTGCCACTACCCCTCTGGCCCACCCAAGGATGTCACATGGCCCTTCTTTGACTTAGGGGATTCCTGAGTGAAGTCCTAGCACAATTACAGTCTCGTCTGCTTCATGAGAGTCAATGAGTGCTAAAGCAGGTTGGACCCCTTTAAATCAAGAGGCTCCTCTCAACAAAAGCAGAGCTAGCTATTGAGATAGAGCTGTAGTTCCTACTTAAAGCTTGGTCTGAGAATGACTGCTGCTGAAGCAACATCTGTACCCATGGATTCATTTAAAAAAAAGTTTGATCTTTTATCATGTTTTTAATATTCTGTTGGGAGCTGCCCAGAGTGGCTGGGGAAACCCAGCCAGGTGGACGGGGTATAAATAATAAACAAACAAATTAACTCATGGCCCTCTAGACATCCTACTCCCATCAGTGCCAGACAGCATAGTCAATGTTCAGGGATGATGGGAGTTGTAGTTCAGAAACATCTGGAGAGACACAGGTTCCCCGCTATCTAGTAGTATGGAGTGGCTCTCTTTTACAGCTCATACTCAAGGCAGCGCGACTGGGCAAGACTGGTTAATACTGTAACTTCTGATATGACAGAGTGTATAGAAATTTTGAAAGCAGTTCCCAAATTGTTTTAATTTTACCTCTGAATGATGTGACTTCTATAGCTTACAAAACTCCTCTTATGTGGAAGGATATATCCAATGGAATTTTGATGAAAAACTAGTTGTCAGCTCATGAAATCTTGTCAGATACAAAAATTTGTCATGGTTTTGTCCTCTGTGAAATAATTTTTAAAGACAGTTGGGGAGGACTGGGAAATGTACAGATGTTTCCTTTTGCAAGTGATTCAGGAACCATGAGTCAAGTGAAACCAATGTGCCAAATAGATCGGGAGGGGAAACCAGCAAGATTCATAAAAGTTACAGAAATCAGAGGTACACATCTGCTCAATGAGAGTCCAGCCCTACACTACTATAACTGGACATGCAATCAAATATATGCATACCTACTTAAAATAGGAGTTGGGAAAGAAGAGCAAGGAGGAAGGGTGGCAGCAACCTGTTTCAGGCAGTTTAATATGTGCACCAAACCTGCTTACTGTTGAATGAATCCTCCATGGTACACACTATTACACCTAAATAAACAAAAAAAGTAGAAATGAATATATTCGCTGCTTTACCTGTACTTGAACTATATTGCCCTCAAGCTCAGTAGGTGCTTGAAGCTTCCAGCTGTCCTTGGCTTCCTGTGAGCAAGTGCTTTGGGCAGGGGATGCCACTTTCCTCCACATAGCTATCTTCCCTCTGTCGGTGCCAGCTGATAGGAGACCTGCAAAATATACCACACTCTTCTGATCAGGCCAACACCATCATCATTTATATTGGACTATATAAAACCCAACAATCTACCATGCTCTAGTCTAAGCAATCAAGTCTGTATAACACAACTTGCGTTTGGGAAGGGATGGGAACCCTGTGGCTCTCAAGAGGTTGTTGGATTATGACTCCCATCATCCTGTTCATGCTGTCTGACACTGATGGGAGTTGTGAGTTCCAACAACACCGGGGGGGGGCACAAGTTCCCCACCGCCATGTAAACCTTTGCCTAGTGTATGCACTGTAAGAAGAATCCCCAAGAAAAGTAATCAGCTTTTCTCTACAGATGTGGCAATGGCAGGAAAGCTAGCAACGAGTTGTAAAAATGAAAGGTGCATATAGAGGAGCTAGACAAGGACAACAGGGTAATAAAGTCCTAGAGTGAGATGTGGGGTGATGAAAAGAGGAAAGGATTGAGGGAGATATAGGGAGGAGGTAGAGCTTGGAGGAAAAGGGTTGGAGAAATAGAGAAACAAAGGATTTCAGTTTTAACATTGAAGGAGACAAGAGTGGCAGCCACACATAATACTAAGCTAGCCAAATTTAATTTAGTAAGTCACACACTGTACAAATAACTTGAATCTGCATCCAGGACTAAGAACACTCCATAGCCCGTAAAACTTGAATGTTTGGCACACAGCACAAATGCTGCCTCCAACAGTGGCTTGGGATATTAGGGGGAAATTGATCAGTGAAGTGTATTAAAAGTATCTGTACCTCCTACTGCCTTTCAGTTCTCCCCACTGCTCAGCACCTATCTCTGGCTTCTTTGCCAGCCTGGCCATATATTTCTTCCAGATTCTGAACAGCATTCAGTGTCCAAATGGCACAAAATAAAGTTTAACGGTAGCAGTAATGTATTGCTGCACTGTCATCTGCACCGAGCCTTTAGAAGTGGAAGGCCAAGGAATAATCTATGTGTGAAGGCACATGTCCTACCTAATACCTGTTAAAATTCCTCTGTTTTACAATTTATATGTTTATTTTCCAAGCTCCTTCATTCTGTTAGGGATTATTACTATATATAAGCAAGTTACATTTAAATTTCATAGCAATTTCAATAGATAACTCTCAGCCAAGCAGAGTGTAATTGAATGAATGCCATGGGACTGCAAATTTGAATAATTGGGTCATCAGAAGTCAACAAAAGTTCTTCCTCACCTTTAGCATTGCAAAAGGAAACACAGTTGAGGCACTCTCCTATCTCAAACCCAAGCTGCTCATCCAGATCCAGTACATAGTTCTCACCTTTCTCCAAGTCCCAGAACCTACAGAGAAAGTACAGAGGCGGGTAGGTAATAAATCATCTTGTCAACAAGCTGGCCACAGGCACAGATCCTGCCCTCAGCTTTTCTCCTCCACATTTGCCTTTTTGGTGTAGCTTCTGCTCTTTTGTAGCAACCTTTACGCACAATGAAGTCCTCCTTGTCTCACTTAGCACTGCTCCAGGGAAGTAACAGCTAATGGTAGAACACACTACAATGGCATACTGTGCCTTATCCTGGATTGCTATGCCTTATCCTGGGGCTCTCCACATTGGGGGGGGGGCTACTGCAATTCTCACCATCCCTATCCATTGCCATGGCGTGTCAGAGACCAGGCTGAGGAGTACAACTCTGATGCGGAATGGTCGGAGCCTACCCCTACCCCTGCTCATGGCCAGGATCCTGAAACTCCACAAGAGCAGTGGAGGAGTGTTGATTTGGAACAGTGGTTTGCTGAGGGTCACAGTTCGGAAGATAATAGTTGGGCAGAACAGTAATAAGAAGAAAGGGAAGAGAGTGAGATAGCAGGCTCTCTCTCACTGGAAGATGTACATCCTCTCAGTCCTAAGGCTAGGAGATTAGATAAGGTGGCTTCGCAAAAGGCTCAGTGGCTGAGAAATCAGGTTGCTAGGAGACAAGAGGACGGAAGTGACTAGAGGGAAGTGGGAGGAACCTTAATTAGGAGCACCTGCACTCTGAGAATAGTGGCTTGTTCTTTTGCTGCATTCATTAAGCATTTCTGTTACTGGTAAGAGACTGCTTTCTCTTTGTACTGCTTATCTACGGGCCAAGGGGGGAGGAAGCCCAGCTCCCAAAGCCTGACATGGTGACTGGAGCTGATGGGAATGTAATCCAACAACTGGAGTGCATCAGGTTGGGAAGTCTGCTATAATCCTTTTAACAACAACACTACCCAGCATTTTCATAGAACATTCCAAATGTTTGAAGGCCTTCACATACATTCTCCCAGTAACCCTTATGACAAATTCACAAGCTAGAACAGCATTATTATTCACATATTTGGGGGCAGAGGTTGAAGCTAAGAGGCTTTCCTAAAGCCATCTAGCAAGTGTGTGGCATAGGCAAGATTTGTTGAGTCTGCAGCTCACATTCTTATTGGCCCTCAATATGGTGGTCCTTTAAAATGGGGGCAAATGGTTCACAATCAGGCTAAAGACACTGTTCAATGAAATTTATCTGAAAAATGACATGGTATCTAAACAGCAACACAGCCCACAACCTGGTACTAAGCCAAGCTCCCCCCCTTGCCAGTTTTCTTACCTAAGAACTGTTTCACCTGTTGCTGCTATAAGAAGGCTACGGTCAATCAAAATGATATCAGCGGAATGACCCATTCTTCCACTCAGCTTCACCTGATAATAAGTTATGCAAGGAGACAGTATTGAAAACACAAGGTCATCTCTTTGTATTACTTGGCAGCAATGGGCTTGGGGTGGAATCATGGCAAATAATGAGGCTACTTCTCAGATAGCTCATGTTTTTAAGGCTTGAATGTATGTTTTTAGGATCAATGTCAATTTGCTTACAACTGGATGTTTTTAGTTGTCAGATAATTGTACAACAAAGAATCTTATAGTGCTGTAAAAACTAACAGATTTATTATAGGATGCATCTGACAAAGTAGACTCTAGTTGACAAAAACATATCTTTAGTCCTCATGGAACCACAAGACTTTGTTTTTCCTGTGACAGATTAAGACAGCTATTATCTTCATAACAATGCTTCCTATGAAAGTCAGCAATTGCTGTCATTTCACAACTAAGGGTATACGGCTGAGAAAAACCCTACCCAAATCATACATAGAGCTTCCTTGTAAGCAGATGATTCCTCACTTGCTTCACTGTCAGGGACAGTTCTACACTTGCAGAAGCAAGTGGGGACATCCTCCTGTTGCTCCAATTTAGGGTAAGTGTTTCGTTGACAGCTACACACTGAACGTTTTATGCTGTCTTAATATGGAGTTGGACCATTGGTCCCAATTAGGCCAATGTCTTCTCTGACTGGTAGCAGCTCAGTCCAACAGGGGTCCTTCCCAGCCCTGCTACCTCACCAAGGAGTATTCTTCATGTAAAACATACACCGTACTACTAAGTGTTCTTTCTTAAAGTTCATGGCCAGCTTAAATACATGGCTCCAACCTAGTGCAGTGTAGCTCAGCGGACTCACTGTTTTAAGCAAGAATGTTCAAAAAGAGAGAACACTTCAAATGCTCAACTAGCAACTGGAATCCTGATTTCCACAATGTACAATAAGTTGCCTTCAAGATTCTTTTGTGCAGCCTGCAGACTAGTCAGAAAACCAAAGAATCAATTTTCTCTTTTAAATGATGTTATCATACAGCCCATGGTGCCTACCTTCAAGACCTCCTCTGCTTCTCCTTCAAGAGAAATTTTGTGAAGAGATAAGAGGAGAGTCTCCGTTATTACTACCAATATATCTTTTTCCATGAAAAGCAGCTTTTGGACTGAACTCTCTGTGGTCAATGCCTGGCTTGTTTTCCCCCTCTCGTTCACATAATGCACAGTTCCTGCAATGAATCAAGGTTGTTTCATTCTTGTAAATTATAATATTACTACAGCTTAAATAAAAAGTAATACAGGATCAAGCTTATTTTGCTCAGTATCCATATTGCCACAGACTTATAATACAGTACTGTATTACAAAACAGGCTTCTCCCTTGGTTTTACTATAGCCAGGTCGTTTCAAGAGAACACTAAGTAAGTCCTAACAGATATTGACTATTGCAAGTTCTTGAAGTGCATCACACCAATTTACCAGAATGGAGGTTAGTGCGGGGGGGGGGGGACACAACAACAGTACAATAGGAATTGCTTTTCTGTGCTGGTCAAGATCCAAAGCTCTTAAAGCAGGCTAGCACTGCTTTAGCATTAATGCCACCTGCCTTTTTCCTACCTGTATAATCTACTTTGCTATGCTTCCAAGCAAAAGAAAAGTAGAAAAGGTACCCAATAATGCATACTGTTTGGGAAAGTGTGAACCATTATTATGTTCTTGTCAAACATTATTATAAGGCACTTGTCAAAGGTTGGTTCATGCATTACACAAAGGGAAATCAGAATTTATTATCAAGTGAACAACAAGGAGCTATAACCATTCACATCTTCCTGTAAGATACACATATCTACAAAAACATTTCTATCCACAGCTTACTACAATTTTTATTTTATTTTATTTTATTTATTTTACAAATGTACAGCTAAGGAATTTTAAGGGCATATCTAAAATGTATTATTATTATTACTATTGGGGTTTTTTCATCCTAAGGACCTGGGTGGGTTATAATAGTTAAACATAATGCTTAAAACAGTTTAAAAGCATATGTGTTCCTCATATGCTAACTGCTTTAGTTAAGGTATCTGAAGAAGTGTGCATGGACACAAAAGCTTATACCCAGAACAAACTTAGTTGGTCTCTAAGGTGCTACTGGACAATTTTTTAATTTATTTCGACTGCTTTAGTTAAGGAATATCAAAGCACCTTGCAAACAGGTTTTAAAAGAACCATGTATGTCAGGAAATTGTTATTTTTAAAAATATTTGTTTACTTCTTCACAATTTGACACCAGAAAGGGTTCTGAAGCTAAATGGTTCTTGAAAAGGATTAAAAAGAAATCTCAAAACAAACAAAGGGAACAACTATACTTTTTGTACCCTTAACACAACAACCCAGAGAAAACATTTACAAGCAAAATTCTAAACACAAAGTACCATATTTTTCGCTCTATAACACGCACCCAACCATAACACGCACATAGTTTTTAGAGGAGGAAAATCCGTAGGCATGCCACCCGTAGGCATTTCCTCCATAACACACACAGACATTTCCCCTTACTTTCTAGGAGGAAAAAAGTGAGTGTTATGGTGCAAAAAATACGGTAATTCCCAGTACTGATGGCCAGTTCTTACAACTACAGAGTGGCCCCCCACTTGCATAAAGCTCCTATAGAGAGATTTAAAGCTTTTAATCAGAGATCTAAAAAACAAAAACCAAAAAAACCAGGCAATTAAAATGACTGAAAAGCCTAGGTGAGTGGAGCACCATTGTAAAAGCTTTAATTTGATTAGGATTCCAGGACTTTCAGCCTTGGTTTGTTTGACAGTTCTAAGTGGCCAGGATACTGCAATACAAAGTGCTGAATATCGTTATGCAAGACCACCCACTGTTTCAAGATCCTTTATTAGTAAAGAGGTACGGGCTGTTTGGGGCTTTTCATTGCCCTGTAGATAAAGATTTCACTACAGAACCACACAAAGGCTCACCTGGAAAGTTTACAAGAGCTGTGCTAATATGAGGACAAAACTTATATAGGGTCTGAAAGCAAAAGGCAGCAAAAAATTAATGCACCATAAAGAGATGATACGATAGTGTTGAAATTGGTATTTCTCACTTTCAATATCAACAGCGTAAATGGTGGGAGACCAACATGTAGATTTTAGAGAAGTGAAATAGCTCTCCCTTACCCCCCAAGAGACAGCTGTCCCTTATAACACAAACCTGTAGACATCCAATGAAGCTGAATGTTGGAAGATTCAGAACAGATAAAAGGAAACATTTATTCACACGGTGCAGTTAAACTATGGAACTCGCCTCCCACAAGAGGAAGTGATGACCACTAATGTGGATGGCTTTAAAAAAGGATTGGACATATTCACTGAGAAGGCTAACAATGGCTATTAGCCATGATGCCTAAGCTCTGCCTCCACAGTCAGAGGCAGTAATACTTCTGAAAACCTGTTGCAGAAAACCACAAGAAGGCAGAGTGCACTTATGTTCGGGTCCTGTTTGAAGGTTTCCCATAGATGGGTAGGCATTGAGAGAAGAGGATGCTGAACTAGATGGGCTATTTTCCTCTGTCCTTTCCCTTGTTTTGACCCACAAAAGGTATGGGAAAAGGCAAAACTTGTATGATTTAAAGATATACCTCTATTGCTTACCACTAGGTGGGGCTGTGCACCTACAAACTAAGAGACTATAAGAGAAGGTAGATGCAACAATATTGGTTTTGTCAAAAACAAAAAAAGAAAAAGAAAAAAGAGTGCTATTCTCATTTGGCATGCAGCAATAAGATGTAGACAAAACCAATATTGTGGCATCTTGTATCTCTTACAGGGGCTAATTGGAAAGCGGAAAGCAGTACAAGTGTGTTTTTAAATCATGCAAGATTTAGAGGCCCCTTTTTACGATGTCCTTTTCTTCTTCAGAAAGGAAATAACAGAATACAGTATGGTAAAGTTAAGTCTGATAAAAGCGAGTCTGAGGAAAGTACTTTACTGGCAGGGGTGTGACACTTTCACCTTGTTAGTATTCTCATGCAAACCTGTGCTGTACTGCACCTTTAATCACAATTTTACTACTACTGTATTCTTAAGAAATCAAGTTTGATACAGTTTAACAAATACTATTATACAGTCAATAAATTCAGTCACAAAGTCTGTTTCCACAAATGATCTTTGTCTAAGAAAATAGAACTTGGAAAAAGGAGGATCGACTGATATCTTTCACCATAAGAATGGAGAAAATTGGACTGGAAAGATCATCCAAACCATTCCTTTCAGATTTATTTATTTTTTTACCTCCTCACAATGTATAGGCAAAGAAAGCCTCAATAAAGTGACTTTTCCCACCAGGCTACAGCAGTTTCCGTACCATCTGTCACACTGATGAAGAAGGACAGCCCTTCTTGAGGTCCCATTTTCAGAGGCATTCCCATCCCAGATTTTCTCCAGTTAAACATGTCCAGGGCCTTCTCATCTCCACTGACTGCAGCCTTTGCTAGCTGTACCAAGTCCCTGCAGGCAACAACACAGCATGTTATTTTTGGCTCCTTTCTTGGAGGAACTGTCAGAAGCAGCCATCGCTTATGACAAAGGGGAAATGCTCACTCCAGGCCTAGAGCAGAATCCCTCAAACTATTGCAAACATGATTTCCAGTATTAGCTCTTTTCCAGTATTAGCTTGTTTCTGGATGTTATTAGTAATTAAAGAAAGTATTGAAGGTGTTATGTGGTAATTTAATTTTGTGCTAGTGGTGTGCTGAAAGTTTAATGTTCAAAAACAGAGGCTTTGCTCCCTGTCCTTCTCTTTGCTTCTGTTTTTTCTGTTTCGGTGACAAGCAGCACTTTTAATCTGCTCCAAGGCCATTTCACCTCCTGCCCCACCCCGCAATGACACTGTGGAAGGGTCAGCGTCATAGCCATCATGGCATAGTGCCCTTCCAGGGTCACTGCCAAGGATAAAAAGATGCCTGTGGAGTTAATTACTGTAATGTGTTTCACAAAGGGCTGTTTTTGAAAATCAATCAGAAACCTCAGTTATTTCAGAATATGGCAATTTCAACAGGTCTAATCTGAGTAAAACTTAGTTGAATACCACCCCCTGGTTACCAACAAGATCTCACCACAACAAGAGAGATTTTGCTTGCTGTATGTTGACAAATCTACACTGCATTCAGAAACAATTCTCTCAGGTCTTTCATAGCTTTTGTTGCTGCTTTTTGGTATTTGTTGTTATTTTTCTTGGTTTTCTTTTGCTTTTACTAAAATTTAAGTAAGACACTTTTAATGGTAAAAGCAGGAAATAATTTTCCAGATAAATTAGAACAGAAATGGAGATTCAAAAGCAACTAACATGAGATAGGATGTTGTCAGTTGCAGGTAACGATGAACTATATCTGGACAGAGAGCAGGAGTGCAGCCAGAATAGAACTGGTGATGGGACCATGAAAGCAGAATAGAAAAGCAGGTTCATAAGAAGGCAAAGGACCTGGGCATGACACTGAAAAAGTAGATTAACTCCAATAGAGGGTTTAGGAGGAAGGCAGACAACAGTAAGTAGCAAGGTCAATTAGTAGATGGAGTAGAAGCTTTAATGAACATAAATGGTGGGAGTATATGAGTTACAAAAACACTCAAAATAAGGGGAGGTCTGATCCAACATAGATACTGTTGACTGGACACTGAGGAAGTCAGCAGGTCTGATTCCACCTGTTTTCTATTGCCTATCAGAAGTCTGGCCAGAGTGTGCTACTTACTCGCCAGGAGGGGGTGGTCGGAAGATGCAGTAATTGAGATGCTTTCCATATTCATGCTTAAGCAGAGGGGGCCCCTGAACTCTACCCCGCTGGTCCATCCTCCATAACACAAGGACACCAAGCTATAAAGGTTACAAGAAAAATTAAGATAGTTGACACAATGCTTTTATTACTGGCATTTTATACTGAGAATTGTGGTGTTGTTTTAGGATTGTTTGACAAAAGCTGGAAATAAGCAAATAAAGATAGAAAATACATTGGGGGGGCGGAGGGCAGGCGGGGGTGGGGGGCGCATGCCCCAGGGACGTGGCATGCCATCTGCGGGGGCGTTGTGCCCAGCGTGGGCAGGGGGCAGCTGCGATGGCACCCCACCGGGATCGCACTGCCAGGGGCTCTGCGCTCCCCCCCCACTCCTCTTCCTCCACCAGTGGATCCAGCGCATTGTAGCACATGACATCAGCATACACATGACAACATTAGTCTCTGATAGCCAGTGCTAGAAAATAAACATGAACAGATTGAAAATTGCAGCTGCCATGTCATATGAGCGTCATGAATAAGCCCAAAAGTTTTTCATTTCCAATTACTTTCATTTTTTTAAAGTAGCCAAGCAAAAGCCCTCTGTTCATCTACAGTGCACTGACCATTCCACATCTATGCTCAGTTTGTTAATGCATCCTCTTGGAACATGGGTGGAGTGGGCTTACAGGTGTACCTGCAATCTCCATGCATACCCCACAGGCAAGTACTAACTTTCAAACAGGAAACAGACAATTTTAATAATAAAATTTTAAATCTCTGGAGCCAAAGCCACCTCCACAAACTACTATTAATGTTGTTGGGTTTTTTAAAAACCCAGAAGATCCTGATGACAGCTCTCCCATATCACCTGGTTTGACCCTCATGTTGCTCTCTTTTTCATTTTGCAGACACAAAGCAGAGAAATATCCTCTTTTTAATTTTGCAAACACACAGCAGAGAAATATCACTTTAATGTTGACAAAACAGAACAAGCTGTGGAAACATACACTGGGCTTTTTGCTTTTCAACAATACCGTATATTCCTGTCTGTTCAGGACCTTCCTGCACTCTTATTTTGATACCCTTGCATTAAACAAGGAAGAGGTAACACAGCTCTTGAAAAAGCAGACAGAACGTGGTACATGAGACACAATGTGCTGTCACTTCAGTTAGCCACACACAACGTGCTACACACTGGCAACAGAATTCATCACATCAACAAACCAGTCGAAATGGCACAAACTAAATGAGTCCTCTGGTGATTGTATAGCTCAGACATTCTAAAACAACATAGACAACACCAAACGGCTGTAGGGTTGTGTCTTGAGGGGCTCCTACATTATAAAGGGACTTTTCTATTCATTTCCATATCACAGATAATTCCCAGAATTCCCACAGCAAACACAGGCCAATGGAGGTTTACAGCTAGACAACTGTACTGTCTGCACTCTCAAAAGTCAATATAGTACGCTAGAAAAGTAGTCCTAGGTAACATAAAGACCTGTGGATTCTGGCACTCCATTCCCAATATTGGCCTCCTACTTTGTTTCCCGGTCCTTTAGAATGCCTCTTCCTATTCTTGTCCCAGGACACTGTTGCCACCTCCACATTTCTTTCAGTTTATTATACAGCTGCATGTCTGTAGTACCTATTAAAACTATGTTCATCAAAGAACCATTTTGATTTTGCTACTTACTTTGTCGCCAGAAACTAGTCGGGTGCCATTAGTACTCCAGCTTAGAATTGTAATATCAGCATTATGGTTGGAGGGTACCGCATGATGTTCCTTGTCCTGCTTGTTCACCACCACCACGTCGCCCATCTCACAGCCCACTGCCAGTATCAGTTTGGTTGGATGCCAACTGAGGCATGTGGCCTGGAAGCTTCTTTCCAAGTGTGCATCACTTACATATTCTCCCTGCAAACAACACGACACAGATCTTTTTTACATTCCTTCTTTTCAGCCTTCTGAAAAGTCAAGAATTCTGCGTTCTCCAAATAAACTGGTGTTCTACCTCCAGAGGTCATTCTAGCTCCTATCATGTGTGATACAAGAAGCCCTCCTTTTCTACCTTCCACTGAACTAATTATGTTTAAAATAAAGTTAAAACTACACTGTAAGCTGAATTTTGTTGCTTGGTAGAATGTAGAAAAAAAGGCCTATGGTTTTGCTCTGCAGTGCATAAACACACTAGGAAAAGGGTTAGCATTGGGGTGGCCCTCCAGATATTGTTGAACTTCCTTCCAACTCCCATCAGTCGCAGGAAAGATGCTTTCTTCCTCCTACAAGTTGGGCTTTTGTAATTATTTTTAATGCTTTCTGTAAAAGTCTAACTGAAAAAAACAATGAAAAAAAGGCCTCATCGTTCTTCTCAATTGAGAAAACACAGGGTAGGCTCTTCTCTCTCTCCAGGTCTTGCAAAAGGTAGCACAGAGGATGGTGATTTCTCTAAAGGCCCAACTTGGAAGAGGGGAAACCCTCCGTTTTCCTTTCCCAAGACAAGGTGGAAAGGAAAAGTGTTTTATATCATGTCTAATCAGAAGCCTGTGGGCAGAGTGTGTGTTCTTAAAATATTTGCACAGCACCTATAAAACATTAGACATAATAACAGCAAAGTAATAAATCCTGAGGTAATTCAATGGATTTAAAGTGAACTAGGACACTGTGTATATATAACACATAAAAAACTGAGTTTAACAAAACTGAACTTCTGTATCTTTACAGATGCAGCAGTGTTCAAAGCTAGTGCAAAAAAAGAAAAAAGAGAAGGTTTTAGAATGCTCACCTGTTCTAGAAAAATATCCACACTGCCACCAGAGTTTAAATTAATAGTTGCAACAGCCAAAAATGGCTGCTGAGGGTGCCAAGCTATGTGAGAATGGCATCCACGGGACTCGAGAGATTCTATACGATGATCAACGTACACAGCCATGATAAAGAGCTACAAGACAAACAAGTATTTAGAGACAAACGAACTGTAAAATGAGTCCTGAGCATCAATAGGAAATGTAGTCTAATCTACATATTTAAAAGATATATAAAATTAAATATGTTTGCATTCCATTACAGTGCAAACACAAGGTATTTAAATTTATATTTTTTAAACAGTAGCCCTTCTCTCTCCACCCTACCAGGGTGAGAAGTGGAGGGGGAAATGCAGCATATGTCTACCAAAGCTCATCAGTGCAATTATTTCTGCCACCCACCAGCAGGTCAGAAAAACCCTTGCTCCAGACAGGAGCTGGGAGATGTGATGTCCCCTACAAGGCACTGGATCCTGCAGGTCACTAGGTCAATCTGGTCCAGATTCACTGAGAGTAGGCTTCCCATAATGGTCCTCACAATACCTGCAGTCATCACCTACTGCGTTACTGAGTGATAGAACTCACCTTCATGTAGTCTTATTTCATTGTATTCACCCGGCACGAGGGGTGAAATACGAACTGTATAAATAACCCAGGCCAGAATGCAGATAAAACATATACTAAACCATTATTTACTTCTAGAAAGTAATGGCCAGAACAAGTAGCTGTTCTATACAGAATACTAAAAGAAGAATTTTATGGTTATTCTAACTTAGCCAGCTCTCATCTGAAGGGCTGAAGAACATTGGAGCTAAAGGAGGGGGGCTTCTGAGGCCATGTCATATGTGGCCACCATACACACTTGGGGCAAGCATGGGAATGAATACACACCAAGAGGAGAGAGGGAGATGGCTGATGTGTAATTTAGATATGAGCCAAGTGAGGAGGGGCAATACTTTTTTGCTCTCTTACATGCCCACCACATGTGGAAAAAGGTGCCCTGTCTTAGCATTTCCTTTTTCTTTTTTTTTGGCGATTCATCTTTATTGGTTTTTTACAACAGAAATGCTTACTTAACATAAGATCGCAATATGAAGTTTCAACTTCTTGTTGATATACAAATATTTCCAAATCATAATAAAGAAAAAACAAAAACATATTCTTTGCCATTCAACTTATTGATGTTCTAATTACCTCTGACTTGCCTTCCGTTCTTCCTTGGTTCTTTTAAAGTTCTTGGTTGGGATGCCTATCATTGTGTATCTAGATCAGGGTTTCCCAAACTTGGGTCTCCAGCTGTCTGTGGACTACAATTCCCATCACCCCTGACCACTGGCTCTGCTAGCTATGGATGATGGGAGTTGTAGTCCAAAAACAGCTGAAGACCCAAGTTTGGGAAACCCTGATCTAGGTTGTTGGTAACCAACTTATCCCCTCACTTTTTGATGTTTCTCATTACAAGAGTTAATCTAAACCGGTCAAAATTTTACCATTTCCAGCAAGCATTGGATCCTTTCTTATACAGTACATCTTGACGAGTTTGCTGGGTGTTAGAGATAACATCTGTGGAGCATTTTAAATTCCTGCCTGGGTCTCACAGGTGTTAAAAAGGCAACCCAAAAGGTGGTGAGAAGCCTCAGCCACAATATCAAGCACACACAGAGAGAGACATACTGAAGAGACATGATGGCCCTCACATCAACTCATCCCCAACCTGAGTGCGCATGAAAGTTACATTTCCCTCCCTTCGCCCGTGACAGGGCCGGCCCCAGTTCGGGCCACGGCCTTCGCGAGCAGCAACCCCCACCCCCGAAGAGCTTATCGAAAGAAGCGAGTCCAAGTTGAATCCCAGCTTGCCCCCAGCCCCACCTCGAGTTTGTCGCTTACCGGCTCACAGCGCCACCTCAGCCCGAGAGAGAGAGGCCTGGCGGGCCTCAAGCCCGACTCAACGAGATGCTGAGCGTTGTTACCCTTGACAACGGCGGCCGTTACGGAAACACCCGAACACGGAGCCGAAGGAATGCGAAGTTTTCCGAAGGGGAACGCTTCGCGGAAATCTTCACGGAAACCCCCGAGCTCTCAACTCGCTGCCCCTTAGGTCAGTTGTGTTTCTGTAGGAGCAAGAGCGCTAGTTCCAGCTTACTTGTAAGTAGTTTAAGTTCCTGGTGGTTTAAAAAGCTCCCCTTTCCTTAAGGCATTCCTTCTAAGGAGAGTTGAACCTCCCTTTCACTTTCTCTTCATGTGTGCAAAGAACGCGGGGGCTTGGGGGGGGGAGCAGATGGTTTGCATGCATGCATAAGGTCTCAGGTTCAATATCCGCCATCCGCAGGTAGATAGAAAAATCCCAATGAAAAGCGAGAGAGGCCCTGCCGGGAGCGCAGGCAAAACTGGTGTTTATTTTTATGTTGCAAACACACACACACACACACAACCTGCAGACTGAAGCGATATACTCAAATGAATTCTTATCGCTAAGAGTCTCGTTATAAATACTGTATGGAAATAAACTCTGCTGAATGCATAAACTGGCTCCTTTAACGCGCCCACGGATCCGAAATAATTCTGTAATGAACAGAAAACCACAGGAATGGCTCACAACGGGCTGGAGTTAGTATGGTTTGCAAGGCAATAGCTATGATAATTTCATCTTTTTAAAAACAGTTTTCCATGCCGCTTCCAGCTACATCAGCAAAGAATCTGTTGGCATCTTCAAGAATAACCGATTATTTACGTTCTAAGGTTTCCTGAACTACAACACTGAATCTCACCAGGTGCATGAAGATGCCATAATAAAGCAGCTGCCTTTTAAGATGCCCCCAATTAAGCAGAGCATGCCTCTGATGAAGGAGGCTCTAATAATCTACCAAAGCTGACTCCATGCAAAACAGTTTTAATACTCTACTACAAGACCCTTTGTTAATGCTGCAAAACTCAACAGGCCTTCCCCCTATAAAAAAATCCCACCGGCCATGTATTCTATTACCACCTGCCAGTCAAACAGGAAACTAGCCAATGGAAATGCTAGCAGATGACACGGGCCCTTCCCCTTTACGATCGGCGCGCGTCTATTTCCTTCTAGCCAATGAGAATCTGGTTCTAACGCTTCGGCCCCTCTCCCGCCCTCTTTGCTCTTCCCTCGAATCTCGCCTCCTAACTCCCGCCTCGCCATTGGCCCAGTTCTGGTCCGGTGTCATCAGCCGCGCGCGGCTCTTCGATTGGTCACCTTTACCACCGCAGCCTCTGGCTCCGCCTTCCTGCTAGCTTCGGCCGGCCAATGAAGCGATTTGTTTGGGGTCTGTGGGGGCGTGGCTGTCTGCGCGCTCAGCCGGGCCCGTTGGGTGCATTTCCCCAGCCCTTTGCTTCCCGCCCCTTTGCTGAGCGCGGAGGCAACGAGGAAGCGGAAGGGGACCTTATCAGTCTCCAGTGTACCAGCAAGGCGTAAGGGTGGGAGTAACAATCCAAGGGGCTGGGGAGATTTGGGCAGCGGAGCGGGACCTTTCAAGATCGGCCTTTAGGCTGCAGGGATCTGGTACCGGCGTCGCAACGGTGCATCCATGCAGCAGGTAGGACTTGGGCCCAAATCCTATTCCTTGAAGATCGGTCCTTCCCTTTCCAGGATGTGTATCGAGAAGACTTCAAATGCAACCCTAAGCTCGCGTGTTAGCTAGAAAGTAAAATGCAGTGGGACTGACTTCTGGAGAAATGTGTATAAGATTGTAGCCTCCGAGCCCCGGCTGTCGGAAGTGAGATTAGTAAAGGGCTCACTTCCTTAGAGCGGGTCTGGAGGGAAGAGATTCGTTTCCTTGGGGCGGATCTGGAGCGGTAAAAGGGGGGGGCGATTTAGGAGACGGCAGAAATCATTGACGTTAAACTGCTGCCCCAAAGAGAACGGGAAGGAGTGAAATCGATTGGGGATTATGAAGGAATGATTGAGAACTTTGGGAAGCTAAATTGTCCTTTGCAAAAAAAATATTACATCAACACAGTTTGACAGGAGTGACGTGGAACCAAAAGTTGAAACTGGAAGCAGGAGAAATAATGTGGGTGGAATACTTTACATTCGGGATGAAGCCAGGAGGCACTGGACACTATCTGGGGAGAGGACGGGAGAATGGGTTCGGTATGTTGGCGTTAGTAACTTTCAAACAGACTAGAAGATCCAGCCTCTTTACATAATTGGGCTCTCATCCTGGATGTTAGACGTTCATTTATTTAATCATCCCTTGTGTGGAACTGAATGCTGTAAATCTTTGGTCTTTCAGTAGCACAGAATAATGAAAAAAAAATCAAAGTCTTTCAAATGTCAGGTGATCGTCATTGCTTTTCTGACTAGTCCTGCCTTGTTTATGAAATTTGGATACCTATTGTGTGTAAAAAAAAAGATGACTTTTAATTCCACATTAAATTTTATGGATTTTAAAAAATTGTGTAAACTACTGACACAACATAGAATAGCCCAAAACAATTAAAAAATGTGCCAAGAATGTAAACTTGAAGGCTTTGGTTCCACCTGATGCTTTCTAACAAATATATGTTTCACAAAAAATTTTTGGGGGAAAGAGAGATTACTTCCATATATGTTTTAGGTTTGGGTTTGAGGCAGAGAGGAGTGATTGATAGTCACATGTAATGAAACCATTATGAAACAACTGCATATCCCTTTGTAAAATGTGTAATACTGATGTTCACTTCAATGAGTTCCGCACTTTTAGCCTGAAATCTGGGATTATTTTTGTTGGTTATTATATTTTTGGTGGTGCTTGAATTTTGATTTCTGTTGTGGGAAGGAAATAGCATTTTATATAGTTCAACATGATCCTATGTCTATTTGCTCATAAGTATGTCACACTGAATTCAGTGGGACTTACTTCCAAGTAAGTGTGCACAGTTTTGTAGTGATATTGTCCTCTCTTGTACTCTTGAATTATTACTATTTTGAAAGTTGTTTTGGCTTTACCATGCTTTCAAGCACTTTGCAAATTTTTTGAAGTTCACTAGTTTAATCTGCATGTACATTATGTGTGTGTGTGTGTGTGTGTGTGTGTGAGAAATACAGAAAATGTGTTGTGGGTCACAGCAGAATATGCTGACATAGCATTGGGTAAACACTGAACTCAGTAATGTGTAAGTAATAAAGATTTCAGTAGCATCTGAGCACATTTGTTAAACCCTCTGTGACTATTGGGCAAACTGGCTGGTCACGTATGTCTTAAGGGTGGGGAACTGTTTTGAATCTGGTTTCAGTTTAGCTGCGGTTATTCCAAATGCTAAAAAACCCATTCTATAAGAAAGCAACAACAACAAAAACTAAAAGAGAAAGAATGTCTTTAGGAAACCATAGCTCTTTCTTTAGCTGTTTGAAGTGAAACCCTTAAATAACTCCCTCGTTTTCAAATGTAAAACTTTAAAAAAAATGGCGTGCAAGTGGTGCGTTTTGCGTTTGTGTTGGTTTTTTTGTTTGTTTTGTTTTTAAAAACAACAAGCTAATGTTTTAGTTGTTGGGGTAGGCTTGGCGAGGAAAATAAACCTGGCACTCTTCTGGTTTGGAGAGGAGAAAAGTCGCCGTATTTAAGGGCGATTCGGAAAGGTGCTGAGCAATTGGGAAGTGGGTGTGTGGGGAGTTGTTGGAAATCTTTGTAGCCTTGGCCAGTCCCAGTCCTAGAGAGGCAGACACACACATACTCGCACACACACTCGCTCGCTCTCTCGCTCACACACACACACGAGAGAGAGAAAGAGAGAGAGAGACGGAGGGAGGAGGCGGCAGCGAAGCTGCTTGCTGCATCTAGGAATATGAATTTCCCCCCTCAGTAGGTCGGATCGCCTCGGCTCCATGGTGAGGAGAAAGAAGAGCCCCCCTGGCCCAGAAGACCCACACAATGGGTAGGATGGGGTGGGGGAGAGTCACTTTTTAGGGGACATTTCTCTCTCTCTCTATCTCATATTTTCCCCTCTCTCTTTTTGCTGGCCTCTCTCCCCGTGTGCCGACGAGGGTGCTCCCCCCCCCTCCGGCTCCTCCTTTCCGTGGCTGCCGAACGCTTTCCCCCCCAAACGCCCGAGTTTGCCTCGGCGGTTTTCCTTGCTAAAGGCGCCCTTAACCTTCCCGGCGAGGGGGCAGGGGGCTGCCCGGCGGCGCTGGCTACCCTTTGGAGGGGTTCCTGGCCTCCTTCCCCCCCTCCCCTCGCTTCCCCACCACCGGCACAGGTTGTTGGGTCGGGACAAGCCAACGAAAGGGGATTTAGTAACAAACAACGGCGGCCATGTTGAGAGGAATTTCTGCAGCTAAACTTCTCCCCTCTGAAGGCAGGCTGTGTGTGTTATGTGTGTTTGCGCGATGTGGGTTTGCATTGTGCTTCGGGGTGTTTTATATTTTTTCCTTGTTCCTCTGAAGGGGTCTCTTGGTTGACTTTGTGCCCCCTCCCCACTTTGTCTCTGTCTCCTTCTCCTCCCCCCTTCCTCCACATAGGATGACAGTGAAGCTGGGCGAAAGCAGCAGCAGCAGCAGCAACACCAGCACGACGACTACTGAGGAAGGCTTGAGGAAGCTGGGCAAGCGAGCAGGTGAAGAAGAGTCCCTGGAAGAAGGAGCAGGCGAAGGAGGAGAGGCAGCTCCCAGCACCAGCAGCACAAAGGAAGAAGAGGCGATCACTCAAAGCAACACTAACCGGGGGCCCTTCTTGGCAACCTCCACTTTGCCCCAAGCCCCCTCGTCCTCCTCCTCCTCCGTCCAGCCTGCCCACAGCAACGACCAGCATCATTTCCTCAGGTCCAGTGTCAGACCTCAGAGCAAGAGGTTAAGGAAGGATTCTCAGGCATCCTGCGCAGTTGGAGGTGGCAGCAGCAGCAGCAATGCAACCGCTGCTGCATCAGCAGCAAAAGGAAAAGGTACAGTATTGACCTCGCACCCCTCCTAAAACACACATGCCACGGGGAGGAAGGTGCCTTTGGCATCCGTTGCCAGTTTTGTCCCCTTGACACCTTGCTTGGGTGATTGTTCTTGCTTTGCGTTTCTGCCACTGCTTTCGTGCATCCCGAGGTTTTTCGCTTGATAAATCTGTAGTTTTGTTTATTCCCCATATGCATAGAAAAGGGACCAGGAGCCTATTACTAAAGGGCATTTTTTAAGAATCCCTGGAGGGGGTAGCATTGCTGCTGCAGCAAAAACAGCCAAGTCTTGTGGTGCCTTAAAGACTCGCACATTTATTATAACATCACATTTGTGGACCAGAGTCCACTTCAGCAGATGCATCTGATGAATTTGACTCTAGTTAACAAAATATTATGTGTTAATCAGTTTGTGAATCTTTAAGGCGTCACAATACTTTGCTTTTGCTTTAACTAGCTGTGGTCAGCTTTAAAAGCCATGGTCAGTTGATTGGGGTGGGGCTATTAAGTTAGAATTGAGCTAGAGGTTTGAGTCCCTGATTCCATCCTGAGTAGCTAGCATTTGGCTTTTTTGTCATTTCAGTTGTTACCAAATAACTAAGTTGCATTTATTGTCCTTGTCAAAAATTTATTTGTGAAACTAGTTGTGATAAAAGATTTAATTCTGGGGCATGTTTGGTTGTGTATGACACTAAGCCATGGTTTATTGAACATTGGTTTGTTAAACCATAGTTTGTTTGATCAACCATGCCCTCTCTAGAGGCTTCACTAGGCTTTGATTACTTCCATTGAACTGCATTCTGAAGCTTAGGAACCTTGTTTGTTTTAACTATTGCTTGATGCTGTATACAAACTCAGCACCTTCCTTAACCATGGTTGGTTTGTTCACTCCTACCTTAAGCACTAATTAAGTCACGAAGGCATGAGGCAAGAGCATCTTGAAAACAAACCAAGCTTTTGCAAAGTACAGTGGTACCTCAGGTTACATACGCTTCAGGTTACATACGCTTCAGGTTACAGACTCTGCTAACCCAGAAATAGTACCTCGAGTTAAGAACTTTGCTTCAGGATGAGAACAGAAATCGGGCTCCGGCGACGCGGCAGCAGCAGGAGTCCCCATTAGCTAAAGTGGTGCTTCAGGTTAAGAACAGTTTCAGATTAAGTACGGACCTCCGGAACGAATTAAGTACTTAACCTGAGGTACCACTGTAAGCCATGGCTTGCTGGTTGTCTGTGGGACAACACCTGGTTTGATAAATAGACCCTGGCTTGGCATTGCTGCATAAGTATCACAACCCATGCTGCTTTATGCTCTTGATCAGTGAACCTTTTATGTGTTTGTGTTAAGCATGGTGGATAGCTGAACAAATTCTTGTTCTTGAGGATATACAGCCCTTATTCATTGCCATCTAACTCCTTATTGTGTTGGTTGGTTGGAAGGCATTTTAGGTAATCCCCAGTAACAATATTTGACTAAGGCAGGCATAGGCAAACTCTGCAACTCCCATCATCCCTAGCTAACAGGACCAGCGGTCAGGAATGATGGGAATTGTAGTCTCAAAACGTATGGAGGGCCGAGTTTGCCTATGCCTGAACTAAGGTTTCATTATAAAGGACTTTCTACATCCCAGGATTTATTTTATTATCAAATTGCCTTTATAGGAAAAAATTAAATATATAAGACTTTTTTTAAAAACAACAACACAAAAATTGTAATGAGCAGCTTTATCTGTTAAAAAATAAATCCGCCCAACATATATTGGATGCTGAGAGACCTATTTTTTAACAATAACATTAATAATAATAATAATAATGCTGAACAGAAGCACATTTCATAAGATGCTGCCTATTTATGCAAACCATCTAAATGCTGGAAGGTTTCTTTTAAATAAGAATTGCAGCACCCTTTATATAAATATGTATTATAGAAGTCATTAATGAAGATATTGATGAGAAGTCTGATGTCAGATCATATTCCCAAAGTCCAGAGGATTGATCTCAATATTTTCTCATCACACAATTGGTTCTGTTTTAACTTACTATCAGGGCATCGAGTATAAAAGCTTGTGGATTCATTGGGGAAATAGACATTTTGACTGCAAACCCAGTAAAAGGGAAAAATGATTCCATCACATTGTGCAGAAATCCCATTTTGGTTGCTTAGCATATTTCTCCCTTGCACTATTTCTTAAATATGCATCCATACACCAGCCCCATGAAATCTTTAGCCCCAATCCAGTGCTAGTCACACTAGTAGCCCCTTACATAGATGCTCAGTCCCATCTACAACAAAAGACACACCTATCCATATTAGTGGTGTCTAGATAAGCATCTCATAGCATATTTACATTTTCTGTTTGTGTGCAGGCTTATCCTCCATTGGCACTCTATTGTTGAATTGGGGCATTTTCCTTTAAAAGAAGGTTTTGATAATCTGAAGTTGATCTAATTTTTATTTTATTGTTTACAATTAATGTAAACATATTGGATTCAGTAGTATGCAAGCTGATCTGATTATTAGTAATAATTAGGAACATGGGAAGCTGCCTTCTCTGACATTTGATGTCCAACTAGCCCAGTATTGTCCACTCTGACTGGCAATGTCTCCCGGCATCTTCAAAAGAGGTATTTCACATCACCTGCTACCTGATCCTTCTAACTGAAGATGTCAGGGATTGAACCTTGGAATTCTGTGTTCTTCCACTATGCTATGGTCTGTCTCCAGTGTTTTTTTAATTGCATTGGGCAACTTTTACCCCTTTTCTACAGAATCCACATTGAAATGTATGGCAGTTCTGAAGAAGTGCAACCATGTTCTTGTGTAGTTTGTGTAGAGCTTTGCCACATGCTGTGTGTTTTTGCAGCCTTAGGAAAACTGTGCACATAGGCTCTGGAAAGCAAACAGATAGATATACAGGAAACCATTGGTTTGCATCTTGTTTTGGTTTTGCAGTCCTGTTGCTGAAGAGACAAGCTTCTTTTCAACTTACCTCTTCAGCGGTGGGAAAAATCTCAAGTAAAAGTTTCTGTTTGTCCTTCAGTGTGTGAGTCCATGAGTTGGTGAATTCTGAACCCTAAATTTAAAAACTGACATATTGGCTAATCTTTAAGCCTAAATTTCAATATTGCAGATGTTGATGGGTGTGATTTCAATATATGTGTCTGTGTGTGATATATCTTATAAATTACTGATACCTGTGTGAAATTCACGAACTAGACTCTCAGGCAGGCATGTTTTAATACAGGGGTCAGCAAGGTTTACCTCACCTGGGCTGGTTCACTCCAGTGGAGATCCCTCCGTAGGCCGGATCGCACATGCACCCACAATTTTCGGCGTCTGCACAGACGCAATTTCCTGCGTTGCGGAAGCGAGTCCCCACACCGCACTGCGCTGGTTTAGTGCAGAGCGTGGGGACTCGCCGAGCGGGTGGCTTGGTTTGGGGGTGGCTCATAGTCCGTTTAAACGACTCCCGTGGGCCGCTTGTGGCCTATGGGCCTTAGGTTGCCGGCCCTTGTTTTAATAGTTCCTACATTATATTTATCCATGTAAAGCTATCTGTATCTGCAAAAGTGCATCATTTTAAAGCCCCTAACAGTCTTTGGACTTTCTTTCAATCATGTAATGAAGCATCAATAAGCATTCTTTAGAAAACCCAACTTGGGTAGCTTTTTCTGTCAATATCTTGGAGCTTTGTTTTGGCTTGATTTGATTCTACCTGCATGCAACAATAGTGGCCCCTCATGGGAATGCACATTCCCCTTAAAAAGGACTTCTCTAGCCAGGACAGTGAGTCAGGATGAGCCTGTGATGAGGATGCATATCCAGAGGTGCTTCAGTTGTTCAAGCCCACTTTTGGACACCAATTTCCCTTGCCAAAACAGTGTGCGTTAACTATTTTATCTTTAAGAATTTTAGCACATAGATCTGTGGAATGCTTTCAAAATTCAGCATATATGCTTACTTCAACTATGGTATACCTGACATCACCAGATATATTTTTTTGTAGCTGAGAGAGAAATATGAAAAAAAAATGAATTGATATTCTGCAGTTTTATTGAAGTGTCATGGGAAACTTCTATCTATCTTCAACTTGCCCGTTTCTTCTCTAAAATGCACTTCTTAGTTATTAATTTGTAGATCTCAAACAGGTTTTCCCTCTATTTCTGGATTTGTTCACAGCATCAGTGCAAGTTGCAGGCAAGGTAGAACTGCATGGCCTCCACTAGAGCTGTCCTTCAGAATCCTTGCTTTGCCCTTGTGTTCTAGTGGAATTAGAAGCCATTCTTATGTTGATTTAGCAGACAAATTCTTCAGGAAGATAATTTCACATTGTTTTTCAGGGAGTGCTCCTTTCAAAATCCATATATATGTCTTCTGGGAATGTTCAAGAGAGGTGTCAGGAGAAAACTAACGACATGCTCATTAAACCTAGTGTTTAATTTTAAGTGGTTGCTAGCTGTATCCCATTGGTTTGAGCTTGATTGTGTCTTAGTAATGAACAACCCTTAAGTGATGTGTTCTTGTGATATTTATATTTAGAGCAACCTCCGATAGGTTCGATAGCCAATTGTAAGTTTTAGAAAGTGCTAGGTTACAGTATTATTTTTATTTCAAGTATTTATATTCTGCTTTTCATCAGAAATGATTTGCAAAGCAGTTTGCAAAGTAAACTCAAAATTTGAGATAATGTAATACAATATATAAAACAATAGAATATAATCAGGATTCCACTTGCTCAATGCACTTCTACTTATTGCCCACAAAAATTCCACACTCATCTTTCAATCAACCTACACTCATTCACCTACAAATGCACACTCCTTCAGTTTCAACTATTATGATAAATAGAGTTAAATGAAGAAAAATGTGCAGTACTCTATGGGATGGTGGTGAGAACTGCATCCCTGCTAAATCTTTACAGATTTCCTGCTGATCAAATTTTATACACTGTTCTCCTTGTCAGCCATGGCTTTTCAGTATGTTTTTTGTACTCCTTTATCTCTGATTCTGTTCACATGTATTGCTAAAATTACTGTGGTGTGTGATAACAGCAGCCCCACCCCCCAAGGAAAATTCTATAACTATTTCAGAACCAATAGTTAAATGTCTTTAAAAAAAATAAACTTTTGGACATGAATTGTAAAATAAGGCATTTATTTTTATCAGCATAGTTTACTGTGTTTCCTGTGGTCAGGAATTGTTTCGGATCATAACCCTTCCCATCTCTGATTCGTAGTTGCAAGAGATCGCTACAGATACTCATCTTGGTGTGAAGCAGGGGTGAGGAATTTGTAACCCTCCAGATGCTGGACTCCAGCTTCCATCAGACTCAACCAGCATGTCCAATGGTCATGGATGATGGGTACTGTAGTCGACAACATCAGGAGAGCACAATGTTGGCAGCCTCTAGATTAGCCCTTGGCTGAATTGTTCTTACGCCTTATTTTACAGTAGTTGTGGAATGCTATTTCAGACATTTAGAATGGCTTGAAGCACAAGATGTACTGCTTTATGAAAAAATGGCTGACAACTCACTTGGGGCGTGTTCTCAGGGGGCATTTCACTGCTGCTGAGTTCTGTTTTAGTGCTACATTTTGTACAGCTGTTTTGCCACTTTCTCTGTAGGTTACAAAGGCTACATCGTGCCTAACATGTAGCATGTGAAGGCACAGATTTTGTGGTGCCCTAATAGACAGCTAGTCGGTGCATCTGTACAAAAGTATCCTAGCAGTAATCTAACCTTTATGTTTACAATTCTTTGGGGCCAGAATCCGAAAAAACACCAGACTGATGAAATTCCATTTAGTCAGCATTAAGTATCCCATGTATAGGATGCAGTCTTGGCTTATAAAGAAAATGAAACCTATTGAGTCTGTGGATTGTAAATCTCACCCTTTTAGAATTACATAACTTTTCTGCTTCATAGTTTTGAACAGGCAATGGTATAAAGCAGTGTCATCTCAGATGTATTCATATTCATTGCTAAGACCATTGGAAACCAAGATTACCTACTGATTAAGGGAGCTTTACACACACACTGTTCCAAAGTGGAAATTTTCAGGATTCTGATAGAAATCAGCAAGGTAATCATGTGCATGCCAAAGAGGTGAGTGTTGCTCACCTCTCTTTAGCACGATGTGGAGCTCCACCCCCACCCACTCAAAAGAAATTGCAAGATGCAAAGTCTAGATGCTTTAAAAGGGGCAATGGTTAATTGCAGAAACAGAAAAGGAATTATCCAGGAAGTTTTTTTCCAGAAGTCTGAGGGTATCTGTTGTCCCTTTGTTGTTGCTGATGTTCATTTGCTTTAAAGCGACCTGATCTTTATCTTCAAATGTTAAAAAGCAAGTTTGTCTCCTGGCTCTTAGATTTCAGTACCCACTGAAACTGGCATATAGTTATGACAGAATATCTTATTTTTAACACGTCTTCCCCTGGAAACTATCCAGGTTTTAGGTGTTCTTGAGTTGCTTTAACTGTTGTTTGTTCAAACCTCCTCTCTACTAAGCTGAATTCTTTCATTATATTGATAGTCTCCCCTCATTGCTTTATCTCTTTCTCTATCCGCCACCCTCACCCCCCCCCCAATATCTTGCAAATTATACTTCATTAATTCAACATAAAATGACATTTCCCTCTTGGCATTCTTGCACTATGTTAGAAGGTGATACCTGTGTATTTTTAATGTGTGGCTCTATTCTTTCCTGTGTGATATGTTCTACATTTTTCATTGTTGTTTTCGGTTTGAATGACTAAACTGAATCACTGCTGGTATATACACCAGTAGACCAACAGAAATAATGATGTGGTGGTGCTGTAACAGTGATTGCACCAGATACTAATTATTTACGAGCTGGACCAGTTCTTTCTACCAGTAGGTGTTGGGCCTGGCATGGTATATATCTCGATATAGCACTTTTAAATTCCACCCCACCCCCCAGTCAATGCTGCATTATGAAATCAGTGTTGTATTATGAAAGTAAACGGCTCTAGGCCTAGCTACTAAGAATGTCCCCTCTAACTGATGGGAAAACCAGTTTTATGAAAATCATGAGCCCCAGGTGAGCATGTTAACCTGTTCAATAAATTTAGTACTCGTCAAAATGGGCATGATCTTCATTGTTTGAAGAAAGATAAGTCAAGTGCAGGTCTTTGTACAGAGCTCATAGATATCACTCGTTGAGAATCTCTGGTGAGCAATTTGTGAGAAAGTTATTTCTGATGAATGTGTAGCATAGCTACCTTGCGGAAATTTTAGCTTCCCACCCACCCTCTTAGAAGTGTCATGAGACATCTGGCAGGAAATGCGGCAGTTTGATTCCCTGTCACATCCTCTTGTGACCAAGAAACTTCTCTGCCGAAGCTGTAATTCTGGTCCAGTGGTGGCTTCCCCTAGGATTCCACTGCATTGTGACATGTAGATGGAGACTTCTACCAGAAGTGGGCAAGTCTACTCTTTTGAGAGCCCCACCCTCCTTGGACAGCACATTCAATGCATCTTGCATGCCACAGTAATGCCAAAGAGAAGTGGCATTGGGCCTACAGCCAATCTGCCATTGCATGCATTTACTTATTTTTTATTTTATTTAAAAACATGGTTACCCACCCTTCATTGATACTGACAAATTATAAATAGCTCTTTCTATAAAACAGCATGCTTAAAAAAAACCCTAAAACAGAGGCAGCTAAAACAGTCACCCTTTCAGACCTAAAATGAGTAAACAGGTGTTTGGCACCCAAATGACAGCAATGTAGCTCATTGTCTTGCCTGTAAGAGGAGCACATTCAACATACTGGGCTCCACCACAGAGAAGGCTCTGTGAAACTTGCTAGCACTTTCCTCCCCAACATCCCTTGTAGCTTTGGAAACTGAACATTTTGATGAGAAAGTACCTTTCTAGTAGGGGGATTTGTACATGCCCAAAGGGAGGATGCATGAGTGTTCCCTCTTTAGAAAGGTCTGTTGCTTTAAGAGTGCTAGAAATGGGCTTAATGCATTTCAACCTCCTTACTCAGTTTTGTTATCCCAGCCCATTAACCAGCCATCACTTTTCCTGAATTCCTTCATAGTAACTTTTGGAATCTACATTATTTCTTACCTTTATGAGATAGAAAATACAGGAATTTGCCCTTTATAATTATGGGGTAAATAACAAAGGTTTCCACTTCAAAATGTACCGTAATTTGTAGTGTCTTCTGAGTAGATATGGGTAGGATTGCACAGTGCGTCCTATTGAATCCCAGGTAAGTGGGGTTAGGATTGCAGCCTTAGTCAGCAATTGACTTAGTCAACAATAGATGACCCTTGGGGTTCCTTACAATTCTATCCACTTTTTTTAAAAAAATAATATATATTTTTAACAGAATGAAACTGAACACTTAAAAATTCTGTAGTTGTAAAAATAATTCTTTTTTTAAAAAAGATTTATACTCTTGCTTTTCAATCATTGGTTTTTGAAACTCTCAAATTTTCATTAATTCTGCAGTGCTACAAAGTGTTGCTTGTGAATTACATGGTGAACTTAGTCTCCTTTAACTGAGAATATGTGTTGTGGTGGTCTTATTTACTACAGGTGCAGATAATGGCGGGACTTCCTCTGGCAATTCATCAGGAATCTCTTCCAGCACCCCAGCTGGTAGCTCAAAATCTACTGCAAGAAACCTGGGCTCATCAGCGGGAGAAAAGGAAGAAGGCAAGAAGGTTAGACGTCAGTGGGAATCATGGAGCACCGAGGATAAGAATACTTTCTTTGAAGGCCTCTATGAGGTGGGTGTCCTCAAGCGATGTGTTTCGAAGATCAAAACTGGATGCTATGTATCATTCAAAGGTTGAATACTTGAGTGCTATGTCAAAACAAGCAGGGCTCTCAATATTGCCACGGGTTCTTCTCCTGTTTGGGGTTCCAGCCCTGCCGAATTCTAAACTACTCTATTTTATTCCTCACCCTGTTTACCATATTCCCCTCCCAAAGCAGACACCTAGCATTCTGTGGCTACTTAGCATGTTCAGTTCTCATTGGGTGGGGGTATCTTCCATGAACCTAGTAGTTTTCCCTAGTCTGTTATCCTCTTGTGTGCTATTTTGGCTACATAAGGATTGGCATCCAGGCAGTGAAATAGCTTTTAGTTGTGTGTTTTTTTTACTGAGGATAGTATAAATAATTCCCCCCCAGGTTACTTGAAACTATTCTTCTTCTTTTAAGCCAATATCCCAGTCTCTCTGTGTACCTTATACCCATGTGTCTATGGTGTTGTCTATATCTTCAAATGCTTATTCTGGGAAAGGTCATTGGACCATGATAGAGAAGATCCACAACATGCATTTAAAGCTCATCCAATGCACATTTAAAGCATGTGACCCCCCCCCCCCCCGAGTGATCATTCCTAGCATCCCTAACTGCAGATCCCAGTATATTGGACACTTTTGTAAAAATGCTTTCATAATCCGTTAGCTACTGCAGATTGCCTATCGGAAGTGGGTGTGTCTGTAACTCTGAAATCCATACATCTCTGATAAACCATCTGCAACAAACAAAATAATAATTTGGACAGCTAGTAGAAAAGTATTGGTGTATTTGCTTTTTCAGCACGGAAAAGATTTTGAAGCAATTCAGAACAACATTGCCCTGAAGTATAAGAAGAAAAGCAAGCCAGCAAACATGGTGAAGAACAAGGAACAGGTTCGGCACTTCTACTACCGCACCTGGCACAAGATTTCCAAATACATTGACTTTGATAATGGTGAGCATACTGTTAGGTTTGGTTCTGCGGTTGGTACAACCAGACTATACTATATTGTCCATAAACAACTTGTAGAATTGGGGAGGGTGGGGGGAACCCGCTAAGGTTATGTACCTATGCATGGTTTTCATGCTGAAGCTGAGGAGGTTTCATCCTGGTTAGTGCCTAGAGGGGAGACCAGCCGGGGATCCCATGGACATCACCTCAAGTTCCATGCAGAAAGAAAGGTGGAATATAAAAGTAATGAAATGTTTTTGAATAAATGTTTGAGCAGGGGGACTCTGCTTGGATTCAGTGTATCAAATTATTGTGTGACACATAGCATCTTCCTATCCCTATAGTGGGCTGGATGTTGCAGACCAGGAGTCCTACAGGCACCACAGTCCTGCAGAGGTGGAGTAAATCGGTAAAGGCTGGGGAACCTGTAGACTCGGCTCCCATTAGCCATTTGCCAGGGATGATGGGAGTTGTAGTCCAGAAGGATCTGGAGGGCCACAGTTTTCCCTTCCCTGCATTAAAGCTGGGCAGCATGGTGCTCCCCACCCCTTTTCTAAGGGCTCCTTACTACACTTGAGGTTTTGCACTGAAGTGTTACGACTGAAATTGAGGGAGGCAGGCATACACTATAACAGCTTTCATCAACTTGGTGCCCTCTAGATGTTTTGGATTACATCAGATCCATGCTCACATCAGACCCAAAACATCTGGAGGGCACAAGGTTAACAAGGCTGCCCTAAGACCACCAACACGTTAGGGAAGTCTTCAGCTGTATGGGAAGTGCCAGCACTGTGGCAGTATGTTTCATTAAAATGACATTGCACTTCCTTTTTTTCTATAAATGCAAATGCATTTACAATAAATTAGAACATCAGAAAAAAATCAGTAAAACACACTAAAATAGCCTAGTCCTTCAACAGTCTGCACCAGGATGACTAACGGCAGACCTTGAATGAGAAGTGTATAGCCTGGTCTCTGGGCTAAAATAGTGAAAGCCCTGCCATTGTACCATTTTGCCATAACCTCCTTCATAGAGGCCAACTTGCTGGATATACCCAATTTTTGAGCGCTGAATCCACCTTGAATCCACAAATCATGAACTACTGGGATTTGAGGAGTGTGTGTGTGAGAGAGAGAGTGTGTGTTGTATGTGTATAAAATATATTTTGGAGACATCGTTCCCATTAACCTGTGATTTCAAATGTGAAATCTGGTACTAGAATAGACTAGTAATTATGACAGCCCTTTTAAGTTGGTTTTTGTCCAGGTCGTTCAAATACTGGAAAAGGTGATATCTGTTCGTTAGCACATTCCGTCCTAAATCCAGCTGCAAAATATATCAGATCTTCACATTACAGCACACTTGTTGCTGTATACCAATTATACCAGTTAACTTTTGTATATATTTAGGAGTTTGTCTCAAGACCTAAGAATTCTTAGATAAGGGAGTGTTTAGTATCTGCTGGCTTAATCATTCTCTAAGTGAATAGTGTTTTTCTTTTCCCTTAACACCTGTGGTTTTCTTTCTTTGCAGTGTTTTCTCAAGGGCTGAAAAAATCCTCCCTGGAGCTCTATGGCTTAATTTGTTATGGGGAGCTAAGGAAGAAGATTGGGGGCTGTAAGTACACAACATTTTAGTGCCATGAAATTAGAAAGTGTCTGGGGTTTTTTCTGTGCTGCCATGGAAGACTCCTTCCCAACTCTCCTCCCCGGATGTTTCTGGTGCCCTTATTTTTCATTATAGCTCTCTTCGAGTATTTTTCTGTGTGTCAGTACTGCTTCAGAGGGAGATTTCTGAGCATAATCTTTTAGTTTGCTCTTTCATGCAGAGTACAAAACAGTAAAACATAAAATATACAAGGACACAAAAAGAAAATACAGAAGGAAGCTTCTGTTGTTTTCTGGGTGTAACTCACATACAGTGAGAGATCTGCTTGCCCCTGCATAACAGAAAGATAATGAATGACATGTATATACGATACAACTTCCTTCAAAATCAAAAACCTGGGATGATGTCTGTCTTCAGATTTGGGATATAAAAATGAAATACCTTCTGAGTATCCCATTTTGGTTTTAGGTCTGTCAGCAACAGACTATAATTTTGTCTAGACTATACAATTTTTTGTTTTTTTATTTGATTTTTCTATATACTCTGGCCATAACTGGCGTATCATAGAAGCTAAAATCATTGCCTTGTTTAACCTTTTAGGTAATGAAGTTTACTTTGGACAAATCAAAAGTTAAATCAGTGGTGGGAAATGTGTGGCCCTCCTGTTATTGGTGGACTCAAACTCTCCACAGGCCTCAAAGGTCGGTGCAAAGGCTCCCTGGGATTGCACTTGCAAAGGCTTGTGGGAATTGCTAGATGCTGTTTTCGCTCCATTTTTGCTGTATTTGTGCTCTTCTTAGGGCCGTTTTTGCCCCTTTTCGTGCCACTTCCGGGTTTGCAGGAATGCGTGCGTGCGCCGTCGCACGTGCCTTGAATGCACATAAATAGGGAGTTGCTTGTATATCGTTCTCTTCCATGTACTGGCTTTCTCCACCTTCATTTTATCCTCATTGCCTAGCTGATGAGCTAGGCTAGCCTAAAAGTAGTGCCTGACTGAAGATCACCTACCGAGTTTCATGACTGTATGAGGATTTGAACCTGGCTTTCCCCAATCCTAGTCCAACACCATAACGACTGCACCACACAGATTTCAACACAGATGCACATCCTCTTGTGTGTTTAGAATACTGTAATAACCTTGCATTCATCCCTTGGCCCAAGCCATCCATCTAAAGGTGTATATTCAGAGCAAAGCTATAAAAAGTGTGCATTTCTCTTACAGCAGAGAACAGTCCTTCCTCTAGCACACACCGTTTCTTTGGTGTCTCCTGCTCAGTGACTTTCTGAACTCCCAGTTTCTTTCTTTTATAAGTATTCACATTTTGTCAGCAGGCTCTCCTGCAACAAGACTCATAAAGGCTGCAAGCTTTCCATAATACTGTGCTGCCTTGGTAACGGATTTGGTGCACATAAGGCAGTTGCTTTTGCATACTGGCTTTGTTCAGATGACATAATAAATCATGGAACATGTCTAGGTGAACGTCAGGCTTGTGCATTCTTCTACCCCCTTCCTTTGGCACGGCTACAAGGAGATCAGCTTTTTCTATCTTTTTTGATTAACCACAGATTGTCATGTCATCCCAACAACCCGTGGTTAATCTTAACCATGGTTTGTAAAGCTGGCTTCTTTAATCAAAACTTTAGTTAAAAATAACGACTCTTTAAGGCTCAGTCATGACACGTAACTGGTTAATTGAAATTGAGAGCAAAAGCATCTATTCTCATGACAGCTATACTAAAGGAGGTGTTAGGAGTGCAGAAACCTAGGCTTCTTCCTGTCACAGTAAACCATGGCTCGTGTCCAAACACAGCAAGTGGAGCCAGCCTCACTGGGGAAATTATAGCGTCTGTATTGTAAATGCCTGACTCTTTATCCCATGTGATCCCCTTCTGTCTCCCTTCCAGTCTCCATCTCTTTCCTTTCACCTTTATGCATATATCAACCCACCATTTCCCCTTTCTCCTGCTAATCATTACTCCTCCTTTCAGAACACCTTCCTCTCACTTTCAGAAGAGGAAATGCTTTAAAAAAATGAATTCTTATTCAAAGAGTCATGGATTCATGTTTTTTCAGAGCTCTGTGGGATGATAGGAATATTATGTTTGTAGTTCCATTTTTTTTTACTGTTTTGATGTACATGTATGTGTATACATTCTTTAGAATACCTTCAAACCTCTTTGTTAGATGTTAGTCAAAATGACCTGCTTGATCTGTTTTTGTTTTGTACTTAAAGGTATGGATGACAAAAATGCAGCTAAACTCAATGAGCTTATTCAAGTTGGGTATGTTTTTTCTTTGCTTTTTAGCATTATCACTGTACAATGTTTAGATTTTGAGGTACATTATTATCTCAGGTTGTGAAGCTACTCTGAACATGTCCGGCCTGAAAAGCACGATGCGCACAGATGTTGTTATTATTCCATCCCAGAGCTCTAAGGCAGCGATGGGGACTCCGTGGTCCTCCCAATGTTGTTTGACTCCAACTCACATCAGCCTTAGCCAGAAAGAATAATGTTTGAGAATGATGGAAATTGTAGATCAGCATCTGGAGGACTACAAGTTCTTCACTGCTCCTCAAAGGAAATGATTTTACTACTTTAGGTGTGTTATAAAATTGCTTTATAAGAGCAGGGAGAACTGACTAGTTTTAAAGAGTTTGCTGCTGTTGCTTTGACCTTCTGAAACTACAGTTCAGAAGAAATCACTATGCTAAACGTAAGATGCTATTTTCACTTAATGAAGAACAATAAAAGCATTACAATCTCTTGTATCCTGAAAGAAAAGTTATAAGTCCTTCAAAGGTGCTTTAACATAATTGAAGATTTAAAGCACACACCTGTGTGTGTGTGTGTGTGTGTGTGTATGTACACACACACTAGATAGACACATTACAAGTTATTGGGGTCTTTCTCACAGAGCAGCAGGTGATAGATATCCTTACTGGCGAGGGCAATTCAACTGGAGCAGGATTGGGTTCGTGACATTGTCTGCCTGCTTCCCTTTCCTCCTGGGATCTTTCCCCAGGGGCAGTTGATGGTAGTTAGCCCAGTGGTAGTGAGGAGGCAGTCTAGCTGGAGTAGACTGGTGGTGATTTCTTTGCCTGTCCTTCTCACTCTGATATGTATAGGCAATTTTTCTTGCTCAGACTGTTAATAGTGCAGCCTTCATTCTCTACAAACAGCAGGAGAAGAATAGCCCCCAAGCAACCATACTGTGCTAAGAACAAGACATCACAGTAAAAGAAAGCTCACGTGGCTGGATCTCTCCATCTGTAGCGAGTTGAATCTCCCACCCACACCCTTAGTTGGATGCAGCATGAAGTACAGCTTCTATTTCTGCTGCTCGCCATGTTGCAACATTGTTCTGCATGGCATTTGAAAGAGTACTCTCTGCAAGTGCTAATTATGTTTTCTGAAGGATCAGCACAGATGCCATATGGGTTTCACGGTGTCCCAATATGCTGAATCAGATTAGTGGACCCTGGTAATTGGTGACAAGGTGCAGAAAAATAATAGCACTGACTACAGTGCTCTGTAGGTTACTGTGGCGTTTTCTGTGGCTTCAAAACCACGGATAGTGTGATTCCTTAGTAAATCTCCCAGAAACAAGTATTCAAGTCACATTCAGAGTTGCCGTGCATGCTTCTGGTGCCCTCAATTGTCCCATTCTTTTAACATTTCTAGGGCTACAACTGTACGCTACAAAGGGAGGAATCTTCGCATCAAAGCCCCAATGTGCAGGGCTCTGAAGAAACTCTGTGATCCAGATGGTATGTAAGAGGCTCTGGGAGAAAAGGAGGGTTGAAACAGATCACCAGTGGAGAGACCCAGTGTTAGAAACTGATATGTGAAGGCTAGTAGCTAAATGGCAACTTAAACCTAGGTTATGGGCGCAACAATGGAATGTCTAGGCACACTTTTTTATAACAAGAATACAAAGCTGAAAATGAATGAACTGCAGCTAAAATATTATGCTCATTTTTCACATGGTCTAGTTCTTCTCCTGCCTACCCCTGTAAGAGTGTTAAGAGGGTCTCTTCTCCAGTCTTCAGAGAGTAGCTGGAAGTGAGGAGGTAGAAGTTTTAACCGGAAATCTTAGGCGCAATACTGCGCCCAGAGCTTGCGCTAATGAAATTCCCTGTCACAAAATGCACCTAGAACAATGGGAGTTTAGGACACTGGAGAGATCCAACTATCTCTCCAGGTCAATTCACAAAGCAATATGTGTATTGAACTGCCCTGAGACCTCTGGATAAAGTATGGTATATAAATTCAATAATTGTGGCTTGAGTGGACCCATGCAGGGTTTGGTGCATGCTCTAGGGGTCGTGTGACTCCTTGAGGTGTGAGAAGGGTGTGATTCCTAGTTTCTACATACACTTATGCTTTCATAAGTGGCTTGAGAGGTGACAACAAATAAATGAGCTTTGAGCTTTGTGAGGAATCCTGCATTTGTTTTTGCATCTGGATCCACAAATGCCAGTTTGGTTATACAAACTGGTCTTCGGTGACAATAGAATTGTTTAGGAAAGTGACTTTATTAATGCATCTAATAAAACTCCATTGTATAAAACATGGTATCGATGTTTCTCAGCCTCCTTTATGTAGTCCATTTTGTTGATGATAACGACCACTCCTTTGTCTGCCTTCTTAATTATGATGCCAGTATTGTTTCTGAGGCTGTGGGTGGCCTCACACTCTGTACAGCTCAGATTGTGCAGTATATTTTGCTGATAACCTCAGCTTGGGGTGTGACAGCAGAAGCACCTTACGTGAAAAACTAACCCAGTGTTCCAGGCATATGGAGTGGCAGCCCAAGCAGAATTCCTCTTCCTGTGGCGTTAAGAAGTATTGTTGTGTTTCAGTGAGCATGTTGAGAAGATGGTAGAATTGTATTGATGCACTGCTTGGTGTCATGGCAGAAACATTTCTTGAGTCATGGATGAAAGGGTCAAAGGTTTTCTCTGACTAATTATTCAGTTTTAGTTAATGTACGACTAAAACCCTTTTTTTATTATTAGTGTTTCTGTTAGAAAATCATCTCCCCACTCCTCATCCCAAGAATACTCTTACGGATTATTTCCTATGCTCTCTGGTGAATGTCAGGTGATAGGATAGCTACCTCTTATTTGTGGGAATAATTCAGGAATTTTCACTGCTTCTTCCCTCAGGCATCAGTGATGAGGAGGATCAGAAGCCAGTGCGCCTTCCACTGAAGGTCCCCGTGGAGCTGCAGCCACGGAATAATCATGCATGGGCCCGTGTGCAGAGCCTGGCCCAGAATCCACGTCTCAGGTTTGTGTGTGTGTTGTGCTTAACTAAAGCTTGAGAGCTGAATTTTGAATATCATTGGCACAACCTATAGACTACTTTAGCCACTGCTAGCAAACAAGTGACTCCATCTCCTGGATACCCGTTACTGTTTTGTATACGATGACTTGTTCATTAATGCGAATAGAGCCTGCCTTTGCACATCACAGCAAACCATAGAATGGTTTATCGTGAATGTGGAAATCACTTCTGCTTTGCTCCTCCCCTATCACATTACCTGGCATTGTATTGCATGTGAACCTGGGGGTCATAGTTACTTTTGCTCGAGACACACCAACACTAAGAACAAAACCTGTCTAGTCTCATCAAGGATTGTTTGGAGCAAAGCAAACCATGATCCCCAATTCGGACATTACACTAAGCCAGGAATGGTGGTTTGCTGTTCTCACAGTAGGAAAGGAGAAAAGTGGGGGGCATCTGTACATTCATAGTTAACCGTTAGCTGTGGTGGGAATGCAGCTGGTATTCTTTCCCCCTTGCTCCAATGAATGGGAAATTAGGGAGTACATGCCCATCTGCAGAGAGAGGGAGTCTGTACTTTACTTAGCTTGTACTGTGACTTCTATACTACATTGTTAGTGGGACATCATTTGCTGACTCCTCTGTGTGTGTTTTGTCTTCCATGGCTTGCCAGGATGATCGTAGAGTTGCATCGTAAGGTATCTAGCCTCATTGAGTTCCTGAAACAGAAATGGGCTCTCCATGAGGTGCGCATTGTATCCTTTTTCTTGCTCAGAAATTTGTTTTGCCTTTTGATTTTGTGTTCTGGGGACATCGCTCAACATAACTAGCCTTCAAGTTCTTGAAAGCCATTACTCTTCATTAGACCCTTACTGTATTTATGAGACAGGATGCAGGATCCCAGGCCCTTGAGACCCTCTATTGGTAGGAGACTTCCCCAGGTCGTGCCCCTCACCATCCCTGCTCTGCACCCTTCCTAAGCACTCTTGTCTGGCTGGAATGTATCACTGAACATTGACAATGCTTCCTACTTACCTGGATGGTGGATGGAGAGGTGTGGGGCTGGTGTATGTGTGTTGGGGAGAAATCTCAGGGCTTTCTGTGAATAGAATGTAGCCTACTGTATCACACATTTCTTGTTATGCTTGCTTTTGTCCTCTGGCCCTACCCTGCACTGACATGCAGCCCCTGGAATGTCATCCAAAGGGGAATGTGGCCCTTTAGCTGAAAAAGGTTTCCTGACTATGTTATAAAATATTCCTTTCCCACTTGGGTCTGTGGATGTGTGGACTGTAGAGAGACTTTCTCTCTTTTAAGTGTTGCTGTGTTCCTTAATGGCCTGTATTTAGCGTAAAACACTAGCAGAAAGGCAACTACAAGACTCCAGGGATCCTGAAGCAAGTGGCAGCTATTCGGAAGAGAAAGTGATGCTCCATCTCTTCCCAGGAGAGAACTGTACGCTTACACCCCTCCCTGGGGTTGCCAGGGTTGTACACTCCAAAGCTTTCTGTACAGTGCATTGGCAGGAATCCGGCCGATGCAAGCAGAATACAAAAGACGCCCTCTTGCTGCCGCCTGCCCAAATTCTAGGCATACAGAGCGGTCAGGGGACAGCCAGAGGGCAAGTGAAATACCCTCGGGGAACAGAAGGCAAGGGTGGGACCAGGGCCGAGAACACTACAGAAGCAAGTAGAAACACTCAGTCCACATTTGAGGCAACTGCAAGCGCTGAGGACTGCTCCTCAGAGGCTGGGCTTACCGAAGGAGCATCCCTGTCTCTCAGTGTTGCACATAGTCTTGATAAGCCACTGTCCGGGCTTCAAGATCTGAGTGGGAGTCTTGAAAAGCCGGTTCCCACAACCCATTGTGCTGAGGGTAGGGAGGCACCAGCCGTTGCACTGGTGACTGGGTCATCTTCTGGCAGCGCGAACTGTGACTGCGGTAGCATCCCCCCTGATTTGGAGGAGCTCTCTCTGCTTGACCCATTTCCTCGGTACATGAAATCTTGCCAGGACCTTATTGTCCCAGAGAAGTGTCTTTGCACAGATAGACTGAATGGGAAAGATTTTGCCTTGGCAGGGCACTCCCCTCCCGGGAGGCTCTCGTCTGGGAGCACAGAGGCTGGCAGCCTCAGTCCCACACAGCTGGCAAGAGGTGGGGTGGCATTGCCCAGCTGCGGCCCAACCAGAACTGAAACTCAGGCCCTCCAGTGCTGCGGACCACAAACAGAAATGTGTGCTAAGGAGCTATCGGATGTAATGGAGGACTCTCAGGAGAAGCCCAGCACCTCACTGCCGCCACCGCCGCCACCACCTCAGGGACAATTGGTCGCAAAGTCTCTCAAGGATGACCCAAGCCGCCTTGTGCAACAGGTCAGAGAGGAGGGATGGAGCCTGCGGACCTCTGAGAGCCTTACCTTGGCTGAAGTCTACCTCATGATGGGCAAACCGAACAAGCTACAGCTAGAGTACGATTGGCTGTCTGTCTTGGGGCCGGAAACCCAGGATCCTGGGGAGCAGATGCCTGAACCTAAATCTGTTTCTCCATCAGCCACCTGTCACAAACAGAAACTCCTCAACTGCCTCTTAAAACTTATCTCCACTGAAGTTAACCCCAAACCAGTAAGTATAATTTGCATTGATGCTAAGAACCACCGTCTTTCAGTTTGCACAGTTTTTGGTCCTCAAAAAGGCACAAAGGGGTTAACTTCAGGAAGAAGGCAAGGGATAAGGGGGTCTTTGGGTACACCCTGGAGAGACCTTCCCGTTTTTTATTTCTGCCTTATAGAGAACAGCAGGGTAACTGCTGCTCTTCAGCTACTTTTTGGGAGTAGCTTATAGACATTAAGCCTCATAGCAAAAATTAAGAGTGGTTTTTAGAGTACTTTCCAATGTGGTAGTGCCCATAGTTCTGTGGAGCTCTGATTCATATGGCCGCCTGCCCCTCATTTGGTGTTCTGTTTCCTCTTTTGACTGCCTTCATGGTGCTTTAGAGAAGGAAGAGACCACATCCACCCTTCCAACCCCACTGTATCTCTCTGCTGCTGGTCAGCTAACAGCTTGGGAAAGGGAGCCCAGCTCTGTGCCCAGCAAAGGGACTAGCAGGCCATATTCTGCAATAAAGTCCCTCAGCAAGGGGACATGGAGGAACTGGAAGTTCCATTGCACTGTGCTGCAGCCTCCATTGGAGGGACCTCTACCATTGCCCTCCAGCAGCCATAGGGTGCTGGGAAATGTCCTCTGCATGACTATGAAAGAGAATATGAGAATGAGTGCTTTGTGTTTGCTTGACACAAGACTGCAGGAGATAAAATTTTCAGAATACATAATTTTTTCTACTATAATGTTAATGGCTGCTTATGTTTTTATTGTTTCTTAGCTGCTCCTCCTCATAAACTGACAAACCCCAAGAGATGCTAAGTTGCTTACAGTGCAGCAGAATTAGCTCCATTTGCAGCAAATTTTACAAAAAAAATCTAAATTGTAATTACTGTCTACATAAAATCTGTACTTCTAATATACCAAACGTGGTAATTTTATGGCAACCCAAATTATGCATGATACATTTTATGTTCCTAAAATAACAAAGTGGTTTTCAATCTGTAAAGAGTGTGAAAAAGAATCATTGCCTGTTTCTCTGTTTCCCCCACAATTTCTGTCTCCTCCCCCCACCAAAAAAAGAGAAAAAGATTCCCACCCTCTTGACCATGCTTTCAAAATTTCCAGAAATTTTACAGGTAGGATAAAGTGAAAAGGAGTGGTGGGTCTTTTTGATGTTGCTGGATTGCAGCTTCCATCATCCCTGACCATGGGCCATGCTGTCTCCTTGCTGATGTGAGCTGGAATCCAACAACATCAGCAAGACCACATTTGCCCCACCCCGGTGATAACACAAAGCTTGCATAGACACACTTCCCATATCTATGGCAACGTCCTCCTCCCCCCACTTTCTTCCAGCATGCAGCTGTTGGGATACAACCATTTTCTCTTTCTTTTCAGATCCCTGAAATGAACTCTGTTGCAACATCTCCCATAAAGCCCACTCAAGAGGAGCATGCTCTGACCCCCCCTGGCAAGGTTATTGCCGTCAGCACCCGGAGTCCAGGCTGTGCACGCAATCAGCCTGCCCTTCACAAGAAAACCTTTCCCCCCAGTATCACCTCCAGTTCCTCAGGTGAGTCAGTTGTTGAGATGAACTGGTTCTGTGTAGCCCTAAGACAAAGTATTAGTTTTCAGCATTTCTACCATTCAGGAAAGCATTGGTCTGCCATGGACTCCTGACACATCTGTCACAGAATCTCTCTGTTTGCAGAGGACTCCAGAAATGTTCTAGGCTGCATGCTTACTTCACACAGGGTGCAGGTTTAGGTGTGATTGGCTGTTGTCCTGCATAAACATAGAAAGCATTCTGACCCCATACCCTGCTGCTGCTCATGATAGATGAATATTGGAAAAGTTGGACAAGTTGTCTTTCAGGGAAGTTTATCTTCTTTTACTGATCTTTTTTTTCGAGGAACCTTGTTAAACTTCTGGGGATTTTTCTGCAGAAAAATTGCAGAATATAGTTGAGAATGTCTGTACTTGAAGCTGTGCTTGCTTGCTTGATTTGTTTTTCTGATGTTGATGGAGATAGAGGCTATTTTGACCAAGGCCCGATTACCAGCCTAACAAGGCCCTAGCTTAGGACCCATGATTTTCATTATATAATACTGCTTCAGTCTATTTATATTTCACTTTAAAATCATCAGTTATAAAGGGGCTCTTCTCAGTGACCTGGCCCATGATTTTCATAATATTGTGCTTTATTGAACAGGAAAAAAGCATGTGATCCACAGGGATCCCAATAGCCCCTGTGTATCCATTGAGCTGTAGGTCTGTACTCTGAGGGAAGACAACTGATTTTATCTCAGAGATGAGGTAGGAATAGTGTGGTGGGGTTTTTGCGCAGGCGGTCCTTTCCAACTCTGCAGTTCTGTGATTCCTCAGCTGTTTGCTCCATGAAATGTCATGATAAGGCTACTCAGTTCCTGATTAATTTGGCTCACCCTCCCTAACAACAAATGTGGATTGGTGGAAGAATTCTTTGCCTCAAAGATTTCTAATTGGAAATTGCACTTGACTAATTCCCACGAATGCTTGTATTTTTATTGACCCTACCAGGTTTGAGAAATCACTCTGGACCTCTCTTGGTGGCTGGTCCTTCAGGTTCCACGAGTGCAGATGCAGATGGTGGCCTCTTTGCTGTTCCCACAACTCTCCCACCCAACAGCAGGCATGGGAAGCTTTTCTTGCAAAGTAAAGAAGCAGAGCTAACCTTCCGGCAGCGCTTAGATACAATCAGTGTAAGTTTTCTTTATTTATTACGGTTTATGTTGAACTGTAAGGTGTGCAGATCTGATCAGGGTGCTCCTAAGGAATAAATACAGCTGCCCCCAAAACTTGCAGATCAAGAGAGAATTTATTCCATGCCACAAACCAAGTTACCCTGTTCTACAGCATTTTGATTTTGGAAATGCTTTATCTTCCTAATCTGTTTTGGAAGGCCCTGGAGTTAGGCTGATCTGTGTTTGGTAAAAAGCTTGGTTGTAGGGACACAACGCGGGTTTCAGCCTAGAAGGGGACTAACCCATTCCATGGTGCTCTCTTGCTTCATTGTTTCTTTATAAATGGGGTTGAAATGCTCAAGTCCTCCTACATACTCCACAGGCAGAAGCATTCAGCTTTCAATGAGCTGCCTCTGGTGTGGGGAGCCCCCACTACCCTAGAGTTCTGCCCTGCCTCATGTGCAGCAACAGGGTCTGCACTGTCTGCTGCCTTTGGTTCAGGCACCTTCAACCTGAACTTCCCTTCCCTAGATTACAGTGGTGCCCCGCAAGACGAATGCCTCGCAAGATGAAAAACTCGCTAGACAAAAGAGTTTTCCGTTTTTTGAGTCGTTCCGCAAGACGAATTTCCCTATGGGCTTGCTTCGCAAGACGAAACATCTTGCGAGTTTGTTTCCTTTTTCTTAAAGCCGCTAATGGCCGCTAAGCCGCTAATAGCTGCTAAGCTGCTGTCAGGGGATGATTAGCTGCTTGTGCTTAAAATTGTGCCCCCTCAGAGTTTGTGCGGCTCCACAAACCTCTGTGTGTGACAGAGCTCCTCAGACATGTCTGCTCTAGTCACTAGTAGAGTCTGACAGTGGCTGCCTGCGGAAACGTTTCCAGCAAAGAAGCTCCTTAACGGAAACGCGTCTCCTGGACTCACGACGTGGCAGCTTCCGGCGAAGAATGGGTCTCCCTACAGTTGCTTCTGACACCTCCCCGCTATTTTCGCTGGACGTGTCTCTCACCCCTTTCTCTCCCCTGCTGTTTCCTGCCTGGGCTGCTGCGTCTCTCTCAGCATTACTGAGATCCTCCTCCAGAGACCCCTCGCTCCCCCTGCTGGTCCCTGCTTTGGCTGCTGACTCTCTCCCAGTCTCTGGGAGCCCTACCAACTCCCTTTCCTCTGATGTCAGTTCCCTGACATCCACCTCCCCTCCAGGGCCCCCTTCCCCCCCGCCCCTACTCTCTCCTCTGGGCGGTGAGGAGCTGAAACCCCGAAAAGAATCCTCTTCATCTTCAGACGTCTCGAACATTTCCCTCCATCGGTTTTCGTTCCGGCTCGCTGAATCCTCCTCCGCCTCGGAATCAGAGAACCCCTCCAACTCTTCTTCTTCGTCGGTGGTGGCGAAGTATTCCCTCCGGAACCTCGCCACTGGCTGAGGTTTACGAGGGAATCTCTGATGAAAAGTTTCTATCAAAACCTCGTCATCTACATCCTCTGCCCTGACCCAGGTGTTTTCCGACTCCGGCTCCCCTTCCCACATTACCAAATACTCTACTTGATCTCCCTTCCACCTGGAATCGAGAATCTCCGCTACATGGTAGCTGTGTTCTTTTTCCTCCATAGCTGGTCCCCTATTGACCCTCCCTTCTCTGTCCCCTTTATACGGTGACAGCAACGACCTGTGGAACACTGGGTGCAGCTTCATGTGGTTCGGTAACCGGAGTCTGAAAGCCACTGGGTTGACCTGCTGCGTGACTTCAAATGGGCCCAGCCTTTTGGGTCTTAACTTCTTACAACCCCCTTTGAATGGTAACCCTTGGGTGGACAGCCACACCTGGTCCCCCACCCTAATGCTTTCCCCTTCCCTTCTGGTTTTGTCTGCCTGCCTCTTATATTCCTCCTTCGCCCTGTTTAAATTAAGTTGGAGCTGGCGATGGATCGCTTCCATTTCTTCAACGAACTGTTCTGCAGCTGGAACGCTCCAGTTCTCCCCTTCCCCCCCTGGGAAGGCTCGGGGATGACACCCGTGATTAGCCAAAAAGGGGCTCATCCCCGTGGACACGTTCTCTGCATTGTTGTAGGCAAATTCTGCCAACGCCAGCTTCTCCACCCAATCATTCTCTCTGTCATTCACATAACACCTCAAATATTGCTGGAGGACACCATTAGCTCTTTCCGCCTGCCCGTTGGTTTCTGGATGACGGGCAGTTGAGAAATTCACCTCTACATGCAATAAGCTCATGAGCTTCCTCCAGAACCTGGAAGTAAATTGTTTCCCTCAGTCAGAAACCACCCTCAAGGGGGCGCCATGCAGCCTAAACACATTTTCCACAAACAATTTAGCGGTTTCTTCCGCTGTGACCGCATGTGAGCAGGCTATAAAGTGGGCCATCTTGGTTAACAGGTCTACCACAACCATGATGGCTGTTTTCCCTCTGGACCTTGGCAGATCAGTCATGAAATCTATTGCCACTGCCTCCCATGGCCTTTCCGGCGTGGGTAGTGGTTCTAATAAACCTGCCGGTGCCCGCCTCTCCCCCTTGGCTCGTTGGCATTGGTCACACCCTCTCACATACTCCCGCACATCTTCCCTGACCTTGGGCCACCAGAATTCCCTGGTAACCAGCCACATGGTTTTGTGTTGCCCAAAATGCCCTGCTGTGGGGCTATCGTGCAGTTGCTTGAGTACCTTTTCCCTCAATTCCCCTTCAGGTATATATAACGCTCCCTTGTAGTACAACGCCCCGTTTCTCTCCTCAAAACCCCCGGGTTTGTCTCCCTCCCTCCTGAGACCCCTGAGTTTGTCCTGGGCGTATTCATCCTGCACCGTTCCCTCTACCAGTTCCCTTTGCCCCACCAATGCCGCCCCACACACCCAGCGGTCCTCGGGAATGACATGGGTCTCTTCGGGTGCACCCTCCCCCTCCAAATATTCAGGTTTGCGTGAGAGAGCGTCCGCCCTAACGTTCTCTGGGCCTGGCACGTAACAAATCTCAAAGTTAAATTTGGAGAACTCCTGGGCCCATCTCAACTGCCGTTGGTTGAGCACTCGCGCAGTTCTCCAATACTCTAGATTCTTATGGTCCGTGCACACTTGCACCTTATGTTGTGCACCAATTAGCAGGTGCCTCCATCTCCGGAAAGCCTCATGAATCGCAAGAAGTTCCCGGTCGTACACCGTGTAGTTCCTCTCGGATTTGTTCAGCTTTCGCGAAAAGAAGGCACACGGTCGCCACTCTGACTCCTCCTTCCCCGGCTGCAGAAGAAGCACCGCCCCTATGGCTCTGTCAGAAGCGTCTGTTTCGACCCTCAGCTTTTTTTGTAAATCCACATGCAGAAGTTGTTCATCAGAGGCGAAGGCCCTTTTCAGTTCCTCAAACGCTCGCTCCGCCTCCCCCGTCCAAACAAACTTCTTTTTACTGCTGAGACAGTCCGTGATGGGCGCCGTCAGGTGGGCGAAGTTTCGGATGAACTTACGATAAAAGTTTCCAAACCCTAGGAACCTCTGCACATCCTTCTTGGTTTTGGGTGTTTTCCATTCCAGCACTGCTTGAACCTTGCCGGGGTCCATGGCCAACCCCTTGTCTGACAAGCGGTACCCCAGGAATTCCACCTCCTTGGTATGAAACTGACACTTCTCCAGTTTCACCCACAGCCTGTTGGCTTGCAGCCTGCTCAACACTTCTCTGACGTCTCTCACATGTTGCTCCTCATTCTCTGAATACACCAACACGTCATCTAAGAAGGCCACGCAATTCTTGTAGAGCAAAGGCCCCAGTACGTGGTTCATGAAGGCTTGAAAACACGCGGAGCCTGTTTGTAATCCAAAAGGCATAACGAGGTATTCAAATGCCCCCAAAGGGGTGAACATGGTGGTCTTCCATTCATCCCCTTTCCTTATACGTATCAGGTTGTACGCCCCCCTTAGGTCCAGCTTTGTAAAAATCTTTCCTTTCCGCACCCTGGTCAAAATATCATCAATCCTGGGCATAGGAAAAGCCGCCGGCTCTGTCACTGCATTTAACTGCCGGAAATCACATACAAGTCTCGGCTTGTCCGTGTGCTTTTTATCCACAAAAAACACTGGGCTACCCCCCGCTGCCTTGGACTCTCTGATGAAGCCTCCCTTCAGGTTCTTGTCAATGAACTCTCGCAACTGCTGCATTTCCCTGTCTGACATGGCATACAACTTGCCTACAGGAAGCTGTGCTCCAGGGAGTAAATTGATCTGGCAATCAAAGGGCCTATGCGGGGGTAGTTGGTCAGCTTCCTTCTCGCTGAACACGTCGCTGAGATCAGCATACTGTGGTGGCACCTTCCCCTTCTCCATTACTTCAGTCCCTGCCAGGGTGGCTTGGGCCCCTGCTGACCCCTTTTCCCCCCTGCAGTGTTCTAAGCAATGTGCTGAACCGAAGGAAACCACTCTTTGATGCCAGCCCACCAGCGGATCATGTAGGGCTAGCCATCTCATTCCCAAAATAATGGGAGCGCCTCCCAAGGTGGCCACATTAAACGCTATCAGTTCTGTGTGCCTTGCCACCCTCATTATCATTGGGACGGTCTGCAAGCTGACTCCTCCTCCCAACAGTTCCCTGCCATCGATCGTGGTCACCTGCAGGGGGTTGCTTAAAGGGATAGTCTGTATCTGGTGTTCAGCAGCAAACTCCTTGCTCATAAAATTGCAGGAGCTGCCTGAGTCCAACAGCGCCTTTATTTTTAGGGGGTGTCCATTTTGCAGCTCTAGCGACACTTCAATCACTAGAGCAGGTCGAGGAGCTTCTGGCACGGGCACTTTCACTGCTCTTTGGCCTGGCTGCAGTGCCCTGACGGTGGCAACCAGGCGTTGGCTTTTACATGCTCCGTTTCTCCCTGCTCTCCCCCCTCAACAGCTCCCACCATCCCTTGCCATTCCTTCCTCTGGGGGCAGACTCTGGCAAAGTGGCCTGGCTGTTGGCAGAGATAGCATTTCCGGGCTCCTTTTCCCTCCTTCTTAGCCCCCTCACTGGGCTTTGAAACTGCGCGCGCGCGGGCTGTTCCGATTTCCATCGGCTCTGCCGGCGGGAAAGCTGGCTCAGGAATGTCTGGAATGCGGAACTCCTTCCAACGTTCCCCTCTCCCTTCCCGCCTCTCCAAGGCTCTTGCCTCCTGGCGCGCTCCAATGGTCAGCGCAGATTTGGTCAGCTGATCCATAGACACCGCCCTGGGGCTCCGGGACAGCTCGTCTTTCACAGCCGAAGAAAGACCTTCTTCAAATAGCATCTGAATGGGTGCCGCCGATAAATCCCACCCCAATCTGTGAATCAGCATGGTAAATTCAGTCCAGTACTCACGGACAGATCTGCTTCCCTGCTTGCAAGCCATTAGCTGTCTGCGCACCACCCCTTCCTCAATATCGCTGGAAAACATGATATCCATTGCACGAAAGAACTTCATAGTGTCCTTTAGGATATCATTGTGCGTTGCCATCAGGGGTCGAACCCAGTCTCGCGCCCCCTTCTCAAGATGCCCAATTACGAAAGCAACTCGCGATTCCTCATCAGGGAACTCATCAAACTGCACATTAAGGGCATATTGCATCTCTGTCCTAAAGGCATGGTAATCCTTGGGGTCCCCCCCAAACTTCTGCACCAATCCTGGTACCTTTCTGGGGAACTGAGTGGTTCTCCCCTTTTTGTCTGCATCCTGAGCCCTTCTCTCCTCGAGCCTCGCCGTCTGCAGCGCAAGTTGGACCTCCAGAGCTTGATACCTTTCTTCCAAGCTTGGACCAGCTCCAACCCCTGCCTCTCCGGTTCCGGCTGGGTTGCTCATGATGCTTTCTCCTGCACAGGCAGCGTACAGAGACTGTCAGACTGCTGTCAGGGGATGATTAGCTGCTTGTGCTTAAAATTGTGCCCCCTCAGAGTTTGTGCGGCTCCACAAACCTCTGTGTGTGACAGAGCTCCTCAGACATGTCTGCTCTAGTCACTAGTAGAGTCTGACAGTGGCTGCCTGCGGAAACGTTTCCAGCAAAGAAGCTCCTTAACGGAAACGCGTCTCCTGGACTCACGACGTGGCAGCTTCCGGCGAAGAATGGGTCTCCCTACAGTTGCTTCTGACACCTCCCCGCTATTTTCGCTGGACGTGTCTCTCACCCCTTTCTCTCCCCTGCTGTTTCCTGCCTGGGCTGCTGCGTCTCTCTCAGCATTACTGAGATCCTCCTCCAGAGACCCCTCGCTCCCCCTGCTGGTCCCTGCTTTGGCTGCTGACTCTCTCCCAGTCTCTGGGAGCCCTACCAACTCCCTTTCCTCTGATGTCAGTTCCCTGACAGCTGCTAATAGCCGTGCTTCGCAAGACGAAAAAACCGCAAGACGAAGAGACTCGCGGAATGGATTAATTTCGTTTTGCGAGGCACCACTGTACCTGCATAGGATGGGTGGAGAGCCATGGGGAAGCAGGTGTTCAAGAGTAAAGAGAAGGTGCATTAACACAATGTATCCCTGCCAATCTAGGCTGCACTTTTTAGGTGGCTAACAAAGCCTCAAGGCTCATGACTGATGAGCAAAATGAATGTGTGTTACAAGTTCCCTTTGTTTCTCTTCAGATGCAATCTGATTTCTTCTTGCCAAAGCCGAGGAAACTGCATAACAGACATCTGCGAAAACCACTGGTAGTACAGGTCAGAGGAAAGACTAATTGAAATGTATCTCTTGCATGTCGGGTAGTTTCATCTAGTAGTTTTCATATGACCTTTTCTCTCCATCCACATGGAGAGTTCCTACTATTTCCTGCTATTCAATGGTCTGCTTTTTATTGTGCAAACATTGCCAGAGACTCTCAACTAGTGCTAGCTGTTTCAGTATGTGTTTCAAATGGGACTGATGTGAATACTTGCAAGGAAATGTTGGGAAACCAGAGAAAGGCATTTCTTTATCATGTCAGATGGGTCAGTGTGAGAGACCTGCATCTTCTCAGAGCTCATTGCTGGTGTTTGATTCTGACATCGTAAAGGCATGTATCTTTGACCATCCTCTAGTGCAAGAATGAGGAACCCTTTCCCACCCAAGAGCCCCATTCCCTTTTGGGCAGCCATGCACAAACTACATGCCAGTGGTGAGTGAGACCAGAGGCAAAAGTGGGCAGAGTCTAGTGTGTGATGGAAAAAATTAATGTTGGTAGCACCCCTGAAGCATCATAAATGTACCATGTGATGCTTTTCCCTGTGGTCATGTGGGAGCTTTCCAGGATACCTGTCCTAGCCCCACCCCAACCTAGGAGATAGAGGGAAACATGGTCTAGGATCCTAAAATGTTGCCTGCATGACCAGCAGAGGATCATTCATGGTAAGTTGCCAGTGCTGCATTTCCTAAGTTGTTCTTTTTAAAGGCGTCTTGCCTTGCCTTTTTCAGAGAACGCTGCTACCCAGGCCATCTGGAAATTCCTCCCAGCACGTCTGTTCCTTCTCCATCTTATCAAACTCTTCTGCAACAGGTGAGCTTCAACTGTGTACATACTCCAAACAGGGTGTTTAGTTTACTCTATGAAAGACTAGTGAAATACTCTTCCACTAGTTTCAGCCCCTCCCTCCCTACCAGTGAACCCTTCTACCCATGGAGTATTTTACAGCCCTTCCTGTGTTTTACCACCCCAACAGCCCTGAGAGGTAGGACAGTATTTTACTTGCTGCTGCATGTGAATGCAACCTCCTCTCTGAGGAACATAGAATAGCAAGCACACTTGCAGGGAAGAAAGCCCCATGGAAATCTGTGGATCCTGTTTCTTAGCAAATTCTGCACCATTAACACCCCTGTGAAGTGTGTAAAGATTAGAGGTTCACAAGACTTGAATATTTTGAGGGCGTAAGCTTGTGTTCCTCCTATTTCTTGCCTATAGTTCCACTTAATTTCACAGAGTTCTTCCTCTCATGCAGAAGGACAATATTGTCAGTAAAAACATTGAAATGGAAGCTGGATTTGGTTTGATAGTAGACATGACATGTTGTGGACTCTCCTTTGCTGGAGGTTTTTAAGCAGAAGTTGGATGGCCACTTGTCATGGATGCTTCAGTTGAGATTCCTGCATTGCAGGGGGTTGGACTTTATGACTCAGGATCTCTTCCAATACTACAATTTTATGATTATTGTAGGTGCCATTTGCAGTAAATGGTCCTGTCTTCTGTATGTCCCACTGGGGAGAGAATGAGAACTGGCCATAAGGAGGGGCGTAGCTCTTTGGCTGTCTATGACAATGTTTCCCACCTTTAAAAAAATTCATGCTTTTACTTCGTTTTTAGGAAGGGGATCTTTTCGGCCGATCCAGTCTTCACTTACGAAAGCAGCTGTGTCCCGTCCCATTGTTCCCAAGGTCCTTCCAGCTCAAGCCACCAACCATCTGTCCAGTAGGTTTCTCCTTGGAAGGCGGTGGTTCGGGGAGGGCAGGTTTAGCAGGAATGTTATGGTAGCTATAATAACAGAAGCGACTACTCTTAATCATTTTACATCCATGAATTTTGTCTTCTCTCCCCTTCTCTGATTTCCTGTTGCACTCAATAAGTACAAGTTGAGATTTTCAACTAGAACGTAGATGTTTTCATCTAGCAGAAGCAGGAGTACCTTGCCCTGAGAGGCTGAGCCGCAACAATAGCCTTCTAGCAGTCAGGTCATTGGGTTGTATCCAGTACTAGTTCTCCTTGGATTAGACCCATTGAAAATAATGGAAATGGCTAACTTGGGTCCATTAATTTCCATGGGTCTACTCTGGGACGCAGGTGGCGCTGTGGGTAAATCCTCAGCGCCTAGGGCTTGCCGATCACATGGTCGGCGGTTCAAATCCCCGCGGCGGGGTGAGCTCCCGGCTTTCGGTCCCAGCTCCTGCCCACCTAGCAGTTCGAAAGCACCCTTAAGTGCAAGTAGATAAATAGGTACCGCTTTATAGCGGGAAGGTAAACGGCGTTCCATGTGCTGCTCTGGTGCTGGCTCGCCAGAGCAGCTTCGTCACGCTGGCCACGTGACCCGGAAGTGTCTGCGGACGGCGCCGGCTCCTGGCCTCTAGAGTGAGATGAGCGCACAAACCTAGAGTCTGTCAAGACTGGCCCATACGGGCAGGGGTACCTTTACCTTTTTACTCTGAGTAAAACCAAGTTGGATACACACAACTGCTATTCCTCTCACAGAACTACAGTTCACAGAGTGGTTTAATAACCAATCCGTCTTTCCAGGGAACTCTTGAGAACTGTAGCTCTTGGAAGGGGAATAGGGGTCTCCTAACAACTCTCAACTCCCTTAACAAATGCCATTCCCAGGATTCTTTGTGGAGAAGTGGAACAGCCATTGGAAGTGGAACAATACTGCTTTAAATGTCTATTGCAGATGGGGCCATCTGATTTTTTGTTTGAGGAGGCATTTAGATGGCAGAGGTGTGGATGATGGCTCCAGATTTTGTAGAACAACCACACACAACAATGTACCACTGGGTTGCTTTCCTTGCTTGCTACATAGTTATTGACTATAGTACATACATATTCATTTTCACAGGATATGCCTCCCTAGATGATAGTGGATAAGATTGTATCCTTTAAATTTAATAACACTCCTTTCAAGCTGCTGGAATTCATACCAGTACAGACCTCAGAACTAATAGGACCAAAGGCATAATTACCTGCAAGATATATCAAGTTGAAAACCAAAGGGAACACTGAAATCTTTGCTCCTATATGTTGAACTGAAAATTTGAGATAAAAGGCGCTGAATTGGTGATCTATATTAATAATTCAGTGTCAGAAAAAACTACTAAAAATAACTTTGGCACATATCAACTCCTACAGAAAAGCTGTTAAGACCTATTGCCCATGTATAAGACAGCAGTTTGATTTCGTGAATTGCTGAAATAAGACTTCTCTTAGCTTTCTGTTCTTTGTTCAAAGGTGCTATTGACTTAGCAGCCCAAAGTGCCGGTATTATTCCTGGCAGTCCCTTGCCTGTTCTGGATACTGAAGGCCTGTCGGGCGTATCCCCACTGTCACCGGATGCAGTGACCACGGTGGTTTCAGGGCAAGATTCAACAGCGGCACATCACAATGGAGGCTCCATCGTTGCGGTCAGTTTTCTTTTCTGTTAAGGTTTAATTCTTGTAGAACTGATTCTAGGCTACTGCTGGATAGAACCTTGCAATGTGCATGATAGACTAACATGACCAAAAGCCCAGCGATATCACCCAACATGGCTGTGATGACTTGTCTATTATTTTCTCCCTCCCTTGAACCTGCAGTCAAAGAGTTTGGTGCTTATTTAAAATCAAAGTGTGAAATTCAGCATTTCACTCCCTCCTCTTACTGCTTTATTCTGTAATTTTCTAGACTGTTCAGCATTAACAATAACAAAAAGCATGAGCAGTACACAAAATAAAATTTTGTGAAACAAAACATAACATATAAATGGTATAGAAACAATAAAATATAACAGAAGTACAAAAAACCTCAACCTTAGGGGTAAGGAAAGTGTCAAATGGCTCAAGATAATAAGTTTCCTCCAAGAATGTGCAGCTAAACTCTCATTACCCTCTGAAGTACCTTGCCCAGAAAGAGGGCATTTTCAACTGGACAATATTTGTCAAGTAGCTTAGGGTCCTCTGCAGTGCACAGTTACCTTCATTGTGTACATTCCTAGTCAACAACATGTTGCCCCTTTGGGGAACCTGTAGCACTCTGGATGATGTTGGACTACAGCTCCCATCATCCCTTACCATTGACCATACTGACTAGGGCTCATGGCCGTGATGTCACCTGATTGGCTGGATTAAATCCTGTGTTAACTGCACGTGCCTGTTCCCAACAGGAACACAAAGTCAAACTGAGAAGGATTTCACTCCACTTATCCTGCTCAGTTGAGCTTGCAAACCGCTTCCTTTGTTCAGCAGCACCTGACATCAGGTTATAAGTGGCTGGCCTGTGTACCTGTCAGATTTGGCCTGTGGAGCCAAAAAGGTTCCCCAACCCTCCTGCAAACCATGCATTCCCCTCCTTCCATGCCATCCAGTGTCTTGGATTTTCCCAGCATGTTCTAAAATTCTGGCAGGAAAATCCTCATGGGGCGAGTTATAAATGATACGTTACAAATGATACGTAAAACTGTTTCAGCAAATCTAAATTCTGAATTTGGATTTCTTTGGCAAGGTGGATTTTGCTGGGGCAGGAACTGAATAAATCTAGTCCCCATGAGAGCAGTGGAACAGCCTGCCCTTGTTAAATATGTATTCTCCATCCCCTGAAAGTCTGATTTGGTCATTCTTGGTTGCACTTTCCAGGGCTCAAGCAACGAGTGTCAGGTTCCATTTCTTGGCCTACCACCATGCTCTGAGCAGGAGGCAATCCCGGATGGCTTCCAGGTAAAATACAAGCTTTTCGATTGACAACTACTTGACCTTCAGGGTGACAAACACCTTTTTCTTTTCTGCTGCATATTAATGCTTTATGTGAAACCCAGAGTTGAGCTTCCTGGGGTATGTTTATTAAGGGTCACAGTCCATCACACTTTCGCTGTGTGAGAATTGTATGTAGGCACCTTGTTAGAAGCTTTTGTCCATTTAGCAGAGTTTCTGGGAAGTAGTGGTCAGCAGTTGAAGTTACACTTTGAGATGAAACACTCACAGATGCTGTACAACTCAGTCAAGTGATATTGCTTGACCAGTCATAAGTTAATCACGGTGGCACTATTCACAATCTTTATAGCAATAGCTCTAATGGCATACTTAAGTTTCAGTCTCATTTTCTCTTTAGCAATGACGTACGCAATGACACAGTCCATCACAATGTTTTCCTGAATATGAATTGTCGTTGTGGAAGCTATTGCAGTCAAAAAGTGGAGACACGTCAGCCTGGCGTCCACTGACCTGCCTCCTGCTTGGTTCCACACTTCGCAATAAGGAGCTTTGTTTCTGAATGCTGTCCCTTTGCTCTCTTATAGGAGGACAGGGACATGAAACAGCCAGGCAGATGGCTCATTCCAATCTACCATCCTATGTATACTTGGAAATCCTTGCAGGCAGTTATAGAAGGGCAGCACAAAACTTCGATAGCCATAGGGACACTTGTTTTAATCCCAAACATGATTTCCTCTCTGCTTTCAATGTGCTTTAGAAACATAATATTTGTTGACTGATTTAAGTGCTCTCACTGCATGTAGGTATGTACGTACGTACATACATATGTACGTGTGTACACACACACACACACGTGCATATATACATATACACATGCAAGGTGATAGTGATGGAGAGTGTAAACAATGATACCCAAAGGCCATCTGTCATGTTACGCAGAGCTCGTGTGTGTGTGTGTGTGTGTGATGAGCATAGTGACTGCTGCAGCACTAGCAACTGGCAATAACTCTAGCAGTGCGGGATTCCAGGGGTCTTGGCACTTAACCCAGATTTGTGCTTCCTTTGGAATAAGGAACAGTGGAAGCTATGGTGTCTTTATGATGCATGGTTTTATTTACACACATATATAACCTGAGCCTACAGTGGTGGGATTTCCAGCATTCGCATCTCAAGAGGGACTTGCTTTCTACAGAAGCACAGCATTGGATTCAAAGGCAGCCAAACAGCCATCTCTTATGTCTCTTTCTCGGCTTTTTCTAGCCAGCCAGCCAAGAGTTCTGGGAGATCTGATTGCCACCATAACCACCACCATCAAGAGTGTTTTGTTGGCAATGTTCACTTTTTGTTGCCCTGACCCCAGTTTTGTGTGGCTTTCTGATCCATAGGTATCAGTTTTCCCATCTGTAAAATCAGAAGTTACAGTGACAATATGTCTGTGCCAGATTGGAAAGAGGGGCATAGATGGGCAGTTTACCATGCCAATAGCTCATTGGTTGGCCACACACTTTGCATGCAGAGGACACCATGTTCAGTCCCTGGCATCTGCAGGTAGACGGTGCTAAATAAGGTGGACCAATTCTATCCAATTTTAGGAAGCTTTCTGTGCTCAAAGAAATATAGGCAGAATTGCTAACTCCTAGTTTGATTGATTCCTATGCCTTTAAAAGCAAAGTAGCAGTGCAACAATTTCAGAAAATGTATACAAATAATGACTTAGAAATATTATATCTGCTTGCTGCCACAGGGAGCACCTGTCCTTTCTCTACCAGAACTGCCAAAAACCTCCCTCCAGAATGGTCTCGCCACTCCTCCGCTTCCCTCATCTGATGCTTCTGGTACCCATTTATCTCCTCCCAATGTCTCTGCTTTATTGGATATCTCTCTTCCTGGACCCCCTGAGGATGTTCTGTCTCAAGGAGAACCTGCTACTCAGATCAGTGACTCTATCATTGAAATAGCAATCAGCTCTGGTCAATATGGTAAGAGATGAAACTAATCTAAATAGCTGATCAGTGGTTAAGCATCCAAAAAAATTCTTACAGCTCTGATTCTGTCAGGATTTTTAGTAGAGGAATGTTCTCTTGAAAGTCGGCTGTGCATTTTTACACATACTTCTGTTTCTCTGGCAGAGCTGTTTTTTAGCTCTTTGGATTTAACTCAGCAGATGTTCTTGACAGAATTCCATCTAATTTTGACAGTAGATCATGGAAGTATTTCCTTTGAACCCTCCCTGAGTCAAGGAGAATAGCACTTGTTTAGGCCTCTTAAAGTTGGGCCTCTCACTATTGCCCCATTTAGATTCAAAGCCAGGCAGATCAAGGGACAGGTTTTTGTAAGTTCTGCAGTAGGGAGTTGTGTTGACTATTGTTGCTGCTCTGCTATGGTTGGGAGGGGGTAATTTGGACGTCTTGTCTCCTGTGTGGCCCACATCAAGCATTTGTTTGGATTAAGTCAGGAAAGAAGTCATATCTGTGTGCAGTGCCCACGCTTCCTTAAGGACGCAGTCTCCAACTGTTTGTCATACAGAATTGGTCACTTTCTTTTAATAGGCGAGAATGTTCCTCTGTCCCCAGCAAAGCTGAATGGCAGCGATGGCTCAAAAAGTCTTCCATCCCCTTCCTGCAGCCCCCAGCAGAACTGGATTGCTTCTCCTAGTCATGATCCACAGTGGTACCCCAACGATTCCACAGACTCTTCCCTCAGCAGCTTATTTTGTGAGTAGTACTGCACAGGGGATTACATTGGTTGTAATCTGGACTTTTTTACTGGACTTGCAATTCTGCCCCCCCCCCTTCTTTCTCCTGAGGGTAGGGGTTGTCAGCTTTGTTCATTGCCAAAGCTCATGCTCTAGACGACCCAGCTTAAATAAATGTAGTGAAAAACGTCAACATACATTTTCATGAACATGGGTAAAAGTCACACGGGGATTGTGCCAGTCCATGTGGTAGGCTAGGGGAATGGCAGGAGCAATGGTACCAGTGACACAATCCAAGCCCAGCATTGCTTTGAGACTGTTGCAAACGACTGTAACTTTGTACACCTTTCCTCCATTGCCTCTACTACTACTGTTTCCCTCATTGTATTTATAAAATTCTTTATTGAAACAGAGTATTGTGGAGTTGAAAGGGACCTCGGGGGGTCATCTAGTCCAACCCCCTGCAATGCAGGAATCGTTCACCCAACATAGGGCTTCATCCCATGACCCTGAAATTAAGAGTCTCATGCTTTACCAACTGAGCTAACCCTGTCCTACTATTCACAAAAGAATTTTACAACAATTGTACATAAAACCATATGAAAGTTTAAAATTAGAGGTCAGTTATCTATTACAAAATGATATTTTCTTAACTGTCAGCACAGAAAAGTTTTGAACAGGCACTTAAAGGTTGAAACAGAAGGTACCTGCTGAATATTAGCAGAGCATTCTGAAGTACTAGGGTAACGACACTGGAAACTCAGTTTCTTGTTGCTGTCAAATGAGCCTCACTAACTTGGGGAACAACTAATGGTGCTCTTGCAGGTGATCTCAGTGATTGAGTTGGGATAGAAGGATTTAAGCCAGTGGTGGCCAAACTTGGCCCTCCAGCTGTTTTGGGATTACAACTCCCATCATCCCTAATTAACAGGACCAGTGGTCAGGGATGATGGAAATTGTAGTCCCAAAACGCCTGGAGGGCCAAGTTTGGCCATCACTGATAAGGTAATCTGGACCTAAGTAGTTCAGGGCTTTATAAATTAATTTAAGGACCTTGCACCTGTCTCAGTAGTAGAAGAGCAGCCAAATGCATATGTTTTAACAATTGTGTCGCATGTTCTTGGCTAGATGCCCCCATCAGGAATCTGGCTGCCACATTCTGCACCAGCAGAAGCTTCCAAATCATGACCAAGGGCAGCCCCATATAGTGCTTATTGAATTAATCCAGCTTCAAGGTTAACAACACAAGGACTATCCATGTCAAGCTATCCATGTCCAGGAATAGCCGTTGTTGGCAAAACAGACAAAGCTGGCAAAAGGCATTCCAAGCCACAAAGGACACTTGGCCCTCTAGTGATGGAGATGTATCCAGGAATGCCCTCAAAATATGCACCTCCTCCTTCAAACGGAGTGCAATCCCATCCAAAATGGGTGGCTTGCCTTTCCCAGAGAACCACCCACGCAAAGAGCACTCATCTTCTCAGGATTCAAATACAGCTTATTGGCCCTCATCCATGAATTTTTATTTCATTATTGATTGTTACTGTTTAATCTCATATTTAGCAGTACCTGTATCTACTATCCAAATGCAGTCTTCAAATGAACAAAGAGAGTCACAACCAGCCCATAAATATTACTCCCTCAGAATCCTGAAAATGCCAGTTCTGAAAGCTGAGCACGTTGGCACTTATTTGTCTTGCCAGAAACTTGAAGGTTTGCTTGGTTGGTTTTTCCTAATCAAAAATTGTGTTATTTACGGTATCAAGTAATGTATTATGTGAGGTACATAATACTATACCAATGATGTGCATATTGATATTCTAGTATATGTCCAAAAGATTCTGCATCCCTTGCAGTATAGGAAGTAAATTTTTTTAGGGTTTTGCCCAGTTAAATCGGGTACACACATCTTGATTATATGTTGGAAAGTGAGTAAATAGCTTGTAGGAAGCTCTTTGTACCTCCCCCATCCCTCAAACCTAGCAATTAAAATACTGACTGGCTGACTTTATCATTTTGTTTTTACAGCAAGCTTCCTTTCCCCAGAAAAGGGACGGAAAATGCTGCCAACCTCTACTAGTAGTAACACAAGCAGCACCTCCTTATTGGGACCGAGTCTGCTGGATGGAAACTCACGGGACTCTTTTGTGTCCCGGTCCCTGGCAGATGTAGCTGAGGTATGTCCATACTTAATTGGTGCGATGATGTGCCAGCCTTCAGCTGAAAGAGGGGATAGTAGTCTTGTGACACTTAGCATAGAAGTATTTTTTCCAGACTTCCCCCTTTCCAGGTGATCAGTCAAAGCATGTGCTATAATTGCATTTTAACATTTGAAGGGTAAAATCCACAAATCCTGATGCAAAGCCAGCATCTCCTATGTACATAATGGAAGAGATGGTATTTCCCAGCAGCAAAATACTGTTTTTGAGTGCAATAGTGGAACAATGCAGTAACTGCTGCAACAGAAGTTCCATCTTCTTCAGGGAAAACCTCCGGATCTTGCACAATAAATTAGCAATCCAGCTAATTTGTTCTGTTGGAAATGGCTAAGGAGAGGAATTTCCCCATCACCACCACCATTTAATAATAGGACCAAGGCTGGTGACACAGGATTGCTAAACTGCAGTTGCTTCCCTTTTTAGTTGCTGGAGAGTGCACTGAACGGATGAATGGATGTGCGGGTTCGGCATGTGACTCAGCCTTTCCTATTTAGTATTTAACACAAAACTGATAATTCCAGTAATCTCTGTATTCTTTTTTTATCTCCTCTAGTGGAGGAAGGCATCCTCTCACTTGCTTTAATTTGCAAGGTTTATTAGATTTGGAATCCTCATAACTGTTTGGCATAGAAATAATGGCCTTTTTCTATTCTGGCTATACCTGATCTGCAGCGGCAGGACTTAGGATGAGCTCTGCTGTCATTTCCCAATTAATGTTCATTTATTTCAGATATTTGTAAGCCACTGTTCAAGACTATAGGCTTCTTGAGGCAGATTACATCAATAACTTTAGAATGCTCCCCAATGCACAGCATCACCACCAACCCACATACAAACACAGCTCCCTCAGGGAGAAGAGTTCTAGTCCTCCACTTTGTGGGTTCTTTTGTGCATTCGGAGAGCTTTTGACTTAGCAGGATTTCCAAAGCTGTGAGCTGCTCACCTGAACTCTACCCTAGTACTATAATTTATTTATCTGTTTGATTTCTTGCCTGCCACTCACCTTGTTACAATGATTTTAAAATACAGTATTTAAAACAGTTAAAACAGATTACAGTCAAGGCAGTGGGGTGGGTCCTAAAATGAAAATCTCAGGTGTCAAAGGCCAGATTATAGAGGTGCATCTTCAACATGATATGAAAACTACGTAATGCGTATGTCAAACACAGCAGGGAGGGAGTTCCACAGTTTAGGGGTGGCCTTTTTTCCTGAACATGTGGGTCGCCCCCTGCTGGAACATAATAAAATGCACAAATCTGCAGATTCTTCTCATGTCCCACTGTACGTCTTGCTCTCCAGAGTCTCTAAACTTGAGCATTATAGGCAGAGTAATTTGCAGAGTGTAGTCATAGCACAGATTTTGGATGTGCTCAGTGCAACATCCGGGATTTACTTTTCCCTGCTGAGTACACCCAACCTGGCCTATGTTCAGTTTAGCTTCTCCAGACTTTCTGATATGGCCAAGCAAAAGTGGCAAGACCTAAGCTGTAAATAACCTACCCTCTCTTTTCTCCCCCATCCCTTCTTTGCTTCTAGATAGTAGATTCTCAGCTGGCTTGCATGATGAATGAGAACAGTATAGATTACATATCTCGTTTCAACGACCTTGCCCAGGAGCTGTCAATACCTGAGCCAAACCGCCGAGAGATCCACTTTGATGGAGGAAGTGATGGCCCTCCCATTGGTGACCTCTCTCAGTGAGCACATTCACCCAGCTGGCTGGTGGAAACCATTGAACTAGCTATGTAACCTGGAGAGAAGTGATGTCATAGCTATGCAGTGGATACTTTTGTTGTCCTGACTAGAGCATGCCTCATAAGAAGATCAGTGTTGTCTTCAACAGTCTACAGTTCCTGGAATGTGCAATATGCTAGGAACAATACAACTGGGAGCAGTATTATAGGAAATGACATGTGTAAGCTGATTACAGTACTAGTGGAGTTTACATACAGCCCTGGATTTATGCTCTGGGCAAGAAATCCCACAAGCTATGTTTTTATACAGTAAACCAAACCCTTGTTGTCATATCCGCATTTAAGCTGGAGGGTGGGGGTGATAAGATGGTATGCTATTTTTTTAATCCTTTTTTAAAAAATAAATAAATGAATAAATATACTCCTCTCTTGGTCTATCACAATTGGCATTGTTGACCAGTCAGTCAGATTGATAATTCCTTGCACTTTCCTGTCAGGCAGCAGTTAATACCACTTTGCTTTTACCAGAATTCTTTTTGATTCACTCACATTCATCAACATTCCAGCATGGCATGAAAAGCGCTGTGTCTGTTCCTACTTTAAAAATAAAAACTGGAGTAGGATCTGAGAGCCCCTTAAGAATGCTCCCTTCCTTATTCTTGTAGATGGATGTGGTGTGCCTGTGCACGTGTATGCACACAAATATACGCACACCACCTTAACCAGCATCCCTTTGACTGATTCTGCTTGCTTGCTTTTAGTTTTTATTTCTTACAGCAAACACTTCCTGATGCAAAGGTGGTCTTACTCCCCAAGGGCTCTTATATTCCATTTTTTCTCTTGAGGACTAGAAACTTTTTCAGGAGGCTCTCTAACCTCACTCCCAATTCATTCTCTTTCCCCTTGTTAACTTCTCTGCATATTTTCCTCCTTCCCTTTTAAATATTCACTTGCTTTATCTAATGAATTCTACAAGAAGAAAGCATTTTACAGTACTCTTTCCTATGACAGTAGAAAGGTAATGCTTTTACTTTGTCCAGCAAATGAGGTGAGAAAGCTGCTATTCCACTTTTGTAAAGTTAATTCCCACATGGCAGTTCAAGTTGTTCAGCTTCTTCATGAAAGCCTATATAAATTGCATTCTTTAGGATATGCTATTCACTTGTGGGTAATGGGAAACCTTTAATCAATACTAGTGTGAAATTAAGCAGATTTTTAAAAAAATACTAGCTGGAACTCTGCTTTGCAAAGATGCCCTGTTCTCTGGTGATAACCCCTCACCCTTTACTGTCTTTATCAAGCATTAGATGGGAAGGTGACTTTGGAAGCCTGCCCACAGTGGTGAGGTGGTCTCACCAGAATGACTTTCCCTGGCAAAGGGACCTAAAAGTCACTGCCAATCTCCAATGGTTCCTGCATTTCTGGGACCGTATTCGGGACCCCTTTTCTGAAACTGTTCCTGAATCATTCCATCTTCAAGGGCAGTCAAGCAGTCTGCTAGTATATCTCCAAGCTCTGCATATTTGCAGAACTGGAGAGGCTGTCCTAGGTTTAAACACTTAATTTGTGTTATATTTGTGTTCATCTCTTGAATGGCTGAGCTCATCACCTGAACAGGAAACTGTCCACAACTTCAGTTTTCGTAGGAGAATATCAGAATCATGTATACTTTCATGGGATTATCATAGCATTGTCTTTCCCTGACATCACTGTCATTTTTTTTTTTTTTTTTTGCAAATAATCCCTCTTTCTAGGATTCTGCCATGGTTACTTAGGAGCACACATTTGTAATACTTCAGGGCAAAAGCATTCTTGCCATCCCCTGTTACTGATTATCAGACTAGTGGTCCAGCAGTTTTGAAAGCCCCATACGGAGCTCTTTGTGTGCTGGGGCTTGCTTATTCTCTTCTAAAAGCAGACAGAATGTTTTGTAAAATGCAATGATGCATTCATGTGAGTGTGTGAAGGCTTTTCATTATAGAAGAAAATTTGGACTCTTTGTGTATGGTGATTTCTGATTATGCATTTAGCAACATGGCCTAGATACCGCTGTGCCAAAACATGTTTATTCTACCTGTCTGCATTTTTTTTTGCAGGAGCATTTCAGGCAGAGCCCATTTTCTCATCCGTCCTTGAAATGTTATCAGTTCTATCGTCCACAAAAGGCCTTTGTTCATATGAGACATTGCCTGTGGACATTTACGTTAATTCGTTATAGGTCTGCAGGTGTGGGTGGGTTGGTTTTTTAATGAAATCATTCTTAACATTCAGTTTCTGATGTAGGGAGCCATTGGCCCTCCAGGTGTTGCTGAACTGCAATTCCCATCACCCCTATCCATTGGCCATACTTGTTGGGACTGATGGGGGTATAGTTCAGAAACATCTGTTCTTTTTGATTATTGTCTCTTATGCCCCACCATTTCCATTCCTCCTATTTCTAAAAGGATGGATTTGTAGCAAGCTTATGAATCCCTCCATGTGCCCAGATTATTTACCAGCCTTACAGCTTAATGGGATCTGCAAATTTGTCCCTTGTGTGCTGACAGATTTACCTTCTGCCACCAGCTTCCTCTGTTTGAGAAAAGATAGAATGTTGTGTCATAGCTATTTTTATCAATGACGAGGCCTGCAGATTTTAATATCCTTTGTTGCCTGAAACAGAACCAGAGCATCAGAAAAGTAGACAGAACAAGGAGCCAATTGTCCAATTCTAAACAGTTATGTAGTAAAGTTTCTATATCAACTCCTCTTTCTCCCAAAGTATTTTTCCCATGCAAATTCAGTTTCCAAATTCTTGCTAATCACCTTTCCAGTTTCTAAAGATAGAAGTCCATAGAGATTATAAACACTGGCCATTTGGCCTTTTATCTTGCATATAAAATTACATGAATTGTGCACTTGAAATAAAAAACCAATAATAATGTTTAACTTCCAGTCAGTAACTGCTGCTACTCTCAATGAAGCATTAGTAATGTGTCCATTTTGGAGCTTTCTGGTGTTGAGTTACCAAAGCATCCATACATTTGAGACACAACATTAATTCTAGGGCTGCCACTGACTTTTTGAATGCAGGAGTTGGTTTTGAATTGTACTGTTTCAGCCTCTTTGAACTAATAATGAACTTTTACTTAGTTTGTCTCAGAATGCATTTCAGCAAGTTTCAAACAATCTGCAAACCCAACTACTTTGAAGGTGAATTGTCCTCTTGCCTTACCTTCACATTTGCCTGAGGCATTGAGAGAAGGTTATTCTGTGGATATAGCTGGTTTCCATTCATGAGTGAGATTCCTAAAAAACTATATGCTTCAGTTTTTTTCTGCTATCACATGGTTTGTTAACAGGTGTATTATAAATTGGTCTACTTCCTAGTATATATGCAGTGAAGAAAAATATGTCTTGTAGACCAGGGATAGGGAATCTCTGGCCTTCCAGATGTTGCTGGACGCCATCTGACATCATCCCTGACCATTCATTGGCCATGCTACCTGGGCTGGTGTGAGTTGGAATCTGATAACATCTGGAGGGCCACAGCTTTCCCATCACTATTGTAGATCCACAGAATAGGGCACTGGGAATCAGATATTAATATTCCTAGCCTGAATTTTTTTAAAGAAGAATACAACCTAATTTATTGGCCAGATTCTGAGTGCCTATATTGCTTCTGCATTGCATTTTGATAGGCCAGTTAACTCCTCTGAATATTTTTCTGTAATCACTAGCATAGAACTTAACAGTAACTTCATTCCACAAAGCCCATTGAAATTAACAAAAATTTTGGAGGAGCAAATTCCCTATGAATTGTGTCCAAACAACATGGTGGTTGTTTTTTTAAAGCAAAGTTGTTTGAAGTTGGCGTTACACAACCCTTTTCATTATCTCTCTCCTATCTTTAATGCTTTCCAGCCAGCAACTTAGGTCAAATCATATCAGCCAAGATGTCTTGTCCACTGACTTTTTGACTTGACAGTTGGATTTTAGTATTTCATTTTGGGTTTACTTTTTTAATCACATGCACGCATATGCACACACACAAAGAAGTTGGATACATTTGTAAGGAAAATACTGCACTTTTGAGTTACCAAGCCCTTTTAAAAACTCAATTCTCCAGACTCCCCAGTGATCTGTAAATGCTAAACAAGTGAAAACGTTTGCAAGCACTACAGCAGTAAGTTATCATTAGTTGCCAAAATGTGATAACTGGCTTTAGAGCTTGTGGGTTTGACAGCAGACTTTGTTGCTGTATATTTTAATAATAGTTAAGCCATATCATCTAAAGGTTTTCTGTCTTGTTTTGAGATGTGAATTTGTTTTATAGATAATAAATATACATATATAGTGTATGTATAAAGCAAGAATGCCTGTCCTTAACTGATTATTTTTTTGTACCATATTGTAAATTATATTATTTATTCTTTACCAATTTTTGGAAAAGGAAAAGGTGTTTGGGTTATTTAATATAATATACAAAAGCTGTTAACTTCTTCTGTTTTCAATTTTCAATTCAACTTGTAAAGTTGTTTTTATGATTGTGCATAAATACATACTAATCCTTGGTCTAAGTCATGTGTTTGCTGTCATTTTTACCCTAAGCACTGATAGATTTTCTTCTGACTGGGAATATGACTTGAACCGCTACCTCAGTGGAACAGGGGGAAAATAAGTCCTCTAAAGTACATGTTATGTACTTAGATCTGTGTAACGGAGAACACCCATCCTTAGATTACAGGCCCTTCAAGTTACCCTACCTATTTTTATGTTTGGGGCTGAGCTCCAATACTTACTTAGCCAAAATGGCACCACCCATGCACGGCATATTTGGAGGGTTCCCAAGGTTTGCAGAAGAACAATAATTCTTTTGGAGGAGAAAAATCCTTGGGGGTTCCCAAAAAACAGCCTGATGAGGACCAAGAATGCACAGTGCCCACAGAATGCTGATTGAAGAGAAACCAATAAATGAGGGGAAATAGAGCATCCTGTACAAGGGGCCATGGCTCACTGAAGGGAATCCTGAACAGGAGCTTCACTGAACACCATTTTGTTACAATTCAGTTTTAAATTTTATGGCACTCAAGGCTGGATTATTGACAACAGCAAGAAATATCTGCAGCTTGAGGAAAAAAGGGTGATGGGGGAGCATATTGTATAGTATACGGTAATCTGTGTTGCACATCCAAACTGTTAGCAGTGCACTATCATCTGCACTTGCAATCAAAATTATTCAACCCCCATTGTAAATCAGGTTTATTATAAAAATTTACAGTCTTTCAGCTGTTTGCAATGAGCAAATCATACAAAAGCAATTTAAATAGCTCAACATGATGGATGCTTCAAGTGGTTTCCCCAAATTCAGCTGAAATTGCAACACAGACTTCTCCAGTCTCACTATTATTCAACCCCCTGAACAGAATCCCACCCAAAAGCACAAATACAACAGGTGTTGTCTCGAGCACACCTGATGCAACTAGATCAAGGGCTTCATTGTTTGTATCCGTTGTGTTGAGCTTTTTAATTGCTTTTGTTTGATTTGCTCATTGCAAACAGCTGAAAGTGTGTAGATTTTGAGAATAAACCCGATTTGCAATGGGGGTCGAATAATTTCAATTGCAACTACTTTCCCTCAAAACCCCACAGTTGCATCTAAAGGCTTTACAAAGGACTGACAAAGGGCATAAATACTATGGCTAACTGGTCACCTGGATAGTTTGATTTGCGGTATATAACTAAGTTAGGTCCATTATTTTCAGTAGGTCTGCTCTGAATTAAACTTAGTTGAATACCACTCTGTATATGGGGTGGTTTCTTGCAAGCCGCTTGAGTTTCATACAAAGAAAAGCAATGTATATGTTTTAAAATACACAAATAAATGAATCCTAATAAGTGAATCTCTTAAGAGTAACTTAGCCTGTAGCCTTTTCATTTACACTCCCGCCCCAAGGTAGCAAATGCTGAGAAGCTGACCAGGGCTCTTTAAACCTTAAAGGCCATTGCCGTTTGCTGCCTTCTTCCAGACCAATGAGCGCCGGAGATATATGGAATGGCAGTCTTCTTTGGTGATCATTCGTAGCCAAGTAAGATTGTCTTCCATAAACACGGTTTTAACAATGAGTCCGTAAGTGACTGGAGGCCAATTCTGTACCCACATGTCCTTCCACAGTGGGGACATTTGTTTCCGGACAGGAGTTGATCTCGGTGTGGATTTGCCAAGTGTGCCTTCCTTTTAGCACGTTTCTCCCTTGCGTCCTGAGTTCAAGTGTCTTAAAAACCCATGACACCTTTGGTAAAGGCTGTTCTCCAATTGGAGCACTCACAGGCATGTGTTTCCCAATTGTTGGTGTTAATACTACATTTTTTTAGATTTGCCTCGAGACAGTCTTTACGCCTCTTTTGTTGACCACCAGCATTACACTTTCCATTTTCAAGTTTGGAATAGAATAGTTGCTTTGGAAGAAGATAATCAGGCATCCGCACAACATGACCAGTCCAACGAAGTTGATGTTGAAGAATCATTGCTTCAACACTGGTGATCTTTGCTTCTGGTATTAGTTCTCTCTTCCCAAGTGATGTGTAACAATTTTCAGAGACACCGTTGATTGAATCTTTTGAGGAGTTAGAGATGGTGTTTATAAGTGGTCCATGTTTCACAAGCATATAGTAAGGTGGTAGTACAATAGCTTTGTAAATAAGCATTTTGGTTTCCCTGCGAATGTCCCGGTCCTCAGACACTCTGCACTTCAATTCACTCCGCCCGCGCTTGAGGCATCTCGCCCCTTCTTCCCGCCCCCAACCTTGTATTGCGCTCATTGGGCACAGATCACCGAGTCGTCAGTTGATTGGCTGGCCGTGAGCGGCGGCTCCAACGGCCAATCGGCTTTTAAAGAACCGCCCGGGAGCCCTGCCTGAGGAAATCACAAGCGCGGGGCTCCAGCTCCGCTCGCAGTTGAGGAGCGCGTTGCTTAGCATCCGCTAGGCCGTTGGTCGCCGCCGTTCCCGCCACCATGTTTCAGGGACCCGAGACCGACTCGGGGAAACCCAGCTCGAGGTAAATGTGCTCGTTCCTCTGAGGAAGAGCGGCCTTCGCTTTGTGGGGGCGGGGCGGGGAGGAGACGCCGGACGCCGGGGTCCCTCGCTCCGTTTCCCGCCCTTGTGGCTGAGGGGAGGCTCAGGGGCGGAAGCTGGTGACTTGGCGGAGCCACCTCGCTGCAAACGAGGCGGGGGGGAGAGAACGCCGTTTTTTAAGGGCATGTTGTGGGTTGTAAAAGCAGACCGAGGCGGACGCTTTCGATTCGAATTAAAGCCGTGCGTTTCCAGTTCGGCCTCGCTGCGCTTTGAGAGTGGGGGTGGGGGTGTGGCAATATGCCGGTTCAGGTAGGAGGCCTTCTGGTGCCGTCGGAAACCGGATTTCTTACCTAGCGCTGAGGCTGCATTATTTTGCAGGCATACATGGGAGTAACCCTGATGAAACTGCCTGGCTTGCTTCTGAGTAAAAGACTTCTGTAAGGGGTGTGGCGGAGGTTTGGGGGTTTTTTCGTTTTGTTTTAAAGAGAACAAAAGCTTTTATGGTGCCCGCCCTTTTCACTAGCCTGCTCAAGCAAAATAAAGGAAGGTTATACTTATATTTTTGGGTGGTGTTTTATTTTTAAAAATGTCTTGCCTGTCTCTTTCCCCCAGCAGAAAAACTTAAGGTGACTGACGAAAGTTTTAAATACGGAATCTGAATACACCAAATCAAGGCAACAATGCTGATCCACACATTGTTTGGCAGTCATAAGGATTCTAGTGATAATGTATGGTGCTGTTTCTGAACTCCCCTCTGAAATGGTATACTGTATACGTAGAGGGAAACTTAATGCGTTCGCACCCAAAATGTTGTATTAAACATCCCAAGGCCTGTCTGAGAAAGAAAGTATAGCACTGATGCCTAGATTAGAATTAGCTTTGTTGTGGTTGCAACTGGAGTATTCGTGATAAGGTGTCCTGCCTTTCTTCTGCTTCCTCTGGCCATGCCCGTGTGTGGGTGGAATGAGTAGGTTTTGATTTTGCCTATTCTTGGAGGCTATAAATGGATTTGTCCTTGTCTGGAGCATGTATTGCATATAAATGAAATTGATTCAGGTTACCGGGAGAGAAGAAACCAACTGCACTCAGTTAGACCTCTTACTACTTCCACTGGATCTCATTTTTACCTGTGTCTAGTATAGTAGTCACTTGGATTGCTTTGAATGCTGAACTCCCTTTGTGAATTAACCACCCCATGTGTGTGAGAGAGAAAGTGTTATGCTCATTTGACAATTCATTTATATGTCACATTTATTGTGCAAGAATCACACAGCTTTTATTGGTAGGTCCCTATAATTTCTGACTGTCCTCACCTAAGAGACTTGGGAGTTGCTGAAACCTGGCTGCTGATAGGCTTCTATTCAGTTCATGCAAAATGTTTTCCTAAGAGAAGACTGTTTGACACATAACTCAATATATGATGCAATATGGCCTAGATGATGCCGGATGTACTGACTGCCCTACCCAGGTCTTCCAAATAAATACTAACTCTCTACTACACCACATTGGGTCTTCTCTGAACTTTGTTTGCTTTGTCTGTCCATGTGCATTGCTTTGTATGCAGAACACTTCTGATGCTTATAAGCTGGAAGACTCGAACACTGGTTTCTATAATGGCAGTGGAACTATTGTAGCAGCGATTGTTTTACATGCTAAGGTAACCTTCCCCAGGAATCTAGTCAAGAGTTGTAGTCTAAAACATCTGGTGGGTGCCAGTTAAGGGAAGACTGCTGTAGGGATAGCATTCAATTAGTGGCTCCAGTGTCCAACCCCAAGTACCACCAACTCTATTCATATCAGTAGCTATGCTAGAAGGTACAGAGTTGTGTGTATCTGAAGAAGTAATGCCTTTAGGTATATGATTTGTTGGCATTTAGCGTGTGTGTGTGTGTGTGAGAGAGAGAGAGAGAGAGAGAGAGAGATGGGCTAGTCTACACTTCACAATTATCGTATTTTTCGCCCTATAGGACGTACCGTCCCATAAGGCGCACCTAGTTTTTTTGGGGGGGAAATTATTTTTTCCCCGGGCTGGGGCTTCCCCCGACCCCAGCCCCCAAACAGGCGGAGAGGTCCGCGAAGCCTGGACGCGCTGAGCTCAGCGCGCGCAGGCTTCAGCATGCAGGCAACTCTCCGCAAGCAGCGGGAGCCCAGCGCTGGGCTCCCGCTGCTTGCGGAGAGGTGTGCGAAGCCTGGAGAGCGTGAGAGGTCGGTGCGCACCGACCCCTCTCGCTCTCCAGGCTTCAGCGAAAGCCTGCATTCGCCCCATAGGACGCACACACATTTCCCCTTCATTTTTGGAGGGGGAAAAGTGTGACCTATAGGGCGAAAAATACGATACTTAATCTCAAAGTGGTCCTGATTGATTGCTGCCCTAAACTTCAATGCAGCTGCTTAATCTCCAAAATAAACATTGAATATTTTAATTGTACATGGATTGGCGATTAGAATTGTAAGTACCTATATATTTCTACTATTGCTATGATATGTAACTTCATGGAGGTGGATCAGTCTGTTGAGATTTGAATAACAGACTCATTAGCACTCCTCCTCCTCCTTTTGGAGGTTTAATAATTCATGCCACCCAGTGTTTCAGAATAGATTTTTGCTGTAGGAGGTGGCTGCTGTGCTTAAAGGGCACCAGACCGCACTGTCTGGTATGATTTTTTTCAGGAAGGCTCAGTTGTGACACCAGGCTCTGTTTTCCAGAAGCCAAAACTCACTTTGAAGTCAACATCTCTCTACCTTTAGAGAGTTTTGCTTCTTGCCAGAGACATAAAATATTAATTCTAAAACTGCCTATTAATCTCTGCTTCAACCAACCTAGAGTTCTTGACTTTTCTCATGAAGCAATAACCTTGGAGAAAACCTGGATTCTGTATCTCCTCTCCTCTCCTCCATCCCCATAACTTAGACCAGCATATGTAGACAGACTTTGATAACAATGGATTACTTAAATCAAATCTTGCCACCTGAACACACACTGATTAGAAAGTAGTGTTTCATTTGAGTGACATCATTATTTTGGATATCAGTGATTAATTTTTTTTTTAATTGCCTAGATGCCCTTTTGCACAAGGTGACTCATCAAAATGTAACAATATATGCATACTGAATTAGTGTCAGGAAGAATTTTGAAATTTAGTGGATTTTTTTACATTATCAGAATGCTCAAGGAACTTACTCCTGGTGTTTGCAATACTGTGAGGACATCATGCTTATTGAAAGCACAAGGGATTGGGATTGAATTTTCTGACTCAGAGCTCAGCCCTGGAATACATGAGGTAAGAGATTTAAGAAGAGCCTGCTTGATCAGGGCAGGGGCCGACCAGATGCCTGTGGGAAACTCACAAGCATAATTTGAGCACACAAGAACTCTCCTCTCCTGTGGGTTTCCAGCAACGGGTAATCAAAAGCGTTGCTACCTCCAAGTGTACAAGCAGAGCATAGTCATCATGGCAACTAGCCCTAGATAGTCCTCACCTCCATGAATTTCTCCAATCCTTCAAAGCTATCTAGGTTGATGGCCATCACTGCCTCCTGTGGGAGCAATGGCCGTAGTTTAACTGTTGTGAATCTTCCAACATTAAGCTTCATTAGATGTCCATGAGAAAATCTTGTCTCTATTCACTTTCTACATCTTTGCTTCGTCCAAGTTAACAAATTTGTGGTCCACAAGAGGATCCCTCCCCTTATTCCTCGATGGCTAAGCTTCCTGAGGAGACCTTAGTGAGGTACTGGTTCAGGCACTGGGATCTGCAGAGGCAAATAATTCATTCAACTTCTCCATATCCTCCTTTCACATTCCTTTTACTACCTTGTCATCCAAGGTTCGAACTGTCTTCCTAGATGGTTTCGTGATACCAATTTATTTAAAGAACTCCTTGTTGGTCTTAATATTTTTAGCAGTACGCTCCTCAGAATTTTTTTAAAGCATCCCTTACTTGCACTTTTTTGCTCAAGTTTTGTTCCTTTTTGTTCTCTTCAGAACTGTGTATGCAGTAGCATTTCCAGCTAAAGAGGAACAGTCTGCCACTACCTTCATAGGATATGGCAAAGAAGAAGAAATGGGTTCTATATGCAATAGAATAATCACATCAATAAAACTTCAGATGTAAAAAATAACTAAAATCATCAGTTATTAAAGAGCAGCAGAATTCTTTATTAAAAGTCTATTTAAAATGAAAATATTTCAGCCTGGGAGACAGTATGAAACCTTGTCTCCCCATTGGATGGAACAGCAATCTCTCAGCATCACCTTCTGGGACTGTTCTTCCAAGAATGTAAAGAGCCACTGTAAAACAATATGCCAGTCTTCCCAGCTTCCTCAACAAGATACTGTTTCATCACCAAGGTGACTAAGGCACTTTCCATTCCAAGGAGAAACCTTGTACAGAGTTTGTACAGATATTTCCTAATAGTTACCTGGATCTAAACCTTACTACTTCAGGAGGGAATTCATTGCAGCCTCTTTCCAGGACTGTAGGAACCACCCCCTTTCCTCAAGCAATTTGGGATTTGTGTGTCAACTAGTGTCAAACAGCCTATATTTCTTAAAGGACTTGTGCTCATTGTATGATGCTTTCTTTCTGAATTTGTTTCTGCTTCTTGAAAATATTCATGCAGAATTTGCAATGAAAACCCTCTCTGTTGTGTATACAATGTGTATCTTCAGTCAGGCACACTCATGTTACTGTTGCAATGCTTGAAACTGTGGTGTTGGAACAGTGCCTAAATGTGTAGTTCACTGATCTCAGATATGATACTCACACTTTTAATCAGAGAGCCTTTTGTGGTCCAAAATGCAATCTTCAAGTATTTATTTTCATTTATTTTGTTTTTGCATTTATATTCAACGTTTCCTCCAGGGAGGTTAGGGGGGCGTATTTGGCTCTCCCACTCCCTATTTTATTCTTTCAACAAGCCTGTGAGGCTGAGAGATGGTGATTGACCCAAGGTCCCCTTGTGAACTCAAATCCTAGTGAGGATTTGAACCCTGAGTGATGTCCTAGTCCAACATTCTAAACCAGCCTTCACCAACACGGCCATTTGCTAGCTGGAGCTGATGGGGATTGTTGAAACCAAAGCTAAATTATTGGCACGAGACTGCCAAGCACTGCATTGTCAGTTGAGAAAGTTTGAATTTAGATTGCATGAGTGATTCTGTTTTCTCATTTTGATGAAGAGAGAGGCGATGACCACTGCAGACTTGTTTGCATTGTGGCATGTTGAAAGAAAGCAGCAGTAACTTAGAAGCAAAATGATACAGTGGAACCTCGGGTTGCAGACGTAATCCATGACGGAGACACATCTGCAACCTGCAGTGTTCGTAACCTGCAGCGCCACGTCTGCACACACGCATGACGTGATTTGGTGCTTCTGTGCATGCACAAAGCGCGATTTAGCACTTCTGCGCATGCGGCGAAACCTGGAAGTAACCCTTTCCGGTACTTCCAGGTTTCCCGCGGTCCACAACCTGAAAACACTTAACCCGAAGCGTTTGTAACCCAAGGTACCACTGTATTCTTAGTTTATTCCTCCCCACCCGCACCCAACCCTTTATTCAGGCACTCCGATTGCACAGGAAATTCTCTTCCATGACTTTTGGAGAGAAAAGGTTTTATGGTCTGGAATGCCGTATAGCTGTGTCTCAAAATCTGAACACAGTCTTGTCTCCTTCCTGGCAAATGATACAAGAAACATCTTTTCCCTCACCACCTTCATTGAATTAGTCTATCAACTTCCATTGTATTGTGAAATTGCTTCAAGAGTGCAAATGTTTGCATAGATATTGACTATTTGTATGGAACCAGCTTGATACTTCAGTCATCAATAGAGGGTCAAAACTTGTAGTTTTGTTGTGCATGTATTGTACTGAGTGTCTGTCCTAGCTACCTCTTATCTGGTCGTTTACAATGCATTATTTAATTTCATTTGCATTCCGTTCCCTGCAAACCTTGGCCTTGTTCTGGAATGTTTCTTTCCACAGAAAGCTGAATAACAGATTGCAACAGTCTTAACAATATGTGTATATGCTGATGTGCTAGTCACGAAGCCTATAAAAGGGTGTGGACAAGTTTGTAAGCAATAAATGCATGCACTCTTGTTCAGTTTGAATTTGGGTGTGGTAATGACCTCACCCAACAATGGGAAAATATCCACCAAGAAGCATCAAGCCAAACTTCTTATTGGTGCCTGATATGCTTTGCACAGACCTAGTTTGGGATTCCCCCCCCTTTTTTTTGTCGAGAAGTATGTACAGTTATAAATTATTTGCCCTCTTTAAACTTATCCTGACCATCATATTCTTTATGCATTTAAGCTAGGGGTAATAATAATAATAATAATAATTTATTATTTATACCCCGCCCATCTGGCTGGGCCTCCCCAGCCACTCTGGGCGGCTTCCATAAAAACCAAAAATACAATAAAATATCACACGTTAAAAACTTCCCTGAACAGGGCTGCCTTAAGATGTCTCCTGAATGTCAGGTAGTTGTTTATCGCCTTGACATCTGCTGGAAGGGTGTTCCACAGGGCGGGCGCCACTACCGAGAAGGCCCTCTGCCTGGTTCCCTGTAGCTTTGCTTCTCGCAGTGAGGGAACCGCCAGAAGGCCCTCGGCGCTGGACCTCAGCGTCCGGGCAGACTGATGGGGGTGGAGACGCTCCTTCAGGTATACTGGACCGAGGCCGTTTAGGGCTTTAAAGGTCAGCACCAACACTTTGAATTGTGCTCGGAAACGTACTGGGAGCCAATGCAGGTCTTTCTTTTTTTTTTTTTTTTTTTTGCATTTTTAAAAGATTTTATTAGTCTTTCCATATATATACATTAAATCCGTGTTTCATACATCTCATACTTTTGGACTTCCTTCAACGTCCTTGACATTCATTCGTATTTCTCTCTTTATAGCGCATTCCATTCTTTCGTACTGCCATTAATACCATCTTTCAAACATTGTTTTCCATAAGCAATACTTCTTGGTGTTTTACAGTGCCTCTTTAAATCCTACTAGCGTTGTATTTACTAAACATTTGTTCTCCAGATAGTCCGCAAATTTTCCCCAGTCATCTATAAATTTTTGATCCTTCATATATCTAATTTTCCCTGTTAATTTATCTAACTCCGCATATTCCGTTAATTTTAATCTCCACTCTGTTATCGTTGGGCCTTCTTCCTGCTTCCACTTCTGCGCCACCACGATTCTAGCAGCTGTTACCGCATACTGGAAGATTTTACAATCCTTTCTTTTAATGTCTTTTCCCACCATACCTAATAGAAAAGCTTCGGGTTTCTTTACAAATGTGTAGCTTAATATCTTTTTGATTTCATTGTAGACTTCGTCCCAGAAGCTTTTAACCTTCCCACATTCCCACCATTGGTGATAGAACGTCCCTTCTTTTTGTCTGCATTTCCAACATTTGTTATCTGTTTTATACATCTTGGCTAGTTTAACGGGTGTTATATACCACCTATATAACATTTTTAACATATTCTCCCTTAGCAGTACACATGCTGTAAATTTTATATTCACTCTCCACAATTTTTCCCAATTCTCCAATTGAATATCATATCCAAGGTCCTTTGCCCATTGAGTCATCACTTTTTTAACTTTCTCATCTTTCATGTTCCATTCTAACAGTATTTTATACATACTTGACAGATTTTTCCGATCACAGTTTATTATCTCTCTCTGAAATTTCGATGTCTTTTCATCATATCCCCTCTCTTTCACTTCTTTTTTAAATATTTCATTTATCTGATAGTAACTCAGCCAATCGTATGTATATCTTTTTACCTGGTCATATGGTTTAATTTTCCACTTCCCTCCTTCCTTCAATACCATTTCTTCGTACCTACCCCATTTTTTCCCCATATTGACTTTCTTTACACTTATCAACTCCACTGGTGATAACCAGTGTGGGGTTTTTGGTTCCAGTATGTTCTTATATCTATTCCAAACTTCTATCAAAGGTCCCTTAAAGATATGGCTGCAAAATCCCTTATGTACTTTTATCTTATCTCTCCACAAATAGGCATGCCATCCAAATTTGTTCTTATAACCTTCTAAATCCAATAACTCTGTATCCTCCAACTTTATCCACTCTTTAATCCAACAAAGGCATGCCGCCTCGTAGTACAGTCTCATGTCTGGTAGGGCGAAGCCCCCTCTTTCAGTAATATCTGTTAATATCTTAAACTTAATTCTGGGCTTCTTTCCTTCCCAGACAAATCTAGAAATCACCCTTTGCCATTCTTTAAAGTTTTTTGTGCCCTTTATTATCGGAATTGTTTGGAATAGAAAGAGCATTTTGGGGAGTACCATCATTTTGACCATGGATATTCTACCCCAGAATGATAATTTCATCCTTGCCCAAATCTCCAGATTTTTCTTAATTTCATTCCACACCGGGATGTAATTATTTTGGTATAAGTCAATATTCTTATTGGTAAGCCAGAGTCCTAAATATTTAACCTTTTTGACTACTTCAATTCCTGTTTGTTCCTGTAGTAATTCTATCTTATCTTGGTCTAGGTTTTTAACAATCATCTTTGTCTTATTCTTATTTAATTTAAATCCAGCTAACTTCCCAAATTCCTCCATCTCCTCCAGAATTCCCTTTAAGCTGTCTATAGGATCTTCTACCGTTAATACCACGTCATCAGCATATGCTTTAACTTTGTATTCGTTTGAACCTAATGATATTCCCTTAATTTGTTTGTTTTGCCTTATTGCGTTTAACAGAACCTCCAACACCACTATAAAGAGCAGCGGCGAAAGCGGGCATCCCTGTCTTGTCCCTTTAGATATTTTTATATCTTCTGTTATGGCATTGTTTATTATCAACTTCGCTTTCTGTTCTGTATATATTGCTTTTATCCCATTCCAGAATTCTTGACCCACTTCCATAATTTCTAAATTTCTCAACATGAAGTCCCAGGTGACATTATCGAAGGCTTTCTCCGCGTCAATAAAAATCAGGCTAGCTGGCTTATCAATTCTGTCCGATAAATATTCTATTATATTAATTATGCCTCTTGTGTTATTTTTTATTTGCCTTCCTGGTAGAAAGCCCGCTTGGTCCTCATGGATTATCTTCACTAATATCTTTTTAAACCTTTTTGCTAGAATTCCCGCAAAGATCTTATAATCTGTATTTAATAAGGAAATGGGTCTATAATTTTTTACTTGGGTTGGGTCTGTATCTTGTTTTAGAATTATTGTGATAAATGCCTCCTTCCAGGTACTTGGGATCTCTTTTTCCTTTAGGGTCTTATTCATCACCTCAACTAACGGAGCCGTCAATATATCTTTCATTTCTTTATAGTAGCTCGCAGTGAACCCATCTGGGCCCGGAGCTTTTCCTCTTTTCAGTTCCTTTATCACTTCCTCTACTTCATCTCTGGAGATGGGGGCATTTAACATTTCTCTTTGCTCTGTCGAAATCTTCCTTACCATTTTCTCTTTTAAATATCTCTCTATTTTCCTATTATTGTTTCTATCCTTATTCCTGTATAGTTGCTCGTAAAACTCCACGAATCCTCTTCTAATCCCTTTTGGTTCAGTTATCTCTTCTCCGTTTATTTGTATTTTATTTATTGTGTTTTGTTCCTTTCTCTTTTTGACTTGCCACGCAAGCCATTTTCCTGGCTTATTAGCGAACTCAAAATTTCTCTGTCTTAATCTTTTAATATTCCACTCAACCTCCTTATTTATCAACATTGCAAATTGGGTTTGGAGGGATTTTATTTCCTGCAATAGCCTTTCATTATTTGGTTTTTTAATTAGTTTTTGTTCACAATCCATAATCTGTCTCAAAATCTCCTTAGTTCTTTTTTCTTTATTATTTCTTTTCCATACATTTTGTTGGATGAACAGGCCCTTCATAACTGCCTTGCTCGCGTCCCATACCACGTTTATTTTAACCCCTTTGTCTAGGTTATCTGAGAAGTACTCCAATAGTTTCGTCCGAATCTTTTCCACAAATTTTTGATCATCCCATAGGTTATCATTTAGTCTCCATCTGAAAGTTCGTCTTTCAACCCCCTTCATCTCCATTATAATGGGGTTATGGTCGGAGATAATTTTGGCCTGTATTTCAATTTTTGTAGTTCTTACTGTTAGTTCGTTTGATATCCAAATTTGGTCTAGTCTTGACAGCGATTGATTCGATCCTGAATAAAATGTAAATTGTTTCTCCAGGGGGTGTCTCAATCTCCATATATCTACCAAGTTATAGTTCTTCACCATTTCAAAAAATGTCTTGGGTAGTTTCCCTCCTTCTGTCTTAGTTTTCCTTAATCTATCTATTTCTGTTGAGACCACCCCGTTCATATCTCCCATTATTATGATTTTTTGGTCCATATAATCAAATAATCTCTCTTCCAATGATCTGAAAAATTCTGTTTTATTGCCATTTGGTGCGTAAACTCCCACTATTATCATCATTTCCCCTTGCCATTTAATACGGACTGCGATCATTCTCCCTTCCTCATCCTTAAATAGTTGGTGTGTTTCAATGTTATTTTTAATATATAGTACTACTCCTCTTTTTTTCTTTTTATCGGAAGAGATAAACTCATTTCCTAACCTCTTATTAATAAGGACTTTCTTATGTTTACTGGCCACGTGGGTTTCTTGAAGACATATGATATCTAAATTTTTCTTTTTTAGAATGCGTTCAATTCCATTGCGTTTTTTCTTATCATTCATTCCATTGACATTCCAGTTCCATAGTTTAAGAGACATATTATTTTAAGTGCTACTCTGAGTTAGATGTTACTCTGTAACCTTTCTGTTTCCTCTCCTTCTTCCTCCTCTTCTTCTTCTTCTAATTCTCCTCTGCTTTGTTCTTCCTCTTCACCTAATTCTAAATCCTCCCTCAGTCTAGGTCGACCTTCTGCACCCTTCTCCTCTTCCTCTCCCGCTTGGAGCTCTTTATATCTTCTTGTGAATTTTCCTATTTCTTCGGGACTAGTCAATCTTCTTTTAACACCTTTATAGAAGAAAGAGACCCCTTCCGGGAATTCCCATCGGAAGTCAATTCTATTCTTTTTAAGTAGTTGCACTAGTGGTTTATACGATTCCCTCCGTTTTAACAGCCTTATGGGGATGTCTTTAAATATGATAATATAATGCCCATCAATGTATAATCTTTTTTCCCTATTTCTTTGCAAAACCAAATTTCTCATCTCTCTGTCTTTGAATGTAACTAGACAATCCCCTGGATATTTCCTGGCTTTATTTGTTTTGATTTTCATTCTATACGCATTTATAATTGTCCTTGCCACATCTTCCTCTTCCACTTCCATCCACTGTGCTATTTCCTTCACTAATCTTTCTTTTATATTCTCGTTTTGTACTTCTGGGATTTGTCTCAATCTTAAGTTAATCTCCCTCTGTTTTAGATCATTCATTGCGATGGAATCTTTAATTTCTTCCTGTATTTTGTTTAACTCTACTATCTCATTTCTCATTCTTTCTTCTTCTCGCTTCATTTCTTTCATTTCCTGCTTTGTCTTTTTTAGTCCCTCATCCACTCTTTTTGAGACCTCTTTAATCTGTCCTTTTAGCTCACTTACTGTCTCTTCAATCTTTTTGTCCATTTTTCCGATTTTATTGTCCACCTGTTCCAATTTAGTTTCCAGATTTTTTTCGCTTTGTTTTATTTCTGCGAACATCCTCAATATTTCTGTCCTAAATTCTGTTTCTTGTTTTGAAGCTCTCCTATCAGTTGGGGTACCTCCCTCTGCCCCTTTCTTCTGCGTATGTGACATTGTCCTTAAGCTTGGGAGTTCCTTTTATGCCGAAAAAATATATATAGATGTATTCCTTATAGTTAAACTATTCAGCTTTCAATTAACCCCCAAGAGGTCTTAGTCCCTCGGGGTAGTATAAACCTTCTTATATTTAACCACTTGGAATAGCCACTTGAAATAACAGAGTCTGTTTCCCCCCAAAAAATAAAAGGAAGACTATCCCTCCCCTCCAGAGGTTTTAAAGAGGTTAATTGGGTCCACCAACCAGAGTCTGATTACACTCTTCCTGCCTCAATTCAGACTCCTCCACCCACTCTTTAACAACCACTTTAGCAACCACTTAACCTATGAGAGTCTGAGTCTCCAGATAATCTTTTCCAAAATTTAGGTGCAATGCTTAATTCAGTCCAGCAGGAGGAGTCGGTTCTTAAGCAGAGTTCTTAAGTGTATAGAGAGTTAGTCAATTAGTCAATTAGTCTATCCTGTTTGTGGTTTCACGCTGTTCACACTGTTCTTCCCCCGTTCCTTCCTCTTTCCGTGACCCAAATATTGAGTCCAAAAGAAGATAAAAAAAGCGTAACAAACGTAGCAGATAAAGAAAGCCCCCAAACAGCGATACAGTAGCAAAGTGATTCCGAATGTCCAGAGAGTAGTCTTCCCCACCCCCGGAGTTTTCTTATAAGCCACTTAGCGTAACGTCTCACAGGAGTCTTAGTAAAAGTCCTCTTAACCGAAATCTCCTTTTGTCTTTTTTTTTTTGTATAGTTTGCTCTTTGTAGTTCTGTGTCTCCGTTGCCGTGACGACTGAGTTTTTTCTAGTACCGCATTTCTCTGCCCTCCCTCGGTTGTTTTCCCTTTCCCCTCTACAGCAGGAGAGGGTCTAATTTCAAAGTGAGTCCATGGGGGAGGGACGGACAATATAACCACTAGCGGTAACTTACTTTCTCCTTCGGCTCTGCAAACCACACTGCGTCTTTCCCGCTGAAGACAAGCTGACGCTGAACTCGGCTGTTTCTCTTTCTTCTCAGATACTTCCTTACGCTTTCCCCTTTACAGTTTCCAGCACTCCTTCTGCGTATCTGAGTTTCTTTGTATCGAGAGCAAGGCGCTTAGCCTGCAGGCTCGAGGCTTCGCTAATTCGCCGCTGTAATGGCTGCCCGGATTGCCGTCTCTTGTTCCGTCGCTCTCTTCGCCTTTATACAAAGGCTACCTGGCGACCAGACGAGTGACACCTTCGCACTGCTGGGCACCAAGACCTCCGGATACCCTCCAGAGGGTTAGCGGGAGTTTTGTCGCCCTCAAAAACTCCCAAATCGGCCGAAAAGCTAGAGCTCTCTCCGGAGAGACAAACCCTCGCCTGCAACCGGATCCGCGCCCGCCGGAAGTCTCGCCAATGCAGGTCTTTCAAGACCGGTGTTATATGGTCTCGGCGGCCGCTCCCAGTCACCAGTCTAGCTGCCGCATTCTGGATTAGTTGTAGTTTCCGAGTCACCTTCAAAGGTAGCCCCACGTAGAGTGCATTGCAGTAGTCCAAGCGGGAGATAACCAGAGCATGCACCACTCTGGCGAGACAGTCCGCAGGCAGATAGGGTCTCAGCCTACGTACCAGATGGAGCTGGTAAACAGCTGCCCTGGACACAGATTTGACCTGTGCCTCCATGGACAGCTGTGAGTCCAAAATGACTCCCAGGCTGCGCACCTGGTCCTTCAGGGGCACAGTTACCCCATTCAGGACCAGGGAATCCTCCACACCTGCCCGCCTCCTGTCCCCCCAAAACAGTACTTCTGTCTTGTCAGGATTCAACCTCAATCTGTTAGCCGCCACCCATCCTCCAACCGCCTCCAGACACTCACACAGGACCTTCACCGCCTTCACTGGTTCTGATTTAAAAGAGAGGTAGAGCTGGGTATCATCCGCATACTGATGAACACCCAGCCCAAACCTCCTGATGATCTCTCCCAGCGGCCGCATGTAGATGTTGAAAAGCATGGGGGAGAGGACAGAACCCTGAGGCACCCCACAAGTGAGAGCCCAGGGGTCTGAACACTCATCCCCCACCACCACTTTCTGAACACGGCCTAGGAGGAAGGAGCGGAACCACTGTATAACAGTGCCCCCAGCTCCCAGCCCCCCAAGACGGTCCAGAAGGATGCTATGGTCGATGGTATCGAACGCCGCTGAGAGATCCAGCAGAACTAGGAAACAGCTCTCACCTTTGTCCCTAGCCCGCCGGAGATCATCAACCAGTGCGACCAAGGCAGTTTCAGTCCCATGATGAGGCCTGAATCCCGACTGGAAGGGATCCAAATGGTCCGCTTCTTCCAGGCGTGCCTGGAGTTGTTCGGCAACCGCTCGCTCAATCACCTTGCCCAAGAATGGAAGATTTGAGACTGGGCGATAATTGGCCATCGTGGCCGCATCTAAAGATGGTTTTTTAAGAAGCGGTTTAATAACCGCCTCTTTCAGCGGGTCTGGGAAGGCTCCCTCACGGAGGGAAGCATTCACCACCCCACGAAGCCCATCGCCCAGTCCTTCCCGGCTAGCTTTTATAAGCCAGGATGGGCAAGGATCCAGGAGACAGGTGGTTGGTTTCACTCGTCCAAGCAGCCTGTCCACATCCTCGGAGGTAACAGATTGGAATTGATCCCACTCAACTTGACTAGACAGAACTCTTGCACTCTCCCGCCCCGGCCCTGCTCCCACGGTGGAGTCTACTTCTTCCCGAATCTGAGCGATTTTATCTGCAAAGAACTTTGCGAAATCATTGCAGGAGAACATGTGGCCCGTACTGGGCCCCGATGTTGCAGGTGGTTCCGCTAAATTGTGAACCACCTGAAAAAGTCTCCTGCTGCTGTTTTCTGCAGATGCAATAGAGGCGGTGAAGAAATTCTTCTTCGCCGTCGCTATCGCCACTTGGTAGGCTCGACGTTGAGCTCTAACCTGTGTCCGGTCAGATTCGGAATGAGTTATCCGCCACCGGCGCTCTAGCCGTCTCAACGATTGTTTCATTGCCCTCAGATCCGTGGAAAACCACGGGGCTGTCCGGGCTCCATGCAATCGGAGAGGGCGCTTCGGAGCCAAACAGTCAATAGCCCTGGTTAACTCCACATTCCAGCGGGCCACCAGGGAATCAGCTGAAAGGCCATCAACATGGGATAAAGCATCCCCTACCACTCTCTGGAAACCATTTGGATCCATTAAGTGGCGGGGGCGGACCATCCGAATTGGTCCCACCTCCCTGCAGAGGGGATGGGTCGCAGAGAAGTCCAGTAGGCAACCTAAGGCCCATGGGCCACAAGCAACCCATGGGGGTTGTTTAAGTGGCCCACAAGCCGAGCCGCCTGCTCAGTGAGTCCCCACGTGCTGCACTAAACCGGTGCAGCGCGGCATGGGGACTTGCTTCCGTGGCGCTGGAAATTGCGTCTGCGCAGGTGCCGGGAATTGTGTATGCTCAGGCGCCGGAAATTGCGCAGGCACTCACAATCCAGCCCACCGAGGGATCTCTGCTGGAGTGAACCGGCCCAGGCGAGGTAAACCTTGCAGACCCCTAATTTAAGCAAAGGTTAACTTTGTAGAGACGAAGTTAATAGAATCTGTAGGCTGACTGTATGCAACATTTGAACCATTAAGCTTTCTGCTTCCTACTAACAGAGAGTTATTTCCTTCCCCTCTCTCATAACCTTTGGATAAATCTCTCCATAGACTTGTCTGGTTGCACATTGCCTGTTTTCACTTATATAATTCAGACTGGACGCTATCTGTGCTCGTGGCTGACTATCATTTATTTTCTGTAAACAGGGTCCTGCAACCTCCCGGAGGAAGCTCCAGCAATCTCTTTGGAAGCCCAGAAGAAGTAAACTCCTCTTTCAGGCCACACAGAATGACATCTAACATATTTGGAGGAGCTGAAGAAATTCCAAACGTTTCAAAGAGAACAAACCCTCCAGGTGAGAGTCATCTTCCTGAGAAACTATGTAAGGGAGTGGCAGGTTTGGCTTTGCCTGCGAATACATAACCTATACTTTGTCCTTCTCTATTCTAGCAGAGTTTTACCATATTGTATCGCCATTGAAAGCCTCTGTATGTTTCAGACTATCCTTGTTAATCAAAGACGTGCTTAGGTTGTGTTCAGCCAATATTTTGCATGCAAGAGATGAATTGCACTGCTTTGCTAACTGATGTAATTCAGCGTAACAAACAGATGTTTTATCAGTTTGCACAATCTTGCCGTATAGATTGCATCTTACAAATGTAGATTGCAAGTGTGTGCTTTGGCAGAGGGGGACCAAACCAGTAATTCAACCCTGGAAAGGCTGCATAATAAAACTTGATGAAAATGATCATTTAAATATGGTGGCAACAGATTGCAGTGCATACCACCCTCATCCAAATACCACTGTTGTGCCGAGGATGTGGTAAGATATGGTGTTTGATCTCATACCTCCTAGGCTGGCTGATATTAAAAGTGCAGGTTTATAATTGATATTGGACTTCTAAACGTTGAGGTGTGTGGGATGTAGGACTCAAGCTTTCTGTTTATGGTAGTAACATATCAACTTTCAGCTGTGGTATTTAGACAGTGCTGCATTAAATAGTGGCTTAGGCAAAAGCAGTTCTTGGCACTCTCCCAGTGAACAAAGAGGTTTTTAATAAATTGTATAAAGCAATTTGAACAATGGGCTTCAGTTTTAGAGCATGAAGGTGAGTCAAAATATTTCTAGAATCTTGTCCATGCATGTTCATTTCCACACTGCTGGCGTCTGCATCCACTTGCAAACACTGTTGCAGCATATAGCTGTTCTTATTGCAGTATTGTGTCACATTGGAAATCAAGTGGAATAAACGTTCCTGGAATGATCCCATGCATAACAAATGCTAGTCAGTGCTAGCTGGGCAGCTTGTCTAGCAGTGGAACCTTTTACACATTACACATCTTCAGAATAGTTTTGGTTGATTCCCAGCCTATTAGGTTAAAAGTCAGTGCACATTGTACAGGGAATTAAAAATACAAACAATGCTGATAATGGGCTGACTCCTGGAGCTTATCATGAGCTACCTGGAAGAATCTGAAGGAGAAGTTCTTAGTAACTTCCATTAGTGCTGCTGTCTTGCAGGTGGGAAGGACAGTGGAATATTTGAGGACCATAAACCTAATCCTTCTCGTCATCTTACAAATCCACCTGGTGGAAAAACAAGCAATATTTTTGGGTCTCCACAGCCTGTCGACATTGTCAAAGCTCACCCAAACAAACCCAAGGTATTGTAGATTTTGCCCATTTCCTTTTCCTTTTTTCTTTTTAGTGAAGCCACAGGAGAACTCAGATCAGATCTTAGGAAGAATGATCTGTGTAAATGAAGCAGCCATGCATTCATTTGTATAATTGAGGTTGCTGAATCTGGGGGCCCTTGGTATGGAATTGAGAAGCTTTTGATTCATTCCATTCATTCCTGATCATGCTGACCCAGCCTTCTGTCTACTGTAAAGTGTTGAATTAGATTGCACATCTATCTAGTAGAAATGTTGGCCACTGTGAGATAAGGATGCTGGACTAGATCGGCCAGTGGCCTGCTCTAGCAGTCTCTTAAGTTCTTATAATAAGCAGAATCCCTTCTGCCTCATGTGTGGAAAACAACCCTGCAGAAATGCTAGCTACTGTTAGTTTCTGTTTGACACTGTGCAGCTGCTTAGACTCTGTTTACATTCCAGAGACATTCCAGGCTGTTTGAAGTCTCACGGAAGACAGGAGACGGATGTGACGTTACTGGTTTCCTGTTCCTTTGTTTAGTTCAGTTGCTCTCTGCCTTTCACAGAGAGAGGATGTGTTTTCTGTCTGCAAAGTAAGAAATAAAGTATAGCGATGTAGCCATAAATCTCATCACTTCTGCGTGCTGCTTTGATTCTCTGCTGAATGGGAATGTGCCTGGAGCCTCATCAAAGGCTCAGGTCGTTAATCACATCACAGGGCATTTCCGAAGGACTCGGCCGGAGAAAGATGAGCTTTACCAGCTCGGTCGAACGCAGATTCCAACAGCTACGTGCTAGAAGTTCTGCCCTTCAAAAAAGAGAGTGGTAGCAGAAATTGGTTGCCTTTCTTGCTTGAAGGAAGCCTAAGCAATCCTAGAGTTGCTTTTTTTTAAAGGGGCAATACATTCCCACAGAACTTAGTTTTTTAAAAGTGTTTTTCCCCTTACAGGATCATGCTGTTATCCTGAATGACAGAGGGGATGTGCCACAAGAACTAAAACCCAAAGGTAAGTGGAACACGTTTTCTGGGAAGCAGAAGATTTCCAAAGCGTTGGTTGTATTTTAAAACTAGTATGAAATCAAAACAGAATGAAAAGCTAAGAGTAGAATGAAAAACATTTTTATACATATAAAAGTCAGGTGTAACACATCCGATCCACTGAAAGATGCCAAAAATATCTAAAACTCTCCAGACTAAGGGACAAAAGCCAGGGTATAAAGAAACATTCTTATCTGGTGCCTGAAAGTAAATAGTGATAGTGTCAGGCTGTAGGTCACTTTGGGACACTTCTCTGTGTGTCAAAAGTAACAAATAATAATAATAGTGTGTGCAAGCAAGACTTCTGTGGCTGATCTTGAGGCCCCAGAAAACTCGTAATTGTAGGCATTCTGTCAACTGCAGATGCCTAATACAGCTTGTGGGTCGCTATAGAGAGACAGAATCTAGACAAACATCGAGGAACCTAACCTATCTTTTCAGTATATGTGGGATGAATAAAATTCCCGGGAGGCTTGTTAAAATGAGATTTATCAGAATCCACAAAAAAAACACTTTTAGGTTGAAGAGGGTTTTTTATTTTCCAAAGAAACCAATCTTTGGTATGTTAACTTTCTAATGGAAAAATGACTTGGTCAGCTGCTGGCTCTGTCAGCAGCTCCTTAGATGCTAGTTACCAACAGTTACAGCATTCAGTGTCATAAGTAGAAAAGCAAGAAGCTCTTTGGAATGAACTAAGAGTCCTTTAAATGCTTCAGCAAAATAGTCAAAGATTCTTCAGAAATCTTCAGCTTTACAACAGCTTGAATTTGAGCTGAAATATTACTGAGAATTTTTTATTTCTGTCACAAGAAATTGAATATGAAAATGCACCTCTGACTGCAATTTTTTAATATATGGATGTGAGAGTGAAATGGATTTGAAGTGGGTTTGCTTGGCTTATTTTGTGTGTGTGTACAGTACAACCTCAGCTACCACTGCCCCTACTTGCGAGCAATCCAACTCGTAACCGCAGCAAACCTGGAAGTAAATACTGGGTTTGCTGCAATTCGTGCACATGCAGAAGCAGCTGCCGCTGTCTGCACATGCGCAGAACGGCACTGTCGCTGAATGCGCACACACAGAACAGCACTTCTCCCAGCGACCCAGATCGACTCACGAATGGACCTTTAGAACGGATTCCGTACGTGAGTAGAGATTCCACTGTACCTGTAAAGAGTTACAATTTGAAGAGATCCCTGCATCTGAATTCCCTTTAAAAAAAACCTGTATCTTCTAAATTTTATAAAAAGCATTCAGTGCATCTTCTAAAAGTACAGAATAGATTCTCCACAATTCAGTCTTCCTATAACTATATGAGAATATTCTGGAATGGGTTGCTATTCTGCTGGATGCCAGAGCTAAGCCTGAGACAAATAATATGTATCTGATCTGAGCTATCTACCAGTGTGTATTACCATCTCCTAAGCTAGTTGCCTGAGATTACTTCTACTTACTTGCTGATTATTATACAGTCGGTAGCACTAACCTTGTGCTAAGTCATTCCCTCTGCCATGAATTCATGGCTTAAGCTATACTTTCTCTTGGATATGGCTTACCACTAAGAAGTAGATGAGCATAGTTCTTGATGAGCTGCACAGGGCTTGGAGACCACTCTGTAGGTGACAGATTGTTCACCTGTTGTTTCTATAGGCTTTCCAGGATGGATGAGTCAAGGGCAGTATCCAATTTTTATTTGAAGAACTGTTTTTTTCTGGGGGTTTGTTTGTTTGTTATATTCAATGTTTGACACAGCTATTATTATTCCAGATCAGTAAACCTAAATGAAAAGACTTGTGGAGAGAGGAATATAAGCCACAAGTATTTAGTGTGTGCCTATCTGCAGTTGTGACTGTATCTGTTCCTTAAAGGCCTGGGAATGGTCTGCACACACTTTCATAATACTTTCTTCGTGTCCCCATTATAGTGGCCTGCTTGGTGGGCTGATTAAATACGTTTTAAAGGAGTGTGTGTGCGTGCAAGTGTTCAGTACTGGGTGCCCTTCCGTGCTCCTTGTAAAGCTTTTTTAGCAAAGTATTCTTGGGGAGCAGCATTTCACAATGCTTCCGCAGCACACATGACATAACTATCACCTTGTTAACATGGAAATGAAGTGCTAACTGGGGGCTGAACAAAGTGCAGCTGGGTAAAATACATGTAATGCAAGCTATAATTGTCATAAGACTGGGTGAATATTCTGGCATGGCCACCTGGCAACATATCTTAATTTACAATTACAGAAGACCAAAGACCACAGGTGGAAGATACAAGTGAAAAGAGAGAGCCACAGAAGAAGGAGAGCACCAAAGAGCCTGGACCCAAAATGGATGATCATGAGCCCAGGCTGGGGCCACGGCCACGATCACACAACAAAGTCCTCAACCCTCCTGGGGGCAAATCCAGCATTGCCTTCTATTAAGGAAAGTGTTCTCTTCTCTTCCCCCTCCCCACAATGGAGTCAGCACAGAAACAGTTTTCAAGGTTTGAACCAGAAATTTAGCCTCCTGCTGCTTGAAGAAAGAGCCACTTAGTGGTTTGGCATATTCAGTATGTGGCAGAAGTTAGCTTGAGATTCTCTGGCTTTTAAAGTTGCAGAACAGACTTCTGAGAGTACCCTGATCTCATGCACTTCTGAGGCAGAATATAGCTTTCTTGATGCACAGATTAGGTATTATAGCCCTGAGGGGATTTTATTTGTGCTAGATAAGGAGGAAGGCTGGTCTAAACTCTGACTAAAGATCTTCCTGAACTGTGGACTAGAACTGCCCTTTGTCATCTTGTAAGGGAGAACCCTACTAAGCAAGCAGATCCTCTTCTGGAGAGTAATTGTAGTCAAAATGTATTGTGCAAGAATTCATTTTTTGAACTCTTGAAAGTGGAAGGTGCATGTTGAATGACAATATACTTGCAGTTGTGGATGGCATGGAATGATCTGAAAATTCAGCCAAACCACTCTTGTCTATAATCAGACCTTGAATCTTGTCCAATGAGATGGTTAAGAATGTAGTGTTCTACCCCATAATTAGCCTCCAACAGAAGCTGTTTGTACTCAAGGTTCTTTCTGCCCTATAAGTGTCTAGTCTTATCTAATTCTGTGCTGACTCTGTTAGACTATTTGCCTTCCTTCCTTATTGACCACTTCGTCCTATAATTTGGATAGTTTTCAACTCCTCTTCCCCAGAGACAGCACCTTTAACTATGCTGAGTGAGGCTGCAGCTGCTGTGCTGCCCACCTTATTCTTCTAGTTCTCCTCACCTTGCCCACCACCAGTACTTCAAAATTAAAAGTCCTGATTGTAGCAGAGGTTGGAGCCCTGGTTATTGCAGTTGAAAGTATAAATAACATATTGGTGACCCCATCTGGAAGCACAGACTATCCCACCTGGTTACTTCTTTGCATTGTAACTGCCTTGAGACTTCTGTTTGTCTCTTTCACTCACTCCATCCAATTGGGGATGGTTCCTGGATTTTTGCAATACAATACTCCTGGTGCACAGACTTCAGATTTTTTTGCAATAACTTTGTATTGTTTTCTGGAATTTCATTATGTGGGTTTAGGGGGTGGGAGGGGCTCTTAAACTTCATGTATTTAGATTCCTGACCAGCTGTACTTTAAGACTTGTTCTTTTTTTTAACATCAAGTGCAGTGGCTTGCCTTTAGAACTCCCATTATATATAGAAGTTCATCAGGCTTGCCAAAGAACTAGTGGCCTTTCTTGCAAAATGGCTCTAGGTACCAGCAGAAAACATTTTGCAAATGGGTTCTGAGAAACAAGCTCTGTGCCAAATATTAAAAGTAGCTTGGAGTTCTGTCCAAGTTATTGTTTTGACTAAAAACTCACCTCTACTGGGGAAGAAAAATTCTTCATTGGCATTCTTCAAGAATGTGCAGCACCTCAAAAGAAAAAGGGGGAAACCCCACAGTAGAACAGGGAATAAGAAGAGTTTGATGTGGGGTGGATGTTGAGCTTTGTGGTGGATTTGTTCTAAAAAGGTGCAACATGGGAAGAGTTGGCTCAAACTTGCTTCTCTGACACTATTTGCATTGTGTTATGGACTTCCTCTTGTCTAAAGCATCAAGCTTTACCTGGGGCTGAAGTATTAAAAGGTGGATTTTCACCAGTGCCTGTTTTGGATAGCAGTTTTCCAGCAAAGCCTTAAATTATTACTGATTTAATTATACCTGTGCCATTATTTTTCTCAAGGGGTGCCTGGGGAGTACACTACGTATCCAGAAAGGATGCTTTTATTATTAAAAAAAGGTGGGGTTAAAGAAAATTCAGAATGTGTTGAATCATGTACTACTCAATAAACAGCTGCATTTTGTCACTTCATTATCGTGTGCCAAGGCTGTGAGTCCTAATAGTGTTCTTTTGTGTCTTAAATCACCTTGTGTGTTTAAATCACCAATACTGAGACATGTGGACTACCAAATGTCCCATTAAAATAACTCTGGTGGACATATTTATATAGTGCCATCCATCTGTACTGTATTGGGTAATTTTAAGCAAAAGTTAAATACAATTCCCTGTCCTGACAAGTTTGTAATGAAATTATGGATGAATGCATCCATTTCTTGGCAGAGAATAAAATTCAAATATTGTTTGAAATAGAAAGTATCTTAATTCAGAATCAAGAGATTCGGGTGTCTGTCTGTACAATCAACACTTGTAAGGAGGCCCTTTTCTAGTTGGAAGTTGCCACACCTGTGGTTCATAGCCCAAACTCATGCTACCATTCTTCTAAATGACATTTCTCTGTTCCTTCAAAACCATCCTCTCAAAGAATCCATCTCTTCTGTGAAGCATGTTTGGCACAACCTCTTCAATTCCTACTGTGCCTTAGCCCAAATATTTGCAACTGAATGAACTGCATATCATTTGTTTACCTCATCCCCATCCTTCTTCAGTTTCCCCTTTGTCAACTTTGTAAGCATCTTAGAAAAGGGACCTATCCTTTTGTATTCAGTGAAGCACCATCCAATTTGGCTATGCAAGTTATTAGAAGAGTTCCCCATGCTTTGCTGTGTAAATTCACTGATGCCAGTACTATTGCAAGAAATAGTAAACAGAATACGCGGAACTTTATTTTGTGTGTTATTGGCCAGTGAAGTGGTATTGTCATTAGCTATGCTACAGTGACTTGAAACCCTTCACTGACTAGTTTTCACCTTAACCCCTACCTCAACATCTTTGTAGCAGGTTACAGTATAAATAGTCAATTTTCTAAATATATACTCTCTATGCAAGGAGGGGAATGTTTTTCTACCTCCTTCACTTTTTAATATTGCTAACAGAATGTTTCTTTTGCAGTAAAATATGTTAAGGCTGACTCAGTCTTCAATCACTAGGACAGAAGCGTTAACTTTATTGGATTCATTTCTGTACCATCTGTTCTGTCCTCACATTAGCTGAAGATAGTAGCTGCCTTTCAATACAATTCTCTGGTTGCCTGCAGATGGTTCCTAATTTGACCTCTCAGCAACATTAAGCAATACTCTTTTCTCCAGTACTTGAAAATGAGCAGTGTTGTCATTAAGTTAATCAACTTGTGCTAGTGATTTAATATTGCTGTGGTCACACAACTTCAATGAAATCATTTAAGAAATATTAAAAATCTTTTAATTCCTTTCTCCTAGTGGCGTTAGCAAGCCAAAATCAGCATTCTGTTAATGTTGTTGCAGTATAGCGTAGAAATTCCTGTACATAATCACTAGGTGTAAAAAGAGATATTGTGGCAAAGGGGGAAAGACTGGAAGTTGTTCTGGGTAGAGTACTACATTTTTAACTTGTGTTATTAATCTGACAAGCCTCCTTGAGGCTTCTAAGAATCAAAGTACTGCCCTGCTTCAGATTTTTCTGTAGCCTTCTGACCAAAAATATGACCTACACTTTTCCTATAAATTTATGTTTACATTACTAAACTCTAGTACCAAAGAAGGATAATGCTGGTAATAGCTGCCACCTTACCCATTGCTGGAGTAGGAATATTTAGTGATGTACATTATTCCTTTTGGAAGACTTGGAAGTATTTTCTCCGTAACAGTCCTGTGTTAGTAACACTGATGTGGTGTGTGCTGGAAAGCTACATGAGCACAAAAGCCCCAACTCTTTGGACATCAGCAGAGCAAGAACTTCATAGGAGGTATGGAAAAAATACTTTACTCCAAACACGGTATTGTTGGTGGAAGCTCTCTGCATATGGGCATTTGCAGACTGGGCAAGGCCCAAATTCATGCAATAGGTAAGACCCCCTAGGTGAAAACTTATTAAACTGAAGGCATTTGTCAAATGCAGCTTTCTAAACAATTTTTACTGCAGAGCAGAGGTAACTAACCTGTAGTATTCCATATATTGTTGAATTCTCATAAGCCCCCAGCCAGAATGGCTAGTAGTTGGGCATAATGGAAGCTGTAATCCACCAATAATCTAGACATCCATAGATTCTACCACCCCTGGTATTATAGATATGTTATTCAAATAGCTCACAGCCAACATTATCCATGTAAAAGCCTGGGATGAAAGCCAAGAAGTTGTTTTTCCAGTACATGTTGTGTTGCTGGCTCCACACCAAGCTCTTGAATGTAAACATGGATAAGTTTTGGCAATATTTAAGAGCCTGAAGGAAGGTGCTAGCATTATCTGTTTCACAGAATCATAGAACTGTAGAGTTGGAAGGGAGCCCAAGGGTCATCTAGTCCAACTCCCAGCAATGCAAGAATGTAGGAATTTGCAGGCAGGCAACCAACTCACTGGAAACTACTCCATTGGGGATCTTGATCAATTTGGACTTATGTCTGTCAAGAATTCTAAAACCATCAAATAAGTAAAGTATTTCTTTTCATCCACTGCATGTGCATGTATGTCCTATATACTAATAGCAAGCTCACTCTCCAGTTGTCAATCTAAGCACTACAAGAGGCAGATAGTAGCAGCTTGAGGGAAATGCCCAGTAGAGTAGCCATCTTGGGATGGAATAAAGCGTTCTGGAAAAGGGCATGGCTGACTGCAACCCTAACAGTGCAGAGTTAGAACTACCACAAGGTGTAGTGATAGCCCTTTCCTCTGTAGTCTCCCTGTCTTTCAGGCGCAGTATGCCTCTGAATGTCAACTGCCAGGAATGACAGGTAGAGAGAACACTCTTGTGCTCAGGTGATGCTTGTGGGCTTCCCATAAACTTCTGGTTAGTCACTGTGAGAACGGAATACAGGACTGGAGGGGCCTTTGGACAGACCTAGCAAGGGCTGCTCTCGTGGTCTTACAACCTTGAACTGGAGCAGTCGACATTGCAGTATTTTGCTGCAGCTCCTATTTGTTATTTTGGCTAATATCAAGGAATCAGTGTGCATACACACCAAGTTTTGTTTGGGGCCTCTGTCATAGAAAACGGATTAGGTCAAGACATGGGCATGAGCCAGCATGAAATAATATTGACTCCTATTCATTCCATAGCTTTTTGAGGTTCACGTTCGCCAAGAGATTGTGCTACATTTGAAGGGGATGTCCACACTACCTGCAAACATAATAACAGGATAGATACCTAGGCCTGCAGCAGAGATTCTTAGAAGACATGTTTTGAATATCCCAATGCTTAAGTGGGTCTTATATGATAAAGATGTAACTTGCAAATTTACTCACTGAATTCCCATTGATTTCAGTAGGATTTGACTTCCATTAGTGTTGCTTCTGTGCTTTTCAAACTACAACATGCAGAAAAATTCTGCCTGTACTGGAGAGCCAGGAAATAACTGTCCTCTTGTTGAAGTATTCTTCTATGACCGCACTTAAACAGCTCCAGTGTCCAAGAGGCAGTATTACAGGCTTTCTTGGCACATGGCAGATTTGTAGAACCTCATAGTGTAAGATTTCCCTTTCGTTCCTAACATAAGCCCAACTTACATGTATACAAGGGCCTAAAAAGGGACTGTACTGTAAGTTGGACTTATGTTTAGATTCCTTAATGAAATATTAGACAGTAGCCCACAGAGGGCTTCCTAGTTGATGGATCCTTCATCTTCCACCTCACTGAGGAGTGGGGCTGTGTCTACAGGCTGCCTGGCAGGCTCCTCTGTTGATGAGCGCTTTGTTGAACGGTTCAATGTTCCACCCTAGAAAAAGAAGTCAGAAAAATGAAACTAGACATTATTTTGGGTTTTTGGAATCTCGCTGTCAGCTGGGGTGCTAGACTATGATTTTTCCAAACCCTGTTTCACCACCATATAAAGCAGGAATCACATTCTATCAGGTCTGCCTGAGAAGCGTTACCTCCTGGTCATAATTACACCCTAGTGGCCTTATTCAGGGAAGTTGGTCGCAATGACAGCAGCAGCAGAGAACTGGGGAGAAGTTTTAACATATCTGCCACCACCCACAAGGCATATCAATTTTGGTTACCCCTAGCAGCAAGAGGTAAAGGCTGCAAGCTGCTCATCTCTATTTTAAATAAAGTAATTAGCAGTAATAACTGGAGTCAGGCTGGGTCTGTCTAAAGTAGACTCATTTGTCTAGCGACCTGCTTCCTCTCCTGCTCTACAGTTCTCTCATGAAAAAGGTGCTTTAGAAATGAAACCAACTTCCTAAAACATTTATTCCTTACTAGAAAATGCAGTAAGACAAAATCCTCCATTTCTGGATACAGTGTGGAACCTCGTGGCTTTGCATAAAGTCATTCAATGTTTTCTTAATTAGCAACAACTGAATTTTTAAAAACCAACGTGCAGTGGTATTGTTTTGCTAGGATTTTGGGTTACCTGCACAACAGCATCTTTGCTGGGGGAACCTGACTTATTAGCGTATGGCATAAAGAATGAGAGAGGACCAAAAATCAAAAGAAATGGGCAGAACTTTGCTGCCACCACCAGTCTTCTTAATGGCCCAGTTTGGGGTTCTGAAATTTTAGCCAATCTTGGCTGTGCATTATGATGATTTCCTTAGGCAATCTTTGGGACAGAACTTTAAAAAGGAAAGATATTATCAGGCAGGAATGTGGAACAGAATTAGGCTTCTTTATGGCAAATGCCCCAAATACTGAGCCTTACCTGCTTCTTGTCCACTATGTTGAGGCTGACAGAGGCAACAATGCAAGCGATGGTGTTTGCCAGCATGAAGACCATCATCTGTTGCCATCGCCACAATGGGATCTTTAACTCACTGCAAAGTAAATAATAATAAATGTACATATGGCAAACAAGACAGCCAATTGCTTGAGAACTTACATCCCCTCATGTAGTAGGGTTGCCATTTTTCAAGAAGTGAAAATCTGGAATTATTAATTTTTGGCCAAAGTTGTGGGCTGCTTTTTTTTTCTTTTTCAAAATCTCCTCCCAAAAAAATTCAACACTTCCAATGTGGGCTGCCATATGCTTGGGTTTCCCCAGACATTTTAACTGGTTTCCAAAAATTCAACCCAGATGCCATTTTTGACAGACGAGTCATGGAAATATGGCAGCCTAATCATGTAAGGTAAAGGGGACCCCTGACCATTAGGTCCAGTCGTAACCAACTCTGGGGTTGCAGTGCTCATCTTGCTTTATTGGCCGAGGGAGCCGGCATACAGCTTCCAGGTCACCTGATCAGCAAGTCCTAGGCTCTGTAGTTTAACCCACAGCGCCACCTGTGTCCCGCCCAATCATGTAGACATGCAAAATAATGTGATCCCATCCCCAAGCCTTGGGATCTGGGGTTCAGGAGTGAGCAACATGGGATCTGGGGTTCAGGAGTGATGGTGACAATGGTGTCATTTTCTTGACGGCACAACTGTGAGGGAGGAAGAAAAGCAACTATTCTCACCTCGACTTTGTTCCCAGAATCCGTCCCACAATCACATTAGAGAGGCCAATTCCAATCATCTGTACGGATGTTGCAAGCCCCATGGCTGTTCCCAAGGTTGCCTGGGGGACCACAAGGGGTATAGAGGGCCACATGCTAGCCTGTTAAGAGGTGATTAAAACAACAGAAACAGTGAGAAAATAGGTGATTTGAGAAGTAAGACTGTTAAACTAGGGGGAATGGATTTTTTTCAGCTTCGGCTTTTGTTTCCACCCATGTACCTAAAAGAGGGAACATGGAAACTTCCTCTAATGAGCCAGGCGCTAGGTAAATGATGTCGAACCTATCCCATCTATTCTAGGGAAGCAGAAACCAGGAATGGGGAGATAACATCACATTTCTGATGACTTACGGCTGCAAAGGAGTAGGTAATGCCCAGCCAGATGGTAGAGACAAGTGGAGGAACGAACGTGAAAGCCAAGAGGGCAAAGACGGGCAAAGTCAGCACTGCGCAGCCAACAGCAAATACACCTCTCAGTCCAACATAATCCTGAAAAATGAAGAAAAAGTAATAATTCTACATACACTGCTGTAATGCTTGGCGATCTGCTTGGTTGTCTAAAATGCCATAGTTTTCTGTGTATAAGACGAGGTTTTTTTCTTATAAAATAATGTCAGAAATGGGATTGGTTGCTGCCGTGAGCAGGAGATTTTTAGTGGCGATTTGGCAGGTGATTAGTGGCTGCAGCAAATGCTGCTGTCGATTGGCGACTGATGTTGGCGAGCGGGCAGATGATTGGTGGAATTGGTGACGCGTGCGATACCAATTGTCGATCTAGGCAAACCAGCCCCCCAAAACTCAACAACTGTGGGCAAGCCTCCCCCCTTTTCTTAATTTTGTGTCCCCCAAAATAGGGGGCGTCTTATACACGGGGGGATGTTATACACGGAAAAATACAGTGCATTGTAAGGCTTTTTAAAAATATATATAAAAGCAATCCAATCTATGATTTGATCTAACTTGCGGTCAGGTTCCAAAACCCAGCCCTTCTCATTTCGATTTGCAAAATCCTGCTACTCCAGTGGAATAGCTGAATGTGCAGCTCTTGCCCTGCAGAAACCATGTCAAGGAATTCCAACCCCCGCCCAAGCGTTACACCAAAGCCAGTGACACAAGTACTTACGATCAGTATGCCGACTGCCGCTGAGAGAACAAGGGAGCTGTCGTAAACTGCCCCAGCAATGTAAGCAGCTGCCTGTTGGGTATAGCCAGGATACTTATCTTGGATAAACTTGCTGGAAAGGGTTGCAGGAGAGAGAACCCCATTAAGATTCTAGATCACATGACAGAAAGGTTTCCTTTTTATCCATATGGAAACAATTGAGCTCTTCTGCCTTGCTTTTTTCCAAGGGCCTCTGCAGACAAATAGCCACATCTGCCACCATATATTTTAAGTACTGTTTAACAGTCATGGCTTCCCCCAGGGAATCCTGCAGCTTCCTAAGGGTTCTGAGAGCTATCAGGAGACCATCATTTCCTTATAAAGCTACAATTGCTAGAGCTCCCTGAGAATAAAAACAAGGTTGTTTGATAAACTGGCCTTCTGCCCAGGGCTGATCAGAGCTATGGTACAACAGCATCTAGAGGCCATCACATTGGCTACCCCTGCTGTAGACCATGCCTGTGACCAGAGTCTTTAAATCCCTAGCAAAACTCCTGTTCGGCTTTGCACTTTCCTAACATAGTGGTGCTATCAGGGCAGGACTTTTGAGGCAGACGTCAAAAGAATGAGGTGGAAGCCCCCCAAAACACAGCAAGGCTAGCTTGCCACATTTCATAGTAAGTGGCGTAATACACATGACCATCTAAAGACAACAACCCCCCTTAAAAAAAAGACCCATTAAGTCCAGAGTCTAAAATTGTCTCACTGTACCAATGGCTTAACGTCACATCTCAACCCCTCCAATCAATACACGTTTTGCTGATGTGGAAGAGCAGTGCAGGAAATCTGCCAAGGTCACAGCATTTTATGGTGGAATCAGAAAGGATGAGATCTCCCAAGACAAGGAAAAGGAGCCCCAGCCTGAGGAAGCTGCAATACGAGCCAAGAGCTGCCATGTAGGGCACATGTAGGAGAGCCAGTGTGGTGTAGTGGTTAAGAGCGGTAGTCTCGTAATCTGGGGAACTGGGTTCGCATCTCCGCTCCTCCACCTGCAGCTGCTGGGTGACCTTGGGCTAGTCACACTTCTCTGAAGTCTCTCAGCCCCACTCACCTCACAGAGTGTTTGTTGTGGGGGAGGAAGGGAAAGGAGATTGTGAGCCGCTTTGAGACTCCTTAAAGGGAGTGAAAGGCGGGATATCAAATCCAAACTCTTCTTCTTCTACTACTTTGAAGACCAAGCACAGCCCAAGAAGCTGGCTGGGTGCCAGGGGGCTTTTTGGCTGCAGCCACTCAGGATGTATTGAAAGCAGGACTCTTTCCAGAATTAATGACTTCTGAAAGCTCTGCAAAGGTATCAGGCCTTTGGTATCTACCCTCCCGCTTGAGGAAGAGGAGTTGCTGCTGCTGCTGTTATTATTAGGATTTATCTCCCATCCTTGAAGAACTTTCCCAAAGCAGCTTACCTGACATAGTAATGAGATGAGGTGTGTCTGTCTCCCTCATTATTGGCTTAGCAAGAATTTTAAAACATTCCCGTTTACCCAGACATTGGATGGCTACAATGCACTGTTCCTGAGGTCACTGGCTGAGAGAATGCATTTAATGTTTTAGAATGTTTTATCTGTTTTAGAATGCTTTTTTTAAAAAATACATGTATATGGTTTTTACTATACAGTGGTACCTCGGGTTACATACGCTTCAGGTTACAGACTCCGCTAACCCAGAAATATTACCTCAGGTTAAGAACTTTGCTTCAGGATGAGAACAGAAATCGGGCTCCGGCAGCATGGCAGCAGCGGGAGGCCCCATTAGCTAAAGTGGTGCTTCAGGTTAAGAACAGTTTCAGGTTGAGAACGGACCTCTGGAATGAATTAAGTACGTAACCAGAGGTACCACTGTATTTTGAAATCAGAGATGCTTCATAAGACATTGAAAGACAGTCTTCTGATAATCATCTCATGCAACAGAAGCAAAAAGCCAGACCTTCATCTACCCTGGTTCCAAGCCATAAAATACTTTGAAGCAGGGATGGGGAACCCTGCAAACCTCCAGATGTTGGACTCCCAACTGGCACCAGCAGCATGGCCAGTGATACAGGAGTTGTAGCTGGCAACACTTGGCCACAGGCTCTTCATCCCTGCTTTGAAGGTGTGTACCAGTACTTTGAACTGGGCCCAGAAATGGACCAGCAGCCATTAAATCACAGTTCATCCTACAAGTTTTAAGTCCAACGGGAATGGTATTGATTTGCCAACAGAGAATACTTTGGAAACTAGTAATCCTGAACCCTTCTAGGCCTAGTTTGTTCTAGGACCACATATGAGAACCAGATTGGCAAGGCAGAGCTAGACAAAACTAATGTAGTAGAGGGGACTCTGCTGCCCAGTCCGTATGACTTTGGACCATTCTGCCCACTTCTCACTCACTTATTAACATTCATACTTCTTCCAGCTTCAACCAAACCTCAGCATTGGGACGAGTCACTAAAACCACCACAGTAAACCGTTTACCTGGCATCCGCCACGAAAGGAAAGACCCCATTGTAGAAAAACATGATGGTCAGGACCAGGAGCCAATAGCGAAGTGGTAGGTGTCGGACATCCTGAACCCGCTGCCAATTAGAGAAAAATAAAATGCACATCATAGAATCACAGAGTTGGAGGGTCTTTTTCAACTATCTGGTTCACCTCGCTGCTCCATGCAGGAGATGCAGATATAAAGCATCTCAAGCAGATGACTGTCCAGGCTACGTCTCCCAAGTCATTGGTTCAGTTGTCAGTCTGCTCCTAAGAGATTTCCTGTAACTTACGCAAATGGCACCATGTCCTCATCCAGTATCTTTACAGCCTGTGTTAGGGGCCCCCTACATTGAATGTAGGGGGGAAAGAGACCCTTTCCTGTTCTTCCAGTAATAAACCAACAGTGCATGAAGATGCAGAGCAAAACAGGGCCCCCACAAACAAGATTACATCATGCCATGGCAATGAGAACCAAAAATCCAGGTCACTGCGGACTCAAAATCACGGTCCAAATTCATGGCGCTGTCCTAGATGGGCCAAACAGCTGCCAGTCAAACATACTTGATGGGCAAAGAGCTTTCAGGGTCACAGGCACTCAGGTAACTGCCACCACCCCCTCTTTCCAGAGAAAGGAAATTGGGGAGCTACAGCTTGGAGACTTTTGCTAAAAGGCACTTGCTCCCTCTCCTGGCTGCCAGTGATAAATGAGGCTCTCGGGCTTTGCACACAAAGCTCACAATGGAAAAACAAGCATGTATGTGGCTCCGTGCAACTTCTGCCTCACGTACCACTTTCTTGGACTCTTGCTGGATAACTCCATCCAATCCGAGCTGCTTCATGCCCACCTTGTCCAGCACACTGACGACAACAGCAGAAAGAAAGCCCAGGACACATAAGATAGTCCCTGCAGGCAGAGAAGAACGAATGGTGGGTGGAACTGTGATCACTGGAATACTTGTGTTAGACAAGAACGTGGTTTGGGTTCATTTGGGGACAGGAAGCCCAGCTAATTGCAAAAAAAAAATCTAGAGAGGTGAAACTGGAAAGGGTCTTCTCCCCCCGCAAAACACACACACACACATTTTAGTTAGTCAGTTATGGTCGTCTTTGCAGGATGACCACCCCTACTGGCACCAAAGCACAATTCCTACATGGAAGTGCATTAAGAATTGCATTGTTCATCACCACTGATGCCATAGGGCACTAGTGTATGTAGCTGCCTGCACACTCATGCGACAACATTCCAGACAGCATTTCACATTGCAACGGGCCTAATAACAGAGTCAAGAATCATATTGTGTCTAGCAGCAAGCATTACTCCTTCCTAAAGAGAGCCAGTGTGGTGTAGTGGTTAAGAGCGGTAGTCTGGTAATCTGGGGACCCGGGTTCGCGTCTCTGCTCCTCCACATGCAGCTGCTGGGTGACCTTGGGCCAGTCACACTTCTCTGAAGTCTCTCAGCCCCACTCACCTCACAGAGTGTTTGTTGTGGGGGAGGAAGGGAAAGGAGATTGTTAGCCACTTTGAGACTCCTTAAAGGGAGTGAAAGGCGGGATATCAAATCCAAACTCTTTTTCTTCTATTGGCAAAAATATGATATTTTGGACACAGAAGTGCTTGCTTGAGGGATGACACAGTGTACTTGCTGCAATATAAACTGACCTTCTTGAAAGGCTCCATTTCAGGAATGGGAAATTTAAGGCTGGGGGGGCCAACACAGCATCCCAGGCCTTTCTATCAAGCCCCTGGAACTCTCCCCAGACCCCGCACTCACTCTAGCCACATCTCTCACCAGCCCTGCTTAAGTTTGTTTGTTTTGGTCTGGCTGGAATGTTTCCTGGGACTCTGATAATGTTTCTTGTTTTGCCAGGATGGCGCACAGAGCGGAGAGTGTGAGAGTGTATGTAGAAAACGGCCTACTGTACAAAGGAAAAATTCATGTTCGCTGTTCTGACCACACCAACCACTGGTATGTGGGCCGTAGAAAGTTGTCCAGAATGGAATGTGACCCTCAGGCTGAAAATGGTTCTCTGCCCCTGCTGTAGAGGCAAGCTGACATGAAACTCACCTCCCCAGAGAGTCCACTGGATGCCAAAGTGACTTTCAAACTGCTGGGTGAAGAAGAAGTTGAGGACACTTCCAAGTCGAGAAAAGGAGAGTGTTAGCCCAAATGCCAGAGCCAACTCCTTCCCCTTGAACCAGAAGGCTGTGATACGATTCTGCACAACTCAAATAGCAGAGAAGACAGCAGTGTTATTAAGTGATTTCATGAAAAAGATAGATGCTGAAAATGGAGAAGAGTTGATAACAAAATCTATAGCCCATATTTTCATAAAATACTCAAGGTAGTGAACAGAAGAGTCACACACAAAAAAGCTCAATGTGAAACCATGTGAACACTAGGAGAAGGGAAAAGACCAGAAATGGAAACCAGAGCGTCTCCAATCAGCAGTACAGACATTTATCCATGAAAAACACATATGACTTTGGATTCCCCTATTCCCCAAAGAAATGCACAGCAATTAAAATCTACAAAATTAAGCCACCCCTGTCTTAACTGAAAAAAAGATTTCTTTCTCTCCTTACTTGTCAGTGACCCGTTTCCAGAGCCAAAAAGCAACCTCCCCGTCAGCATCAGCGGCAAGAGGTACGGAGTTCCTCTGAAGTGAGAGCCCAGAGCAAATATGGATGATCCCAGGACAGTGAGGAAAGAGAATAGAAATACTCCAACTAGGGAAGAAGAAGATGGAAGAAGTTCATTAAATCAAGGCAAATGGGCTTTTAACAACTATGCAAACTGGAGGAGTAATAGGATGCCAGTTCTTGGATCCAGGTCTATGACTATTTTGATAAGACTTGAGCACACAATTCCTGTCTATTAACTGGAATGGCATCCAACAGGGAAACATTACTGGCCCATTTTGCATGTGTCTGGTTCGCTGCAAACAGGCACATCTCAGTGAACACTGTTCCCGTGATATTGTGTAATCCAAACCAATGAGGCCCATTGCAAATGGCAGGGCAGAAGGCAGGAGGCCAATGGTATGTGAAGCCAGAGCAAAGACAGGTAATTGCAGCTCTGTCCCCATCCTCCTCCCTCCTGAATCCCACAAGGGCAACACTGAGACTAAGGAGGATGAAGTTGACAACCAGTGCTACCTGCTGGGGTGGTTGTAAGAAAGAACGTAAGACAGGTGAGGGGTGAGCTGAGGGCAGACTGAGTTGGCTGGTCACTGCCCCATTCGCTCTAATGGACGAGCCTCCACTAATCCAAACTCCAGATGTGTTGAGCTGGGAAACAGCACACCTGGAGAACCGCTAGCAGAGGAAATCCCACATTGGCAGAAATACACTCTGCCAGCTTCAGTATCTCCTGAACTGGGGTTTGGACGCAGTGGCTTTTAATAATGATAATTTATTATTTATACCCCACCCATCTGGCTGGGTTTCCCCAGCTACTCTGGGTGGCTTCCCACAGAATATTAAAAAACAATAAAAACTTCCCTAAACAGGGCTGCCTTCAGATGTCTTCTAAAAGTCAGATAGTTGTTTATTTCCTTGACATCTGATGCAAGGGCGTTCCACAGGGCGGGTGCCACTACCGAGAAGGCCCTCTGCCTGGTTCCCTGTAACCTCACTTCCCGCAGCCCTTGAAGCTGGACCTCAGTGTCCGGGCTGAAAGATGGAGGTGGAGATGCTCCTTCAGGTATACTGGTAAGCTGGTGTATCACCAGTGGGCACTTTCCCACAGTTTGGGTTGTTCTGTTAAATGCTGGCATCAACCATAAACTGTGCACAGATACATTCCAATTCACACAGGTTTATTCCAATGCACACAACACCTTTCTAAAACAGATTCAAAGGTTTCCAGTTTGTTTCCGGGCCCAATTCAAAGTGCTCATATTAGTGTTTAAAGCCCTAAATGACTTAGGCGGCCAAGTATACTGAGTGCCGCATAACAAAAAGTCCCTTTTTGCATCCTTGCCAACTGCGTCACAGAAAACAAATGGAAAACAAAGGAGCACACAGAATGGATTCACCAGATGACCTCTGAAAGCAAGAAGTCAAGTGGGGAGGGCGAACAATAAGCCACAGTTCAATGCCTCAGAACTTACAGCGATTTCCCAGTTTGTCAATTAAAAAGCCAGCCATGATCACCACCAGTGCATTGCTATGGGAAACAAAAAAAAAAAAAAAAAGAGTTATTGGTTTTTTTAAAAAATTAATAAATGTGTTTGCTTCTACTTATTTCCTGTTTCTGTGTTAGAAGAGCCCTGCCGGAGCAGACCAAAGGCCCATCTAGTCTAACATCCAGCTCCCACAGTAACCAACCACATGCCCTATGCAAAGCCCAAAAACAGGACTTGAGTACATAGCACCCTCTGAACCTGGTACTCAGATGCATACCAGCCCAGATTATAGCTCAGCTGGTAGAGCATAAGACTCTTGATTTCAGGGTTGTGGGTTTGAGCCTCACATTGGGCAAAAATATTCCTGCATTACAGGGGACTGGACTTGATGATCCTTGTGGTCCCTTCCAACTCTACAATTCTACGACAGGAGAACACCGCACCCTCTGCACTTGTGATTCCCAGTACCTGGTACTCAGATACATGCTGCCTCTGACAGGAGAACTCAGTCAACATTGTTAGCAGCCACTGACAGCCTTTCCCATATACATCCCCACATATACATAGATATACTTAAAAGATAAATATAAATGGAGGGGGTGTTTGCTCAGTGAAGTACCCCTCTACACTCTGCCAAACCTTGCTGCAGTTGCATTTAATGGAGGCGAGAGCTTCATTGAGTTATTGGCCAAATGGAACTGTGAAGCACGCACACACACACACAGAGTTAAACAGCTCGCATGGGCCACCTGCCCCCCATGCTACTTTCTCACTTGCCTATCTGCCATTTGTCACGCTGGAGTTGGCCTATCAGTAGCCCCTGAAACTGAGGCATGCCAATAGCCTTACTTTTTAATGTATATAGGAAGTTATAGAAGAATGACTTACGTCCAGGCATAGATAGCATACAGAAGATTGTACTCTTCAGGCGTCATTCCCAGGCCTTCCACACAGTCGGTTCCATTATGCCCTGTGCCATTGTGGTGCGTGCCATTGGGACAGGTTAGGTTCTATATAACAAGTCAGAGTAAAAGGAAGTGAGTTCCAGAAATAAACAAGGGGTTGAGTAGGTGGACATCTGGATTCAGCGATTCCAAGACACCCAGCTGCCTGTTTTGCCTTAGGTGGCTAGTGCTCTGTATTTCCTAAGATTATTTCTTATAGAAAACTCATAGGACTCTTGGGAATCATAGGCAGGGAGTAGGAACTGGTTGGCCCTCATAGAAAAGGAGGAAAATGACTTTAAATAGTTGGAGAAGACATATACTTTTAGGACAGGCCAGTGCCACAGCTCAGCAACCGATCAGTGGTCTGCATGCAAAAGATTCCAGGTCTAGCTCTACTTAAAGGATCTTACCTGACAGAGTTGGAGAGCTGAGAGAGACCTTCACCTTGTATCTTGTTCTCCTCCCAACACTAAACCAGTGTTCTGTGACCACTGGGCCCATTCAGTCCTTATTGGGAAGCTTTGTGGAGTTCTGCAAACCTTCATTGTCTCCCTGGAGCCTGCCAATACCTCTCCTTTAAATGGTACCACTTTGGCCACTCACAGGACTGAGTTTTCCATTAGTACACATAATGATAAACTTATCCTCAGTCATGAATCCTTCTAATCCAGGGATGAGACACCTCACGTAGCTGGACTACAATTCCCACAATCATCCCTGACCATTGCTCATGCTGGCTGAGGCTGATGAGGGTTGGTGTCCAACATCTGGGAGGTCATGTGTTCTCCCCTGATGTCTAAAGTACTCCAGCTGAAGATGAATTCCAGGTATGTTGCATTTTGGACAAAGATGTACAAATCTAGTCTGTAGAAACTGTGACGGCATTTAAACTATCAGTTTTGCTTGAGTCCTGGAGGCAACAAAAATAATTCCAACATACAGTGGTACCTCTAGATACAAATGGGATCCATTCCAGAGCCCCGTTCACATCTAGAGGTAAATGTATCTAGCAACAGCACATCTGCGCACGCGCGCATCGCTTTTTGCCGCTTCTGCGCATGACGTCATTTTGAGCGTCTGCGCATGCACAAGCGGCGAAACCCAGAAGTAACGCGCTCCGTTACTTCCGGGTTGCCGCAGAGCGCAACTTGAACGCTCTCAACTCAAAGCGTATTTAACCCGAGGTATGACTGTATAGAACCTATCCATTCTTAAGGAAATCAGCCCTGAGTGCTCACTGGAAAGACAGATCGTGAAGTTGAGGCTCCAATACTTTGGCCACCTCATGAGAAGAGAAAACTCCCTGGAAAAGACCCTGATGTTGGGAAAGATGGAGGGCACAAGGAGAAGGGGACGACAGAGGACGAGATGGTTGGACAGTGTTCTCGAAGCTACAAACATGAGCCTGACCAAACTGCGGGAAGTGGTGGAAGACAGGGGTGCCTGGCGTGCTCTGGTCCATGGGGTCACGAAGTCGGACACGACTAAACGACTAAACAACAGCAACAACATGACTGTATATGCTCTTCAGCTGTGGAAACAGCTCTTTCTTTGACCTGGTCAGTTTGAAAAGACTTGGGCTCAGAGACATTTTGTATTTATACCCCACCAACCCATTTTGTCTCAAGACTGCAGTCAATATGACCTTTTACAGAATACTGTTGCTCATTCCCACCTAAGCACTTACCCCTTGAAACTGCTCTTGCAAAACACTGGGGATATCAAAGCAGAAGTAAGAGCCAAAGGTCAGGAGGCAATTGAAGAAGAGCACAAGGAATCTGTAGTAAGCTGCAGACAAAAATGAACATAAGGCAAAAGTTGCAAAACTAAGGGAGGGGGAAAGTCTCACAGATGGCAATTTTACCCATGATTATGTTTCACAATTACAATGTGCAATGAAACAATTGATACTAAGGCAGTTGTGCCCCACTTGGAAATTGTGGGCTGTAGCTGATGTTAGTTCTACTCAAGAGTAGACTTCTTGAAATTAATAGCCATGGCTAACTTAGGTACATTAATTCCAAAGGGAAACCCAGCCAGATGGGCTGGGTATAAATAATAAATTATTATTATTATTATTATTATTATAAAGGGTCTACTCTTAAGTAAAACTAAGCTGGATACAACACTGTTTTTGCTTGCTAACATAATTATGGGAGCACTTACATCACCACCCTGAAAGCAGCTAATATGTTCACATCAAATATTGCAGTGTATTTCAATGGGACCCTACTTTCATGTGGTTCCCTGGCAGAGAAAAGAGGTGGGGCAGGAATCACAGAAAGGAACTTCACACTGACCATTGCAAAGCTTATAATTTGAATGTGCATGCAGGGGAGCATTTGCTGCAGGTTTATTTTGTATTTTCTTGGAAGTTTCAATATACATGTTCCTAGGTTTTAATATTTGACAGGACATCGAGTTAAGAAGCAGAATATAAATCTTCATGTAAATACGATATTGGGCTCAAGCTGGGACCACAAAAACAGACTCAGTGGAGCAAGAGAGAAGCAAGGACTCCCTAAAGGCAAAGGCAAAACACAGAAACACAACCCTTCTAAAATGACCGTCAGGGGATGTTCAGTGGGGGAAGGGGGAGGAAATCTGCCCACCACGCCACTCAACCCGTAAGAAATTCAGTGTAGAGGCAAGGAGGAAGGCTTAAGCAGCGCTTGAGTACAAGACATCATTTTTAACGCCCGGAGAGGTGTGTAAAAAAAATAAGGGCCTCCAGGCAAGCGATCAAGAGGTCGATTCTGAGCTTGGGCAGTGAAGCTCTGAGCATGTGCCAAGAGCCTCGCACGCGCGCTCTTCAGTTCTCTATTAACGGGAGGAAGGACCGTGATTTCCTCTTTCTCTTATTGGCAATTAAGCAAAAGAAGAGCGGGGAGGGAAGGAAACGCATAGTCCGTCACGTGCCCTAACGACGGTCACGTGACAGGCGCGGCTCGCGCTCACCTTTCTCGGCTGCCGCCTCCGCCATGGCTTTTTTCAGTTCTGGCGGCTGCTGCTTCCTCCGCAAGTTTCAGCTCACCGCGACGAACCGGAGTCTCCGCCCCCCTTCGCTCGGGCCACGCCCCTCCGCTCGGGCCAGACACCGGCCGACACTGCCTGGCACTCAGACTCCGCCCACCGCCGCTCGCTTTTCTGCCTTTGTCTCGCCAGCCCAGCCCATGTCTCCTCTTGAGTGACAACCCGCCCTCCAGCTCCGCCTACTGCTGCCAAAGCTGGGCGGGCACTCACCGCCCAGCTTGGTGACGACCCCAAAAATGCGCTCGCGGCTGAGCTTGGGCCCGCCCTCTTTCCTCACCCACTGAGCTTTCCTCTCTGAGCTCGGGTCTCTCTGTTTCGCCTGTGGGCCTGTCACTCTCCCCTCTCCTGCCCCTCCTTAGTGAAGTGTGTATGCACACGAAAGCTAATAATAATAATAATAATAATAATAATAATAATAATAATAATAATAATAATAATAATAATAATAATATACCCCGCCATCTGGCTGAGTTTCCCCAGCCACTCTGGGTGGCTTCCAATCGAGTGTTAAAAACAATACAGCATCAAATATTAAAAACTTCCCTAAACAGGGCTGCCTTCAGATGTCTTTTAAAGAGAAGATAGCTACTTATTTCCTTCACATCTGAAGGGAGGGTGTTCCATAGGGTGGGCCAAGAAGGCCCTCTGTCTGGTTCCCTGTAACCTCACTTCTTGCAATAAGAAGAAACTTAATTGGTCTCTAAGGTGCTACTGGACATTATATATATATATATATATATATATATATATATATATATATATATATATTTGCTTTCGTAGATTTTCACGGGTACAGGAATGCAGGTTTTGGTGTCTTCGGGTGTCTTCCCGTGTAAGAGTCGGGGTGTCTGTGCGACGTTTCGACGAGGTCTCACTCGTCATCTTCAGGCAAGAAGCCGAAAGCACCAGCCTGAAGATGACGAGTGAGACCTCGTCGAAACGTCGCACAGACACCCCGACTCTTACACGGGAAGACACCCGAAGACACCAAAACCTGCATATATATATATATATATATATATATATATATATATATCCCGCCCTCTCGGGTTCGCCTCCTCTGAGGCATGAGGGAATAATAATAGTAATTTATTATTTATACCCTGCCCATCTGGCTGGGTTTCCCCAGCCACTCTGGGCTGCCTCCAACAAAATATTAAAAATACAATAAAACATCAAGCATTAAAAACTTCCCTTAACAGGACTGCCTTCAGATGTCTTCTAAAAGTCAGATAGTTGTTTATTTCCTTGACATCTGATGGGAGGGCGTTCCACAGGGCGGGCGCCACTACTAAGAAGGCCCTCTGCCTGTTTCCCTGCAACCTCACTTCTTGCAGTGAGGGAACTGCCAGAAGGCCCTTGGAACTGGACTTCAGTGTCCAGGCTGAACGATGGAGGTGGAGACGCTCCTTCAGGTATACGGGTCTGAGGCCATTTGAAGCTTTAAAGGAAGATCGCTGTCTCTTGTGGGAGGCGGTGTGGGCGCTCCTGGTCTGGCCCATGGATATTTGTCAGTCTGTTTGGTTGTAAGTTGCTTTGGTTTGCCCTGGGAAAGAAAAAGCGACAATGGAATTTAATAAATAATAACTATTTTTTTTAAAAAAATTATCACACCCTAACTCCTGAATGCCAAGCTGTATGATCAGTACACTTCCTCTGTTCTTTCTTTTTTTGCACTTAATTCCCCTTTGACCTCACTGTTTACACACACACAAAGCGACCTTGGGAACAGCGTCGTTTTTATCAGAGCAACTGATGAAATCTGGAGCTGAAACGTTTTGTAAAGAAGGTAAAATTTCTGTTGTGTTAGTCACTGTTAGTCTGTCTCCAACTGACCAAAACCCAATGAGCGTCTGGGCTAAAAGCATCTTATTCTGAAATGGTATTTATATCCATTTCCATAAGTGCTGCAAAGTGTGGGTAGGAAAAGCAAGAGCCCCCCCCATATCGCCCTGCACTGAAATGAAATCCGAAAGGACAAACATGCCCAGGTGCCTCACTGAAATTGTGAGGGAGTCTTTAAAAATCATCGGTTTTCAATGGCTTCTCTGCCTTTTGGGTTAAGAGCAAGTGTAAAAACCACTGGTTTGAATTCAGTAGTAATGTTAAAGTAACATGCGTATTGTTCTGTGAATTGTCATTTTAGGATGAATAATGTGCTGTTAGGTACAAATCAAGGGAATGTGTGGAAGTGGATCCGAAATTGCAGGTTGGGAGTCAGGGGTGGATCTCGGGTCTGTATCAGGTGCTGCTGTAATAAATATATGATTTCAGTAATTAAAGGTATCCTACTAGGATTGAAAACAAATGAGTCTGAAGTGCTGTTTGATGCCTTCCTCCAATCCAGGAACCACACCTCTGCTTCTTCCCCTCTGAAATTCTTCCTGAATTTCCAGCTTTCATTTTGTAAAATAAATCTCTAGCAGACATTTAAGTTTTGCTATTTTTAATGCCTGCCAAATACTTTCTTGTTTCAACAAGCCTATCCAGATTATTTTTTAAATAGTTGTTTAAAAATTATGTGGATTTTTTCTGTGTTGTTAAATTGTCTGCTTACTCTTAATTTTGGCTAGTTTTATAAGTATTTTTGATTAAAAATTATACTATTTTATGTAAACCACTTAGATATTTACTCATTTTTGTTACATAATCTATAAATGTTGCTGAATAAACTAACTAATTAAATATTCTTTATTAATTTTAGTGCATAACCAATACAATTACAGTATATTTCAACAACTTTTCTTATCTGTATTTTCTCCATCTCCATTTAATTCCACAACTTACTTTCTCACCTTCAACACAGTCTTTCTCATTTCAGATCCTAGGACTAAGTCAAAGTACCTCCCAGTTAAAATGTCAGACCTTTTAATAAGCTTCTTACACAGTAAACCACCTTTTATATTGCAATGAAGAGATCAGTTGAAAGGCCAGAATGAGGAAGAGTGGGAAGGAAAGAAGAATGACTAAGAGATAGGGAGACAGAAAAAGGAAATTGAGGAGGGGAATCACATCAGATTATCCTAAACAAACAGTGCAACCTGAAGTACTGACCAGTAGCAGCTCTGCAGGGTTTCAGCAATATTCTTCCCCCATAGCCCTACCTGGAGATGCCAGGGTTATTGGATATATTTATTGCAGGCATAGGCAAACTCGGCCCTCCAGATGTTTTGGAACTACAACTCCCATCACCCCTGACCACTGGTCCTGTTAGCTAGGGATGATGGGAGTTGTAGTCCCAAAACATCTGGAGGGCTGAGTTTACCTATGCCTGATTTATTGGATAGATTTCTAGCCTGCCTTTCAGGGCATGTTGTCATCACACAAAATAAAAATAAAATAAAATAAAAGCATCAAATAAAACATAAAACAATTATCAATGCAACCATTAAATAAAGCAATTTCCAGTTTCCAACTTAAAATTAAGCAACAGCAGCTAAACAACATTTTCAAGCAAAACAGATGAACTAAATGTGAACTGGATTAAAAAAAAAACACAATTTGGGGTTTCTCTCGTTTAAAAACAAACAAACAGAAAATGAACAGAAATAATGGTGCCCTGTGTACTCCTGAAGAGGAAGTTTGAAAGATATCAGGCTATCCTGGAAAAGGCGCTGTCTTTCCTGGTAGTAGATCTTTACCCAAAGAGCAACCAACATCTTGCCTTTAACAGCAATAGCTTGCAAGGATCTTGCAAAGTAAATTAATATACCATCCAGCACGTGAATCAAAATCATTCAAAATGTAGAATGGGGGGGGGGATGTGGCTTCTGAAGTCCTCATTGATATGAGGGCAGGGTTGTTGCAAGCACATTCCTATTTTCATCCATGAAATGTTGGCGGGCATGGATGATATTCAGACATCTATATCTTTTTCAGTTCCTGTGTCTGCCCCTTTTACTTTTGGAAATTTAAAGAAGAACATCAAAGCAATATGCCAAATTGTTGTTCTCTATGAAATAAATTTACTCCAGGCTTCCAGCATTTTGGCCAATGAGTGCAAAGGCGGTGGGATAACTGACTAGTCATATGATTCCTTGTTACATCATTAACAGTTTACAATTTTACAATTTTCAACATTTTACATTACTTATATTCAATTCCAGCTGTTCTACAGTGAATGACCCTCTGCATGTAGACTTCCCTTCCCACCTCCATTACAAAATTCCTGGCCAAGGTCTTAGATCAGTGGTGGCTGGTGCCCATTGGGAATAATACAGTGGAAGTGGGAAGACCAATACTAGGTGGTGTCAGAGCCAATGACAGGCAAACCACCCACTGACTGGTTGCAAATATGAGGACAGGCCAGTAGGGACTGGCTGAGGACAGACTGAGGCTGGTGGGGTAGTAACCAATTCTCCCTAAAGGACCAGCCTCCACTGGCTTACATGGAGCTTGGATTAACTAGAGCATTTACAGAGCCCCAATGATGATAATTTAATGAAGCTGTTTAAGAATGCTCTGCTAGGGCATGGTGGTTGTTTTTAATTCCCTTTAAATCCTTTAATCGTGCCCTCTCTATCCTTTGGAACATTATTGTAGTGAAGAAAAGTTCACTACATATCTAGTCCCTGTGTTTCTTTGTTCTAAAAGGCCTTATTAATTTGAACCCCCTATCTGAATTCTACAGAGAATTCTGTAGGCTTAGTATTGGATGCAGAAATCTGATGTAGCAGGTTCCAGTGAAGTTCCAACTAAGTCCCTGGCTGTAGAATTCAATAGGTGATGCAAACCAATCTGTTCCTTACCTTAAAACAGAAATATTTGACCCTCCAGCTGTTGCTAAACTACAACCCCCATTAGCCCAAGCAAATATAGCCAATGGCCAGGGACAATGGGAGTTGCAGTTCGATTTCTGATAGGCCAAAGGTTCCCCATGCCAACAGGACTTCCTGGTCCTGGTCTACTGTATGTGGATTGGGGCCCTGCATCCCTTCCCCCAAATATATTGGCAAGAATTGCTTAAGAACATTGTTAATATAGCCTAGCCTACCACACAGGGCTGTTCCAAAGATAAAAAAGGAGGAGGGAAGGAAAAGCAAGATACAAATATATGTCATTTACAGATCACATAAAGCAAAATAAACATGCATGAAGGCAGAAAAGTAGCCCCACCTACTGCTTTAACTGCAACATTTTTATGGTCTTAATAATTGCAGTAAAATATCACCACCACCTCTGATAAATAACAAAAATGCAAAAAATAAAAATAAAAAAGCCAGGTATGTGCAGTTTCAGCCTATGCTACCTCACAGGGCTGTTGTGAAAATAAAAAGAAAGACAATGTACACAGCCTTGAGCTCCTGTGAGGAAAAGCAAGATACAAATATACAACAAGAAGCGACAACAGTGCCACAAGTCCCTGCAACATATGCTCTTTTTTTTGCCAACCTTGATTAACAAAGGATCCTTGTGAATTCCATGCCAGCCTTAAAGAAACACAAAGCCCAGTTATGTAGTTAACTTTTTTTTAACCTCTAAGTGGAGAAAGCAGGAACACCAGCATTCTGCTAACTAAACTGATTTCCCACAAACATATTTGATGTGACCCTTCTTCTTCTTCTTCTTCTTCTTCTTCTTCTTCTTCTTCTTCTTCTTCTTCTTCTTCTTCTCTTTCAAGAGGGAATTCCCCCTGCTCTGCTCTGTCTTGTTCCTGGAGATGGATGCTGCTTATTTGCTGTTTCATCCTGGTCTGATGACTCACACTCTGCATCTCTGGGCCCCAATGGGTGAAGCAAGGCTGGAGAAAGGAGGCGGAGCAGCTGTGAGGGAAGCTTTCCTCTGTCAACCCCAGTCCTGCTTAAATATTGCACAGCCCCCAACTGAGCCATCGCTTCTCCCTGTGTCATTTCACGCATCATAGCTCATCGGCAAGGAGAGCTCTAGCCAGATGATGTCATCTCTCATCCTTCCGTGCCTCCGTTGTGTCTCTGTTGTATTTAGAAGCCGCCCTACATTTAGGGCAAAGCTACATGTTAAGGAAGCAGCACGGGGTTCCCAACTGCATGGATTTCTTCATAAAGCAATTAGGAAGTGGATTGTACTCTTGCAGGCTAGAATCACCACTCCTGATGCTGTGAGGTTCTGATTCCCCATCTGTTTGCAAGGCAGGGGAGCTGTCCAACAGGGCAAGGACCCAAGGCAAGGCTGCTGAGGCAGCAAGGGAGCTGTCCAGCCATGTAGAGTTTGTGGACAGAGGTGGATCTGATCAGAACAGGACTTTGCATTAGGAAAATCCAGGCAGACACTGAATGGCTCACATAGGCATCCATACAGTCAGGCACCAGGGATTTCCCTTAGCCCTGTATTCTTGGTGCCAGGATATTGTCTGAAGGCGCATGTTGTAGCCACCTTGCTGAAAGTAAGTAAGTCTAGATCTGGCCCATTACCTGCATGAGAAACTGTCTGAGAGACCCCTGGATGCTGCCTTATGTTATATCATGGAAGAATGGTGGGGTATAAGTGTAATCATAATGGCTATAATAAAACAGTTTTGCATGTTTGTTTTGTTTTTTAAAAAAACACACTACAAAACCATGCAAACCCTCTTTAGGAAAGGCAAAAAAACAAATCAGCATAGACATCAGGAGTAATGGTTCCTGTTTCTGGCCACCTTCAATTCTAGGGTGCAGGGACTTTACTTCTGCTTACATCCGTCCTATAAATGCACTGTGCTGTTATATAGTTCCACCAGGCTCCAGCAGAGGAAAAGATAGGCTTGTGGGCTCATTGCATTGGCTCTGTCAAGAGACCAGGTCCATCGGGTCCCTCTTTTCCCTTGCCCACTCTATCAGGCTACAGGAGGTCTAGAAACAGGAAGCACCCATCAGCTCAAGTGTGAACCAAGCTCCATTTGGGTCATTGTCTCCCAGAAGTCAATCTGGCCATCATAAGAACTTTGGAATAATTTTAGGAGCAGGTGCCTGAGTTTGCTTGTATTCCTCTTTCCTTTTGTGTTATGCCCTTTAGCTTATAAGCCTACAGGCAGGGACTGTTTTGTTTGTCGTTGATCCTATTTAGGCTACCTACTCTGGGAGATTTTTCCACTGAAGAATGAACTAACATCCTCTATTGGCCAATATCCGGGAAATGAAGGAGATCTAGATGAACTGCTGCCAATCCATAGTCACACGGGTAGCACCAGATAAATATTTTCTTTCTTTCTTTAGCACATTTATTTATCTGAGAGGAAATTAGTGGATGTAGAAACTTTTCCAGCGAAAAACAAAAACAAGGAGGCATAAATAAGCAAGCAGAAAACAAAATTGCCTAAGAGCTTTGTGGCACCATTGCTGCCATAGGTGTGCTGGTAATTAGTGCAATACAGTACAATACTGGCATAAAGAAATCTTCTGTGATGGCTACAGTTGTCCACTTGGTGTTATTTAACAGCTCTTGTGGAGGTTTCCCAGTCTGATAAGAGCAGGAGGAACATGCTGCTCTATAAAAGAAGGTCAAGGGAAGGTCTTTATAATAACAGCCACAAGCTGAGTGAAGATTTGTCACAAATTATAGAGAACCCATTGCCAGCTTGATCCTGGTCAGGGCTGAGCTGAAAGCATCCTTTCAGCTGGAACTGAGAATCAAGCTGGAGAGGTAGAACAAGAAGGCAAAGACAGAGCCAGAAGAGATAATAATCACCTAGTCCTAGGCAAACTCCCAGCCTCAGTAAGAGGCCCATATAGCTGGACTCAAGAACACAAGGGTCACAATCGCTTCTGCGCAACTATTTCTGGACCCAAATTTGTATTATCTATTTTTTGTTTTGTACACTGCTCAGTTTTATTTACGATATACAGTTGTGTTTTGATTCCATTTTTCTGTAGTTTTAAAGAAATTTTATTAAATGTTGCACCTGGATTGTTTTTATGTAAATTACTTAGAGATTTTTTTTTTATCATGTTAAGTACTATTCAGTCCCCAAAAATAAATGCAACAAATTCAAATTCCTTTCTTCAGTGACCATGTTCATTTGGGGCACTTGGGAGGAACAAGAAAAACATCCTCCCATATTCTTTACAATAAATTTAATCTAGAGATTTACAGCAGACAGCCTGACATCTAAAAAAGCAGGGCTCAGACATCCCTTCTGCATAGTTCTAGGCAGATCCATCCCTTGTCTTGAATAGAGTATGTTTTAGAGTGCTATTTGGAGCAACTAAGAGATCTCTCCTGAGGATTCTTGCAAGCTTTTGCCTCTCTCTTCATTCCTTTTTCCTTCCTCAGACCAGAACACTGAAGCTCACATTACAACTCTACCCAAATCTTTCTAATGCCTCATTGATTAGTCATTAGAGAGGTTGGGGGATGGATTTTATTGCAGGGCTACTCCTGCTCTTTCCAGAGATGGCACAGAGAAGCTCTCAGCTGATGCTCTTTATTTTATTGTTTGCTTCACAGTTTTGGTTGCTGTTATATGAAACAGAGGTATACACAGCGGTGTATACCTAAGTCACGCAACTAGGAAATGTGTGTTTTTTGTCAGTGTTAAGTGACATAGAAGGCTATTTATATGACCTTGCATAGTAGGATTTTGAATGGGAAATGGCAGTGCCAGACACAGGGTTTCTTTTGGGGGGGGCTTGGGGGGGCTTGATCAAGATGCCTTCAGTAGCCTTCCTTCTCTATGATTCCTTGATTTCTGTCTTAAGGCAGAAAGCTTGGTCATTAGTGTTTTCCTTAAGCTATTGTAGTTTCTGTTACTCTTGGTCTTCCTATTATATTTGTTATTATTGTCGGTACCATGAAGATTTATTATGTTATTATAGTTATTTTAATAGAAGGCATCAAAATAAATAAAAATAAAGGTAAATTGAGAGTATAATTGAAATGTCAGCCAGTATGGATCCAACAGCACCACAGTAATATGCTCTGACTGACCAAATGTAGGCAACTACAGTGGTACTTTGGTTTACAACCATAATCCGTTCCGCAGGTCCGGTTGTAAAACAAAACAGGTTGTAACCCAAGGTGCGCTTTCGCCAGTTAGGACCCCCCCAAAAAAAGAGTTGTAATAAAAAGGGGGGGTGTAATCCAAAAAAAGGGACAATCACTTCCGGGTGTGACGTGGTTGTAATCCAAAACGGTTCCTAACCAAGGTACCACTGTATCTGGCATTTTGCACCATCTGAAGTTACCAGTTCCTTTTTTTAGGGCAGTCCCACAAACAGCACATCACAGTAGTCTGTATTAGGGGTTCCTAAAACATGAATGATCAAGGCCTGGCCTGTCTTCTCTGGGAAACAGCACAACTGACACACCAGCTGAACTTGGAGAAACATATTGCACCAAACATATTGCGATGTGAAGTAGGGTCTGGTTGGAAGATGAATGCTCACACCATGCAACCGGTGGGCTGAGGGCATTTAAGAGGTGGATTGATCATATGATGTCTCTAGACTGACAGTATTTGTGGGAAGGATTCATGCATACACTGGGAATTGTAGTTTTGTGAAATCAAAGTGGAATTAAGTCATCTGTCACACAATAAATCCACTTTTAAGGAAGGATGGACTTTTTGCGGTTAGCAAAGTGAAAGTGAATTGCATTAAAAAGTGTTTAATGAATGAACAATTAGTGGGAAGCTGTACAAATGTCCTATAAGCAGGTCAGCATGACTGCCCACCTTATTTTTGTGTGTTTGTAAGTTGTTTTTAACTGTTTTTAACATTGTGTTTTAATTGTTGTAGTCTTCTCTAGAACCTTAGAGTGAAGGATGGGTAATTAATAACAATAATTGTTATGTAACCTTCCTACAAACAAATCAGACTGAATTTTCAATAAAAATCAGAAATTATCTAACCTCCACATATATTTTGGGCAAGCAAATCAGGATGAATCTGCAATAAAGAGGTTGTGTGATGGAGACCAAAATATCTCCATCAAGTGAACTATGTATGAATTTGATTCCAATGCAGAAACTCAGATATGAGACACAAAAAGTTAAAAAGTAGGGGGCAGGTTACCTCTGAAGATGTGTAGAGTGGCTTTCAACTTTCACTGAGTAATTGCAACCAGTTCATACACATTAGATTTAGTGGAAGGGATTCTAGGTTAGAGATTATTATTTTCATACAGGGTTCAGCCTCATTTGTCTCTCTGAAGGCATTAGGCATCCTTAATAAAGCATATGGAAGACCCAGTTGCAAAATATTTCCATCTGATAAACATAAACAGGTCCCAATGTGTATTGGGACCTGTTTATGTTTATCAGATGGAAATATTTTGCAACTGGGTTTTTGTTGTGGAGTAGTTAAAATGTGTTGTATTATGTGTAATGCATGAATTCTATGGTTGAAATGATTATTTATATACAGAATTTATACCCCCCCCCCTTAAACAACTATATAAGCATATGGTTTTGTGCACTGCTTAGGCTCCTGATTTAAGAAAGTGGACTTGACTGCACTGATATAATGCATGGGAATTCTACAATGCGTTTTAATAATAATGATAATGCCCAACTTTATCCCCACAGGGATAAATTCACCCACAGATTGCTATCTTCATAGCAATCTATCCTGTGTCCACTCCGAAGCAAATCCTACCAGGCTGAATGAAGCTTACTTAGTATTAGGTGGTGATTCTTCCAAATCCGTATCTCATTTGCAGCTCAGTAAATGGGAGTTTGGGGATATTATGCCGTGTACCTAAAATGTAACCAATTAAATATTATACAGGCACACGGATTTTTATTTTTTTTAAAAAAAAATAGCAAGCAGGCTAGTCCTCATTTCCCCCTGTCCTTTGCCGTCGCAAAGAGAGCTGTGCGGCAGCATTATTCTGGATCTGCGCGCCCCCTCCCCAATACGGCCACAGCTCAGGCCAGCCTAGTAACGATGAAAACCTATTCCATATTGGAGCGGAGGAAGGAGGGATGCGCACGGGAAATCCGATTGTAAACCCACCTTTCTTCCTTCTCTCCGTCCCTCCACCCCCGCCCCCCGCCTCCCAATAGCAGCCTGGCCGCAGCGGCGTCTCTGCTGCTGATGCGCCTGTGCGCGCAAGGCAGAGAGAGGAGAGGCGACGGCAACGGGAGTGGCCAGTGGCGCAGGGCAAGCGACGTTGGGCAGAGCCGAGCCGAGCGCTGGGGAGGCGGAGGCCGAAGCGGGAGGCGCAGGAGCAGCATCAGCATCGCCGCCGCCGCCGCCATCCATCTTCTGCAAGCCGGCGGAGCAGGTGCCGCTATCGGTGGGAGCGCCTTCTATACCCGCGGCGCGGGGCTCGTCGGTCAGCGGAGGAGGAGGAGGAGGAGGCGGCGGCGCCAAGATGTTGGAGATCCAGCTGGACGATGGCGGCGTCGGGGGCTACCCGGGCGACGACTACTGCTCGGGCTCGGTGATGTCGGAGCGGGTGTCGGGCCTGGCCAACAGCATCTACCGCGAGTTCGAGCGCCTCATCCGCTGCTACGACGAGGAGGTGGTCAAGGAGCTGATGCCGCTGGTGGTGACGGTGCTGGAGAACCTCGACTCGGTGCTGACCGACAACCAGGAGCACGAGGTGGAGCTGGAGCTCCTGCGCGAGGACAACGAGCAGCTGCTCACGCAGTACGAGCGGGAGAAGGCGCTGCGCAAGCAGGCCGAGGAGGTGAGCCCCAGGGAGAGAGAGGGAGACCCCTGCGGGCGACGCGCCTGCAGCGGGGGAAGGGTGGGGGTGGGGTGCGGAGAGGCCGCGGCGCGCGCAACGAGGGCGCAGCGCTGGGCCAGGCCCAGGCGAGGAGCCAAGGGGACCCACCAAGGCCGCCGCAGCCCCTTTGCTCCCGAGCAGCCTCATAGGCAAGTGGTGTTGCCGTGGCCCAGATCTGGGCAGGAGGATGGCTTTCTGGAGCTCAGGCCCAGCTCATGTGGATTGTACTTGGGATTCCTCACCTACTAATAGTGGATTATTATTATTTTTAGTAGCAGTAGTAGTGTTACTATTATTCTGCAGCTGCATGGGATTTGCCATCCAAAGGACAGATCCAGGACCTGCTTAGCTGCAGCAGATTCTCCAGGAGGATGAAATGTTCTGTAGAGCCTTTGCTGGGCTCCTAAAAACAAACAAACATGAGAAAGGGTTAGGAATAAGCCACTGCTTGTTCTGTCTTGGCTGAAGAGCAGGGGGGAAGGAGGAAAGGGGAAGCTCACTGGAATCTGGCAAATGCATTAGAGCTCTGTGGATTACGTTTCTTGAAATGGGAAAGGGGACAGAGGGGAGCCCTTGTCAAAACCCAGGTTTCTTTTACTAGAGTCCAGGAGACATTAAAAAACCCAAGTCGGAATCCGTCCAGAGTAGGATGGGTGGGGGGAGGTGAAGCAAAGATCCGATGCAGTGAAGACGCTGCAGGGATACTTTCCATGGAGTGCTGTGTGCAAAATACTTTCCTTTGCAACCTGCCACCCACCCCTCCAAGTAAATTACCTTCTCTTCCTCCTGATCCCCTCCCTAAAATAGTCTGCCCTATTGGTTGGGACCTTGTCCCTGTCTGGGTGCCAGACTTCCCCAGCCTGGTGCTTCCCATTTGTCTTTGGACCGCAACTCCCATCAACACTGTTTTACCTGGGGCTGATGGGATTTGTAGTCCAAAACAACTGGAGGTCACCCAGCAAGGTGGGCCTAGGATAGCTGCGCCCACCTGCCTTCCCTTTCCATCAGCCCTTGGCAACCAGCCATGTACCTCTGCCATTCATACACCAATTCCTGTGCCAAGGTGAGATAAATCTATCACTAGACGCCAGAAAGTCACCCTGCCGGCTTCTCCCGTTTTTCTGTTTTTTCTAGTTTTTAATTCCCAGAAGTTCCGTTTGCCCTCTGGGCGATCTCTTTCCCTCCATCCCACCAACCATTTGTTGGTGAAAGGAGAGGAGGGGAGGTTTGTGTGGCACACTGCTAGGCCCTGGAAGTGCCTGTCTCTGCTATCTTTAGTTCCCGCCCTTGCGTTGTGCAAAGGGGGTGTTTGTAAATGCCAAGGAAGTGGACCCAAGTGCTAAAGTTGCTCTGTTTGTTGTTGGCTGGTGTGGCATGACTGGAATTGCACTTGATTGATTTCTTAGTGATTCGCTGTAGATTTGCAAGTTCTTCTGACTCCCAGTTTTTTAACAGCAGCAACAACAGCCAGTGTGGCCTACTGGTTAGAGTGTTGGACTAGGGCCTGGAGCACCAGGGTTCTAATCCCCAAGTCTCACTGGGTGACCTTGAGCCAGTTGCTGTCTCTCAGCTGAAGCTACCTTTCAGGGTTATTGTGAGAATAAAATGGAGAGGGGGGAGAACTGTATACACTAGGTTTGGGGGATTATTATTATTTAGCTTGAAGGCTGCATTGTCTTCTGGGCAACCTTCTAAAGGTCTCATGTCAGTGGTGGGCATGGGCAAAAGTGGGGGGGGGGAGAAGTTAATGTAAATTTTACCTTTGTACAATAGCCTAGTTTCTGCACACATGCACACCCCCTTCTATCTTCCATCCAGGTAAGTAAAGAAGCAATATCAGGCAAATTCCAGCTAGGCAAAAATAGACTTGGGGTGCAAAGGGGTGTGGCCTTGGGACAATTCTTAATGCTAGATAGAGAGGCCTGGAAAGCCTCATCTGGCCCCCAGGCATGAGGTGACCCCCTCAAGTTGCACACCACCTTGAGCTCCTTGAAGGGAAGTTGGATATAAATGTAATAGTAAGTAAAAATAATCAAAGTTTTTTAAAAAAAATATTTCTCTCCTTCCTCAATTCAGATACTGAAACAAGGCTGTATACACTCTATACACCGAAAGCACAGTCAAAGCACATTCTTTCCCTCAAATAATTCTGGGCACTGAAGTTCGTTAAGGGTTTCTGGGAATTGTAACTCTGTGGGGGTTCTTTGAGGGAAAGAATGTGCTTCACATGTGCTTTAAAGGTATAGTGTGTACACATCCAAAGAGAGTTTTTAAGCTGGGAGACAATGACTGGATTTTTGTGTGGAAAGAATTGTGAACTCAGTTCTGGTATGGAAAACCAATTCCTGGTCTTAAACATATGCTCAGTTTTGTCCTGGTTCTTAATTTCTAATTCTAAGGGTATATCTGCTTCTGTAGCCAAAATGGCCACCCATCCATATATAAGAATGCCTCTGAAGCAGCAGAATGAGAGAAACTCTATTGTAGGTGAGGGGAGCTTTTAATCTTTCAGATGTTCAGCAACTACAATACTCATCAGCTCCAGCACACATGGCCAATGGGCCAGGGACAATGGTTATTGTAGTTCACCAACAGCTGGAGGGCCCAAGGTTCTCTACACCTGCCCCAAGTTTCTAGAAGTGCAAAATATATTTTCAAGGGGGGAAGCCTTGAGGGAGGAGCCTCTGCCCACACAAAAGCAGCCTAAAGAAGACTGAGCATGCTCAGTGGTCATAGAATGCTAATTGACTGTGAACCCCTGGAATCTCAAGTGGGAGTATTCAACGCTGCAACGTTTTGTTGTGGGTCCCACTTGTTATTTTTAGAGTGTGTTCTCCTTGATGTTTTAATCTGAGGAGGCTCAGTAGAGCTGGGAGGTCGGGAGTTTTCTATGCCAAGGATGCAGTCCGGCTGGAGGGTAAATTCTCTTTGCATCATCAGCCTCGGATGCCTCTTTCCCTTACATCAATTGTCGGGCCATTTTTTTGGTCCCTTGGGCTGATGCCTGGTCTTCTGGCATCACTTCACAGTTTAAGAAGGATGTTGACAAGCTGGAAGGTGTGCAGAGGAAGGTGACCAAGAGAATTCTGCACTGCAGGGGGTTGGACTAAATGACTCTTGTGTCCCTTCCAGCTAAAAGTCTATGATTTAATGACTATGATAAGGGGTCTGGAGTTCAATCATATGAAGAATGGTTGAGGGAGTTGGTTAGGTTTAGTCTGGAGAAGAGAAGACTGAGAGGTGATATGATAGGCATCTTCAAATTTGTGAAGGGTTGTCATGTGGAAGATGCAGCAAGCTTGTTTTCTCCTGCTCTGGAGGGTAGGAATTCAACCAATGGATTCAAGTTTCAATAAAGGAGAATTTGACTAAGCATTAGGAAGAACTTTCTGATGGTAAGAGCTGTTGGATAATGGAAAAGACTACCTTGGAAGGTGGTGGACTCTCCTTCCTTGGAGGTTTTAAAGCAGAGGTTGGATTGCCATCTGTCAGAGATTCTTTAGCTGTGATTCCTTTATTGCAGGGGGTTGGACTAGATGACCCTCAGTGTTCCTTCCAACTCTATGATTCTGTGGTTCTACATGGCAGTGTGGCAAGCAACAAGATGGGGCAGCTGTGAACTGATGTATAAGAAGCCTGAAACAGAATGAGAACAAAATAATTCTCTTTGGTATTTATATAAAAGCACTTTTGTCAGTGATGTGCTTTGCCAGCTGTTTAATCCCAGGCATATTCATACAATTCCTTTAATCTTATCTAAATTAGAAACAGCTCATCAGATTTCCCCTCCCCATCCTGAGAACCATGGCCTTTTCATATTTTTAATGGTTATTATCTTCCATAGAAGGAGAGATCAAAACTATTAGAGTCACAATCCAACCAAAGTTGAACTCAGTGGTTGAATTTATTTCTGAGTAGACATAGGATTGTGCTGTTTAAAGATTTCATTGTTTTCAGTGGGAAAAAGAGTGGGGTTTTGTAACAGTACAACCCTATGACTGTTTACTCAAAAGTAAGTCACGCTCTATTCAGTGGGCCTTGCTGTTAGGCAACTGTCCTAGAATTGCGGTCTCTTGTGGAAATCAGTGGGACATAGGATGTGTTGAATTTTGGCTGGATCAGGCCTGAAGGTGCTTTCAGCTTAGAGAAGAGGTGGCTAAGGATTAACGAGTTACTACTGAAAAGTATAGAGAATGAATGGAGATAGGGGATTCATGTGTACTTTCTATCAAATACATTTTACGTGTCTTGATCAGAGTTCAAGAACCTATTCCAGCAAGGCAAAAACACTCAGTGTGCAAAGCTGGGCCAATGAGGGGTGTGGCTTGGGGAGAGTTCTGAGGGCCAGTTACGAGAGGCCTGGAGGGCCACATTTGTTCCCCAGCCCTGATGTGCCCCACGCCAGCTTTTAACCGATGATGGGGGCATTCATTGTTTGCCAAAGCTGATCCAAATCACTACACTGTCAAAAATGGCGAACAGGGAAAGGACAACTCGGCTGTGGGACTGACATCCTGCATTTTTGCATACGCCCAAAGTACATGGGAAACTGTAGTCTAATGTGGAGGTTAGCAGAGCATGGGGTACAGTGGCCAAGTTGTCATCTGTGTCCAAAACTGGCCATAGCTGGCAAACTAGCCATAGCTGGAAATAGGCACTCCTAGCTGTAGAGGCTACCTGAGTTTCCAGGGGCAATGTCGAATCAAGTAGGAATCACAAGCTATGGACCTGTTCCCTCCAGGAGGATGCAACCATGTCCAAAGCTGACTACCACCAACATATGTCACCAGTGTCGAAAGATGTGACCTGGCTACTGGTCCAGATTCAGGGTTCTGGAACTCAGAAATATGAAACCTCCATCTAGTCTGCATTCAGTTTCAATTTGTTGGTCCACGTCCAAAGTTGAAGCTCCCAGAGCGAAGGAGCTTTTTGCAGCCTTACATTTTAGCTATTGGAAGGCAAAACCCCCACAATTTCCAATTCCTAAGTAGCATCAAATTGATTAGGCTTGCAGGTGGCTAAGCCCTCATGATTTTTCCATCTTTGGATACTTAATGTGTAGCGGTATCACAAAGTTTGTGGCTGCTTTGCAGGTCCTCTTTGTATGAGGTTAACCTTGCATTGTCATTCTCCAGCTGATGCCAAGCTATAGTTGGCGAACACATTGCTCTTACTCTTTTTTTTTTACAGTACAATGGTACCTCGGGTTAAGAACTTAATTCATTCTGGAGGTCCGTTCTTAACCTGAAACTGTTCTTAACTTGAGGTACCACTTTAGCTAATGGGGCCTTCCGCTGCTGCCACCTCCACCCCGTGATTTCTGTTCTCATCCTGAAGCAAAGTTCTTAACCCGAGGTACTATTTCTGGGTTAGCGGAGTCTGTAACCTGAAGCATCTGTAACCTGAGGTACCACTGTATTTATTGTAGTGATTTTGAAGCGTTCCAGATGTGGAAAATCTTGAATCAGACCCTGAGAAATACCAATTTCAAAGAGACAGAAGTGTATGCAGGTTTGTTTGTTTTTTAAACCATGCTGTGCTTCCCTACCTGCAGTCTTTGATTGGTCTTTGGAGAAAAGATGATGGAGGGCACAGACTTCGTTTGCACATACCAGTAACTTTAAACCAAGGGTGAGCAACCTTTCTTCACCTGAGGGTTGCATCCCCTTCTAGGGGCCATATGCCAGAAGTAAAAGTGGGTGAAGCAACGGATGTCAGTTTACTTACACATCTCTCTGGAAGCCAGAAGCATAATAAGATTTCAAGGTCAAATTCAGAACTCTCAATGAGGGTGTAAATCTGGGCTGGTGGAAGGTGTGGCTGTGGAGAGCATTTGGTCTAGGGAGAGTCCCGAGGGCCAGAGAGAGAGTCCTGAGGGCCACATCCCATCAGCAGACCTGAGGTGCCCCATCCCTACTTTAAAAATATAATTTGGCTTAACCATGGTTTGATAGTGAACACACAGTGTACTGGTGCACCGGGCTAAAATTGCTGGCCCTTAAATCCTCACTCACTGCAGACCCAGTCTTGTGGTTTTTGTCTCTCCAAAAAAAAGCCACAAGCAGTAATCCAAGAACAAGCCTTGGCTACAGTTTGTGGTTTGTTTGGAGAGGAACAAACCATGAACCTGGATTAGGATGAAACGTTAAACCAAATAATGACCTATCTCAGCAGGAGCAGGGGAGGAGTGCAGTGCCCATGATTTTCTCCTGAGTACCAGAGCACTGCACGTTCACCATTAAACCATAGTTAAGTTTAATATACACATACAGACCTTTTAGATGTTTACAAGTGGAAACTTTGACAAAATATTATGGTGAGTATAAAATACTCCTGTTTAGGGTAGCAGGGAGCCGTGTCCATTTCCAGGCTACTCCATTCCATTTCTCTGTCTGGTTTTTATTCCACCCCCATTTACAGGAACTTGCTGTTGTGTTGACACTTGGAATGCTCAGCCCTCTTTGAACTGTTTTTGGGGTCCCCCATTGTGGTGGGGGAGTCAAACCCTGAAAGATGCGAAGGGACTTTTTCTGATTAATCACAGTTTGATTGTCTCATATCTCAGGTTCTACAAATGCTAGAAACTTAACCTTTTTTTTAAAAAAAAAGAAAGCTGAGGATTATGGTTTATCATGGGGGTGGCAGTCCTTGCTGCATCCCTGCTGGACTCCCATGAGGAGAACATACGTTATTCTTACCATAATAGAATTGTTTATAATTGGAAATGGTTTTTGGAGGAAGATGTACTGTTGGACTGACATGCAGTAGTTATTCTTATGATATCTTAAAAGTAGGGAGTGGGTGGGATTTTTTAAAATTAGTTTTCCTGGCAAGAAAGGAAGAGCTTTAGAGCGCCACGATTTTACTGCATATGTCTGTGAGGCCTTTATGGAAATCAATGTGAGGTCAAGCGGTTGATGAAGTTTTATGGAGTTGTTACGCTTGCTGATTTAGAAGCACAGAAGAGAAAGCTAAATAAGAGCAAGGGAGTCCGTTAATGCGTTCCGTGTCTGAGTTAACATCTTTTGCATCCTCGGGGCGGTAGCATTCACTTCAGATTTTTGTTCTGAGGATTTTTTTTAAAGAGTTCTTCACATTTATAACCCACCTTTCCCCATAGCAAAACTAACAAAGAGCTTTGAGGGCTACTTCTTGCAGCCATCCATGCATGGTGAGGTATCTTTTTTAATAAAAGGAATAATTTTTATGAAAGGTTTACAAAAGTACGTACATTCACCCTTTTCTCAGGTTGTGGGGTCTTTTCTACAGATCAGTTACATTTGATTTGAGACTTTAGTGTTGTAAGCAATATCTTTTCTATTGGTTCACCCTGCACAGATTCCACCATGATTTGTACATAGTGCTTGGTAGCCAAGTGGGACATATTGGAGTGGTTGGGTGAATGGTGAATGTTTGTGTATATGGGTGAACATGTGGAAGCAGATTGGGGTGGGTGACATTGACTGAATACTATTGTATGTTTTGTGTACGCAGACTTTGGGTGTGATGTGTAGTATTTTGAGCCACTGGCTGTGTACATTTAAAATGCACGCACAGTCCTGGGAACTGTAATTCCGCTGTCACCGAGCTGCAGTTTCCAGCACCTTAACAAATTGTTGTTCGTAGGATTCTTGGGCAGGGGGAACTTGCTTTAAATGGGTGGTGTATATGCATCCAGGATGTGCCTTGGCAAAAGAGAGGCTGAAGAGGGAAGGATCCCTGTCTCTAAACATGTTTCAAAATGTGCTGCTAGGTTTTTTTGTTTTTATTTTGGATTTTTAAATTTATGTTCAGAATGGAGGTGGCTGATTGCGTGGAAAGCTAGTGTGTTGTTGTTTGGGGGTTATATAGGAACATAGGACACTACCTTGCACCAGGTCAGAGCAGGTGCCAATTTAGCAGAGTGTTGCCTATTCTGATCACAAGCAACTCTCCAGGGTCTCTGGCAGAAGTCCTTCCCATTACCTTTTGCCTGGTCCTTCTAAACTGAAGGTGCCAGAGATTGAACCCAGGATCTCTTCCACGTTATGCATGTGCCATCCCAATGAGCTGTGGTGCCTCCCCAAGGGACCTCCCTCTAATCTATCTGTTTCCCCTATGCATGGTTCCAGTGTGATCAGCTTCATGCACTGTCCGTTTTTGTACATGACACATAATAGACCCTTATGAAGAAGATGTTCTCGCTGCCCGTAAATATCACAATGCATCGAGCAATTCCTGCTTGCTTCTAAATTATTTATTTGCACTTCATTCTGCTTCTCAAGATGGCATTTGTTGGTTTTCGTTTCTGGGCTTTGCCTTGCATGTTCACAGGGATAGCACTCTCAGCAGTTTTTTGCTTGGCTTGGGTTGTAAAATTGTTGCTTTTTGCTATGAAGGCTCTCTTGTGCAAGAGGGCAAAACCGAAACCTATTCACACATGAACACATACACAAATGTCACCGATCTGTTCTGGTTGCTCAGCAGTCACTAAGGCTTGAACTATTTCTTACCAAAGTGTTAAAAGCTCATAACTTAAGTTTTCAATCCAACTGGGTTAAAATCCACTTACAGTGGTACCTCGGGTTAAGAACTTAATTCGTTCCGGAGGTCCATTCTTAACCTGAAACTGTTCTTAACCTGAGGTACCACTTTAGCTAATGGGGCCTCCTGCTGCTGCCACACTGCAGCTGCACGATTTCTGATCTCATCCTGAAGCAAAGTTCTTAACCTGAGGTACTATTTCTGGGTTAGCGGAGTCTGTAACCTGAAGCGTCTGTAACCTGAAGCGTCTGTAACCCGAGGTACCACTGTACTTAACTTTTGAAAGGATAAAATACGTAGGGTAAAGGAGTTCGATACGTGTTTTTAAAAGCATTATATGTGAATATATCCTAAGCATAAATGTCTCTTATAAACATTAACATACTGGGTGGCCAGATAAGCAAATTGGCCCTAGATCTGCTGCTTATTAGGGTTGCCAACCCATGCAAGTTGCATAAACCATAATTTCTGGTGAGGAAACAAACCACAGAGTGACAGGCTTAGCATTGTGACCTTATGTTTAGATTTGCTGCAAACAAGCCGTTGATGTGAATCCAAGGTTTATTGTTTTGTTTAGAAACAAACCACAAGTGCAGACATAAAACTGTGCCACTGTGGTTTGCTTCTGTGGTTTGCTGAAGAAAAGGAGGAGCAGAGTGGATGTGTTTGAGTTTGCGCACAGACTTATTGGGCACCTTTCTGACTGCTGCAGGGAGCTGCGCAAGGCCCCATATCTACTATGAACGACCTACTAGTAGATTAGGGACGCGGGTGGTGCTGTGGGTAAAACCTCAGTGCCTAGGACTTGCTGATTGTCAGGTCGGCGGTTCGAATCCCCGCGGCAGGGTGCGCTCCCGTTGCTCAGTCCCAGCATCTGCCAACCTAGCAGTTCGAAAGGACCCCTGGGTGCAAGTAGATAAATAGGGACCGCTTACTAGCGGGAAGGTAAACGGCGTTTCTGTGTGCTGCGCTGGCTCGCCAGATGCAGCTTGTCACGCTGGCCACGTGACCCGGAAGTGTCCGGACAACGCTGGCCCCCGGCCTCTTAAGTAAGATGGGTGCACAACCCTAGAGTCGGACACGACTGGCCCATACGGGCAGGGGTACCTTTACCTTTACTAGTAGATTAGGGATGGGGCCCCCTGTAGCCTTCCTGTCATTGTGGGACTCCCAATCCCCATCATCGCTAGCCAACGTGGTCAGTGGTTAAGGATTATGGGAGTTGTAGCCCAACAACATATGAAGGGTCACAGGCCCTAGATCTGCTAGTCACCTTTGGAAGCTTAAATGGCTGTGGGAGAACCTGGTTTGGCCCAAGAGATTTTGCCTGAAGGGAACAGCAAATGACTCCCACTGCGCTTCCATGTTCAAGACAGACCAAGTTAGGCCCCATCTGCATTTTACATTTCAGGAAGTATCATACCACTTGTAACAGTCATGGCTTCCCCAAAATAATCCTGGGAACTGTAGTTTGTTAAGGGTCCTGAGAGTTGTTAGGAGAGTCTTACTCCCCTCACATGAGCTATAGTTCCCAGAGCTACCTGGAAGGAGAGCTTGGTTGTTAATCCACACTGGGTTATAATCACAAACTGATGTGGAAATGTAACAAACTGAATTTTAGACTGGAAAGTGAAAGAAACTGAAATTGACAACTTTGCCTATTGAAATGATAATTTATTTTAATACGGAACTGCATGTCCCCCCCCCCTATTTTTAAATTGTGATTATATTGTTTAGATTTTGGAGGAGGAGGAGGATGCTTAATAATACAGTATCATTGTATTTCTCCTCCTAAGCCTCTCCTTGCTATAACACCTCTGAGGACCAGTTCAAACATTCATTCGCTCAAGTGACACCAGTCCTCTCACAAGACAGCACCACTTCAGTTTTCATATGGTCAGATGATTAGGTGGAAGTGAAGACACCCCTTCAATCCTGTCACAGTGTCCATTTGATAGCTGTAATTTTCCACTTACATATATCACGTTTTTCTGTTTGTTTTTTTATTGGGCCCATGTAGAAGTTCATTGAATTTGAAGATGCACTGGAGCAGGAGAAGAAGGAATTGCAGATACAGGTTGAGCACCTTGAATTTCAAACACGGCAGCTGGAGTTAAAGGCCAAAAACTACGCAGACCAGAGTAAGTGAAAATCATGTGCACGGTCTGTCTGAAGCTCTGTGAATCATACACAAATTGTGTTGAATTCAATAGGGGTTTGTCCATACTGATTGAACAAATGCAATGGTGAGGAACCTGTGGTTCTCTAGATGACACTGGACACCAGCTCCCATCCGCACCAGCCAGTATTCCCAAATGGCAGGGATAATGGGAGTTGTAGTCCAACAGTACATGGAGGGCTACAGGTTACAAATCTCTTCTAAAGCATTTACTGTTTTTAAAAATCTTCTATTCTAGGTGACCACAAAATATCTGGAGAATTGAGGGAAGAGGGAGCCAGTATTGCTTTTGCCATTCTGTGCTCACACACATACACACCCGTCTGAGCCAGTAAAATGGATCATCTTGAAATTGCTTATTTTTTCACAGGGCTTATTTTAACCACCACTATCAAGTCCACCACTATTTTCACAGGGCTTATTTTAACCACCACTATCAAGTCACAGGTCACACCAGTCTTTGTTGACTGAACCATAAAGTTTATGGATCCAGTGCTTTACAGCACTGCCATGGGAGAAAAGTACAGATTAAAGGCATGGATACTTATGGATTCTCATATTTTTTCAAGAGATCCCCCTCAAAACCACCATCAAATCATAGTCTGCGTCGGTGTTTGCAGATGTGCTGTGTGATCTGTTGGTGCTGTTGTTGTCATCTTTGTGAAGAACCACGAGGATCTATACCTTGGATTATCATTTCTATGGCAAATCCTGAAGTGCAGTTTTTTAGTGTGTAGTCCTACCAATGCAAGCTCTAATTTGATGGTGGTTTTTCAGGGAACCTGCACAGAATCATGCGACTTCAGCAGGATCGACTTCAGTCCTACTGAACCCCATAGAAAGCCAGAGACAGAGTTTGTCCATTCTTGGATCTAGGAGATATGCATTCAGACACTGTTTCAAAATTCCAAATAGGCTCTAAAAGGTTGCTGACCAATGATCTATGCTATCCAGGGTTTCAGACTGAAGGCCCTTAGCTTAGAGGAAAGGAACAAGCAATCCTATTTTAATGTGACCTCTGTGTTCCCCTTTATTTAATAGAATTATTTTAAAAGAGAAAGGGTTCTCTCATTATCGAGATCACTATTTTTAATAGGTTTAATCATTTTTATTAAATACAGAAGGCACACCCACCCCTGAAACATAAATGAAGAAGATCACAGGGATACTCAAAACAATAATTGACAGCAGGGGTGGATAAAAGATCCTGGATTCCATCCCTCATGTCTACAGTTGGGAAGGACTCCTGTCTAAAACACTGGACCATTGCTGCCAGTCAGTGTTGGTTATACTGAGCTTGATGAACTAATGGCCTGACTCCATGAAACAGCTTCCTAACTTGAGTCTTTCCTAGACCTACCTAGAGGTGCCAGTGATTCCGCTGGGTACCTTCAGCCTGTCACGCCTCGGCCATAAGCACTGAGCTACAAATGACATACTTGTGCTTGCACCCTCATTCCTTTTGGTGTTTCCACGTTCACCCCTCCTGGAGATGATAGATCAAAAAAGTTATCTTTCTCTCCCTTCTCCCTTTTATTTTCAATGAACAGTTTCCAGGCTGGAAGAGCGTGAATCAGAAATGAAGAAAGAGTACAATGCTCTTCACCAGCGTCACACAGAGGTAAGTCGTCATTTCAGAGGGATAAAAATCATTTTCAAACTATTTGCATAAGAAGTGGAGAAGGGCACAGATAGAGGAAGAGAGCTCTGCAAGCCTGTAATGCTGTAAATTCTGCTCACTCTTGACTCTGGTGCTCAGTTAACTTCTGCTTTGGGCCAGCTGCTTTTCCTAGAGCAAATGTTTCCCACAACATCGCTGGCTGTTCCGATCTTTAAGGACATCCCTTTCTTTGAAAGAAATGGTTGTCCAGAAAATAAAATGTTGGGATGTTCAATCTTCATTTTGCATTTCCCTGCTCCTTTCGCAGATGATCCAGACCTACGTGGAACACATTGAGCGATCCAAGATGCAGCAAGTTGCTGGAAATAGTCAGAATGAGAGTGGACTACCTGGAAGGAGGTAATGCTGCACCTTGGCTTTGTACCTGGAAAACAAAACAAAACAAAACTCAGATGACTTCTGAACTGTGAATATATGTTTTAGGGGGAAGGCACTGACTCAGTCTCCTGTGCTCTCTGAGTGACCAAAAGTAGCAGTAGCTGATCTCTTTTATCGCTGGTGTCCCTAAGTTTGATTGCAAACCATTCTTCTTCTTTAATAATAATAATAATAAAATCCACTCTTCACCCTGAGGTCCCAGAGTGGGTTACAGTAAGTAAAATGCAATATTAAAAACAGTTTAAAATAACTTGAAATCACAGAAATAAGGTGAGTCCTAAACATGGGTCCTGGGAACAGCCAATGAATCAGTCTGCTGCTTTGATCCTCAGCTAGCTCCGAGCACGCTGGATGTGATAGGAGCAATTCAGGAGAAGAATGGGAGTTAGGTGACAAAGTGGATCTGAGGTCCCAGGCCTTTATCGAAAAGTGGTGAAGGGAGGGTGTTGTTTGAAGCAGAAGGAGTGGTTGGTGGGAGTGCTGAACCCTTCCCCCGAGCTGTGGGTTTCCCCTCCCCAACAACCTTCATATTCCCCCCCCCCAAGATAACACACAGGGGGCCAGAGCTTTCTCATCTCTGTCTTATGCAGTTGTGTTCAACCTTGGGTCTCCATATGTTGTTGGACTACAACTCCCATCCTCAGCCAGTGTAGCCAACATTCAGGGATGATGGGAGTTGTAGTCCAATAACCTCTGGGGACTACTGTAATAGACAAGTAAGGGAGAGATCTGTGATTGGGGTGTTCATTTGTGTCTCTTGCATTTTGTTTGATAAGTGAAACAATGGCAACATCAGTTTCTTGCTGTGTATTAGGCAAGTTATCCATCTTTTTAAAGCCTCTTTGGGCACTGGTGGGTGGCTTGCTTCCTCAGAAGATAGAAGACTACGCCTGGGAGTCTCCTTTAACCAGCTATCCAGAGTCAAGGGGGCTTTTCCTTCATTCCAGGCTGTGCCTTGTACACACATGGCTCAAGAGCTGCAAACCTGTTTCACCATAAACCTCCCCTCTGCTTGCTCTCCATATAGCTTTTGTGTCTCCATCTGCTTAGCCTCTTAGGCCCCATCTGCACAATGCATATAAAGCACTATGATACCACTTTAAACAGTCATGGCATCCCTCAAAGAGTCCTGGGAACTGTGGCTTGCTAGGAGAGCTGAGAGTTGCTCGGGCACCCCATTCCCCTCACAGAGCTGCAATTCCCAGAGATTCCTGGGAAGGGAAATTAATTGTTAACTCATTCTTGGGACTCCGTGAGGGGAATAGGAGTCTTCTAACAACTCTCAGCACCTTACAGTTCCCAAGATTCTTTGAGAGAAGCCATGACTGTTTACCACTTTAAATCTACAATGCACATGGGGGCCTTAGAGAGGTGAGAACATGTCGTAGACTTCATGTGTGTTTGTGATGCAGCGTGCCTTGCCGCTCTCTAGATTGTTTTTGTGTATTGTTGCACTTTTGTATGCCTTTGGACTTCTTGTTTTCAGCCTCACCTCCAGCTCTCAACTCAGAGCTGGTGAGAGAACCAGGAGATTCTCTCCCTACCTTAGAGGTGTGGCAGGGAGGTTATGGCAATTAGAGTTTTGGGGAGGTTGCCAGCAGGACAATCCAACATTCACTAACCCTGCTTAAAGACCTTCACAGCTTGGGACTCGGGTACCTGAAGAACCACTTGTCCACATCTGCTCACCTGAAAGCTATGGGTTTCACCAGAGGCCCTTCTCCAAGCCCCCCTGCCATCAGAGGTGCAGTGGGGTGTTTACTGAAGAATGGGGCTCCCTGACTGTTGAATGCTCACCTGGCCCCAGGCACCTCCTTTGCTGTACTCTTGGCCCCAAAGACCTTTGCACTGCACCAAGCTTTTAACTCCATTCTGTTTTCTCTGGGTTATATCCAACGTTATTCCTATGCAGAGCAGATGCATATAAATTAATAGGAGTGACTAACTTTGGCCCATTAATTTGAGCGGGGCTACTTTGAGTAGAACTTAGTTGTCTACAGTCCTCTGTCATTTTTATGCTGCTTATGTTTGCTTTATCTCTGCTGGTGTGCTTTTTTTGCTTTTCTTTTAAAAAGCTCCGTGTGAGTTGGACTATCCCAGATCTTGCTGGACTACAACTCCCATCATCCCTGACCATTGACCCTACTGGGTGGGGCTGATGGGAGTTGGAATCCAACAAAGTGCAAAGTGCCACAAGCCCCCCCATCTCTGTTTTAAATGCTGTTGCTTTTGATGCTTTTGTTTTCAATCGCTTTTTATTGTTTATTTTAATTATTTGTTGTCTACACTGATGGAGTGTGTAAAAGAAGAAGAAGCAAAAACTCACTCACCCCCTTTTTTATAAAAAAAAATCACAATATGGAGACAGCCATCAGCCAGCTATGCAACTGGGGCTGCCGCTTTCCCCAGTTACTGAAGTTGCAGAAAAAGGTGCAGCTCTTTGTTTGCATTGCAGACTGCTTTAGGTGACATCTGCACCATACATCTAAAGCACTATGATACCACTTTCACAGACATGGCACTTCCCAAAGAATCATGGGAACTGTGGCTTGTTAATGGTGTGTTGAAGGTTTTTAAGAGGCCCCTATTCTCCTGAGTTGGACGCGGGTGGCGCTGTGGGTAAAAGCCTCAGCGCCTAGGGCTTGCCGATCGAAAGGTCGGCGGTTCGAATCCCCGCGGCGGGGTGCGCTCCCGCTGCTCGGTCCCAGCGCCTGCCAACCTAGCAGTTCGAAAGCCCCCCCCGGGTGCAAGTAGATAAATAGGTACCGCTTACCAGCGGGAAGGTAAACGGCGTTCCGTGTGCGGCTCTGGCTCGCCAGAGCAGCGTTGTCACGCTGGCCACGTGACCCGGAAGTGTCTTCGGACAGCGCTGGCCCCCGGCCAATAGATGTGAGATGGGCGCACAAACCCCAGAGTCTGTCAAGACTGGCCCATTCGGGCAGGGGTACCTTTACCTTTACCTTTATTCTCCTGAGTTACAGTTCCCAGAGGTCCCTGGGAAGAAGGACCAGTTGTTAAAACCACTCTGTGACCTACCAGAATGAAGGAATAAATAATATTCTGCACGATGCTAATTTTGCAATGGACCAATCATTATGCAGATTTTTGCCTGGCTGTCTACATTTGCTTGCTTTGCAGTATATTATTCTGTTAGAGATAGCGAAGCACTATGTGAGGCAATAAAGCCCTCACTTTTGGAGAGCCTCCCATCCCTGATCTGGCTTCTGAAATCTTATGAGGCCTTGCTTATGTATTTTCTTTACTGGCTTAAGGAACAGAAACTGCTCCCTAATCCTTTTTTAAAACTGGAGGTAAGTTTTAAGGCGGTGCCAGAAGGATGTTCCTGATAGCACCAGGCAGGGATGAACATTCCACAGATGGGGAGCTACATCTGCAAAGGCCCTCTCCCTCTCTTGCCACCCCTGAACCTCCCTCACTGGACTGTATGTATTACCATTGTGTGTTCCAGACCCACTGCATGTTCGTTAGGCTGGGTGTTTTATGTGTGCCAATGTCTCAATCTCTGCTCAGGCGAGCATTTCTGTGAGCACATAACGACATATGTGTGTGTGTGTGTGTGTGCTTGCATGACTGTTGCACTCTAATGGTTATTCTCTTGTCTTGCTTCTTGTGCCGTTGCCTTTCTTGTGTGGGCTGCTCTCTGTTTGTCACTTCAGTCACCGCCAGTCATGGAGGAAAAGGTAATTTGGGAGAATCTGTATCTGTTGGGTTGGGAACTCTTTCTTTGCTGGGGAGTAGCTGTGACCATTAACAGCGCTTTTGCTGTTTTGTGTTGATGTGAGACAAGCTGGTGAGTCGAGGCAAGACAGCCTATTTCCCTAGGCTCTAAAGAGGCAGAGGAAATGGTCTCAGGTCACACCAACATATGTTTGACGAAGAACAGGGTCTAGCATTTGAACTGGGCATCGCTGCAGCACCTGATATCCTCACACAGCAACCAGGGCCACACCTGCACCATACATTTAAAGCCGTATTATACCGTTTTAATAATCATGGTTGCCCTCAAAGAATCTTGGGAATTGTACTTTGTTAAAGTGCTGAGAGTTGAGACACCCCTATTCATGTCACAGAGGTACAATTTCCAGAGTGGCTTAGCAATTACTCTCTCTCTCGGGGAATCCTGGGAATTGTAGCCTTGTGGGGGGAATAGGGGTCTCCTAACAGATCTCAGCACCCTTAAAAAAACTACAATTCCCAGGATGTTTTGAGAAAAACCATGACTGTTAAAGTGGTATCATTGTTCTTTAAATATATAGTACAGATGTGGCCTAGGATTCCACTGCCATAGTAGGGCCTACCGAAGCCAGTGACTGCCTTTGGCTTTCCATCCTTCCTAATGCCTGAGGCCTGGGATTACAGAGTGGTAGCAGAAGGCAGCTGGGAAGCTGCAATTTAAAAAGGCCCATAATGCCCCAGGGCAGCTCTCTGTCAGGGCATTGTGGGTAATTGCAATGAAGAGCAGTTCATAGCTGCCCGCTACAGAGTGCAGTTTCCAAGCTGTTTGCCACTGCCTACAAGCTCACTTGGTGGGGCTGGGGTGCAGTGGGGCCATGGCGGCTACTTTCCCATGGTGCCCTCACACTTGGCGCTGGCACTAGTTCGAATCCTGGCAGAGGTCACTGCAATGGGTAGACTTGCAGTGCATCTAGGAAGAGCTATGTGTCCTTGGAGCAGAGGTGGGCCACCTTTCCCCCCTGAGGGCCACCTGTAGTCTGTGGGTGTGGCGGGGGGAGGAAAGCATTTGACAGGTAGGTTGCTTCTAACAGTCTTAGCTTTCGTCAGGCATTCAAACCTAAGGTTAGAGATCACTTCAAAGACAGGAAACTGCAAGCAAGCTGGAGTCAAACTTCAGACAGATCCAGGAAGTTCACAGGCCTAAAAGCCTTTGTAACTTGTCCCGGGCAATGGATTGGCCTTTCACTGTCACCTGACATCCCTGGCCATGCTTATAGAGCGAGATGAGTGCCACAACCCCGGAGTCGTCCGTGACGGTCAGGGGTCCCTTTCCCTTTAGCAACATCCCTTTAGTGAAGCCTGGCCAAGCATGTTATATCACTATACCCAAATGCTGCTAAGATCACCAAATAAAAGCCCCTCTTTTGTCTGAGACACATGTACCTGGCTCTCACTGGGACCCTCATTATAGCATCAAAAGAGTTGCTTCCCTCCCATGATAAATAGTAAATTCAGAGGTGGGTTGTGGTTGGCTCTGGGTGATGTCAAAGCCTTCTTCACCCATATCGTAGTTCCAGTCCAGAATCACCGCCCCCCACCAAGCAAAAACGACTTGCTTAAAAAAACAACACAGGCAAATGCAAAGATTCATATAAGGTAATGTGTGGCCTTATCAATTATTTTTTTCCTGGAAACTACTGGCACTCAGTTTCCTTGACTGATCCCAATTTATCTGAGTGGGGGTGGGGGAGAAATCCCTCCCCCTATTCAAGTGTTGGATGCACCAGCACAGACATTCATGTCTTCAAGCGAGAAAATCTCCTGTTGGGCAGTTTTGTCACCATTTCCCCACGCCCACCTACAATTAAATTTGTTTGTCTCGACACACACACACCCTTTTGCTGGTTTGACTTCTCACTTTCAAAGGAGTTTGAGCATGTCTCACCAGCCCTTTCGTTCACTGCCTTTGCTCTTCGGATTTCCGGGGGTTTTGAGTTCCATTACAGCAGTTTCACACAAGGTCACAAGCAGACTGCTCGTAACTGCCTCTCAGCTGGATCCCTGGGGAAATGGTTTTCTGTGTTCAGCAGAAGCGGTGATCCGTACCAGGAACAGCAGGGGAAAGTCTTGAGGCTTTGCTGCAGCACCATCTTTGGCATAAGCTCAGAGAAGCACAAGTGCAGTTAAGGCTGCCAGTCTATAGAGTGTTGCATGAAACTCCACCTCCGCTCCCTGCTCAGTTCATGTTGGAAGAAAAGTGTTTTGCAAGTTCAAAGCTGCCCTACTCCCCTTGCCAACATAGAGGTTCTAGGTTGAGCAAGGGGAACCTCTGGCATAAGGTTGAAGTTTTCTTCCCATCAGCTCCAGCCACCATGGCCAACAGTCAGGGATGCATTTTATTTTTATTTTTTATTTATTCAAAGTTATATACCGATTGAAATTATCAGTAAAAGCAGCAAAAAACCAAACCAACCAACCAACAAACAACAAACAAAAAACTCATGAGACTGTAGTGACAGCAATGGATCTAGGATCACCCCTAAACTAAACACCTATTCCTTCAGAGGAAGTGCAGTTCCATCTAGGGCAGGTACCCAACCCAATTCCTGGGGTTGATGTTGTGTGAATCTTGTGCTGAAAGGTTTAAAATTCCACACCAGGAAATACAGAATTTTGTGAGTAGTACAAACCACGCACATTTGCATTATGTCTCCATATTTTTCATAAATTATTCTACAGTTTTATTCATTCATTTGCCTTTTTGTATAATCAGGTCTGGTTTGACTTCAGAAGGATTGTTGCTCACTGGTGCAGAGCACACACTTTGCATACCAGTGATCCATAATTCAATCTCTGGTATCTTCAGGTAGAGCCAGGAAATACTCTTTCCTGAGACCCAGGAGAACTGCTGCCCATCAGCATAGACCAGGCATAGCCAACATGACAGCCTCCAGGTGTTGCTGTACTACCACTCCCATAATCCCTGGCCATGCTAGCTGGAGCTGATGGGAAGTTCCACAACATCTGGTGGGCACAATGTTGGTTACCCCGGTGTAGACAGTGTTGACGTAGATGGACTATTGTTCTGCTCTGGTATAAGGCAGCTTCCTATCCACTATTCATGGAACTATGCAGGTGCCAATGCCCCCAACTGCTTCAAAATGTATGCCACCATCCCACTGGCTTCAGCAGGTAGAGATTTCAGCAGGTACATACACTTTGGAGCATATTTTCACACCCAGATGTCTGGAAACTTGGTGTCTGTTTTTTAAAAGGACTTTTCACTTCTTGGGCAGTTGAATCTTATGGGAATGTTAATGGGTTGTCCTTGGGATACTTGGCCCACTCTTAACTATGATGGGTTTGTTTTGCTGCTTTCTCCACGTCAAGGATCTGCTGGTTTCCTAACTCTTTCCCATGCTTTCTCTCCTTGTCTCTCTCTGACTTTCCTTTTCTGTCTCTAGCATGAAGAGGCGTCCCAATTCTCTGAACATCCCCCTCACAGATGACATGGTACGTGGGCAGGTGGGCGCCAAGATCGCCCCCGCAGTGGACCACTGGCATCTGAGTGACCTCGGCCAGCTGCAGTCCAACTCCAGCTACAAGGTTTTTCTAACACCATCATGGAAGCGAGGGCATCCTTGCCTACTTGTCAGCAGCACCTCCATCAGGACAGAGAGACCTCGTGTGTGTCTGTAACCCTTTGCAGCTCATAGCCATTTCTTTGCTGATGCTTTGCTCAGCTAAACTCCTGTGTGTGATGAGTGTTCTTTTCCTAAAGTTTTTTTTTTTGCCTGGGGCAGCAGTATTTTAACATTCGCCCATCAGCTAGCATACTCTCAAGGTGCTTCCATCAGGACAATTTTATTATGGACTCAATGTTGCCCCTGCTCAGAATTTCTTTTTGCAGTCTCCATGTTGTCCTAAAAATGCTACCCTCTGCTTTTTCTTCATATAATCATATAACCCAGATTTACTCTCACCCCACAGAAAATCCAATTTTTAAAAACCCATTATATATCTGCAGTTATTGGTGTGCCAGCTCCTAGGCATAAATTGTTTGGTGGGTAGTTTGTTACATGCATGGCAATGCATAAATGGCTTCCCTCAAAAATCGTATCAGGAGTCCCCTATTTCTGACATAGAGCTCCAATTTCCATGGCTCCCCAGGAAGATGGACTGATTATTAAGCTACTCTGGAATTGTAACTCTGTAAGGGGGAATGGGGGACGCGGGTGGCGCTGTGGGTTAAACCACAGAGCCTAGGGCTTGCTGATCAGAAGGTCGGCTGTTCGAATCCCTGCGACAGGGTGAGCTCCTGTTGCTCGGTCCCTGCTCCTGCCAACCACAAAGTGCAAGTGGATAAATAGGTACCACTCTGGCAGGAAGGTAAACGGCATTTCCGTGTGCTGCCCTGGTTTGCCAGAAGTGGCTTAGTCATGCTGGCCACATGACCCGGAAGCTGTACGCCGGCTCCCTCGGCCAATAAAGCGAGATGAGCGCCACAACCACAGAGTCGTCCACGACTGGACCTAATGGCCAGGGGTCCCTTTACCTTTACCTTTAAAGGGAATGGTGTCTCTTAACAACTCTCAGCATCTTTAACAAACTACAGTTCCTAGGATGCTTTATTGGGAAGCCGTGTAATATTTAGTCTAAATCCTTTTTGTTGTAACTTTTCTTGTACTCCTGATCTGGATTTCCTCTCCTCTCTGCTGCTGCCTTTTGCTAAGAAGGAGATAAGCTATGACCTGTGCCTTTAAACCATTCATAGCTTCCTGCCCCACAACAAAAAAAGGTTCCCTGAAGTTGGAAATGCAGTATATCACCAAGTATATCACATACTTGGTAACAAGGCTTTGTTGGGTTTGCCATATTTCTCCTCCCAAAATAGTGATTTTAAGGTTTTGGAGCTGTTTCCACTGCTTTTTTCATTGCGTTGCCATGCATCCAGGTTTTCCCAGACATTTTGCCAGTTTGGCTAAATCCCCCCCACCGCCGCCATTTTTACACCCAAAAACCAGCACATCATGAATTTTCCTGACATATGGCAAGCCTATGCTTTGTTCTCTAGTTGGCAAGGTGCAAACAAAATATCATCTAAGTGTTGTGCAAACAACATTCGGCACTAGTAAAACCATTAGGGAAATGAATGTATTGTTAGTAGAGAATTACACTACTCTGGTTTTTTAGTCTTTGATAGTACCTTTGTGATAGGATTTCTGCTGCTAGCTTGTTCTTGTTACACACCTGAAAACAATTGGTCTCTAAGACCACATAGGCTACTTGAAGCTCGCCAGCACAGTATATAGAGGACTTGAAATTCTGCTGCTCATTAAAGCATGGCATCCTTGCCTTTAAGAATGTATGGCTGCAAAGGGTTAAGTGGCCATCTTTTCACAGTCTCCATTGTCATTTTGCTATGCTCTGTATGTATGTGCGTGCATGTGTCAGCTGTGGAAGTATAGCTGGGTTTGCAGTAAGGGAATCCTTCTAGACTAATGTTAACAAGATCACCCCTGGCCTTGAAGAAATCACCATTCTGCAAATTGCCTGAACAAAAGCTAAGAGTTCAGTGGTGCTTCTTGTGTTCTTACTTAAGTGGCAGGGATTTGGTGTAGAAGTCAGAAGTGCCTCTAGAAAAGAGGGTCCCCTTTCCTCCAGGGCTAGTCCATTGCTGGCACTGGTCCCACAGTGGTTCCTATCAGCCATGAAGATAGCTGGAGGATGACTCCACATGGTTCCTGCAGTGGCCAAATATGGTCCTCATCCAGTCTCCTAAAAAACGAACTATGTACTATGGTCCTATAACATCAATGGGGAACTTGTGGTCCTCCAGATGTTTGGGTGAATAGGTATGGTTTTGTGTAAATGTGTGTCTTTGTTTCAGTTGCGCTGCTTTTCAGATGTGCGTATGTGCTCTTGTTTTTAAAAGTCCTGTCACTAGTGACGGTCCCTTGACTGGATCCTTTGGCTTGTTTGCTTCTGTAGTTTGCCCCTAAACAATGAGTCCAGCATTTGGTCATAATTATGAACCTTGCCACATCGGGGCAACAACAGCCAGTGTGGTCTAGTGAGTAGAGAGGTTTGGTGCCTTCTGACTGTGTGGTTGCCTGTTCCTTATATAATAAGCAAGGGTCAAATTATAACTCAGGAAGATGGGATTCACTAGCACCCATAGATGACACAAGGCCTCCAACACATTGTGGCTCCTTGTGGGCCATTATTCACCATTAAGCACTCAGGCCAAGGGGTGAGCCAAACAAAAATCTGAGGCGTTCTGGAGAGAAAAGGAAAAAAGAGGATTTTACGTGAGGATATTACGTATCAGAGAATAAAACACATAAACTAAACATGACTTTTCTTAAGCAGCACAGTGAATCTTAAAAGCTGCTAACGGGCCATTAAAAATCTTGGGAGAATTACAATATTTTTGTATGGTCTAATTAAATTTATCCTTCACAACAACTCTGCAAGGTAGGTTTGGTTAATGGTGACTTGCCCGAGGGCACCCACTTCTCTTGATTGCTAAATGGAAACTTGAACCTGGCTGTTTATAAAAGTCCAGACACAACATTCTAAACCACTGTACCACACTGGGCCTCATTTTTGTAGTGGCCGTTATAGGCTTTTTAGTGCATAGTGCTCGTATATCACAATGCTACAAGGCAGCCACCTGGCCAGTAAATGGGAGGAAAAATTAACTGATGCATGTGATTGCCTCCCCATCCCTTCTCTTCCCACCCCCTCCAAACTGCTGTGCCCCTAGTGCCCGCCTGATGAAATGTCTGAGTCTGGACAGTCCTCGGCAGCTGCTACGCCCAGCACCACCGGAACCAAATCTAACACACCCACCTCGTCCGTGCCCTCTGCTGCTGTCACCCCCCTGAATGAGAGCCTTCAGCCCATGAATGACTACATCACGTCAAAGAACAACAAGCGGTCGCGGGAGAAACGGAATAGTAGAAATATGGAAGTCCAGGTCGCCCAAGAGACGAGGAATGTGAGCATAGGTATGGCTGGCTGAGAAACTTCTAACTTGTTTCCTATAGGAATGTGAGATGTGGACATAACATTCCAAGAAGGAATTATTATCCCATAATGGTGTAAATTAGCATATTCCTTATTTTTGGGGCTGCAGTTAGATTGCGGTGCCCGGAGTTGAGCAAAGGACTGCCTCTTAAACCTAGCTAAGTGTGTGGATGTGTGTGTGTGGATGAAGAATTATTGGTGGCTGCACGAGATCTCTGCTGTTCTCTTTGGGTTGTCACCAATATCCTCCTTGATAAATGGAGGTGCAAATGCCCACCTCTGATCTGAAATGTTGGTTTGGTCTTCTTGACTATGAATATTTCCCTCTTTGCATTCCATCCTACAGGGATGGGGAGCAGCGATGAGGGGTCAGATTTTCAAGACATTGATTCTACTCCAGAGCTGGATATGTGCCAGGATCCCAGACTGGAACGCACAGGAAACAGGTTTGGGTGCAGACATTCCCTTTCTTTAGGCATGCTGCCCATGAGTGCAGAATGCAGCTTTTATTCATTTCGTGCCAGTCTGCAGCATTTCCATTCTTTTTCTCTTTGCATGACAGCCCTACTCAGGGGATCGTGAACAAAGCCTTCGGCATCAACACCGACTCGCTGTACACTGAACTTACTGAAGTTGGCTCGGAAGCCATTGGCGATGTGGATGAAGGAGCGGACCTCCTAGGTAAAGCCTGCTTCAAGAGTGCTGCTTTTGAAATTCTTATCTTATTTATCACAACAGCCCTTTGAGGTAGAGTAGCTGGAGAGATAATTAGGTAAAGAGCTGGAAGAAGTCATGTAAGTCTTTATGGTCTAGAGCAGGGATAGCCAACAGCTTCCCGATGTACGATATATGATATCTTTATTGTCATTGTCCCATGCGGATCAATGAAACTGGAAAACTACATAAAACATTCAAAAGCCCCTAAAAACTCTGAACCCCCGTTTTAAAATACGCTATACTATAGAGACCCCTTATGCTGCATTTAGAACCAGAATTGCATTTGCGTAGAAACTGTTTTTCAGGCGGCTAGTCCTGGCCTTTATAACCCTATACCTTCTTCCAGAAGGCAGAAGCTGAAAGAGATCATTTACGTGGTGCGTACTATCCTGCGCTATCTCTGCCGCTTTCTTATGGCACCTGACAGCATAGATTTGATCCAAGGTGGGAAGAGTGCACCCAATTATTCTCTCTGCAGTCTTTACAACCCTGGACAGCATGGTTTTTTCCCTGGCCGTGCATCTCCCAAACCACACACACAGACCATAAGTTAATACCTTTAGTTGTTGTAATCTTACTCCCATCATCCCTAACCATTGGCCAGGCTGGCTGGGGCTGATGGAAGCCCAGCAATATCAGGAGGGCACTGTGTTGGCTACCCCTGCTCTAGATAAGATGCAGAGATTGTGGTGATCAGATGTGATCAGCAAACATTGGGATGAAATAGAAAGGGCATTTCCCTCTGAATCATAGAATTGTAGAGTTGGACATGACCCCAAGGGTCATCTAGTCCAACCCCCTGCGATGCAGGAATCTCAACTAAAGAATCTATGACAGATGACGACCCAACCTCTGTTTAAATACCCCCAATGATTGAGAGGCTACCACCTTCTGAGGTTCCACTGCCAAACAGCTCTTACCGTCAGAAAGTTCTTCCTAACGTTTAGTCGAACTTTCCTTTCCTGTCATTTATATGCATGTAGTCCACAGAATTCTGTGACGTTTATGCAAATTATGCAAATTAAAGCAGAGTTACATAAATTATTTTGCCTAATTTACTCTGCTATTTTAGACTTGGAGGAGGTGCCATGTAGGGCACTGTAGGGCACAGGTGCCTTTCTATGCTCTATTACTGGAAATCTCGCCCTATGTTTTTGCTTTTGAGATTTCACCACATATTGCCCACATCCTTTCAGGCATACCGCTTCCCAACTGTAAGGAATATAAACTTTTTAATGAACTGATTTTGGAAAACTGAATTCTGTGATCACAATAGTGTTCTGTAGTTTTTCTTCCCCACGTGAGGAATTGCAGTCTACACATAGCCTTCCACGACAACAACCCTGAGAAGTAAACAGTGTCAAATAAAATGAATAAATAGTTTACCTGCTATATTGCCAAGCTGCTAATAAAAGCAAAGGAACAAGTAGACCAGCTAATAAGTGTTACATTGATAGCCAAAAAAGTAGAATGCAGAATTATCAATGCCCAGAAGTCTTATTTAGCTGTCACTTCCAAAACTTTAATTTCCTTTCCTCATCTTGAGTCCTTGTTACACACCAAATATATTTCCATGCTCAAATTCATGCTCACTACCACAGGTTCACTCCCTCTCCCCTGCAACATTCCAACTGAACACGGCTTGATCATGTATCACCATTTATGTTATCATTAGCTAAATTTATATTGTACCTATTCATTGGCCTGCTCAAGGGTAGCACACCAAATCAGTATTGCCAAAAGCAATGGCAACAGTCAGATAAAAATCATGGGTTGTATCCAGCTAAGGCCACATTTACTCCATACATGCACTATGATAGCACTTTAAACAGTCATGAGCTACGGGGAACTGTAGTTTCTTTAGTGTGCTGAGAATTGTTTGCAAAGCTCTATGCCCCTCACAGGGCAACAGTTCCCAGAATGGTTTAACGACCAATCCCTCTTCACAGGGAACTCTTGGAATTGTAGCTCTGTGAGGGTAATAGGGATCTCCTAACAAATCTCGGTACTCTTTAACAAATGCCAGTTCCCAGGATTCTTTGGGCTATGACTGTTTTAAGGTGCCATGAGAGTTCTTTAAATCTGTGAATGTGGCTCAGGTTTTAGTCAGAGAAGACCCATTGGATTGTGTCCAGTGCTAGTCCTGCTCATAGTAGACTCACTGAAAGTAATGGACATGACTTAAGTTAGGTGTGCTAATTTCAGTGGGTGTACTCTGCATAGAACTTAATTGGATTCAAGCCATCAAAGTGAGATGTTAATCATGTCCATTATTTTCAGGGGTGTTCTCTGAGTAGAACTAGCATTGAATACACTGAATTGTTATATCAAAGTAGGGCTTAACACAAATACCCCTAAATTTTGTGCTTCTGTGGCCATTTGGATTTGGAGGAGTGATTTTCTGGGGTTGGGAGGGATGACATTCACCTTCAGACCCCTCCCCCCAATTCCCCCACTGGTGGCCGCCATTGTTATGTGATGTTTGTCATTCCTCCCCGCCTCTCAAACACAGTGACCCAGAACGAGGGGCATTGTTTGGGTGGGATGGGAGGAAATGGTAGTTTGGTCACTGGAGGAAGTGCTCTGATGTGGCTGCTTGTTTAGCCCTGTAATGGCTAGACTAATATCTTTTTTCTTTTCATTATCTGACCAGAATCTAAGAGGGCTGGGCGATTAGCCAATCAAGAATAGCTGTGGCTCCTCAGAGAATGGGGGGGGGGGGCGGGCAACAACTGAAATTTTACTTCTAGGTGGCCAGACTATTTTGTCGTGTAAAACTTATCTTTACCTCAACTAAAAGGGGATATTTGGTGATGAGAGGAACCCAAAGGATGTGCAAATGGTAAGTGTTATGAATTGCCTATCTTAAAGCAGAGGAGATTCGATTCAGAGCTTAATACTGTCACGCAGGCCTGCTCAGCTTGCATCCCACTGAGACAAAGGCAGCCCACCAGCATTGCGCATAGCACACCACTGGCTCAAGGAGCCTCCTGTTTTTACTGCTTTTCTTGCCAAGTGCATACCATTCCCCTCACACACAAAAATGGGCAGGGACAATAGCCCATTGGAAGAGCACCTGCTCTACATGCAGAAAGTCCCGGGTTCAATGCTTGGCATCTACAGATAGGGCTAGAATAGACATCTGCCTGAAACCCTGGAAAGCAGCTTCCAGTCAGTGTAGATAATGTGAAGCTGGATGGACCAAGGGCCTGATGTGGTTGGTATAAGGCAGCTTCCAGAAAGAGCTGTGGCTCAGTGATAAAGCATCTTATTTGCATGCAGAAGTTCCCAGGTTCAGTCCTGTAATGGCCTGGGACTTGGACTCGGAGCCAGAGGAGTCTCAGTCCGCACCAGATCCTTTGCCTCAGTCTGCACAGGTTCCCCTGATTCTGAAGTGCCCCAGTCTGCAGAGGTTTCCCTGCAACAAACACCAGCTGGGCTGAGTCAGGGGGCTGAGCCTTCCCTGGCTCCAGATGCGGGGATTACCTCGTTGCCTTTAGCTGGGCAATCACTTACAGCTGCTCCACTACCAGTTGGGTCAGGAGAGGCTGAGGTGGCCTCTGGGTCTAGTAACCCACCAACATCTCCCAAGGTGCAGAGACTGAGGTCTGAGAGAAGGAGAGACCTGAGTACTCGCGGGAGGAGTGCTCGCCTTCAGGCGAGACATAGAGGTGAGTCACCGGGGGGATCAGGACCGGCCGTTACCCCGACAGAGATAAAAGGCTTGCTGGAGCAACGTTGCTGTTTGCCAGAACCTGCCTGTGATCCTGTGCCTGATCTTACCTGGTTTCCTGCCTCATGTCCTTCCTTGGCCCTAGCTCCTCGCAGAACCCTTGGATTCGGGATCGGACCTGGACCGCGTTACTCAGGTTACCCCCGGGCCCAGCACAAGTCCCCAGCACCTCCAACACGGGGTTGCACATGTTCCTATTCTGAAACCAAGGAGAGGTGCTTACCAGTCATTACAGGCAGTACTGAGCAGAAATGGACTAATGGTCAGACTCGGTATAAAGTAACTTCCTATGTTCCTCTGAGAGCTGCTGCCAGACAGAGCCAACAGTACTAGGCTAAATTGGCCAACTGTTAGACCTGGGTTAAGGCCATTTCCATTTTAAGGCATTAGGGCCATGATCCAATTGCTGTTGGGCTGCGTTTGATTTAGTGGGTCTCAAGCTGTGCCAGCTTTCATGAATTTTTGGAAAGGCTACATAGAGCGCTGCAGATGGTCATAAGCATTCCAACAAATTAGGTTATTCAGAATACGTTTTTGTTATACCATTTGCCATGGTTGAGAAGACAAGGCTTAAGTCAGGGTTCGTAGGAAGTCTCCAGGCTCCTCACTTATATCCTCATCCTGGGGGGGGGGGGAAGTGATTTCCTCACCCTCATACTCTCAAATGTCCCATATGTAGATTCACACCATTTGCAGTCCATAGCAGGTCCTGTCTTTACTATTTCATGCCTTTTGACATTGAAATGGCAAGATCATTGTTAATTTTTTGTTTCTCTTTTTAAAAAATCCAGATTTTTTTTATTTTGTTGGTTTCGGTCACTGATTGACTCTTTTTCTTTCCTTCCCCCCAATTCCTTCCCCCCTACCCCATCCTGTATCTCTGTGCTTCGCTGGACATGGCCCATAGGGGAGTTTTCAGGTGTGTATCTCTCCTCTGTTCAGATTCTCTGTTTCCTCCAATTTTTCTTTCTTCTTGCTCCTTCCCCCTTCCTTGAATTTTAAATTGAATGATGTGGGTACACACGTGTGATACTCCCCTGCTGTTGTCCAATCACGGTTGGCTTTGCGGACTTCGTCCCGCCTTTCCCTTGTTTGATTGGCTTGCGTGACTTAAGGTTCCGAACCCAATTGAACATTCTCTGCTTTTTGCTCACATGTTACATTGCGGTAAGCTTTATTTCTAACCCCTACCCCCTGGCTTTCTGCAGCCTCACTCCACAATCTGCTTTTTTTTACCTCCCTCTTTGAATCCTAGGGTAGAAGGTGGGGAACCATCTGTAACTTCATGTTTCCTGTAAGGTGGGATTTTTCCTTCCTTTTAGGGCAGGCAATGAACCCAAGTGTGGGTTCCTCATTCAGAGGGTGAGCTAAAGATAGGAGGTTTATCCATCTTGCTGATTCCATTAATAATTAGTCCTTTCCCTCCCTCAGGATGGCTGCTGGGGTAAGAGAAGGTTTGGGACTCAGTGCTCGCAGGATGGGGGCTGAGCTCTCAAGTTTTGCAGCTTGTAAGTTTGGAAAAGGCTGAGATGGTCAGTCAAGAATTCTAGCTGAAGGAGAAGTGCTAGAGGTCCAAGGGCATCTTTTCTAGATGAACTTGCTTAAATCAGTGGTGCAGTTAGCTAATTTAAGACTCTAGACCAAGGGTGGAGAACCTGATGTTGTTGAACCACCACCTCCCATCACATATAGCTCAGTGGTAGAGCTATAACTCAGTGGTAGAACATCTGCTCAGTGGTAGAACATCTGCTTTGCATGCAGACTGGGTCAATCACTAGCATCTCCAGGTAGGGCTGCAAGACACTCCTGTCTGAAAACCTGGAGAGCTACTGCCAGTCAGCATAGATGATACTGAGTTAAGTGAATTAGTATAAGGTGACTTCCTAGATTACTATCCCTGACTGATGGCCATGCAGGCTGAGGCTGTTGGGAGTTGGAGTCCAACAAAATCTGAAGGGCCACAGGTTCTCCAGCCCTGCTCTCTCTAGACAATTATCTTACTGGAGTGGGGTGGCTCTTTAGATGGTATTGTGCATTGACACCACTTCCTTCAGCATGTGGAAAGTCTGCTCTGTTGCATTAGGAGGCCCTTGGGCTCATTCTGCTGAGTGGGCCTCTGGGCCTCTACCCCAAAGTCCTGCCTTGACAGCACCATGGCTTAGGTGGTACAGACTGGACAGTTTCCCCGGATACAGTTCTGGTCCCCATCTCAGGAGGATATCCTGGAACTGGAAAAGATTCCAGAAAGCAGAAACAAAACCATGACAGGTCTGGAACATTTCCTCATATACCGGTATAAAGAAAGCTTAAAGCATTTTAAGATAAAGATGGGCAAAGGTTCAGGGAACACAAAGGAGAAGATAGAGGTTTATGAAATGATTCAGTGGGTAGAGGGAATTTCTGGAAACTTTCTTCGGTTAGCTATGTTTGCTTTCGTATTGTTTCGGAGAGTGAATTTGATAAATTTGACTTTGAACATGAACTGAATTGAATTTCTCCCCATTCCTGTTGGGCACACATGATTGCCTGTCGATTTGTGAGCACACTGGGTGTGCACATTTAGTATCATTTCCGAAATTGGAGCATCCACACTTCCCTCCAGGGCTCTCCCAGTAAGGGTGGAAAATTAGGTGTTTGGTTTTTTTACATGTAAATGTTCATTGTAGTCATGTTTGAAATGTTCGTGGAAGGGCCATAGCTCTGTGGTAGAGCATCTGCTCTGCTGCCAGAAGCTGCTCTGAGTTCAAGCTCCAGTATCTCTGCATAGGGTTGAGAACGTCCTCACCTAAAATCCTGAAGAGCCACTGCCAATCAGTGTAGGTAGTATTGAGCTAGACGGACCAATGATCTGACTCAGTATAAGGCGGCTTCTTATTACTGAGTTGTATGACTTGTAAACTCAATCCTTTGTGAAAAACGTGTCCAGTTTTGACGGAAGGAGAAAGAAAGAGAAGGGGTGTGTTTGTCTGCATTGGGTTGGATGCCAAAGTTTCCTTCCTTTGATAATAGCAGTCTACTTCTGCTGAATAACTCTTTATACTGGACCCGGCCCAGTGCAAATAGGAAATAGATTCATTTCCTTTAAACATTTATTATTTGCTGCCAACCCAAGATTGCTGCCTTTTTTTTCAGGCATCCGTCCAGTTGAAAATCAAATTCGGGGTCTCCCAACAGCCCCTTTGCCCCGATTTTACTGTCCTCTCCTCCTGTTTTCCCCCTTAACCTGACCCATCCATGCTGTTGCTTTGGTTCCCTTCCGTAGAGGATGAGAGGCCCAAAGGACCTTTGCCTATCCACGGAGGATAATAAGGATGGAACCAGGAGTTCCTAACTTGATCTGTTCATTCATTCAAAATCTGAGACTTTCTTCCCTGCTTAGCTGGATCAGAGGCAGAGAGTGGTTCTTGCTGCAGCATAACTAATTTCCTTGCACATACGTGCTAAGAGAGCACGACCGTTTTGCTGTTTACAGATTTGTATTTAATGGCTGCTTTTTTCTCTCCCTTTCTTCCCCTATTTTTCTCTTCTTTGTCCCTATCTCTTTCTGTACCCCTGACCCCACCCCTCTTTTCTCATATGGAATGACTTTCATAGTGCGGGATGATTTCTTTGGTAAGGCCAAGGCCTTTTTTAAACATATGGGTGTTCTCCTCCCCCTTTCTGTTCATTCAGCATCTCGTCATCCTTTTTCTTCTTCTTCTTCTCTTTCTTTTCTTCTGGGATTTCTCGGGACTCTCTTTTGTTTCGTTCCTGTGATGGTGATGGTGTTGCTTTGTTGAGAAGAAGTAGGTGATTCTTCCATCACCCATTGTTTGGGAGAGATTCTTTTCTGTTTGGGGATGTAGGTGGCTATTCGCTTTGATGTTTCAAACAGCTTGCAGGATGCAGGTCAAGAAATATGGCTGTGAAATGTAATGCATTTCCTGGTTATTTTTTTCTGGGAACTGTAAACAAACCCACAAAACACGTATAGCACTCTTGATGGAAATATCCTATATACACAGTTGACTCCACCACACTTCAGTTAGGTTGCTGTGGGAGCCAGGGCTTCTTATAACATTCCAGACACACAATTCAATGTGCTGCTTTTCATGTTTTGAAAACCCTTAGCTTAGAAACCACTTTGTATTCAGAAGAAAAGACTAGCCCTGGCCTTTTTTTTTTTTTACCTGAACCACTAGCTTTCCAGAAGCAAGGAGCACTCAGTTGTAGCTTCTTCCCAACTGTATTTTGAGGGGGATGCTGGCATGTGCCATCATCATTATTCTAATTATTATTATCGTTATTATTAAACAAATTTATAGACTGCTTCATGGCCAAAGTTGGTATGTGAGGGAGATAAGTATATGGCCCACCAGCCAGATCCAGTCCTGCAGTAAAGAATTGGCTACACCACCTGAAGTGCCATTGCACATCCAGCACTGCCTTCACCCTCCAGTCACTGCTCTGTATTTGGCTCCAGTTCCTGGACTGCAGTGTTCTGGCAAAAACCAAAGTAGATTCTGAAATCTGCCTATGTTTGACATACTTGATGTAGTCTGTGCTAAAAAACAAAACCAAAAGGTCTTGTGCCAAGAAAAAGAAACGTAAAAGTGATGCAAGCCAGCAAAACTGCATTTATTCACTCAGGTTGAATAACTTAACTACTCATAGCCTTGGGCCTGAGCAAAGGTCTTTGCAAAGTATTGACACCTGCTCTTAACTATCAGATATCTGAGCTTCTGCTGTTCCACGCTTGTGATAACCACCTGGCATTCTTCATACAGTTTCAAGCCTATTTTTGCAGTCTTAAGGGCTACAAATTTGCTAAAGCGGCGAGATTTGCAGTATTCTCTGCTCTGCTATAGATTGATGCAGTCTTGTGATTTTCATATTCCGAATTCATACTTCTGACTTCAACATGTATCTTGTAGGCTCAGGATGATTTCCATTATTTCTGAAAGAACAACAGACCTTGCCTCTTTGCAATATGTTTTGATTTTTGAGTCCAAGTATCTCCAGTTATCCAGGGACAGAAAATACCCTGCAGCCACATTGCCCAGGCACCTAAAAACTGGTGCTAGTGCCTTGAAATATTCACCCCCACCAACCTGCAGACCTTGGCAAATCAGTGTGTAAAAAAGATTCTATTTACATTTCACCTTCTCACAGCAGCCGGTCATGCCACACTTTCTTTCATTTTTTATGTGTCCTCCTATTTCAAATGTACACCAAGAAACATAATGTGGGAATGAAACACATGCATGTGTCATGCAGGTACACAAATTGAGTACCTGGGTTTGGCAGTGCCTCCATGTGGAGTCTACATGAAATGGACTGAATGTCAGTGAAATGTGCAGAGTGGCCTATAATTTACCTTCAGACTTGGATTCTTAATCTCCATTGTTGCATTTAAGTTTGTATTTCTGTTCTCTGCCCCAATAGACAGTATGAAGATCCCATGCTGCCTGAAACATCAGAAGTGATTTATTTCTTCCTGTCTTATTCCTGATGGTTGTAGTGTTTTTTTTTTCCTTTCTCTATATCTATCTAACTTTATTTTTTTTAAAAAAAACCACACCTGCTGCTTCTTTGCCATTCTTGCTGGGGAACTTGCCTCTGCCATCATCAACCCGTCCCATCTCATTGTTGGGAAGAAGGTCTGTGTACTTGCCTGAGTGTGTTGTGCTGTATTCTCACTTCCTGTACACTGCCATGAATCTCTTTTTTAAGCGTTTCATTTGTACTGAGTGTGTGTTTGTCGCTTTCAACAAAAGCAAGCAGAACGAACAGCGTAAAAGCATGTTTCTCTACACAGTGTGAAGTGGATGCGTGCGTGAATGTTGAAAGCATCCGTGGGTTCATGAGAACAGTTGAAATGAGACTAGGTAGCTAAACATTTCCCTTCCATTCTGTAATGGAAGGAAATTCTAGTCCCCCTATACTGCAGTCTCAACGTTTGGGACGGAGGCTCTCCATAACTTTGGCTGGAAACACACCCTAAATTTAAAGCATGTGAATTCCCCCAGAGAATCCCGTGAAGTGTTGTTAAAGTGTGCTGGAAACTACAGTTCCCAAGGTTCTTTGGGGAAAGCCATGTGCTTTAAATGTATGGGGTGTATGCAGCCTTTGTAAGGTCACCCAGTGAGTTTTGCAGTGAAGGAGGGATTCGTACTCTAGACCTGGCTCTTTTTTGCTTCCTGTTCTGCATTGGCAACTTTCATTCACAAAAGCAGCAATAGCCAAAGAAGGATTCAAACCAGGCAGGAGGAACCTGTGGCCTACCAGATGCTGCTGAACTGCCACCTAAATTGTAAATCTAATATATTATCTATCTATCATCTATCTATCTATCTATCATCTCCCACCTTTTCCCTAGATGGAACTCAAGGTAGCTTAGAGATTAAAAAAAAGAAGTGCTAAAAGTTCAGGGTTGTTTAAACATAATAATAATAATAATAATAAATTTTATTTATATCCCGCCCTCCCCAGCCGAAGCCGGGCTCAGGGCGGCTAACAACACTAAACAAACCAAAAATGATTGTGAAGCGCTCCAAAAGCATCTCTCAAAACTGAGGAAATGAGCAGTAAAATGGCAAGTGCAATTCAGCGTAAACAATTATAAAGTGATGAATGTCGCCCCCCCCCCCAAATATGCTTACATTCGTAACTCCCTTTACTCTCCGTCAGCATAGCTGATGGTCAGGCATGATGGAAGTTGTAGTCCAGCAGCATTTGGGAGGCCACAGGTTTTACACCCCTGCCCTACTAAGTGTGTTTAGGATAATGTCATATGTGGGGGGAAACCCAAAGTTTGTGCAAGATGTATCTAAACTTTCACAAATAGTGCATTTGCCAGATGAACAGAGCTGGAATAGTGATCTGATTTCTCTAGAATTGCCTTCACCAACTTACTGCACTCCAGATGATTTGGATAACAGCCGTCATCAGCCCCAGCTTGAGGGGGAGTTGTAATCTAAAACATCTGGAGGTCAACAAGTTGGGAAAAGCTGCTGTAGAGTGTGCATGTTTAACAAGTGTATTATGTGGCCAATAGTAAGATTTCATTTTTCCTCCTGTCCTTCATCTTCCCAGCAACAACTCCATAAAACTAAAAAGGTGGGAGGAGAGAATGGCAGCCTAGTCTCGTATATGGAGCTTGCTGCAGTAGTTATGGAGACTAAGGTCACTTCCCACATCTGTCCTTGCAAAACTGGGAAGCGTAGTTCTGTGAGGGGGGGGCAGTGATCTAGAAGAGAATTCTTAGACCCCTGGGCAAGCTACAGTTCCCAGCACTCTTTGGAAGGGGCAACATGATAGTTAAATGGAGTGCTAATATATCCACAAAGTGGGAAAGACTCAATTGGGATAATTTTTTTTGTAACAGCAGTATAACATTTCAGAGCTGACCTCACTAGTGAGCCCCTCAACTCCTCCCTCACCCTGCCAAGCCTCTTCAGGGATAGTTTCCTTGTGATGTCTAGCTGGGGTTGGATCCTTCCACAGTGGTCCAGCACTAATCTGCATAGAAGTTCAGGGGAAGTCAGACAGTTAAGCTTCACTGTGTGACATTAGGTACTTCCAATGAAACAGTTGGCCCAACGGCAAAGTCTTTAAAGTTTCGCTTTGTCATTGGCAACCTAGTGACCAGAAACTAGTGACTAGGAGGACTGAAATACGTGACAGATGATCGAAGTAGATCAGAGCTGGCCCTTGGATCATAGCTGTCAACTTTTCCCTTTTCTTGCGAGGAATCCTATTCGGAATAAGGGAATTTCCCTTTAAAAAAGGGGAAAGTTGACAGCTATGCCTTGGATAAACAGAAGAAAGGAGATGTTTTTCTCCCTCTCTCATCATACTAGAACTTTGGGCCATTCAATGAAGTTGAATGTTGGAAGATTCAGGACAAACTCCCATAAGAGGTATTAATGGCCACCAACTTGGTGTAAAAGAGGATTAATGGAGGATGAGGCTATTTAGGGCTACTAGCCATGATGACTATGCTTCTGTCTCCCCTGTTGGAGGCACTATGCCTCTGAATACCAATGGTTGGGAATTGCTGGTGGGAAGAGTGCTGTTGTGCTCAGGTCCTGCTTTGGGGCTTCCCAGAGGCAACTGGTTGGTTGGTCACCATAAGAGCAGGAGGCTGGACTAGGTGGGCCAACAGGGCTTTTCTTAACTCGCATCAAGTAGCTTCTACCCACGAATCAAAGTTGGCCTGCAAGGGCGGAGGTCTGATTCACTAGTATGTTCCTTGTCGGGAATGCACTGGCCAAGCAGCACCCAGCAGGACTGAACACTCTGCTTCTCAGCTGATGTGGAGAGGGTTTAGTTGTGTTCTACTTTGCTAGCATGTTCCCCCACAGGGATCGCACATGCAAAGAAGCACCCAGCATGATTGAACCCTGCCCATCAGCTGACAACACCCAGCGATACCAGCTGACTGACAGGTGGTGTGGTTTTGGGAAAATGGCTTCACAGGTCAAATTCAACTCCCTGACAGGCCAAGATTGGTGCACAAGGTGGACTTTCTCTACCCCTGCACTAAATTAGCTGTGCATAATATTGAACTTTGCTAATAACTCGCTGTGCTCATGGCTTGTGCTCTTGAATCCAGATTGAAAACAAGCAGGGTTGTGCAAAACAGAGGAGTTGAGTGACTCGCTCATTGGCTAGGCCTTTTCAAAAAGGTTTTAACACATTATAGTGGGGTGGGTCCAGCTTTTAAGTTTAAGGGCTTATGCACAATTACCTTTCCTCTACTCTTTCCAGGCACAGTCCACAATTTCAAGCTCTGGGTCTAAGCACCCCCACTTTTTTATTTTGCTCTGGAACTTTCCTCTTGAAAACCCACTCTTTCAAGCTCAATCAGAGCAAATGTCAATCCACAGAAAACCTGAATTGGTGTTTGTTCCAGTTCAGCCTTAAAGAGCTGTTTTTGTCGGGGAAAGCTTAGGGCAAAACAAACAAACAAAAAACCGCTCGTCCATAGAGTGTTAATGTATAGATCTCTACATGGAAAGTGTGGGATAAAAGGTAAGTGTGGATAAGCCCTAAGAATACCCATTTTAGTGCAGTTGTTTCTTCTGTCCCGTCTCCTAAAGGAAGTATCTGTACTTGAGTGAATGCATCCGTCTGCGTCTTCAGAAATGTTTGCTTCTGTTCCGTGACCTCGACAGGGCGAGTGGCGCTTTGCACTGTGCAGCAAAACATATACATTGCAGGCTCTCGAACTACGAGGCTGCTTCTCCTAAGTAAGAATTGGCCAGCAAAGCATAAGGCTTAAATCTTTCCAAAGGGTGCAGATCAAAATTGTGTGTTGCCTCGTGTTTTATTTTTTCTTTTCCACCCCTCCAGGGATGGGCAAAGAAGTGGGGAACCTGTTGATGGAGAACACACAGCTACTGGAAACAAAGTAAGACACCAGCTCATGCTCTAGAAATACTTTGCTTGTTTGCTTAGGTGTATGGCATGGACATGGTTGACATTTGTGTGTTGCCACTTTGCTTGCTAGCATTTCGGTGACCACCAACTTAGAAGGCTTAAAAAAAGGATTAGACAAATTCATGTATAAGGGTATCAGTGGCTACTAGCCTTGATGGCTGTGTTCCACTGTTAGTAGTAGCATGTCTCTGATAATTGCACGAAGAACTTCCAAGCAATGGTTCTTAAGAGGATTGAGAATTGTTTCTGAGAGGGGTCACTTCTAGGGGTGTGGTGAGAAATTAAATAGGGAATCTCACAAAGGCAGACTTCCATACTTGGTTTCTGCCAACAGAATCAGTGTTTCCCACAGAAAAGTCTCCGTACAACCTACCATACTGTAAAATCCATATAAATGCAGTTCAAAACAGCAAATTCATAACAAATATAACATTTGAAACCACCAGCAATATACTAAATGAGATTGAGTGTTTGGGGGGGGGGGGAAGACTCGGTTAATTTCATTGTACACAGGTTGTACATTGACAATAAAGGTATTATTATTACTACTACTACTACTACTACTACTACTATAAAAGCATCTGCAATAATCATGAAGAAACAAACCGCCCTTTTCCCCACACAACACAAGGATGATTGACAAGGGAACTAAATATTGTTATGCAATAACCACAATTCCTAAGAAAGTAAAAACTTCTTCAATGGGTGCAGGGTGAAATTCCCTGGGAAACCAGAGCCTACTACCCAAAAGCCCATTCTCTCTCTCTCACTGCTGTCCTCTAGACTAGGGTTGTAAGAAGGCATTGCTTTCAGTCCTCCCCTATATTCATCACAGGCTGCACTGATACTTCTCTGCTGCAGTTAATCTTCCACCAAAATGATGTTATCCACCTCACTATCTGCTGTGGCACATACGTTTTTCTTTTCCTTTCCCCTATCCTAAAGAAATGCTCTCAACATAGTGAAGAACGATTTAATTGCAAAGGTAGACCAGCTCACCGGGGAGCAGGAGGTGTTGAAAGGTGAGCTTGAAGCAGCAAAGCAAGCGAAAGCTAAGATGGAAGCTAGGATCAAGGAACTCGAAGAGGAACTGAAAAGGTGAGTGTTCTGCTGCTGCTTGAGCAGTTTCCTCAGCTATGGGTAGGCAAGTCATTCGGGACAAAAAAAGAAGGCTGATGGGTGCTAGATTCCAAGGCGATCTGTAGGGCAGCACTTGGGCTACTCTGGCTATTGTCGCAACAACACTTGGAGGCCCACAAGTTCTCCCCCTGCCCCCTCTGCTAAATGGACCCTCCCACAGCACCACATCCCAGATCTTCATGAGCAAAAGCAAACCTGCAGGAGGCCCAACTGTGGTCCTTCTGTACATATTACATTTGGTATGGCCCTCTCTACATGCCACAGTCAAACGAAGAGCTCAGGTGGATATTGATTTGTGAAAAACGAGGCGGACAAATCAACTTTTCATGTTGGTGCTTCTCATTCTTGTTCTTGTATTAAATCCCCCCCCCACCTTTGTAACTGTTAGCAAAAATGGTCCAGTTTACATTTTTGGGGGAGCAGAGTGAAGTATTACTGTCTTCTGTTTTTAACATATATGGATTGGGGGTGTGTGTTTTTTATCCTTGGTTGTTGCCTTGGGCTGCTCACATAAAGCCAGATGTTCCCCTCGCCTCATACACTTTCTGTAGCAAATGTAGCAAAATGGCCTAGCTAGGGTAGCCATACGCCCAGATTTTCCCAGACATTACCAGAATTTCAGTGGTGGAAGTGATGTGGGGGGGGGGAGAGAATTTCTAAAAAGCAGTGGTTTGTCCTGGATTTTTGGCAAAATAACCAAAAAAATCACTTGGGTCATTTCTCAACTTTGGCTTTTTTCAGCAATTTGTTTGTGTCTGGATTTTCACTTCTTGAAAGATGGCAGCCCTAGTGAGCAACTAAGGCCCAGGACAGCGTACCCCTGTCAAGAGTGGCTGCTGTTTAGCCTCTTCCTTTCTTTGATGTTCTTTGCTCTGTTTTCTAGAGTGAAATCCGAAGTGATCGTTGCCCGTCGAGAGCCCAAAGAAGAGGTGGAGGATGTAAGCAGCTATCTCTGTACAGAATTGGTATATTACATTATTAAAATGCCTAGGGAAGGAGGGGTTTTTTTGCGGGAATGGGGGGTTTTCTTCCTCAATTACTTGAACACTGACACCAAAGTGCATATTTTATCATCCTCAGGTGTGTGTGGGGCAGCCCAAAGAGGCTGTTCTCTTTGGGTTGTCACCACATCCATGACTACCGCAGCCTGGGTATAATCATATCAAAATGGAAGTACTGGATGCCACTGCAATCCTAACCCCACTTACCTGAGAGCAAGCCCCATTGAGATCAGTAAGACTTGCTTCTGAGTAGACATGGTTAGGATTGCACCATTAAGGTCAGATTACCCTTACATATGTGTCCGTCCCCCCCACAAATAGTCTCTGGTATGGGGAAGGTAGGGGACTTTAAGTCTTTGCCTCCCTCATTGTGGTCCTAAACCAAATCTCCCTTGTACGTGCTAACATGAGGAGGAACATAGGAAGCTGTCTTATCTGCAGTTAGGTGACTGGTCCTCCTAGATCAGGGTTCAGCCACACTTCCTTTTTGCCCCATTCTTTCCAGGTCCGCACTTAAAAGCTCTGTGTCCAAGTGTGGGTTTGTTTTTTGCTTTTTGCCCTGGAGTTTCTCCCCATGAAAACCTGCTCTTTAGCGCTCAATCAGAGCAAATGTCAATTCTGGTTTTGCGCAAATTGCTGTTTGCTCTGATTGAGCTTTAAAGAGAAAGTTTGCACTGGGGAAAGTTTGGGACAACAGCAATCACATCTCTCACTACTGCTGAACACCATGTTCCTTCTTACCCAGAAGATTCCATCAGAATGAGGTTGGGAAAACATTGCTTTCTGCTCCCATGCAATCGCTCTGATGACATCACCCCCAAAGCTAGTTTAGGATGAGGGCAGAAACAGGAAGTAGTGTGTCCTGTCCTCGCTCATCTTCTGGGTTACAAGGAGCTTCACAGAAAAATTACACGAACCATCTGCGGTGAGTGTGAATGCCATGCTCATATGTGGGACAAACATTTCCCCTTGACACACACAATCTCCACATACACGTTCCTTGTTGCTGAAATGCCTCCCTAAACTTTGCAGCGTATGACAAAGTTGGGCGTGTATTTTAGCTCTTATAGCTGGTCTCCTAGCTACCCAGCAATGCTGCCTGCGATCTCCTGATCAGCAGCCCATTAGCCTTTAGCACTTACTGTTGGGACAGATGAAAGGGGCTGCATTTCGAACCTGTCCCTTCTCTCTATGCTGTCAGTGGTCACTGGGATCTCCCCCAGAGAATCATCCAGATAATGAGTATGACCAGGTAAGCTCAGCCATGCTGGGTAAGAAGGTCCAAGCCTTCTTCCGCAGTAGAATAAGCAGCTCTTCCCTCAGTCTCCCACCACATGTCTTTTGGGGACTTCTTTGTAGAGAAAGGCAGGCTGATTTTAATCCTGTGAGCTACTAATGTGTGTTTCAGTGCTGACTTGCTAATGCGGTTGATATGCCCATACAGGCACCCTTAGTTCTGATGTAGAATTACTTGTTCATTCTGATCTTGGGGTGAAGACAGACGTAGCACTTTTGAGAGTGGCAGAGATTGCTTGAATTCGCTTTTGACTTCCTGATCTACACATGCATGAATCTTCTTTTCTATGATTCTTCTTTTCTGGGAGAGGGAAACTAGAGCTTTGTACGTTTCTGGCATATTGGGGGAAAGAAACTCTTGGTAGTTGCCTGTTGTCTAGTCTGTGAAGTCATTACCTCCCCACGTCCCCAGAACAATTTTGAAATGGTTTCTTTAAAAATTGAGTTTTTTGGTAATATGAAGGGTGAACAAAAAAGCTTACAAATGCATATAAATTCCCAATTATTATTTTTTAAAATAGAAAGATGGGCAATCTTTATGAATCATGACAGGGAGAGGAATAAGACTGAATTCATGCAACGGGTGCATTACTGCTTTGGCCACTGTTAAGACTGTTACTTCTGCCTTCTCCCTTAAATAATCCTCCACTTTTGCATTGTATTGCACTGTTTACAAATTAGGCTTCCTCCTGCTGCAGGAAGTTTGGCTATGCATGGGCTTAATATGAGTTGACTAACCCATATTAACACTTCATTCCTAATGGCAGGCTAGTTAGACTTGGATGCTAACTAGCATTACCTTGGAGGCTTGCAGAACACGAATTAGCTTTTTGCTCATCACTTCTCCAGATGTCATGTTTTCGTTGCTTATATGATGTTGTAGTTAGATTCTCTTTGCTAAAATTAACAGGGGGGGGGGTACACCTGGAAGAAGCTAACACTTGTTGCTTTAGTCTCCTGGCTTCAGGCTTTACTAACCTTAATCCCCTTCCATTTCCCATTGGTTGAAGCCGTCCTCCTCCCCTCTGCAGGACAACATTCCCATAGCTCAGCGCCGGCGGTTCACCCGTGTGGAGATGGCCCGGGTCTTGATGGAGCGCAACCAATACAAGGAGAGGTTGATGGAGCTGCAGGAGGCTGTCAGGTGGACCGAGATGATCAGGTATGGGGGTTGGGTGCTTTATTATTGCAGCATCGTAAAAGTGTTGAGAGGAACCTAGCAGGTGGGCTAGAGGTGCTCTGTGGTTCTGGAGTACCAGTGGTCATTTTGCGTGAGACGCAGAATTCAGCACCCTGATCACCTCAGCATCAGACAAAAAACCCAGTGGGTTTTTAACTCTCATTGGGTAGGTCTAAATGTATTCCAGCACCTCAAGAATCTTAGTGTTCATTTGAAAAAGAAGAAACGCAAAAACCCAATTATAGCCTTTACACGTGGCTTAATCTCATGTAATTGGGTTAGGGATTGCAGCCTTAACCTGTGGACTATTATTATTTGTTCGTATGCTTGGTTTTAATGTGGGGTTTGTTTGTTTTTTTGCATTGTAAGTAACTTGAGAGACTTTCGTGAGAAAAGCAACAAATAAATATAAATAAAATAAAATTGTTGCTTGCTTTTGTAGTGTGCAAGAGTTATGTATGATGTGGTTTATGCTGGATTGCATTATGATTAGGTGAGGGTTGTTGCATTAAATTATATTCTATGCATAATGTTTTTATCATGGGTTTGTTCTGTTATACCTAATGATGATGTACATATATAATTGTATTGTGCTTGATCTATTTATTTATATGGATGCTCATTTTTATTTTTTTTACAAATTTATAAAAATTCTATTTACTGGAACTGTTTCAAGGCTTTTCCTTTCTTTTTGCTTCTGGGCCTTCAGTGCATGTCATTTGTAGTTGAATCCTGAAACCAACAGGCATACTAGTCCTCAGATCCCCAAATTAACCTTTTTTGCCGTTTATTTTGTCCGCTCATCTGTTGTCCAGCCGTTTAATAATTATCTATTGTATTTGTTCACAGAGCCTCTCGGGAGCACCCTTCTGTCCAGGAGAAAAAGAAATCTACTATTTGGCAATTGTAAGTAGTGTGTTTGCTTGTGAACTGTGAAATGCAGAAGAACATGTGCAGTAGAGTACAGTCAAGTAAAAGCACACTAATTCTACCAGTTCATTTTTACGGACAAAGTTGCATATTTGGATGTGAGAAGGGAGGTAACATCACTGGTGCAATAGATAGCCTGTGCTGCCTCTTGACATTCTTTATGTTTAAACCTTGCACATTCCATCAGATGAGGGTGTGTGAAGACAACTTCAACTCACGTAGCACTTTTGGGTAGCTGCTGGGGCTCCAGAGTTTCAAAAAAGCACATCACCGAACCATCCTTATCTGTCCTCTGTAGCTGCAAACTCTCATTTTAAATTTCCCATTGTGCCACAGAGCACCGTTGTGTTGAGTGCTGCAGAGCATTATGGGAAGTTTAAAAAGATGGCTTCCAAGGTGCTAGCTGATCATGCCAGGTAAAGAAGAGGCTGCCAAGATGGTACTTTGCCAAGACCCCTCTCAATCAAAGGGAATAAATAAAATATTAAAGAAGAGCAGTTGTGGCAGTGAACTGCTTCACATCCTCCAGCAACCCTGGGGTTAGATGGATGGGGTCTTCAAGCTCAGAAGATGTGGCTTTCAGATAGGTTTGAACTCTGGTCCACTATATATTGCTGAACTATCATTCCTGACCATTGTCCACACTGGTTGGGGCTGATGGGTATTGTCATCCAACAACATCAGGAGTGCCACTGTTTTCCCACCTGATCATTTTCAGACTCATGCATGCAAACAGCAGATGAAATGCCAAATTTATTCTTGCACAAGATGCTCTCCCATTAAAACCTAAACATAGTACAACTCCTTGCCTCATCCCATGTCAGGAAGTTCTCTAATGTTTAGCAACTTTCCAGTAACTTCCATATAGGATTCTTTCTGTTTCTCATTTTTCCCATTTTAAATTCAGTTCTCCTTGTTTTTGCTGCAATTTGCACTTTAAAAAAATCCTCTTGAATACTCACCAGCATTTTAGGGCGCATTTCTCCTAATAAATATATATTTTTGGATACAGTTTTGATTAATATGCACATTTTTGCAAGCAGTTTTTCCTAAGACTAAGCATTTTGTATGTTATCTTCACTAATAGATAACATCTATTTTTCTGCATTTTTTTACACATTGTTTGGTTGGAGAACTGCACTGCAAAATTCCAAGATGTGTGAATTTCAAAGGGTTGCTGTGTTTTGATAGGTGTATTGGGTCTGAGAAGCGTGAATTAGGTAGTTTCTCATTAAAGTGCAAACAAATAATCCCCGCCCCCAATTCATACTCCTGTACCTCCTTTCTTCTTCTTTGGGATTAACAATACAAAACTCATGATTTAACACCTTTGGCTTCCTTCTTTCTCCCCAGCTTCAGCCGCCTGTTCAGCTCCTCCTCCAGTCCTCCACCCGCCAAAAGGAGTTACCCATCAGTGAACATCCATTACAAATCTCCCACGGCAGCTGGGTTCAGCCAGCGCCGTAGCCACACTATGTGCCAGATCAATGCTGGGAGTCGCACCCTTGAGTTCTTCCCGGATGAGTGAGTTCATCGACCACTTTGGCTAAAGTTCCTGCTGTGGCTTGTCCTAGTTGCTTGGCGGAAACCCAGAAAGTATAGCTTCAAAGCATGTGCTGACCAGATTTTGACAAGGCTGGACATAGTCAGTGGCTGCTTGGAATCCAGCGACCTGCAAATCTCCTTTTCGTTACTTTATAGTAATAAAAATATTTCAGGGAAAACTTAAGAATGAACAAGATAGTGAAGCACATCAAAGTAAAGAGGGGAACATGTTTTGCGTGTTACTATTTATTCAAATATTTGCCCTGAAAAACGCAACATGCTTGTCAAAGAAGAGAGGAAGACATGCATAAATTGGACATATCTATATATTGCCTCCAATGTTATTTTTACTCAGAGTAAACCCATGAAAACAATAGCCCTGGGTTAGTTATGTTCATTCGTTTCAATGGATCTCTAGTAGAACTACTGTATTTTTCGCCCTATAGGACGCACTTTTCTCCCTCCAAAAATGAAGGGGAAATGTGTGTTCGTCCTATGGGGCGAATGCAGGCTCTCACTGAAGTCTGGAGTGCGAGAGGGGTCGGTGTGCACCGACCCCTCTCACTCTCCAGGCTTCAGGAAGCTATCCCCCCAGCCCGGCAAGCTCCGGGAATGATGGCGAGGTTGCGCGCCATTGCTCTCGGACCCGTTCTGGGGGCTCGAGTTGGGGGAAGCCCGAGCTTCCCCCGCCCCCAGCCCCGTAAGCTCCAAGAGCGATGGGGAGGTTGCGCAACCTCACCTTCGCTCCCGGACCCCCAGCCTCGAGGCTAAAAACGAAGCCAGGACAGCGAGCGGGATCCATCCCGCTCGCTGTCATGGCTACTTTGGTCTTTGGGGCTGGGGGGGAGAGGAAAATAAAATTTCCCCCTTTATTTCCCCCCCCAAAAAAATAAGTGCGCCCTATGGGCCGGTGCGCCCTATAGGGCGAAAAATACGGTAAATAGCACATCACAACCCTAATAGTAAAAAGGGCCTACCTTTGATTCCCACAGAACCAAGGTTTTGACAAATGCTTTTTGGATGGATGCATCATGCCTCAGTGGATTTTTAGCACCCGGTTTTGCTCAGGAATTCTAAGGACCACCCCCAATCAGTTTAGTCTGGGAGTCAATAATTAAAATCAGTGCAGCTCAGAAAGGTTCATTCCACCTTCTTGATTCAAAATGGTGTCCAAGTGTATCCAAACCTAGAAAAAAGAAACCCAGCGTCTTGGTTTCAGAATCTATTGTGCAAAAATTGGCCATGCAATCTGAAGAGGTGTCCAAATGCTTAGAGAACTGATTAAAAAAAATACTTTCTAAAATATATAGTAGGAGATTTCCTTGGTTCACTGCCATAGCTTTCCCCCCTGCTTTGTGTGTATTATTGACTGAGCTTCAACCTCTCTCTCTCTTTTTCCTCTCACTCCGTGAATCTCTATCTTTCTACTGCCACGGCAATGCTTCCTTGACCCTCTGCCTCTCATTTCTAACCATAGATTGAGAAGTAACACTGTTGCGTCTCTCCTCAGTGACTGTACGTCATCCGCACGTCGCGAACAGAAGCGCGAACAGTACCGCCAAGTCCGGGAGCACGTGCGGAATGATGACGGTCGCTTGCAGGCCTGTGGCTGGAGCCTGCCCGCCAAATACAAACAGGTAGGCCTCATTCACCGAGAGGCAAGAGAGGTGAAGTTTGGTTTATTGAATTTGTGGAAATGTTTTCCACAACAACTATAAAAGTCCTGGTGTTGATTTACAGCAAGAATAACATGCAGTCATTAAAATGCGTATGCTGTAACATCATTGAGGCCGAGAGGGGGTACCCAATCGTCTGGGCAATCCAGGACTGCCATACACATTGCCCAGGCTTGCACCCCAGGGAAGTCACTTCAGTGCTGCTAACTCAGTGGTTTGACTTCACCTCCAGAGGCGCACTTCATTGTCTCTTGAGACAGATGGATGCCAACAATTAACCTGTGGGCACTATCAAAATTGTCCATTAGCATATGAACTAGATAGCTTTATAGTTGCCACATGTGTGTTACGTGTGTGTGTGTGTGATTTCTCCTGGTTGGCCACTGAAAGGAACAGGTTGTTGGACAAAATGGCCCTTTGATGTACTCTTCTTATGCTCAGTTTGGCAGCTGGAAATCACATTTTGGTTGAGAGTTGAATCATGTCCTGTCCTTTCTGTCCCCAATAGCTGAGTCCCAATGGTGGCCAAGAGGACAACCGGATGAAAAATGTCCCAGTGCCTGTGTATTGCCGCCCACTAGTGGAAAAGGACCCTACCATGAAGGTAAGTGTCACATATGTGCAAAAGCTTCCCATTCCTTTTAGCAGATAGTTCTGTCGTTGCTGAACGTTGCGTCACAAGTTCAGGCATGCCTTCATGTGAATAACCTACTTGTCAAACAGAAGTGACGAAGATGTCCCAACAGTTGACACTCCCCTCCTGCCAAGCTTTTCAAGGCAAGGCAAGCTCACTCTTGGGACTCTCTTGCCCTACAAGTCTGCTGTGTGCACACATGATGCACACTTCATCTGGGCGGATGCGTCTGATTCCACCTGTGAAGGCAGCACTTGTTTCCTGGTAACGAGTCTGTGTGCTGCCCCTTTGCCTCCAGCTCCACCACCAGCTCCTTCTCCCTCTTGCTGGCCAGAGTCCTCCCACCTCCCTGATCACAGAATCATAGAGTTGGAATAGACCACAAGGGCCATCAAGTCCAACCCCCTGTCAAGCAGGAAACACCATCAGAGCACTCCTGACATATGGTTGTCAAGCCTCTTCTTAAAGACCTCCAAAGAAGGAGACTCCACCACACTCCTTGGCAGCAAATTCCACTGCTGAATAGCTCTTACTGTCAGGAAGTTCTTCCTAATGTTTAGGTGGAATCTTCTTTCTTGTAGTTTGGATCCATTGCTCCGTGTCCGCTTCTCTGGAGCAGCAGAAAACAACCTTTCTCCCTCCTCTATATGACATCCTTTTATATATTTGAACATGGCTATCATATCACCCCTTAACCTCCTCTTCTCCAGGCTAAACATGCCCAGCTCCCTTAGCCGTTCCTCATAAGGCATCGTTTCCAGACCTTTGACCATTTTGGTTGCCCTCCTCTGGACACGTTCCAGTTTGTCAGTGTCCTTCTTGAATTGTGGTGCCCAGAACTGGACACAGTACTCCAGGTGAGGTCTGACCAGAGCAGAATACAGTGGCACTATTACTTCCCTTGATCTAGATGCTATACTCCTGTTGATGCAGCCCAGAATTGCATTGGCTTTTTTAGCTGCCGCGTCACACTGTTGGCTCATGTCAAGTTTGTGGTCAACCAAGACTCCTAGATCCTTTTCACATGTACTGCTCTCAAGCCAGGTGTCACCCATCTTGTATTTGTGCCTCTCATTTTTTTTGCCCAAGTGCAATACTTTACATTTCTCCCTGTTAAAGTTCATCTTGTTTGTTTTGGCCCAGTTCTCTAATCTGTCAAGGTCGTTTTGAAGTGTGATCCTGTCCTCTGGAGTGTTAGCCACCCCTCCCAGTTTGGTGTCATCTGCAAATTTGATCAGGATGCCCTTGAGTCCATCATCCAAGTCGTTGATAAAGATGTTGATGATGCTCTACAGTCTGGCAGGGGCAGAGGAGAGCCCGCAGATCTGCTTCTCCCTCTCTGACATCTAGAGTTCCAAGGGGAGGAGCTCTCCCCTCCATTCTCGGGTGCCAGCCTTACAGCACCCACCCTTTATCTTCTCCTTCTCTGTTTTCCTCCTCCTGTTCCTGATTTATCTGGGGTTGCCAAGCCATGCCAGATTCTGATGGAGCCAAGGAGCCTGCGATGGGAGCTTTCTACACAGATAATAGTATCCCTGGTTTGGATAGATACATTTGTGTTTCCTTTTCACGGGAATCTAGTGAAATGCTGATTCACATTCCCAAGACTCCTCAACCTTTGTTGTGGAGGCCCAGTGGTACAGAGGTCTCTAGAGCTGTACCCTTGCTTACAGCATTCTTTAGGATGGATCATTGGGTTTGTGCTGAATTCTGATCTATTGCAGATCATATTTGAGAATGAAGACACTGCAAAGATGATCAAGACATGCCAAGTGGCTCACATCCTTTTACCCCGCCCCATACAAAAAAATCTGCTCTTCTTCAGACTCCTTTCTTTGTTTTTTTAGTTGTGGTGTGCAGCTGGTGTCAACTTGACAGGTTGGAAGCCTGTGGAACCAGATACTGGAAATGGGCAGAAACCAGATCCAGGATGTGATCCTCTCACTTGCGACCGAGAAGCAGAAGGAGAGAGCACCAAGAGTAACCACACATCGCCAGAAAAGAAAAAGGTTGGGGAAGAGAGCTGTCCATTTCTCCCATTTTCCTTCTTACACATTTAAGTGTGACTTCCTCAGCTATTTTTTATAAGCTGGATACACAGCAAAGCAACAATCATGCACTCTAACATCAATTTGGCATTCACCATGTATTTTTTAATGAAGCATTTGTGGTTCTACAGGAGATATAAATCAGTGTTTCCCAAACTTTTTTGGGCAACGGCACACCTGTTTACTGAAAAAAAATCTTGCGGCACACCACCATTAAAGCCCCGCCCCGTGACGTCAGCGCGCAGCGTCACGCCGGGAGGGACGCACGAAAGTGAAAGTTTTTTTCCCTCCCCCTTGCCGGGGAACCTCCAAGCTTTGGGGGTGGGAGGAGGCAGCAGAGCGAGGGACTGAGGGACGGTGGCAACTGAGGCGGCGGCGGCTGTTGTGGTGGTGGCGGTGATAGCGGGCGGAGGAGGGGGCGGCGGCGGGGCTTGAGGAGCCGTCGCCGGGAGTTGCTGCTGCTGTTGTTGCTGCTGCTGCCCGGACATGCCGGCCTCCTCCTCCTCCGCTGTCTCGCACTCCTCCCTTTTGCACGCGCTGCCCCGCCGCTCGGCACCACCACCGCGGAGCCGCCCCCGGCTCGACGCGGATCCTCGCCGCCGCCGCCTCTCACCGCCCGACTCGCCCGCCTCCCTCCCACGGCACACCAGCCAATGTCTCACGGCACAGAAGTGTGCCGCGGAACACTGGTTGGGAAACACTGATATAAATACTGGATTTAGTGGCTGGTACCTGGGCTGCACTTAGATGAGAGAGGGGTACTGTACATTTTGAACAAGATGCAAATACCAGCCATGGGGCAGGGGAGCTATTCTGATCAGGGGCACAGTGGGGACAAAGGGTTAAATCCCAGCAATCCCTTTTTATGGTGGGGATCCCTCAGCAGTTATTTAGGTGTTTTGAATCCATAGAATTGCTAATAACATGAATAGCACAGTCCTAAAAATAACACAGAGGGAGGCGATTGTAAATCATCTCGCCCAGAGACACTGGCAGTCTTAAACATCTGTGAGACCCTGTGATCATGTAGAAGCCCAACAGGTATGGGAAATCTCAGGAACTGGGGCTCAGTGTGGCCCTCCAAGCTTCTTTCTCACACCAGCTACCCCTGCTACTCATGCTGCTTCGCATTCCTCGAGTGTTTTTGCCCTTGAGCACCAATACTGCCTTTTGCTTGCCTGGATGGAGAAACAGCTGTACTGTACAAAGCTAACGCTTATATCCAGTGCTCCTCCTAGTTTTACCCCTGGCCCTCTGAAGGTTGCCCAGAAAAGGAATGCAGCCCTTGAGCTGAGAAAAGGTTCCCCACTCATACCCTAGAGATTCATTGTGAATATGCTTTTGCACTCAGCGCCTCCCTGCCTCCTGCATTCCATGCTGGAGTGAGAGCCAGGTACTGAGACGAACTGTGAGTGAAACCTGTTCCCCGCCCCTGGGGTGAACTTGCAAGGATAATTACCCTCAATCATCCTTGTTTTTCCTTTGCCAACGATCTCCCGCTGTCATGGGAGCTGCCTCCATTAAGGCAGACCGGAACCGGAAGCCTTCCCACCCACCACATTCTCTCCCTCTCTCTCTCTGCATTTTTGCTGTTCTGCAGGCCAGAGAGTTGCACGAGATGGATGCCACATCCAGCAGAGTGTGGATCCTCACGAGCACCTTGTCTACAAGCAAAGTTGTGATCATAGATGCCAACCAGCCAGGGACGGTGGTGGATCATTTCACCGTATGCAATGCTCACGTCCTTTGCATCTCCAGCATTCCAGGTAAGTGAATGACTCTTCATAGCAGTTCAGGTACTGTTTCCAAAGCTGGCAAGCCCGCAGGGAAGGAGATCACAACCTAGAATATGAAAGGGATCTTGCCAGTTCCACCCATAAGGCAGGTATTTTAAAAAACATAAGTCGTGCACACTTGAAATGTGGTACTGTAGTGAATCAGGGTTTGTGTATTGGCCCTGGGGCAGGACTCTCTCAGCCCTGCTCTCACTCACTCGTCCACACACAGAGAGATGTAAACAAACATATAACCTCTCTTCTACGGGCAGAGGAGAAATTATGTCTGGTTAAGGGTTTTAATGTGAACCTACCTAATTCACACTTTCTGAAACAGTATGCAGATCGAAACATAGCCTATCCTGAAGAAAAGAAACAGAAACATAGCTATCCTTTCAAATTTAAGCTCCTCTGAATTTTGTTATGCAGTTCTCTCCTGAAAAAATGTGTTTAAAAAATTGTATATTAGAGGAAAGGGCGCATAAAAATTAATGAAAACAACATACAAAGCACATGTTTTGCAAAGAGTATGAATATCAGTCAAAAGTGCATGCAGAATGTATATTAGGAGAAAATTGCACTGAAATGCTGCTTAATTTTCATGAGTACTCTTTTTAAGGAAATGCACATTAAAAAAAATTACTGCAGAAATGTGAACTTATGCTTGGAAAAGTTAGAATAAAAGAAAACAGAACTGACGAATTTGGCCTATTCCCCCCATGCGCAAATGTGCACATACACACGCGCACACAGAACCTCTTCTCCCCCACAAAAAGCCAAACCTCCTTAAAACAGCAATCATAATAGAAAACAAATGCTAGCAATACTTGCAGCTGTCAGGGTAAAGGCTAAGCTAGACATGACATTAGGTGCATGTTTGCATTGAACACGTATGTTTTTAAAAATACAAATAGTTGCCGTGGAACGGGGCTGATAGGATTCATTTTATGAAACAATGTGGGTTTTTTTACAGTTTTGAGAAATGTATTGTACCAAAATTGGTACAATATGTACCAATGTATTGTACCATCCCTTATGAATGTCAATGTATAAATAGCAGTCATGATTTTACTATTGCTTTGGAATATACCAGTCATCCACATTCATTCATTCATTTCATTTCATTTCATTGCCTGATTGTTTCACATTAAAACATAATGAAGCAATGTAACAATAAAAAAAAAAATTAAGTCCAATGCAGATAACAGTCTGAAATTAAAAACCTTCACTTAAAATACTTCATGGGAAAGGAAGATCTTTAGTAGGCAGAAGTATAATTTTAGCATGAGCAAGGAGCATTCTTGGAACTTGGCACAACTTGGCCTGGCATGCTGATAAGGCTGTTGAGCACAGACATTGTATACAGTGACGCAGGAGGCTTTCCTTTTCCTTCTTTGCAGCGGCCTGTGACACTGACTATCCTCCTGGAGAAATTTTTCTGGAAGGGGACATAAATCCCGAAGAGTCCTCTGAAACCGACGGCGTCTTGGCGGGCATCACCCTGGTGGGCTGTGCGACCCGGTGCAATGTGCCCAGCAGCAACTGCTCGTCCCGCGGAGACACTCCAGTGCTGGATAAGGGACAGAGTATGTCTCAGGTCACCATATGTGTATGTCAGTGAAGGGTTGCCTTTCTTCTTTAAATGCACCCATTTTACAGGTTTCAATGAAAAGGCTTCAAATTCAGCTATATGGAGCAAACACAGAGCAGTCAAATGACCCAAACACATAATGAAATCGTGATGTCCACAAATGTCTTTCCCAGTGTAAATAATGGGAATATTTCCTGCTCATCAGGGAGGAAGGAAAAGAGAAAAGAATGATGGGAAAGACAAAAGAAGGGGAGGAGCTGACAGGTGTTTGTGTGTGTGTGTGTGTGTGTGTGTGTGTGTGTGTGTGTGTGTGTATAAAGCTTGAGTTTGACTGAAATCTTAAAACATGTTGCCACTACAGAGTAAGTACAGTGGTACCTCAGGTTACAGACGCTTCAGGTTACAGACTCCGCTAACCCAGAAATAGTACCTCGGGTTAAGAACTTTGCTCTGATGCCTCATCATAAACAGCTTTAAAAGTCATGGCTTTCCCCAAATAATCCTGGCACCTGTAGTTTGTCAAGGATGCTGATAGTTGTTCCCCCACAGAGCTGCAATTCCCTGCACCCATAACAAACTACAGCTCCCAGGATTCCTTGGGGGAAAGCCATGACTTTTAAAGCTGTTTATGACGAGGCATCAGAGGTCCTTATATTTGTGGTGGAAGGAAAGGGACGATGGAGTAGAGAAGGTATGACATTAGTTCCAGCCAAGCCAAATCCAGTAAAGGGAAGGTGCTGGCAGGCTTCATAGTGAGGGGTGAAGCCTCAGGATACACCTACCCAATGCCCCACCGAGGGACTACTGGGTTGTATTCAGCGGGGAAATAAAAGTGTGATGTGACACCCTGTCCTTAATAAAAACAACTGTGGTTGCAGCTATATGTGGGAAGGAAGAGAAGGGCATGGATACAGGGTCTTTTGGGGGGTTTCCCATGGAAGCCCAACAAGCAGTCAGCTGATACTGCAGCTGGCTGTTCATCTGATGGACATGACCTTCCTTCTCTAGAGTATCCCATCTCTTGCCTTTTCCTTCTGCTTCCCTGCCTTCAGATGAGGTGCCTGCCGTGAGCAACGGCAAGATCAACCAGTCCCAGTCCACCGAGGAAGCGACAGAAGCTACAGAGGTGCCAGAGAATGGGGTACACGAAATGGAGCCAGCCCAAGTCCGCCCGGGCCCCCTTACGGAACATGTGTTTACAGACCCAACCCCAGTTCAAGTGCCTGTGAGGCAAAACAGGTAGGGGGAATGCTCCTTAAAGACTGCTCTTCCTTGTCTTGAATGAGGAGGCTTATTAATTTAGGACAGACAAAAGAAAGTATTTAATTAAAGAATTCACTCCTCCCAATACATAGTGATGGCCACCAACCTGGGTGGCTTTAAGAACGAATTAGATGTATTCATGTGGGATAAGGCTATCAATGCCTATTAGTCACAAAGGCTATGTTCTACCTCTAGTGTCTGAGGCAGGGTACCTCTTAAGACCAGCTGCTGGGAGCTGCAGGAGGGGGACATGTTGTTGTTCCCAGGTCCTGCTTGCAGCCTTCCCATAAGCCCATTATGATAATAGGATCCTGGGACAAGGTGGGCCTTGGGCCTGTTCCAACAGGGCTTTTCTTACACCCCTGTCAGTTTTATTGACAGTCCAAGAGAGGGGCCTGGAGAAATCACGTCAGTGCTGCTAATGCAGCAAAAACAACACGGGAGGCAGTAGTTGCAAGATATTAGTCTCTGCAGCTACAGCAGCAGCTGTGATTCTCCAGCGGTCTGACTTCACCTCCAGAGATGCTCTCTCTCCATTGGATTCCAACAGTTTTTAAAACCATTTTCGACATAGCCTCCGAGGCAGCTAACAAACCGAATGAAAATGACACAAAACGGAGTGCAAACATTTAAGGCAGAACCGTGTTAAGAATCGGTTAACAAACTTGCCTGTAGCAAAGCAAAAGTAATATTTTTTCAGTTTATTGCCTAGCCCCAACCTGTAGTGTGTTTTTCCCCCACCCCCTCCACAGTGAAAACGGGCAGCCAAAGATGGAGTCGAGCACAGCAGCCCAGGAGCAAGAAGCAAATGGAAACGCGGCTGGCACTACCACAAGCGCTGCCCCTACCATGTGGCTGGGAGCACAGAATGGCTGGTATGTCTCTCTAGCCCACAGTGGTGGCTTGGCGAACCATTGATAACGTCGGTCTCTAGTCTCCAGGCAAGAAGCATTGAAAACAGCATAGTGCAAGGCAGAATGATGGAATAATTGGGTTCAGAGCAAAAGCAAACGCCCCCCCCAGATGAAAACACTTCTTAGCAGAGTTGGGGGACCTGTGTCAGTCTAGATGCTGATATATTCCAACTCCCATCAGAGCTAGCCAGCATGGGGGTGTTGATGGGAGTCTCAGTCCAACAACATCTGGAATAAATTAGGTGTCCCGGCCAACACCATATTAGAACTTGCAGGGGAATCTGCCGGTAATGTGACTTACTGTCAGGGTCCAGCATAGGGCCGAGAGGCCATTCTGCAAACAATCGGATCTTGGGGTCCTGGGGTGCAAAGCTGGCTGTCAGTCCAGGGGCCCCAGATATGAGCAGTTTAGTCCCAGGCAAGTGGAGGCTGACTTCCAAAAGCACAACCAGAGAAGGTGGGCAGGAAGGCTAATTCAAGGCAGGCTGGGAGGTCAGATAGAGGAAGCGTGACATTGCACGGTCCAAGCAGTGAGCACACCGCCCAGAACGGAGAGGCAAGCTTTGAAGCAGAGGTTTCACAGGGCTTGGTAGAAGACGACTGGTCGGCTGATGGGCTGCTCAGTTAGGCTCCATTCCTGGCATCTCTAGGTAGGACTGGGGAAATCCCGTCTGAAATTGTGGATAGCTGCTGCCAGTCAGTGTAGACAACACTGGGCTAGATGGACCAATGAGTCTGACACAGTGTAAGGCAGCTTCCTGCACCCTACTTTATAGCCCAAATTGGTGTGGGGCTCGGGGACCGTACTGCCTAACTAAGCTACCTTTCCCCCAGGTTGTATGTGCACTCAGCAGTCTCAAACTGGAAGAAATGTCTACACTCAATCAAGCTGAAGGATTCAGTGCTGAGCCTGGTGTAAGTAGAGATGCTGAACTTGGTGTCTATGAATTGATACATAACTAACTATGGATATTCACATCTTTTAGAAAACTTGCTTGTCTGGTCAGGAGAGGGACTGTATCTCTGTAGAAGAGCACCTGGGTCACATGGAGAAGGTCCAGACTCAGTCCTTGGCATCTCCTGCTTTAAAAAGTGCCTGGTGGTGGTGGGTTATGGGAAAATCCCTCTACCTAACACCTTGGAGAGCCATCACTAGTTCAGAGCTCATAGCAGCACTCAGCTGGACAGACGATATAGGAAAGCAGCTTTCTATATAAAGCGGAAAGGACCGCAGCTCAGTTGTAGAGTGCATGGTTCTTATGCAGAAGATCTCTGGCTCAGTTCCTTCCTGTTAAAAGGGAATCAGTTGATGTGAAATATCTCTTCCCGAGACCCTGCCAGTGAGAGGGGACGCTACTAGGCTAAATAGGCAAATCATCTGACCCTGGTAGAAAGCAATTTCCCATGTTCCATATTCCATATTTGCATTAGACATCATAGAATTTTAGAGTTCGGAGGCACTCTAAGGGTCATCTAGTCCAACCTTCAATGCAGGAATTGTACCATTGAACTTCATTCTTCACCAAGATTCCCAAAATATTTAAATTATGTAAACCAAGGGCTGAGGAGTCATACCACCCATCTCCCTGAAGAAACCAGAACCAGCAGAAATCCTGCTCAGCCCCCAACCTGCAAACAGCACAATCTTTTGACAGTTCAGAAGGCCTTGCCAACGACCCTAAGGGGCTCGAAAATTTTCTTTCTTGTTTTAAATTGAGAGCTTAGATCACCAAGTTCATTGCCTGTTTCCTGTGCTTGCATGGTGCGATCATACAATATTACTTAACTCACAGTTGTTGTTCATGTTCCTGCACAGTGTTATTACGTGCCTTGCTTTGAAACTAATCCTTCCCCCCATCCCATGTACATTCAGGCATGTGAAAGGACGTGTTCTAGTGGCCCTGGCTGATGGAACCCTAGCCATATTCCATCGAGGAGAAGGTAGGTCCAACATTGTGGGGAATGATGCAGTTTTGCTGTAAAGCTGGGGAAAGGCCTTGCAGTCAGATTTGGGAAATCAGGACTGGTGGGATTCAAAGGGACAAGTTTTCCTTCCATGGAAGCTTTCCTCCTAGTTAGAGGAGTAGAGGTATTTTAGGGGTGGGGGATAGGATTTCAGTTGGAACCACACAGGGTCAAAGTGTTAAAGCCCTTCCTTCTGCATACCACAGTTCTGATCCAGCTACCTATCCAGAGCAAGCTTCCATAGAATCAAGAGAATTGCAGAGTCAGAAGAATGCAGGAATCACAGCTAAAGAATCCCTAACAGATGGCCAGCCAACCTCTGTTTCAAAACCTCACATATAGTTTGACCCTGACTTATCTGCATATCCTAACTAACAGAACCTGGCAATCAAAAGAGACTTTAGTACATGCCGCAGAAGCTTGGGAAATCCCAGCTTTCCAATGTACAAATATGAAACCATTCTAGATTTGCTTCTCCCCGATCCAGCCCACATGGGTGGAGGAGAGCAAGAGCACCCCTGCTTTGGTTATTTTTCCTCCTCTGACCCTTGTTACTCAAGCAAGACTTGAACTGAAACAGGAAGCCCTCTTATACTCCTTCCTGTCCAAGAGCATCCAATGGCCAGTGGTGGGCGGAGTCTGTCCAGGGTCTGAAAGTACTTCCCTGAGAAGCTGCCTCCTGCAGTTCAGTGGCTCACCACACAGGGCAGATCCCAGAAACACCTGATACATCAAGACCACTGAGAATCAAACCAGTCCTCTCTACCCATCTTCTTCCTTCTTTCCTGTGCGTTTATCTCTAGACGGTCAGTGGGACCTCAGCAATTACCATCTCATGGACCTGGGTCACACACACCATTCTATTCGCTGCATGGCTGTGGTGTATGACCGAGTGTGGTGCGGCTACAAGAACAAAATCCACGTCATCCAGCCCAAAACGATGCAGATAGAGGTATGGCAAGGGTGTCTCTGAACGAAGGAACATGGCAGAGAATCTAGGAATGCTTTCTAACTAAAAGTACTGTTGGGATTGAAAGTGTTTACTGGCTCATTCATCAATGAAGGCTTTGGGGTGGCTAATTCATGTGAGCCTGTTTTAATCAAAAAGGTCAAGATTTTTTACTGGGGAAACTGCAATTTAAGGGCACCATCTTTTATTGCTAAGATCTCTCATTTGGGGTGAAGGAGGCATCCAACGGAATTGGGTAGTCGGGATTTGCCAATGTGGTAGCCGCTTTACACCTGGAGACACCTTCTCTGACCTTCACAGGCTTCCCTCCCCAGTTGAAGGAAGCAAGCATGGTTCCCCTCCTATTTTGTCCTGTGAGGATAAAACAATCCTGTGAGGGGGGTTAGGAGGAGAGATAGTAAACAACCAGATCCAACTGAGTTTCGGGGTCAGGGCACCGGACCCTCAGCCTGAGAAGAGGTGCTATTTCCTGAACATCATTTCCTGAACGACGACTCTGGCGATTAAGTAAGACCATTTCCAACCATTGTGGAAACCCTGAGAATATTTTCCTTTTCTCCATGCCCTTTCCAGAAGTCCTTTGATGCTCACCCTCGCCGGGAGAGCCAGATCCGACAGCTGGCTTGGATTGGGGACGGTGTTTGGGTTTCCATCCGCCTGGATTCTACGCTGAGGCTGTACCATGCTCACACCCATCAGCATCTCCAGGATGTAGACATTGAGCCCTATGTCAGCAAAATGTTAGGTAAATGAAACAGCACGAGAGACAGCCCTTGGGAGCAGGGGTGGGGACTAGTGCTGTATGAATGAATGAATGAATATGATCGTGGCTTTTTCAGTGACCTACACTACCCTAACTAACTCTGTTTGTGCCTCTCATCCAGGCACCGGAAAGCTGGGTTTCTCATTTGTGCGGATTACAGCGTTACTCATTGCTGGCAACCGTCTGTGGGTAGGGACAGGCAACGGGGTTGTCATTTCCATCCCTTTGACGGAGAGTAAGTCCATTTTCATTTCTTCTGCTGTATGCGTTTTTCCTCTGTATGTGATTTTCTCAAACCGCTTCCCCCTCCTAGCAAGAGGATTTTCTGTGTGTGGATTCCAGCCCTTCACACAAGCTGACCCAAATCCAGCAGACTTTGTTTTTAAAGCTTGCATTCATCCAGCTCTTAACTCGTTGCAGTGAAGTTTGCACAACGAATATCCATTGCAGATTGTGCTTATCACAGAGGCAAACGTTAATCTTACAAGCAAATGCATCTAAACAAGGCCCATTGGTTATTCTTTTTTTTTAAACGAAAAGTAAGTGTCACATCCAGTATTAGTCCTACTCCGAGAAGACCCATTAGCATTACTGGACCTAACTTAGTCACATTCATTCATTTCATTGGGTCTACCCTGAGAAAAACCTAGTTGAAGACCACCTAATGGATCTACTCTGGGTGAATGCTAGATGGATACAACCCCAGATTTGGAATGCATGATTTTGAAAGGAGGGCTAGTGTGGGAGTGTGCTTAATTCCACCTCCCCTGTGTCTTAACGCACAACTGCTTTTCTCTCTGTAAGGTATTTGAATACAAACATCTGCAATGTCACATGCATAATGCAATGTAGATTTTCTATTTTTCTGTACCTGACTTCCCGAGGCCTTTGTATTTTTCCAATATGTCTTTTTTGTGACAAGCTGCAGCTCACAATGTTTTCAGAATGGAGTCCTCTGCAAAGTAATTTAGCCATGAAACACCAGTGTGGTGTGGCAGCTGTGTGAGGTGGTGCAAATAATGTGGTTGGTCATAGGTTTAGAGATCTAGAGACAGCTCTGAGCACAAAGGTTCCCAAACTATGGGACACAAACTCTCCGAGATCTGCAAAAGAGATGCGTTGGGTTTTTTCTCAGACCAGAGATGAAGTGGACATGTAGTGGGAAAGAGTTATGATATTGCTTGATGGAATTTGGGGCAAGGCAATAAACTCCAAAAGAGCTGTTCCCAATCACAGTAGACAGTCCTGGACTAGACATACAAGTAGCCTGAACTGGTTGAAGGCAGCATCCTCTGTTCCTAAATCATGATGGCTTTGGGGCCTAATGCCAGTTTTCTGGTCTTCTATCATTTGGCGAGTCCACTGGAATGTGCCCTCCTGTCCTCTAGGGGGCATGTGTTCATCAGAGGATCCATGGAGAACAAGGGATGGGTCCCAGTCCCTGCATGTGGCTTCCCACCTCAGAGGCAACACCTAGTGGTGCAAAATGGAGATGCAAAGCAGTACTCTGGGTGGATAATTCTCTGACTTCTAAGCACCTGTTGCTGAGACAGCATTTAGTATCAAGTCTCTTAATATTTTCTTATTATTATTTGGTTGTAATGCTGTGCCTCTTGTTAAAAGAAACATATTTTTGTAAAGGAACTAAATGTCAATGTGCTCCTTTTGCTGCTGCTTCCAGTAATTGCTGTTTTCTTCTCTTCCCCAACTTGTGGCCTCTGTTCCTATTTTCCCCTTCCTTCTCTCCCTTGCTTCCTCCTCCTAGCTGTAGTCCTCCACCGAGGTCAGCTCCTTGGGCTCAGGGGTAAGTCCAAGACCTCTTTCCGTCTAGATTCCAGATGCCATCCTATATCTAACCCACTGACTTCTCCATCCTTTAATCCATCCGCTCACTTTTCTTCCTCTGCCTATTCATCCATTCATTCATTCATCTCTCATTTTCATTTGAAATTGCCAAAAAAATGTAGGAGCGGAAAAGTTCTTGTGAATCCGTGTTAGGAACGTTGAGCAGATCATCACTTCTGAAGACCGCCCCTTGCATGTTAAAGTTTCAGACCCTTTCCTTTCTGTTTCTATCTCGTGATGAAAGAAGGTGATGAAGCAGAAATGTGGTCATATGCCTAGGAATTCTTAACATAGCTATACATTTAAACAGAACAACAACAACAAAACCCCACAAGTAGCACTTGTACCACTTCAGAAGACAGAGTGGAAATTGCATGTGAGGACAGTGACAGCCCTGCCACTGGCAAAACAGTGCTGAGTGCTTCTGGGTTTCCCCCATTCCAAACATGTCAAATGATTTGAAATATTTGAAAGTGCATCCTTAACCCAGCCACTTTTATTTTGAAAACAAAGCTGAAGCTGACATGGGGCCCCCAATCTGGAAAATATTCCTAATCCAGATTGGGTGTCAGTTTCCTGATTATAATCACTCCCTTCCTGGATGTGATTTGCCCACAAAGGTACTTTTTGCAGTGAACTGTGCCTTAGGCTAGCAGAAAGCTGGGGTGAGGAGGGTAGAATTTCAGCAGGAAACTCATCAAGGTGCTTTCCAGACTGCAGTTGCTTTTCTTCAAAAAATACAACCAGCCAATTTAAGCATGTAACTCTGGGTCAGTTCAACAAACCTCCTGCAGAATAGCTCTCCTCCCCACTGGCAGAGGAAGGGGGGTGCAGTGGGTGCGGGCCGCCCCGGGTGTCATCCCTAAGTGGGGGTGACATCGCCACCCCACCCTCCTGGGACGCTAGCCCCGCCCCCGCAGGCGACTAGCCCAGCCCCTGGGTACACAGCATTTGCGCTGCTCCACCTCTGCCCCTCCCCCACCATCTGACAGTTCAAAAGGGAGATTTTTTTAAAAAATGAAAGCAGTGAAACCACTTCCAGACCAGCCACATTTCTCTTTATAGGTGTTAAATAAGCTTTTGGAAATCTTTGTCTCAACTCATGGAGCTATACTTCCCAGGGTTCTCTGGGGAGAGAAGAGACGGATTCTTTATTATGTGGTCCTAGTCCTGATAGAACCGAAGAAAATAAAACCAACAGCCATATAAGTAGAATATCATAACATACAAAATACATTAGAATGGGTTGTGATACATCGGTGATATAAAATATCAGGGATATCCAAGTCTGATCCTTTTAGAAAAACTTAATCCAAGATACAAGAGAGGAGAGAAACTGAAACATATTTATCAACACACAGTGCTCAGCAGGCTCCATCTCAGGATATGGCTCTAAGTAAATCTTGTTATACTAATTACCCCCAGTCTGGGGAGATGTTTATTCTCCAGGAGAACACCGTAAGATCTAAAATGTACTAGCTTGAGATACGATCCGAAATCTTAAAATGAGATGTTATTTTTTCAAGGGTAGGCGACATTTTAAAAGTTGCTAGGAACAGACCAGATTGTCAAGCCAGATGTTACTGGACTTTCCCCTCCTGACAATTGGACAGGAGAAGGAATTCATGGCGCTAATGCTTTGTAGGATAATTAAACCAGTTTAGCCATGCGTAGTGCAGTCAGCCCTTACGTTTCCCCCTCCTTATTGCTTGCTTTTAATTTGTGTGTGTGTGTTGCCTTCAGCCAATAAGACATCCCCAACATCTGGAGAAGGGAACCGGCCTGGCGGGATCATCCACGTGTACGGCAGCGACGACAGCAATGACAAGTCTGCCAGCAGTTTTATCCCTTACTGCTCCATGGCTCAAGCCCAGCTCTGCTTCCATGGTCACCGTGACGCGGTCAAATTCTTTGTCTCTGTGCCTGGTAAGCAGAACATCTAAAGTACTCCATGAATGCAATTCTGTCAGTGCATCGTTATGCTGAGAGCTTATCGTGAAACCTGAAGGCTTATGCAGAATTCTGAGGCTCTTTCCATTGCAATGGCCTTTCCTATGATGTTCAAGAACATCTTAAGAATCGCCCTGCTGGATCTCAAGTCCAGGGCATAGCTATCTGGCCCAGCATCCTTTTCTCACTGGGGTCAACCACATGCCCCAGTGAGAAACCCAAAAGGACTTGGGTGCAAACAGCATTCTCGCCATGGGTGATTCCCAGTAACTTTTGGGGCCATTCTGCCAGTGACATTGGATGTAAGACCCATCAGGATGATAGTAGTGTTGATAGCCTTATCCTCCGTCATTTTGGTTGCCCAAAGCTCAGTAGTATATCTCAGCTGCTCAGAACAAGCTCTGGATTCTTTCAGGTAACGTTCTGGCAACCCTGAACGGGAGTGTGCTAGACAGCCCCTCCGAGAACCCCAGCACGGCCACCATCGAGACTGAGGGCCAGAAGCTGAAGAACGTCCTGGTGCTCAGTGGTGGGGAAGGGTACATTGACTTCCGGATTGGTGAGTTCTTTTACATATATATCCTCATTGTGCAGAGCAGCTATGAGTAAAGGACAAGCTAGCGCAGAGTGGCTAAGGAAGAAATTTCTATTATTATTTATTGAATTTATATACTGCCCTATACCTGGAGGTCTCAGAGCAGTTCACAGAATAAAATCAAGATATGAAACCACAAAAGACCTAATAAAAATAAAACAACAACCCAATAGCCCCCCCAAAAAAAAACACATTTTAAATCGGATCAACCAAAAGCCTGGTTAAAAAGGAACGTTTTTGCCTGGCACCTAAAGGTGTGTAATGAAGGCGCCAGGCGAACTTCCCTGGGGAGAGCATTCCACAGACGGGGAGCCACTGCAGAGAAGGCCCCGTTCTCGTGTTGCCACCCTCTGGGCCTCTCAAGGAGGAGGCACACGAAGGAGGGCCTCAGAAGATGATCTCAGGGTCCAGGTAGGTGCATATGGAAAGAGGCGGTCCTTGCAGTATTGCGGTCCTGAGCCGTTTAAGACTTTATAGGTCAAAACCAGCGCTTTGAATTGTACCCAGAAGCTAATTGGTAGCCAGTGCAGTTGGACAGTGTAATAATGCTCAAACCGTGTTGCTCTGATGAGCAACCTGGCCGCTGAATTCTGCACTAGCTGAAGTTTCCGAACCGTCTTCAGAGGCATGTCACATTCATAAGTACCACTTTAAGCGTGTCCTGTACTTTAGGGGTTCTGAGTTGTCCTGTTGTTGTCCATAGCTGGTGCAAGGGCCCTGATTTTGATTGGGATTGCGGCAGGGACGAAGGGATGAATGGCCCTTCTCTCCATGCCATAGTCCCCCTCTGAGTCATACTTCCCTCTCACATCATCTATTTGTTAAAAGAAAAAGCAACCACACCATGGCAAACATCCGTATCTTGTTTGGCCCTTTGAGAGTTACAGCGCAGGACATCCTGCTTCCATCCTTTCCTCTGCCACAGACTCAGCAGTTCCCCAACTCCCCTGCTTGCACAGACCACTTAGAAGTTGCTGAGAGTCTTGGTGGATCACCTAAGTGATTTTTTTGACCTGTTGTAGCAATGGAAATGTGCTGCGCTAAATAAGGTGTGTTTTTTAATTGTATTTTTAACTGCTTCTGTAATTATCTCATTTCTTATTGTACTACAATAAAAAGAAGCAATAAAACCACAATTAAAAATCAGTATGAATATGTAATGCAGACACACCATGGATGACCTGAATCAAGCTTTCTGCTCAGGAGAACTAGATGAATTTTGACCTCTCCCACTCCGCAGCTCTCCATTTGCAGAACTTGGATAACTTGGGTCTACAGAGTTGGGGTAAAGATTATAATGATGTATGCAAAGCACTCTCAGGCATCTAAAGATGCTATGTAAATGGTACCTATTACTAATGATTGGGAGGCCTGCTTGGTGGAGCTTTGGTGCTTCCAAGTTCTTCTCTTCCATTCATTGTACAAGGTCTCTCCACAGGTGATGGAGAAGATGACGAGACGGAGGAAAACGCAGGAGAAGCCACCCAAGTCAAGCCCATCCTCTCCAAGGCTGAACGGAGCCACATCATTGTGTGGCAAGTTTCCTACATCCCCGAATGAGCTACTCTTGTCTTTTCTTTTTCTGCCAATTATAACTCTCTCCCCTCTGATCCCCCCAAACTCCCGGAATGCCAGTATGTACATACCAGAACTCCTGCATTTCTCCTACTGCTGGAAAACCAAGGCCCCAGACAACCAACCGCAGCAGCTCCTGCACTGGATAGCGGCTCCCTCCCTCATCTAACCTCCAAACTTGCAGCTTTCATCTTGGGCCTGCATGCTTTCTAAAATGGCTGGGTTACTGCCAGCTTTCCAAAGGGGGAGAACCATGGCAATGAAGGCCCCTCCGCCCCCAAGTGAGGCAACGAGAGATGCACAGGCAGAGCGGACTTGGCTTGGATGAGGTTTTCAAGACGGTCCCCTCCCTCCTTCCTTCATCTGCCTGCATGGAAGAACTAAGATGTTTGCCGGCTCTTGCCCCTGCCCACTTCACCACCACGGAGGCAGCGTTGACGGCATGCACTGGTCTGCAAACCAGGACTAGAGAGATGGATCCCATCATAGCAAAGCGATCATTCCAACCTTGTCTCCTTCGCTGTCTCTCTTTGGGACCTGCTCACAGGGGATTATCTGGGATAAATTGGGAGGTTGGGAATCCAAAAGAGCGTATGGATGCGTTTGGGAAGACTGTGGTATGGAAGTCAACAGCGGGACATCAGTGCCCAGAGACGGACCACAGGCACATGATGGGCTTCCACCGCTGAAGCTGTTTAGATCTGGGCCTGGGCACTTAAAAGCATAACTCAAGTCAGTAGAGCATGAGACTTTTAATCTCAGGGTCATGGGTTTGAACCCCACGTTGGGGTTTTGCAGGAGGTTATGGTCCCTTCCAACTTGACACTTCTGTGATTCTATTTATGGGAGACCTCTTGGAGAGTCCCGGGGTGCCCAGTTCTGAACTCCTTCGAGGAAGGGGAAGATTCAAGCCTAACAAATATCATATATAATAATTCAGGTGAGAGGCACAATTGGTAGACTTGAAGGTGGAACGGGCATCTCCAGCTCTTTGTAGCAGTGGGTGGTGTGCTGATGGAGAGGAAGGCAATATGTATGTTTAGCTGGTATGTGGAGAGTCATTGAAAGAACTGGGAAGTCCTCTGCTGCTGAAAGGCCACCAAGGTGTGCTTTGTGCTCCTTTACCTTGTGCTACTCCACTAGGGCCCCAATGGAGACTTGGGTGCTGCAACTGGCTCTCAAGAGGTATTCAAATGTATCTTGCAGGCAATTCAGGAAAGCAAGCAGTCAAGATGGAGACTAGGCCCCTCCCTCTCCATGACATGTATTGAAACCAATGAAAGCAGACTTGGACTTGGGGGAGATGGAGCAAGGCAGTCGGTGGAGAGGTATGTGCTTGGGGAGGATGGGCTGGGGAAATGAAGAAACGGGGAAAGGAGCTGAGGAGAAGACATTGGTCCTTTGTTAAGCGGCTTCCAGAAGCAGCAAGAGAAGGAAGCAGAGGTGGTCTTGTTGGGAGAGGATGTTGAGAAAGCAGCACCCACAGCTGTGGCATGCAAGTTAGGGCGCTGCCACTCTGCTGGCTGCTCACCCGGTTGATGGCAGGTGTGCACACTCATAACATGCATCCCACCTGTTGCTCCCCTTCTCTTGCCCCCACCCTGCCACATCCAGTGGCAGTTCCATCCCAGCCAGTGAGCCCTGTCTCATGCTTCGTGACTCGGCACCAGTGACTGGGAGTGGATTGCTGCTTGAGATGAAGTTGTAAACAGCTGGTCCTCTGGGATATAAGGAGGTTTCTGCCGTAGGCAGTTCAGAGGCTGATGAACTTTAAAGGCTGTGGGAGGAAGCAGCAGGAAGAAGCCCAGAAATGTTAAGTGCTCTTAACGTCTTATTTAAATCTCACAGAACCTTTCACGTTTTAATTTTCTTTGAAGCCAGGGGAGACCAAGGTTTTTTAGAGAGGGAGGTGGGTCTTCCTTAGAGAGAGAAAGACGGGGGGGGGGGCAACTTCCTGGCAGTTCTTGGTAGAGTCAAAGCTTGGGACTGTCCACGTGCCCCTTTCTTTGTGCGCTTTGCAGCAGAGGGAGATTATTGCAGGCTTTTTTCTTTCTTTTTGCATCTCTCAGGCCTCCCCTGCCTGCCCTTGTGGGCAATGTTTTCTTTCTCCATGCCTGAATGAGGTCTGAGAAAACATAGACTAAAAAGGAAGTCCAGTCATAGTCTGAACAGCTTGTGGGAACACTTGCCCCAGTCCAGTCAACCGTACCACGCTGTGACTTAGCCCCCTTTCTGGTGTGCTGAGAGTAGTGGCTTGGGTATGGCAGGCACACAAGCACCATGGCACACATATCGAATGCCTTACAGCTCCATTTCTTAACACCTGGCCACAAGCTGGACCTCTTCAGAGACCCCTACTCTTATGTGTGGTTTTATGTCACTTGCTTACTCAAAGCCACCCAGAGCCACAGAATGTACAAAGAGATGAAAGAAATATGGCAAAGGCTGAAAAGGTCTGTGGGTTCCGCACAACAAACCAAGATGAAGAAAAAACAAGAAAGAGACGTTAAGCGGTAAAGCTGGTGGGTGGGGAGGACGTAGGGACTTGCAAGTCGACATTGTCGATCTCTGGCCCATAATTTTTCGCCAAGAGCAGGAGAGAGGAAATCTAGAAGGCTAGTGAAGTCATTGGGGTAGTTTGATTTGAAAGAGCACCAAATGTGGTTAAGTAGCTGCAGCAAGGCTTGAGATCAAATGGGGGCTTTATTCATGATGAGAAAGAGAGTGAGGCTTACAGGGTAGGTAGCAAAGGCGGAGGGAACAGGTATCAGGAGCAGAGCATCTGCTTTGCAGGAAGAAGATTCAGTCCCTGCCATCTTCAGTTTAAAAAATGATCAAGAAGAGAGCGGGTGGTGGGAAAGACCTCGTCATAAGACTCTGGGCAGCCACTGCCAGGCAGTCTACATGGTACTGGGCAAAATGGAATGTCTCAGCTGCTGTAAAAGCAGCTTCCTAGGTTCTCCTATTTTTATTCTGTCCATTAAGTTTCCAGATTTCAGGCCACTCTTGAGAGCCAGTGTGGTGTAGTGGTTAAGAGCGGTAGTCTTGCAATCTGGGGAACTGGGTTCGTGTCTCTGCTCCTCCACATGCAGCTGCTGGGTGACCTTGGACTAGTCACACTTCTCTGAAGTCTCTCAGCCTCACTCACCTCACAGAGTGTTTGTTGTGGGGGAGGAAGGGAAAGGAGAATGTGAGCCGCGTTGAGACTCCTTAGGGTAGTGATAAAGCGGGATATCAAATCCAAACGCTTCTTCTCTTCTTAGGCCTTACCCTACCAGACCTACCTGGAGGTGACACACTAGGGAGATATCAACAATTTCACTGAGCGCAGCTAACACCTTATTTTCCATGTCACAAGGAGGTCCCAACCCTTTGGGATTGGCTTTTCAGTAAACAAGAAGCCAGACCGCCTCCTGATACTTCTCCTATGGAAAGGGTTTTGTTGCCCAATGCCAGCATATCCTAGCTGTTTTCTAGACTACTGATGAAATAATAGTGTGCAGGAGAGAGAAGAGCAGATTGTTAAGACACCCTTTCATTATTCCATTTGAAACAGCAGTGCCATCAGCCAAGATTTGCTATTCTCTTGGGGCAAGTTAGCAAGTAATACCACTAATCTATCCTGTCACATTCCCCACCACCATGCCTGCCCCACTGCAACCCTAGTGCTCTGCTCAGAAAGATGGCCACAGTCCAGGTGGAGTTGAATCTCTGTTCATTAGAGGGCAAAAGACATAAGACAGCTAATCCTCTGTGCTTGTCCCAATTAAGTAGAGAATGAAGCAGATCTTGTACCGCTTGCTCTGAAGTGGGGGAGAGGGGAGCTGGGAAGGCGACACAGGGCCTGTAGCTCACAGGTAGAATATCTGCCTTCCATGCAAAAGGTCCTGGGTTATAAATAAAAGCCCTGATGTCTCCAGGTAGAGTTGGGGAAAGCTCCTGCCTGTCAGTGTAGACAATACTAAGCTAGATGGACCACTCGCCTGACTATTCTTATGCTTCCTATGTTCTTATTTTGTTCAGTCTGTTCTGGGGGTGAAATACCTTTTGGAAGGGGTGGGAGGAAACTAACGTGACCTGGAGAGCAACCTGACAACAGCAGAGCCTGGGAGGAGAGAGAAAGGGAAGTCGGTTTTTTAAAAGTGAGGACCGGTGGGGTGGGCAGCTTTGGCTTAGGCACTACTTAGCAATGGTGCAGCTAGGTGGTTTTAGACTCTGGCCTTAATGGTCTCCCAGCCCGGCAGACCTTTAGATGGGAACATGTATTGCTTCACTTACTGCATTTTTGAAGTAAGCTGCATTTGGGAAGGGGGGAGCTGCTCATTCTGCTGAGTTGGGTCTGTGTCCCATAACTTCTGCCCCCAAAGCCCTACCCCTACAGCACCACGGCAGTTGAGAGGGCGAGCATGTGGAGTCCGACAGGGTGCCATCGTTTTAAAACTGATCTACCTGTTGCCAAAAGACCCGCGAGCAGGAATACTTCCTCATGCAGAACTGAACCAAGGTATGGTCTTTTTTAAACAAAAACAAAAACAGATACAACTGCAAAGCCTCCTGCAGTTCTCAGTTCCCAGCATTTATTAGTCAGGATACTGCTCCTTTTGCCTCCCCTGCCTACAAATATATGCCCAAAGAACCTTTCACAGTTTGAAGTTACGTTTTCATTGAAAAGAAGCACATGTTCAAGGTGGGGGGGGGGACGCGGGGGGAGGGAGAGGCGTAGCTATGGGGAGAAAGCCTCACAGTGCTGGCTGTTGACTCCTGATAGCTACTTGCCGGCAAGATAAAAGCTGATTTGACTTACAGACACCTCCCCGCCACATCTCCACTGTGATGTATGTAAAGTTAACTTGTATGTTATAAAAGGAATTTTTTAAAAAGTGTCTTAAGGCCTGTCAACTCTGCTGTTTTGGTCTAAAGATGTAAAGAGACTGCTGTATGAAAAAACAACCCCACTCTCCCTATGCTTTGTCCCTTATACGCTATCCAAAAGATGACCATATCTGTTCTGTATGTAATAAAAAAAAGTGTGTTAACATCACAGATTCGAGAGCATTGATAAACACACACTAGAAGTGGCATTTTTAAGGAGCTACTGCCATGAAATTTATTGCATCTTTTGATGGTGCACATCCGAGTGATGGGGCAGGGGGGGGTGTCACCTGCAACAATATGGTGCAAGTATGAAGTGCCCTTGTTCTGTACTCCCAGCCAGCCATCCACACCCTTTTCCAAGATACACCACCCTGACAGACACAGAGTAAAAACGATTGCCTTTTCCCAAAATTTATTTTACAAAAGCAAAACGCAGCCAGTATTTAAAAAGTAGCCCTGTACATATTTATAGATGTAAACAATCTCCTTTTGGGAAATATCTGGAAGAACAGTAACATGCAGTGGGATGAAAGATCCCAGAGGAAAACACAGGAACCATGATAGCCTAGGAACAATACTTCTCCAGCCAGGTCCCAACTTAATGGGATTTGGCTGTTTCTATCAGAGGCCTCCAGAAATGCCATCTTCCGCTCCCAAATCCCAGCATTCTGTTCCTACTGAATAGTTGTCAGCTGTGAATAAGATTATTTTAAAAAACAACACAGGTGGACAGTGGTCCTCCAAATGTTGTTGGACTCCAACTCCCATCAGCTCCAGACAGCATGGCCAACAGTCAGAGGTGATGGAGGCTCCAACATCTGGAGACCTGAATATTTGCCATCCCTAAGATAAAACATGCACTAAAGCAGCTCCCCCCCCCCCGCCGTCCTGGACTATTGGAGAAAGTGGGGCAGGTATGAGATACGAGCAGCGTGAATTCTGCATTTCAAGTCATTGCCCAAAAAGAAATTGCATTCACTAGAGAGAGAGCAGGACGTAACATCAGCTGTATAAGCCCTGTTGCTCAAGCTCGGGATATTGCTAGCTGCGAGCAATTGTTTGTATTTGCTGCTGCTTAAGTAAAGCGAAACAGCACAACTCCCCTTGCTTCTGTCTTATTTGATGTTTCCTTTTGGAAAGAGCAGGGGCAGCAGGCTGGATCTGTATTTCCCCCACTCTTCCCATGCGTAAAGTTGGGAAAGTAGGAAGGGCCAGTCACCTGATGTTGCAATTACGTTGGGTGGCCTATTTTCGCCTGCGTTGTTTGAAATCAAACTCTTGTGGCCAGAGGCATGGTGCTTTGCAACCCCAAAGATGCTGCGGACAGCAGGATGCAAGCCCAGGCAATCCACTGACTAGGATTGCAAAGTGGGGTCTGTGCCCTGTAGCTAGTAAAACTGTGGCCTAACATAGTGGGGTAGTCTTTGCAGGCTTGGATTGGGAGGCAGCAGGAAAACCACTAATGAAGCCCTTTGAAAATACATTCTAAAAGAGAACTGGAATCCCTTTGGTGTGTGGTTTTCCATATTGGTTTAATAGCGCAGATTTCTCTAATATTGCCCCCAAAAGGCTATAATTGGGGGCTGGGGAGGCAGGGGGAAAGGGAATTAAATTACTAGCTGTTAAACTGACATGATATGTTTGTTCAGATCTAAAATACTCCCGCCCTTTCTCTTCCCCACCCAACTCAACAAAAGAAAAAAGCTACCCAGGGGAATCCCAGATAAGCTGAAAGGGAATGGACGGGTTTGTGCAGTGCCTTTGTGACAGCAGCAGAGGGGGCCGGACTTCAGCTGCTCTGCCTTACTCATAAATCCAGTGATCTGCACTGTCTTCCCAGCAGGCCAGTTCATCTGTGCGGAACCAGAGCAAGATCTCTCGCTGGGCGCTCTCCACCGAATCGCTCCCATGGATCACATTCCTGTAGGGAAAAGGAACAAATATATCCCACGGTGCAGCTGGATGCATTGTGCCACAGTTAACTAAGTTCTTGTGCAATTGGGCATATATGAATACGATGAGCTAGGTTTCAATTGCCAGGTACAGAAAAAAGCTCCTGCCAAATCCCGGAGAGCTGCTGATAGGCCAGATGGACAAATGATGTGACTGCTCACATTCACACCATACATTTAAAGTGCTGCGATTCCACTTTAAGCCGCCACTGCTTTCTCCCAAAGACTGCTGGGAAACTGTCCGTGGTGCTGAGAGGAGACCCCTGATTCCCCTCACAGAGCTACCGTTCTCAGAGAGGTCTAATCATAAATCCCTCTTCAAAGGAAACTGGAAATTGTAGCTCTGCAAGGGGAATAGGGCTCTCCAAAGAACTGTCAGCACCCTTGACTAACTCCAGCTCCCACAATGTATGGTGTGGATTTGGGCTCTATACAACAGCTTCTTATGTTCCTAACAGGGTAGGGGGAAAGGGATGAAAAATGATCATTTCCATTTTTATAACCTTATGCAATAATTCATCAGAGTCTTTTCTTATTTTCCAATTCTTTGCTGTTCGTTTCCCACTTCTTGCTGCTGCTTCCCCTCCTGCCCCATTTTCCCAGCTCTCTCTCTTTCTTTCCCTTATAAAAGGTCCATTTTGCTGAGGGAGGGTGTTTGCTCACAGACGGGATGGACTGTATTAACAGCATGTGTATTGGCAGGCAGGGACTCGCCAACAATAAACCCTGGAAGAAGCAAAAATACTCCACTTGCCTTTCAAATCTATGAAGCTGGAGGTCATTTCTAACATTACTGGGAGGCAGTTTAATTTTGGCCCATGTTCACATAAAAATGCTTCCTTCTTACTTACAAACCCATAATCTACATTGGCTGCATTCACATGTCACAATAAACCCTTGTCCACCCAAATTAGCCTGATTTGGTTTGGAATTTGGTTAGATCTAGTGCACAGTCCAATCTGAAACATTTGCACTAAACAGGATTTTGATTATTTTTGCTAGACACACAGAATGTGTGAACAATGCCCCTATCTCCTAATGCAGAAACAAAAAGGCCTTCCTGATTTATTTATTTTTAATCATCCTCTGATTTAGTTTCCACTCTGTTTACAGGAATGCAGTTTTAGAGCATCTCAGGCAGAAAACGGCACCTGGCTGAGCCCCCATTCCTTGCTGTGGTGGACCAATAGTTGCATTGCCGGAGTCACACAAAACGGTCAGAAGAGAGAACTGCCCCAAAAGTAAACAAGGTTTTCACTCACTTGCCAACTTCAATGCAGAAGTCACCTCGGATAGTCCCAGGCTTGGAATCTGCTGGGTTAGTTTCGCCGATCATGACGCGAGCTGTCTTCACCACTTCCAGTCCCTGCCAAACCTGGGGTGAAGGGATGAAAAACTCCCACTAGCATTCGAACTTTTGGTGACCCGAGACACACCTTTAGCCTCATTGCACATTTAGGGAGCCCTTTCTTTCTTTGTTGCTGCCTATTTGGATGGTGGTCGTGCTGTTGCTGGTGTCGCCTGCCTTAGATCAAACCGTGACCCACTTGCTGAAAACCTATGGAAAAGGCAACCTTCTCAGTGCCAGTGGCCTTGTTCTGCTAAACCACTTGAGAAAACATTCCTGGGGAAGAGGGAAGTGATGAGCTTCCTTCTCAAAGAGATAGTATTTCTTACAAGGTTTCCCAACACCCCCCCCCCCCCCGTGTTCTGCTGTCTGGGATCTTGGAGGGCAAAATGTCAGAACGTGCCAACAAGACTGCTCTTCTGTACTTGTGTATTGTTAGAAAATATACCGTATTTTTCGCACCATAGGGCGCACCGGACCATAGGGCGCACCCAGTTTTTAGGGGGGGAATTCAAGAAAAAAATATTTCCCCCCCCCCCGCAGCCCCAAAGAGCAGCGTACAGGCTGCACACAACCTCTCCCTGCCGGAGGGGTTGCGTGCAGCTATGGATCAAGCCAAGGCAGCGAGCGGGATGGATCCCGCTCGCTGTTTTGGCTTCCCCTTTAGCCCCGTGCAGCCTCTCCCTCCGGCAAGGAGAGGCTGCGTGGGGCTGAAGAATCCATAGCCCCGTGCAGCCTCTCCTTGGCAGAGGGGCTGCGCGCAGCTATGGAGGAAGCCAAGGCAGCGAACGGGATGGATCCCGCTCGCTGTTTTGGCTTCCCCTTTAGCCCCGTGCAGCCTCTCCTTGGCGGAGGGGCTGCACAGGGCTTTCCTGGCTTTACTGGGAGGTGGGGGGATATTCCCTCACCTCTCCCAAAAGCCCGCAGAAGCCGTGCAAACCCTTTAAAGGGATCGCGGCTTCTCCTGGCTTTTGTGAGAGGTGAGGAAATTCCCCCACCTCCCGCAAAACCGGCAGAAGCCACGCGCCTTTTAAAAGGGCTGCACGGCTTCTCCTGGGAGGCGGGGGGAGTCCCCCACCTCCTGCAAAACTGGCAGAAGCCGCGCACCTTTTAAAAGGGCTGCACGGCTTCTCCTGGGAGGCGGGGGGATTCCCCCACCTCCCGCAAAACCGGCAGAAGCCGCACGCCTTTTAAAAGGGCTGCACGGCTTCTCCTGGCTTTCCTGGGAGGTGGGAGAAGGGACTGATATGATTACCGAGGAAGTCAGTCCCTTCTCCCTCCTGTTGAAAAGCCCGCAAGAGCGCACGGAGCTTGTGTGCGGCTCTTGGGGGCTTTTCCCGCCTGCCTCCCCCCTGCATTCGTTCCATAGGACGCACACACATTTTCCCTTGCTTTTTAGGAGGGAAAAAGTGCGTCCTATGGTGCGAAAAATACGGTAGATGTGTTAGGAGATAGGACCCTCACATAGAAGAAGAAGAAGAAAAAGAAGGAGAAGGAGATGAAGGAGAAGAAGAAGGAGAGTTTGGATTTGATACCCTGCCTTTCACTCCCCTTTGGGAGTCTCAAAGGAGCTAACATTCTCCTTTCCCTTCCTCCCCCACAACAAACACTCTGTGAGGTGAGTGGGGCTGAGAGACTTCAAAGAAGTGTGACTGGCCCAAGGTCACCCAGCAGCTGCATGTGGAGGAGCGGAGACGCGAACCCAGTTCCCCAGATTACGAAACTACCGCTCTTAACCACTACACCACACTGGCTCTCATAGCAAAATGCATTTGTTATTTCACTCACCATGGCCACAACAGGTCCAGAGCTCATGTATTTCACCAGGCGGTTATAGAAAGGACGCTCACGGAGGGCGATGTAATGCTCCTTCAACAAGTCTTCGGAAGCCTAATCAATCAATCAATCATTTTATTTGTATGCTGCCTTTCCAAAGTCAAAATCGTATTAAAAAATTGCAAAATAGAAACATAGCAAAAGTAGTCATAAAACAGTAAACCAAACATCAAAAAGTGCACAAGTTGAAGAATTTCCACATAAATCATAGGATCCAAAATAAAGATACAAAAAATCAACATCAACAACCCCAACACCCCCCCAAAAAATCCCTAAACAATACTCCAGCTTTGGTAGTTGGGAGTTTGTCAGGGCCCCATCCTTCCAGCCAAGTGGGAAAAGCCCTACAAGGCAGGAAGCAGGTCTTCCAGGATGAACACGTGGTCAAACACATGCCACAGACTTGATCAATGATGTGTAGTTCTATAAACAATTTTGCTGATTTTTAGTATGTTTCGACTGTTTTTAGTCTTTTATTTTGTGTGTGTAAACTGCCCTGGGAACTTGCTTGAAGGGTGGGAGTAAATTCTCCTAGGGTTATGATGATAATCAAAGATCAGGAAATTAACAGTTGAGTCAGCATCATTATCACCACCATCAGTTTATATATTTATAGGCCACTTTGCCACAGAATTGTGCCCCAAGCGTCTCACAACCCAGCAAACAAACCCAAAAATACAACCATGCAAAATTAAGAACAATTTAAACATTAAGAACAATTTAAAATAACAATGATGTCAATGAATCCAGAAAATACTTACATACAATGTTAGATAAGGCAATACAAATAAGCCAACCTAATTTAATCGGTTTTAACTAGGGAAGCAGGCAGAGGCAACAACAGACCCTGTTCCAGCTGAATTGTCCTTTCTCCGCCACCCCACCAATTTTAAATGTTCTTTTGTGGTCCTTTAAATTTGTAAACTGCCTTGGGTGCTGTGGTAGAAAAGCAGTTTATAATTTCAATGAATAAACCAACAAAATATAGAGAATAACCCCCAACACAAAAATAGAATGATAGCGTGCAAAGATAATATACAACACTGGGTGCGATCAAACTGTAGCCTTCAACCTCCAGGTCTCTGGTCTTCAGGCCAAATTTGGCCCACCAGGCACCCCCCATTTGGCCTATAAGACAATTTCCCCCAAACACAGTCATTTCCTCCACACCTGGCATCCTATGTGAAGCAAGGTGTGTGGCAGGTAGAGCTGTAGCTAAATCAGCTGCTTCCACCCCAATGCCTATAGAAAGCAGGACTAGAAGCCTGGTGCAGAGGGAATTCAATCCCACTTGGTTGTTGTCTCTCCCCCACAATGAGCCACCTTTGACAGATGGATGGGACAACCCACTTGTCAATCACCTGGTGTCCAATGATTGACAAGTGGGTAGCCCTAAGTTAGCCCACAGAATGGAGGTGGCAGGAAGATAAAGATGTGGTCCACTGGGTCATAAAGGTTCCCCATCCATCTCTCAACAAAGAGCTTAGGTACTCAGCCAAGTATTCTGACCTGCATGAGCTTCATGGCCACCAGTTTGAAGCCCTTCTTCTCGAAGCGTCGGATGATCTCTCCAACCAGATGCCGTTGTACCCCATCTGGCTTAATGGCCAGGAAGGTGCGTTCATTTACACCGGTGAATGCTGGAAAATAAGAGGAGAAGAGAGATTTAATGTATATATTTTGAGGAGGACATGCAATACATGCTGCGCAGCTGAGGAAGGGCAAGATTTCTGAAAATCACAAGTGAATACTATTGTACTCAGGTCCTGCTTGCAGGTTTCCCACAGTACGTGGTTTTTTTTTCCCCTCTAGAAAAATAGGTGCTGGTACTCACCATTTAGTTCCTACAGTAAGTGCCGCACTTTCTAACAACAAAAAAGAGGTTTTATCGTGTTTTTGATATTCTGTTGGGAGCCGCCCAGAGTGGCTGGGGAAACCCAGCCAGATGGGATGGGTATAAATAATAATAATATAATATTATTATTACCCTTGAGTACCCCCTGAAAATCCTGGGGTGCGGGTGGTGCTGTGGGTTAAACCACAGAGCCTAGGACTTGCTGATCAGAAGGTTGGCGGTTCGAATCCCTGCGATGGGGTGAGCTCCCGTTGCTCGGTTCCAGCTCCTGCCAACCTAGCAGTTCGAAAGCACATCAAAGTGCAAGTAGATAAATAGGTACTGCTCCAGCGGGAAGGTAAACGGCGTTTCCGTGTGCTGCTCTGGTTCGCCAGAAGCAGCTTAGTCATGCTGGCCACATGACCTGAAAGCTGTACGCCGGCTCCCTTGGCCAATAAAGCGAGATGAGCGCCGCAACCCCAGAGTTGGCCACGACTGGACCTAATGGTCAGGGGTCCCTTTACCGTTACCCCCTGGAAAAAGCACTCTCCACAGCCATCTAGTTGGCCACTGTTGGCCATCTAGTTGTACCAGCACCGTTTGGCCTGATCCAACAGGGCTCTTTTTATGTTTGTGTGTTTTTATCTAGAAGACACCAGGTTGGCGAAAATTGACTTAGCCAATTGGGGCGGGGGCGGGGGCGGGCGGGGTGGAGGGCAGGCACAGGGCGTTGCTTCCCGATGGCAAAAGAACAGACATGCAGTACGGCTAATTCAGCATGACCCAGCTACAGAGAGAGGGAAGGGCTGGTGAGGCACCCCCAGATCTCAGCCTGCAAAGTTGGGCACCCCTAGATCTCAGCAACGCTCACCTGTTTGGAAGATGCTGGCAAACAGGGCCAGCAGGAAGATCATGGCGTTAGCAGCGGCAGCAGCAGCAGCAAAGAAGACCCATAGAGCGAAGGGAAGAACTGGGGAGGACGCGCACGCCGGCCGGCAGCGTGGATCGGGAGCGCGCACGCTGATGACGAGAGGGGGAGTCTACTCAAGGGGAAGTAGCAGCACCAGCAGCAGAAGGGATGGGAGATTCCGCTCCTTTCTAAGGCTCCGATCCTGAACACACTTACCTGGAAGGAAGTCCCTTTGGGCATCTGAGCAGTCGTAGAGAGGATTGTGCTCTGACGCTGGTCTTTTTACTGGCGGCGTTTCGCTTTTGCAAGTCTCCAAACGACGTTTAAAAGTTCTGTGCATCTGCATGTAAGTCAGTGGAGCAGACAGGTTTTCCTGTGCCATTCCATGACTCCGATACCTTTGCTGAAGCAACGTCTTTAAAACAAACGAGCCGCAACAGCAACATTTTGCCCGGTCAACCTGAACCAGCATTAACCCCACTTCGAACCTGCAATGTGAATAGTGGACGACATCTTTGTGCCGCTGAAGTCGCTGTGTCTCAGCCACGGCCCGCCCTCCCCTCCTTTATTTGCAACCGAGGGAGGTTGCCGTAATCCGGCTATTGCTTTTAAATCAGGAACGGGGAGCCCACCGCCCGCCCCACGTTGTTTGACTACAAGTCCCATCATCGCTGACCGTCGGGCCACCCTCACTGGAGCTGATGGGACTTGCGAGTCCCGATCACACATTAAAAATAAAAAAAATCCTTCCAGTAGCACCTTAAAGACCAACTAAGTTAGTTCTTGGTATGAGCTTTCGTGTGCATGCATGGTATCTGAAGAAGTGTGCATGCACACGAAAGCTCATACCAAGAACTAACTTAGTTGGTCTTTAAGGTGCTACTGGAAGGAATTTTTTTATTTTGACTATGGCAGACCAACACGGCTACCTATCTGTAACTGCGACCACACATTGTCACTCTACACTTTTCCTATTTCTATGCTGCGTTTCTCTTCCCCTCCCCCTTCCTTGCGTCACTTCCCCTTATCTATAGAGAACTAAAAATGTAGAGTCGCACACTTCCGGTCTAAACATCGAACAACTTCCCCACTGTTCCTTCCCGACTTAAAACAACACGTGGGAAGGCGACGCTTTCACAGCAAGGCCGCGGGTGGGTGGGGAGGGGGGGAGGCGCGCGCCAGTACCCGCGAACAACGGAGGCTTTCCGTTTCCATGGGGAGTTTAAGGATTCTGCGTGCGCGTGTCACTCTGAGAGTTTTTATCTCTACGGCATTGAGAGCCTGAGGCTTTATTCGCGTAGTAGTACGTTCGCTTCCCGGTTTGCGCATGTGCAGTGGGAGCCGCGGCTCTTTGACAGCGACTTGTCATGGCGGTTTCTTCGGCGGCTGTTCCGGCTGCGGTGCCGCTGGAGCACGAGAACCAGATCTTCCTGGACCTCTTCCACGACGACGGGCTGGTGGTGTGCGCCCGCGGCCTGGGCATCGACCGCCTCCTCCTGCGCTTCCTCCGCCTTTACTGCGAGCCGGCCAGGCTGGTGCTGGTGCTGAACACCAGCCCGGCAGAGGAGGTAGGCAGAGGCGCCGCGGGGCCCGGGAGGAGCTTCCCTCAGTCTCTGCTATTCGGAGAGGCTGCTCCGCTTCTCAGGGCAGGGGTCCTCACAAGGCAACGTGCAAAAAACACCCCCCCCAAAAAAAAGACAAGCCCAGGCACGCAAACAAACAGTGGGAAATGGAGAATTGCACCCCTCCCAAATGAGCTGCAAAAGCACCGGTCGAAAGAAAGACTTCTTGAAAGTTCCTTTAAAAGGCACTATATGCGGTGTTTCCCAAGCTTGCTGTTTTCGGACTACATTTCCCATAATCCCCAACCACATCAGATGTCAAAGAAATGAACAACTATCTGACGTTAAGAAGACATCTGAAGGCAGCCCTATTTGGGGAAGTTTTTAATGAGTGATGTTTTAATGTATTTTTAATATTTGGTTGGAAGCTGCCCAGAGTGGCTGGGGAAACCCAGCCAGATGGGCGGGGTATAAATAATAAAATTATCATCATCATCATCATCATTATCATTATTACTGGTCTTGCCAGCTACGGATGATGGGAGTTGTAGCCCCAAAACAGCTGGAGACCCAAGGTTGGGAGACACTGCACTAGTGCAAGAGATGTGTGAACTTCATGGAAGATGATATGGGGCCAGCACCGAAAAGGGCCTATTCCTAGTGCACCTGCCCGGGGAGGGAGTTACTGGTTTGCGAGTGGTTTTTTTGTTCTTGTTTTTATTATGTATTTTGTGTTTTTTGCTTTGTGTTTTTATGCTGTGAACTGGGGAAGGTTGCCTGTGACTCAGACTGTAACTAAGCTTGAATACACGCATGTCATGAGTCCTGTGGAGCCATCTTGGTGGTCGTGTCAAGATAAGGAGTGAAAGGAGCTTGAAGGACTGGAGGCCAGTGTTTGGGGAGGGACACAGTGGATTGGAATAGGCCTCATTCAGGCCTCCTGAGACATCAGAGTTGCCCGTGGGGATGCAGCAGTTGAGGAGGCTGATCCTGGGGAGGGACCTAGTGCTCTGTCATTCAGCCCGAGCTAGTCTGGCCTCTCGCCCTGCCAGAGCCTTCTCTTCCTTTAATTCCTGCTGGCAAGCCTCTACCTCCAGAGGAGGTGTCAGGTCCCAAATCTAGTTTTGCACAGGTGCTGTTGTCTCCTCTTGCCACCTAGATCACAGAGATGCCAGTGCCTGCATCAGCTCAGGCCCAATCCACCAGAAGCAGTTCCCGTTTACCTGCCCAGTCAAAAGATGTCACACACTCTGCACTAAGCCATGCCTGCTCCACTCCTTTGTCACAGGAGTCACAGGAGCCAGTGTTTTAGCTTGTTTTGCCATGCCTTGCACCTGCTGTGCCTTTGGCCCTTGCTTAGTACCATAGTGATTTGAGCATTAAAGTTTCTAAAGGTAAAGGGACCCCTGACCATTAGGTCCAGTCGTGTCCGACTCTGGAGTTGCGGCGCTCATCTCGCTTTACTGGCCGAAGGAGCCGGCGTACAGCTTCCGGGTCATGTGGCCAGCATGACTAAGCCGCTTCTGGCAAACCAGAGCAGCGTGCAGAAACGCCGTTTACCTCCCCGCCGGAGTGGTACCTATTTATCTACTTGCACTTTGACGTGCTTTCGAACTGCTAGGTTGGCAGGAGCAGGGACTGAGCACCGGGAGCTCACCCCGTCGCGGGGATTCGAACGGCCGACCTTCTGATCGGCAAGTCCTAGGCTCTGTGGTTTACTAGAAACCAAAATCAGAATGAAAGTAGATCAGTTCGTAGAACGTGAGGCTCTTGATCTCAGGGTCATGGGTTCGACCCCCACGTTAGGCAAAAGTTTCCTGCATAGCAGGGGGTTGGACTAGATGATCCTTGTGGTTCTTTCCAACTATTTCATGAGTCTATGAATTTATTGATCCTGCGGGAGTCAGGGCAGTGCAAGTGAAACAGCTTGATTTTTCTCTGTTTATACCTGCCTCCACTGCTCATCCCATCCCTCAGTCCTTCACCCTGTGTTTAATTTTAGATTCTAATCTCATTGGAGCAGGGACATGTTCTCTTAAACCAAATGTGGGGAACCTTTGGGTCTCCAGATGTTGCTGAATTACAGCTCCCTTCAGGCCTCAAGAACATGGTCAGTGAATGGACATTTTAGTTCAGCAACATCTGGAGGGGCAAAGGTTCATTAAGCTCTGTGAAACACCAGGCATGCTGACTGTGCTATGTGCATGAGAAATAATAATTGTTTATTTTAAGCATTTCCTTCCCACTTTTCAGCTGACAAGGTCCCCAGTGGCAGGTTATGTAAGAGCAATATGAATAATAGGTTTTTAAAATAGCATTTCTTAAACAAAATTAATGTGGTCTATTTAAAGAGCTGATGGTGGTGGTATTTTGCCTTGCTAACTAGCTGCTGCTTCCCTTATTCACAGGGCTGTTTGTTCTGTAAGGCAGTGAAAATGTAAATAAAGCACAGGTGTCAGAAACTGAACAAATAAGAAACAGTGGCAGATAAAACCAAAACTTGTATGAAATGACAGAAGAACCTCAGAAAACCAAAGGTGTATTGAAACCAAGCAGTATTCAATCAATATCTGATTCAGGTATAGGGAACCTCTGACTCTCCAGATGTTGATGAACTACATCAGCTCCAGCATGGCCAGTGACCACAGATGATGGGAATTGCAGTACAGCAACATCTGGAAGGGGAAGGGGTTCCCCACACTTGATCTAAATGCAGATGCCCAGAGGGGGGCACTACTGAAAAGGCCCCACTGCAGGTCTGTGTCAATCTGACCCGACATTAGGTTGGGAGGACCATGAGCAAAGAGCACAGGTGGTATCTTGCTCATATAATACTATGAAACAATGAAATTAACTTTTTATACAATGTCATGCATTATTCCTATTCCTAACAGTATTAATGAAAGTTTAAATGCCAGGATCAGACTAAAAGTGCAGAAAAGCAAAACATAACAAAAATAAAGTAAAGTAACAGCAACTTTTTTAAAAGTCAGTTTTTAAAAGCAGCAGGTCAAGTCTTAAAGCTTCATCAGAATTATGATTTAATGGATTGTTGGACTCCGGGCAAACTTTAGGTGCTCAGCTGACTGCTGTGCCTACCCTATTGCAGTGGCTCGCTAGCTCTTACACACTTAGAAAGCAATTGAGTTGACATTTGTATTTTCATCATGATTCAAAGCATGTTTACTCAGAAGTAAATATTGGTGATTCAGCTATCAGGCAGTGGCTCATCTGCACTAATGGATCAGCCTGCACTGCTGGTTGAAACTCAGAGCAGGAGCGTTCCGCCATAATGTTTTGTTGGCAGGTCCCACTAATTACTGAATATTTAATATTGTATTTAATCATAGCTTTTGCACTGCTTCTTACTCTACAGCCGCACAAAGTATCTCCCTCCCCCCTTACTCCACATTGGATTTGTTGTGAATAACTTTATTTTGGTTTTAGGAGTTTTTTATCGACCAGCTGAGGACCGATAACGTAGCTCATCTTCCTCGACGCGTCACAAATGAAATCGCAAGCAGCAACCGCTATGAAGTTTACACCCAAGGGGGTGTCATTTTTGCCACCAGCCGGATTCTGGTGGTGGATTTTCTGACCGACCGAATCCCTTCAGATCTTATCACCGGTAGGATCTTACCACAAGAGAAAGCGGATTCGAACCCTCTTCCCCGCCCACCGCTCAGAATGTTAACATAATCTAAGTCTAGGCTGAGAAACATGGCTTCCTCATGCTAACTCATGCACAATTCTACAAATATAAAGTTTATTGCTTCTCATTGTTGAAATGGCACCTTGCTCTTCTACAATAGAGAGTCTTGTGACACCTCAGAGACTGGGCTGATACCCACACCATACAACTAAAGCATTCATGAACAGTCTTGGGAACTGTAGTTCATTAAGGGTGCTGAGAATTTACCATCCCCAGGATTCATCAGGGAGGAAGCTTTGACTGTTAAAGGGGAATAAGACTGCTTTAAATAGATGTGGTGTCATAAAAACCTTCTCCCACTAGAGGTCAGTGTGACATAAAGCCTTGATTAGATCCTATGCTGAGCAAGCTGCAGATTAGTGACCAAGCCATTCAAGCGTTTCTGGAGTTTATCCTGCCCAGTGTTCAATTTCCATATGCTGAGAACCAGTGTAGTAAGGGATACAGAGTGGGAAAGATGTAGAGAAGCTGGGGTACCAAGTTCAGCCTTGAAGCTCACTCAGGCACCTTGAACCAGTCGGTCTCCTTCAGTCTAACCACCTACAACAGGGATACGGAACTTCAAGCATGAAGCCTGAATGTGGCCCTCCAAGCCACACTGCTTGGCCCTTGAGTCTCTCCTCAGAGGGTCACACCTCTCTCTGTCCCTGCCTGGTTTCCTCCTGGAGTGTTTCTGCCTGGCTGGAACTTGTCCTTCTGATAACGCCTTACTTCTTTGGCTGGAAAGGGGTGTGCGAATGTGTGCAGAAACTAGCCTAGTGATACAAAGGTAAAATTCGCATGTATTGCTCTGCCTTCTTTTGCCACTGGCCTTGCCCTCCACTGAATGTGGGAATGTGACCATCTCAGGCTATAAAAGCTTCCTCATCTGCAGGATGGGTGTCAGGTCGAGAACCAACTATGCTACTTGGAGCTTTGGGGAGGAAAGGGGGCATAAACATACAGGGTTGTTGCCAATTTGCTTTTACTTAAGAGTAGATCCATTGAAATTAAGAGACTTGAGTTAACCATGTCTATTCATTCCAGTGGGTCCACTCTGAGTAGGCTTACCATTGGAGAAAATTTACAGTATTAATAAACTGTACCTATTTTTAAAATCTGCTGTGGCTCAGGGCGCAGAAAAGGACATCAATAGCTGTATTCAGCTCTATAAGTTAGTATGACGCCCTTACCCTATTTAAAAATAAAATAAAAAATCTTTTCCCTATAGAGTAGGGATGGGGAAACATTTTCATTCTGTGAGTTACTTTTTGTCCTGAAGGCCATGTGCCAGAGTTGGGCGGGGCCAGAGGCAAAAGTGGGTGCAGCCAGAAAAGTAAATTTTACCTTTGTACCAAAGGCAAGCTTCTACACACACACACATAGCCCTATCAGTTATCAGAGTTCAAGGACATGTTCCAGCTAGGTAAAAGCATTCAGGATGTTAAGGAGGGCCAAGGAAGGTTGGGGCCTAAGAGGAATTCCCAGGGCCTGGTAGAGAAACCTGGGGATCGCATTTCTTGCATGGGCCTAAGGTTCCCCACTGCCTTATATAGGGAAATGACCAAGTGTAAAGGTGGATCTCCAAAAGGAAATGCAGTGCAAATCTTTAGATATGATTCCAATCCACTGTCTTCACATGTCCTAGCACGTTGCACAGGATTTTATTGTCGCCTTGTTTGCTTGTGGTCCTTTTGTTACCAAAATGCAATTATTTCTTACAAATAGTTTAAAGCAACAAGGTAGCAGGCCCCCACTTTACCTGTATGGTTGGTTTTATTTCCAGTGTTCAGGCTGCAAATGCCATTGCACCGTTGCTGTGTTCCGAGAACGCTCCTATAAATAAATTAAGGTCGGGGGTTCTTGCCATCTTTCTTATTTGGTTTGTTGTTTTGAGTAGAAACTACCTTTTCCTACTTACCGGTAATTAACACATTTTAAATTGTTGCAGCATTTTCACTGGCGCGGCATTGAAGGTGGGAAAGATCTGAGCCCCGCTGAATTCCATCAGTGGGAAAAAAGCCAAAGGAAAGTTAGATGGTGTCATGCTCTTTTTAATTGGTTGAACCTTTGAAACTCATGACCTACTCTGCAAAATATCACGTCCTGTGCTTTATTGTTGTTTTCTTTGCTTTTCTCCTGTGTGTATGACCCGAGTTTATTCGTCTTGTTGTTCTGCCAGGTATTTTGGTGTACAAAGCCCACAGAATCATTGAGTCTTGCCAGGAAGCTTTTATCTTGCGACTCTATCGCCAGAAGAACAAGCAGGGTTTCATTAAGGCTTTTACAGACAATGCCGTGGCCTTCAGTACGGGCTTCTGTCACGTGGAAAGAGTGATGAGAAATCTCTTTGTGAGGAAGCTTTACCTCTGGCCAAGGTGAGGCCATTCTTCCTGGGTAACTGAGCAGATGAATTGATCACAGACAGGGAAGATAATGTTGATCAGCAGCAATTATGCAAAAACAGAACCTTCAGGATCAGGAGCAGTATATCTTTGGTTTCCTGCTGCTGGGGACCAAGGAAAATGATGGGCGCTCCTAGACGTGCAAGGTGAGCAGTAAACAGGGCGGGCACAAGACTTTATGCCGCCCGAGGTGAAGTGGACCAGCTGCTGCCAATCCATGTGCTGACCACTCCTGCTACCTTATCCTTCTGCTTTAGTGTTCTGCAGCTGCATCAGTGGTGGCAGAGTAGGTGTTCCCAAGGCTCTCTACGACTATCTAACCCTTGTCTAGTTCTGAGGGGCATCATTCATTTATTTGACTTATTAGTGGCTACAAAAAAAGTCTCTAAGCAGCTTCCAAAATGGAAGCCAAAACAGTAGAATATATAAAACATGGCATTTACCGTATTTTTCGCTCTATAACACGCACCCGACCATAACACGCACGTAATTTTTAGAGGAGGAAAATCTGTAGGCATGCCACCCGTAGGCATTCCCTCCATAACACGCACAGACATTTCCCATTACTTTTTAGGAGGAAAAAAGTGAGTGTTATGGTGCAAAAAATACGGTAATTAAAACTGTCCCGATAACCCAGGGTTCAGCAACCTAAGGCCCATGGGCCAGAAGCAGCCTGTGGAGGTTGTTTGACCAGCTCACGAGCCGCTCCTGAACCGAGCCACCCGCTCGCGCACTGTGCTAAACCGGCGCAGCACCACGGGGACTCGCTTCTGTGGTGCCAGAAATCGTGTCTGCGCAGATGCCGAAAATCGCGGGCGGGACCGATCTGGCCCAGGCAAAATAAACCTTGCTGACCTTCAATAACCCATAAACAAGCCCAGCAAAAAAACAAAAAGGCCCCATCAGGAGCACCATAGGAGTGAGGCGTTGCGGACAGGGAGCTCACATCTATTTTTGCCTTTTCTTGTCCAGGTGGGGTGGGGAAGAGGCTTGGGATTTGCGTGGGTCTCTTGACATCCTTCTCCCTAACACCAGCCCGCCTTTCTCTTCCCAGGTTCCACGTGGCAGTGCACTCCTTCCTGGAGCGGCACAAGCCCGAAGTGGTTGAAATGCACGTCAGCATGACCCCGGCCATGCGAGCCATCCAGAGTTCCATTCTGGACATCCTGAACGCGTGTTTGAAAGAACTAAAGCAGTGCAACCCGGCTCTGGAAGCAGAGGATCTGTCGCTGGAAGATGCTATCGGGAAAGCTTTTGACAAGGTAGCTCTTTCAACTGTCGTTCGTTTTTGTTCTTGGACTTTTCTTATCGGCCTCTAGCGGTTTTTTTTATATGGGCACAGGCAATGCAGTCAGCGGCATCGGGGTCCTTGGCTGCTACACCATCCTCGAAGGGCTGTGATTGTTCCCTGTGATGATGAGCACAGCTTTAAGAAGGACTGGACAACCTGCAGCCTCCCAGGTGTTGTTGGACTCCGGCTCTCCTCATTCCCAGCCAATGTGGCCAAGAGTCAGGAATAACCGAGAGTCTGCAGGATCAGGGCAGCAGCCCATCTAGTCCAGCATCCTGTTCTCACAGTGGCCAACCAGATGCCTGTGAGAAAGAGCAGGATTTTAGCACAACAGCACTCTCCCTTCCTGTGGTTTCAGCAGCTGGTGAAGCACTACTCTCTCCAATAGAGAGCCAGTGTGGTATAGTGGTTAAGAGCGGTGGACTCGTAATCTGGTGAACCAGGTTCGCTTCCCCGCTCCTCCACATGCAGCTGCTGGGTGACCTTGGGCCAGTCACACTTCTCTGACGTCTCTCAGCCCCACTCACCTCACAGAGTGTTTGTTGTGGGGGAGGAAGGGAAAGGAGAAGGTTAGCCGCTTTGAGACTCCTTCGGGTAGTGATAAAGGGGAATATCAAATCCAAGCTCTTCTTCTCTTCTTCTTCAATGGTTCTAGCCTAGCCATCCTGGCTAGAAGCCAACAATAGCCCTCTCTTCCATGAATATCTCTAATCCTCTTTTAAAGCCATTCAAGTTGGTGGCCTTCACAGCCTCCTGTGGGCGCCAGTTCCATAGTTTAACTCTGTGTTGCGTAAAGCAATGCATTCTTTTTTCTGTCCTGAATCTCTTTTGTTTTATTTGCCTGATGATGGGAGTTGTCGTCCAAAAACATCTGGAGGGCCGCAGGTTTCCCCTTTCCTGGTTTATGCCGCTGTTAACATTTGTTAACCATCACTCTCTGTGCTTTTCTGCATTTCCTTTCCTTTGGACATCACAGTTTACAATTCCCTCCCACTCCACGTAATATGTATACACAGCTGTAACGTATTCCATTGAAAGCAGCAGAGCATAACTAGACAGCATCCCAATTCCATTGCACTTCCCACTTGGCTCACTTTTCTGAATCTGCTCAGGGATCATGGGCATACATCTCCGTCACTCAGTCAGGGCAGCAGTATTCAGCTTCTTCGTAAAAAGATGGAGTATTATGTCTCGTTGGACTCCTGCAATGTCCGGCGTGGATTCCATTTACCTGTATCCCAGGTGTTTGTTTGCTCAGCTGGCTGCAGAATCATAGAGTTGGAAAGGACTGTGGAAGTTGCCTTCTCAAACCTTTTGCTCAGGGCAGGGTCTGCAGTGCAGAAAAGTGCAACCACAGCACCCCCAACAGATGAACACCCACCCATAACTTCAGTGAAGGAGTCAAACAGCTATGGTTTACCTAAACTTGAGGGAACTGCTGGAATTAATGTCTGGCTGCTTTCTGCCATGAGCCACTGAATTTCAGGTGGCTGCCTTCTTGGTGAAGAACCTTTTGGACTGACTCCACCCAGCTAGGCAGGAAGGGCTTCCTTGTCCAACTTCCCCTGGCTCAAACAAGACTTGTGTGTACCCTGTCTTATCCTTGATGCCTGGCTTGTTCTTCGCTCCTGTTTCCTCATTTGTCCTTCTGGTCCTATCTTACGCATAGGTTCCAACCACTGGCCTTTCTCCTGGCTCGACTCAGTCTGCTTGCCCCCAGCCCAGCCCTGACATCTGCACATGCTTGGGGTAGTCTCGTCTGGATTATGAGCTCACATCTCTCCCCAGAGCTCAGCTCTGGCAATTTTAAGTGCATTCCGGAGCAGGATCCCGGCTCAGATGAAGGGCTTGGCTAGTTCACAAGGAGAGCAGAATAGTGAAATATTTCTCTTGCCTGTGGGCCAGCTTACAAAAGCACTGCATGTTGCTTGGCAATTGCAGATTCATTAATGGCAGGTTCCCTTGTCTTCATTAACTTGGTGATCTTCTTTCCAGATTGCAGAGCTGTGTTTTTTTTGCAATGAAGCGATGCGATCCTTTCTTTGGCAAAGTCTCTTGCATGTCACAGGCTCAGGCCGGCCAGAGCTCTCCAATTGACTGTCCTCCCTTCCCAACAGCTGCACTTTGTTTAGGGGAGGAAAGTCTGCTATCTTTTTTTTTAATGGAGGGATTTAGACATCTGTTAATAGTTTAACTGTGTTTTTACATAAAAGAGTGTTTTATTAGCTCTCCAAGACTCTGGCTGGCTCATTGTAAGCTTGTTAACAATGAAATAAACGTTCTTTTGTTTGGGCATTGTGTGCCAGGATCATAACATGGTTGGAATTGTTCTTTGTAAAAATCCATATATCTGTGCTGAACAGCCTTGATCTACTGACCCTGAAAGTGGAGGGGGAGATTTCTAGTGGAACCAGCTGTGACTTTAAGTGGGCAAGCTGGTGAGCCTCTCAAGACATGTTTGTTTAGCGTTCATCCTGATTTGCTTGCACAAAAGCTTACGCAGAGGTTAGACCATGTCCGGTCTTCACTGAGCATCCATTCTGATTTGTTTGTAGAACAGTTATACAACGAGCATTCATCCTGATTTGCTTGTGTGGTGTTAGTACATCTTCCCATTTAACTGTGCGTTCATCCCACACTTTTCAGTGCATTTCCCCGTGACTTTCCTAACTGCAAAATTCTGTTGTTTTATTTTAAAGTGTATTTGTTGCACTAAGGTGATAGAGCACTTCAATCAGCATGCACACTTATTTCTGTGGAAAGCACTATTGTGTATGCTCATGTATTGGCAGACAATGAATTGATGGGATCCTCTCTGTATTTATAATAATGCACATAGAACTATTCCATTGTTGGGGGTGGGTTTTGTTTGTTTTGCTATTTTTGTGTAAACTGTTATATTAAAAATTATTATTATTATTATTGTTGTTGTTGTTGTTAACGCACAATGAATTCTATATAGAGGCAATAGAGTTCAGGCAACTCCCAATTTATGCAGCAGTTAAGTTCCAAGGCATCACACGGTTTAAGTGAAATTGTGTATATTTGAAGCACCTTTGGAAAAGCCTGCAAACACCCTGCCCCACTCCCCTTTGTGACATTTTTGGGTCTTTTCTGGGTTCGGCACAATGCACGGTCGCACACATATCAGATAAACCTAAAATGGTCTCTGCCTGCCATGGGCTCCATGTATGAGAGTGAGAGGGTGGGTGCTGAGGGTCAGAAGGCAGGAATTATTGCCAGATTGTTCAGTTGTGTTCATGAGGACTAGAAACTTGTCATTTTTATTTTAAAAAGACACAATCCAGGATTTGTGTTCTAAAGCTGCTAAAAGTTTAGGAAGGCCTCTGAAGTTCAAGTTCAGATCATGACAGTACTGTGTCAGCAGTTCTTTCTAATTTTATATTTCTAGACAATTCGTCACTATCTGGATCCTCTTTGGCACCAGCTGGGATCAAAAACCAAAACTTTGGTCCAAGATTTGAAGATTCTCCGTACTTTGCTACAGTACCTGACTCAGTATGACTGCGTCACTTTCCTTAACCTTTTGGAGTCCTTAAGAGCCTCAGAAAAAGCCTTTGGTCAGAATTCAGGTATGAACAGTTTCTCCCCCCCCCCCCTTTTATACAAAGGAATCAGTTGGGCTATTAAAAAAAATAAAGAGTGAAGTTTTAATTTAAAAAAACACACATGTGCATGAACGTTCCCAAATGTTTTCAGCCAGCCATAAGGCTGTAGGATTTACTGACAGTGAATATATTCAGCCTCCCACTGAACTTCTGTTCCTCGGAAAAGATCTGCAAATGTTCATACAGAAAACCTGAGTTGTTGTTTCTTCTTTGGTCGATAATTACATAAGAAGGACTTAGCTGCAGAAGAAGGAAGAACGTCAGGACATGGAGACTGGGCTTTGAGCAGCTGGAGACATTTGTCAGAAGTGTGGGATCTTTGTGCCCCCGGTATGGGCCAGTTTTACATGATCCTGGGGCCAGCCCTACTATTAGGCAGAGTGAAGGTTACACACACACACACACACACACACACACCCTTTTTAGGCTGCTGATTTTGAAAAGAGTTCAAATCCCCACTCAGCCATGAAGCCTGGCAAGGGACTCTATGCCAGTCACTGTGTCTCAGCCTAATCTACTTCACAGGGTTGTGATGAGGATAAAATGGTGAGGGGAGGAATAATGAGAAGCTTGAGCAACTTAGATGAAAGGTATGATGATGATGATAAGAATAATCTAGTGCCTGGAGCTGGCCATATCATCAGCAGTGTCAAGTGAGAAAGCTTCTTCCTGGACTGAGAGAGGAAGTGGGGCTGTGTATGTTCCATGTTTGGTTACACCAGGTAAATTAAATCTGGGACATCAGGGCAAAATTACTTGACTAGATACATAGACCCACCCCAGTATAACAAGGCTGTGCTCTTTGCTCTACTTTAAAGTATTTAGGGCCATATTATATTGCTTGTTACCACATTTTAAAATATTTTTTTTAATTAATAATTTTACCCCGCCCATCTGGCTGGGTTTCCCCAGCCACTCTGGGCAGCTTCCAACACAACACTAAAATACAACAACCTATTAAACATTAAAAGCTTCCCTAAACAGGGCTGCCTTCAAATGCACCAAGGCAGTGTGCTGGGCTGTTTTCCTGCCCCCCCCCCCAAATAACCCCTTGTGAGGTTGTTGTTTTTATCCCTGCAAAACTAATTTGAGCACAACTGCTTCAAAAGATGATGGGGAAGAGGGGGAAGAAGAGAGCTAAAGAAATTAGTGGGCATTTTGTAATTGCAGCCACAGATATATATTTGTCTCCCTCCATCTGCTAGGTTGGCTTTTTCTCGATTCAAGTACGTCAATGTTTCTAAATGCTCGGGGCAGAGTGTATCGCCTCTCAGATGACAAAGCAAATAAAAAAAGAAAAGCTGCCGAAAAAGCAGATATCGGAGGAGAAGGAAAAGGTACCGCAAAACCTTTTAATTTATTAAATAGTAATGGGTGCTTTTATTATGATGATGGCATCAGTGTACTTTGCAGGGTACAAAAGGGCATGTCCCTGCATTGATAACATTGTAATAGTACTGTAAGCCTATTTCATGTTTCAGTATAAATGGCACAGTGATCAGAGAAGGGAGGATAGGAGTCTGATGTTGAACTTTGTGTTGACAATTAGCAAACTCTAAACACACACACACACACACACACACACACACGTATTTACTTTATCCATGGCGATAACAGAGAGGATTTTATTAAGGCTTAATTTGGACATCACATGAACCCATAGTTAAAGAAGCATAACAGGAGTTTAAACTTTAGAGGATGTCTAAGTTAGCAAACCATGGTTTGTGATGGAGTGGCAAGCCAGAGGTGCCTTTGCAAGGGACGGTCAGTTCCAAGGATTGTTTGGTGCTAAGCCATGTGCTTTCAATGCACTTGGTCCCAGGTTTGATCCCCCAGTGCCTTCAGTTAACAGGATCTCTGGTAAAGGGCTGTGAAAGGCCACTGCCTGATATATTGGATGGAGCAATGGTCTGACTCAGTACACAATAGCTTGGTGGGTCTTCACCGACCAGTCGCAGTTGCAGCCACCACAAGAGGCTGCTGTACTGATTCAGAATTTGTGAATCTGAGGCTACATACACACATTCAAAGCATATAACACCTGCAAAGAATCCTGGGAACTGTAGTTTGTTGGAGCTGCTGGGGGGTAAACTGCAGTTCCCAGAATTTTTTTGCAGGGGGTGGGGATGTGCTTTAAATGTAAGGTGTATATGCAGCCTGAGTGTAAGAGGCCAGAAAGCCAACAAGCAGCTCTAAATCATACAGGGCCAGATCCAGACCAAGTTAGGTCCCATTCAGTTAATTCATGCTCAGCTTGTGCTTTCAGCCTGGACGTTTGTTTGTTCAACGGGGCACAATCTATGTATAAGTGCCAGGCGGATTCCCCAGCATTCGTAAAGCGTCCGAGAAAGGTGTAATGAGAAATTCTTAATTCCCCACTCATCCACTGACCTTGTGTTCCAGACCAGAAAAGGGAGTTGATCCTGGAAAGCAACCCAAAGTGGGAGGCTCTTGGAGAAGTCCTGAAGGAGATTGAAACGGAGAATGCCAACAGTGAAGCTCTGGGTGGGCCAGGTGAGCTGGGAGGGGCAGGGCAGCCGGATGGGGGTGGGCAGAGGCAGTTATGGTTGCTGCTCTTGCTAGAGCTATTATTATTATTCACCAGCAATAATAATATAATACTGTACTTGTTACTATCATACTTGCAAAGCAGTTTTTCTTCTTCCCTAAGACTGTTCCCAACAAGAACCTTTATCTCAGTGACTTCTGGAACCTGCAGGATGTTTTTTGTATTATTTAGTTCAACAACGTCAACGTTGATACTGCTTAACATCCACCGGTGTGTATCCGACTAACATTTCCTTAGACTAGACCCCCACCCCGCCCCCCGAAATGAATAGGCCTAAGCTAGCCATATCCATCCATTTCAACCAGAGGTCACTTGGGTGCTGCTAATGCAGTGGTTTGACTTCACCCCCAGAGGCGCACTCGATTTTGTCTCGAGACAGACAGATGCCAACTCTCAGTAGGCACGAATGGTTCTATTCAGCGTTGGTCCTAAAGCAGTCCAAGAGACCTGGAGCAAAGGCATTTGTAATCTTAGAACTCAAAGGTCACCTGGTCCAGCCTTCTGCCAGTGCAGGAAATCTGCTGCCACAGCATCGCTGAGAAGGTGGCCTTCCAGCCTTGGCTTAGAAACCTCTAATGAAAGAGAACTTGCCATCTTCTGAGGATGTGTGTCCCATTGTTAAAGAGCGCTACCATCAGGAAGTTCTTCCTAAGGTTTAGCCAAAAAACCTTTGATAGCAACAGAGTGTTCAGTTTTGGGGTTGTGTAACATAGCAGGGGGAGGTTTTACAATAGGTTAGGAAAGAAGGGGAGAGTATCAGTTTTCAGTCTCCCTCTCCTGAAGCTTCCCCTGCTTTTGAGCCCCAAACAGAACACTACAGGGTGCCAGAGTCCTGGACAGGGGGTGAGGATGCACTGCACCATTTTATTGTGGGTCTCAACCTTTCGTTTCCCACCCCCTGCATTTTGGGGTGGGGGGTGGGAATGGGTGATCGGTTCTACGTGCCATCCCATTACGACAACCGTTTCTCAATTGCAGGGCAAGTGCTTATCTGCGCAAGCGACGACCGCACTTGTGCTCAGCTCAAGGAGTACATCACGGCTGGGGCAGAAGCTTTCTTAACAAGGCTGTATAACAAAACCTTTGGGAAGGACCAGGAAGCCACCGTAGCCTGCCTGAAGGACGGAAGGGCAGCCAAGGGCCGGGGCAACGGTGCCAGAGAACCACGGGCCAAGAAAGCCAGAACGGATTCCTCCAAACCAAAGAAGGCGAAGAAGCCAGAGCTGACCTTGACCCAAATGCTGAACAAAGAGGAGCAGGAAAACCTGGGAGAGGAAGAAGGCTGTGAGGAATTAAGCAGCAGCCAAGAGAGCGTTGGAGAAGCCAAGCCCGAAGACCTTCACCTGAACCTCTCCTCGGATGCCTATTATGGGATCTTAAAGGAGCCACTCACTGTGATCCACCCACTGAACGGCTGTGGGGACCCTTATGCTCTCACTCGCGTCTTGCACGAAGTGGCCCCGAGATACGTCGTGCTGTACGATGCGGAGCTGACGTTTGTTCGCCAGCTGGAAATTTTTAAAGCAAGCAGGCCTGGGAGGCCTCTGAGGTACGTTGAGCCTCGGCGAGGAAAAGGTCGCAGCTCAGGGGCAGAGCATCATCTCTGCATGCAGAATGTCCCATGAACAGCCTGCGGCTGTTTGAAAACCTCTCTGAAAACCTGGAGAGCTGCTACTAGTCAGAGTAGGCAACACTCAGCCGGGTAGACCAGTCGTCTTGATACAGTATGTAGGGCAGTTTCCTTTGTGTCTGTGAGGGAGAACCTCCCAAAAGGGATTGCTTAGAATTGTGCACTACAGACATGACTGCAGGGGGACACGGGTGGTGTGTGGGTTAAACTAGGCCGATCAGAAGGTTGGCAGTTCGAATCCCCGTGATGGGGTGAGCTCCCGTTGCTTGGTCCCTGCTCCTGCCAACCTAGCAGTTCGAAAGCACGTCAAAGAGCAAGTAGATCAATAGGTACCACTCCGGCGGGAAGGTAAACGGCGTTTCCGTGCGTTGCTCTGGTTTGCCAGAAGTGGCTTAGTCACACTGGCCACATGACCTGGAAGCTGTATACCGGCTCCCTTTGCTAATAAAGCGAGATGAGCGCCGCACCCCCAGAGTCGGCCATGACTGGACCTAATGGTCAGGGTTCCCTTTACCTTAGACATGACTGCTAGGGTTCTGCCTCTATGGTCACTGGCCGTATGTCTCCAAATAGCAGTAGCTGGGAATAGAGGTAGAGAACTGTTGCTCTCAAATCCCACTTCCAAGCTTCCCATCAGCATCTTGTTAGCCACTATGAGAACAAGATTCTGGAATCGATAGACTTTTGGCCACTGTCTTCTGGATTTGGAGAGGTCTTTGTGTCTTGCCTTGCAGGGTTTATTTCCTTATCTATGGAGGTTCGACAGAAGAGCAACGCTATCTTACTGCACTACGGAAAGAAAAGGAAGCTTTCGAAAAACTCATTCGGTAAGGTGCATCTTGCATGCTGCCCTTGGAAAATGCTGGCCTTTCAAAGGAGGGGCCAGGCACCCCCTGCCAAGGTGCTGGGGTCCCACTACCTGCCCAGAGATGCCAGCCCTGCAGTGTCAAACAATATGTATTTTGCTTCCGCAGGATAAATCTCCCCCCTTTTAAAGCTGGCAGAATTGTAAAGCTAATTCTGGTGGAAGCCGGTTCTCTGCCAGATCTTCCCCTTCTGGTGGCATATTTCTAGCTGCTCGAAAGGCAGAGACTGCACATTGGTTATCCTATTGTTGCTATGCAGCTCTGAGCTCTGGCTTGTTTCATCTTCCCCCACCCACTCCAAGTGTTACCAAGGTAGCAAACTTATGTAAGCAGCTGAATACCGTGAAAGATCGTTATAGACTTATATAATAAAAATGTCAAATTTGCAAAGGGGGAAAAGAAATGTTCCCTTATATCCAGAGCAAACAGCAGAGCCTTGTGACACCTTGAAGATTAACAGGTTGGGTGCTGCAGGAGTTCATGTGGACTAGTGCCCACTTTATTGTCCTTGGGAAGGGATTGTGCATCTGGTGGCAGAACACATTTTTTGCAGGCAGAAGATCCTAGGTTCAGCTTGTGGCATCTCCAGCTAAATGGATCAGGTAGAAAGTAATGAGGAGAAACTCTTCTTTGCCTGAGACCTCAGAGACTTCTCTACCAACCAGACCAAACTGACAAAGAAGTCACAAAATACGTAGTAAATTGGACAGAAAGCAGACTGACACAGTCACAATATTAAGGACCAGCAGCATATTTGGCTGTCCCTCAAGTTTCCCAGTCATGGTTTTTAGGGGGCAGTGGAGAAGAGAGTTATCCTCAGGAGGAAAAAAAAAGTGATTTTTCCTGTTTTCTCTCTCTCTCCAGGCCATCACATCCCTAGCTGAGCCCCCTCAAAGCTATTCAAGATTCTTTCCCTGAATATTCAGTTCTCATTTTAAAAATAAACATTTTACTTGTAAAGATACGAAGCAAAGTCTTTCAGGCAGAATTTTAACAGATTGATTTGCAAGAAGCAAACCTGTTCCCCGTTCCAGTTTTCTGGCTAAATGAAACTTAAAATCAGATAAATACAAAATAAATAACAATGGCAAAGCATACGCCTGAAACAACCTCCTCAAATGTTATGAATATTGTTCTATGTTATTTATTTAAAGAGCACTCCTAACCCTTGGTCGGTGCTGCTGCTGGGGGATAGAATATAGCAGAGGTTCCCTCTGCCAGTCTCCCCTGGGTTCAGCCATTGGGGCATGTGCTACTGCCAGTAGCATAAGACCCCAAAACAGAACATTCTGGAGCTGGACCAAGGCCAGTGATGGAGCCACTGGACTTAAAACTGCCATGTTTCCTGTTGAGGGCTCCACTCCGGGTACCTGTGCTGTGCCAGCCTGAGAACTGGCAGAGCAGAAAAGGAAAATAAGCTACACACACACACAGCCACTTCCCTCCTGTCTGGCAGGAACTAACAGGGCTGCAGATCTGGTGGGGAATCTGCTGCTCTGTCTTCTCTGCACCATATAGGATTGCTCCATTAGTCTTGTTGTTATTGCTGTTACTAATTTAAATTATATCCTGCCCTTCCTTCCCGCACCGCCTGGTATAACGTCAGAAACGGGAACAAGTGTTTATTATGTTTTCTGGCGATCCGGGACCAGGGCTCCAATGTCTTGCCGTGGTTGGTGGAAGCACAGTTAAACTATGGAATAGGATCCCTCAATATACAGCGATGGCCGCCAATTTAGATAGCTTAGTGGCTGCTAGTCAGGATGCCTGTAGACTATCTCCATGCCTCTGAACCCCGGTCACTGGGGGAATAACATCAAGGGCTGTCCTGTTTGTGGAAATTCCCTAAACTGATTGGAGGGAGAGGTACTGCTATAGCTTTTGCTCCAGCTCGGCAGCAGGAAGGTTTTAGAATTTTAACACATCCATTCTGAGGAAAATGCCTCAAACATTTCTGTTCATAATTTTTGCTTTTCAGTGAGAAGGCCAGCATGGTGATCCCTGAAGAAAGGGAAGGAAGAGATGAAACAAACTTGGATCTAGTAAGAGATGCAACCCCAGCGACTGCTTCCACTGATACGCGCAAAGCAGGTAAGTTCTTGATATCTATGGGACTATTTTAAAACACACCTTTCAGATTTTTGAGCTGAATTTGCATGGACATCGTCAGTGTAATGATCTTTTATTGTAGTCAAATGGTGGGCTGCCAGATAATTTAGGGGCAAACTCAAATGGCCTCTGAATTTCACAGCTCTGAATGGTGAAAGGAGACCATTTTGCTTATTTGTGGGGTAGTGGGATTTACCATTGGAGGGGGGCCTTACCCCAACAGTAGCAGCCTCCTTCAGTTTCTAAAAAACATCATTTTGCTGCTATCACAAACCATGGCAGAGCTTTCCTCTGAACAGACCAGCTGCTGTTTTCTTTACTTCATAATGCTCCAGACATATTATTTCATTTATGGGAGGTGGAGGATGGTGACCACACACCCCATGCCCTGGAATGATGCTGTGTCTGAGGCATTCTTGGGGGGAAATAACAAAGGATGGGCTGGCAAGAGGGAGCCTCTACTCCTATTATTATTACATTGTATTTCTTAGCCGCCTTTCATCAAAATGTCCCAAGGGAGGGGGGCTGTTACAGCATATAGAAAGCCAATATTGTATATTGTCAGAGCTGCTCCCAGATCCTAGCTCACAGAGGATCACGCTAGCCAGCGGTCACTTTGTAAAAGTCTTTATTGAGTTACAGTTTCCATTCTCAAGCTGCTGCGTGCAGCTCTACGTCTTATGGGTTAGACCGGCGAAGCTCCGTCTGAGTCTCCGCCCCTTGTACACCAGCTTAATACCCTAGCCTTACTCCACCTTTTCCGCCTGACCGTTCTTCTCTGGGTCCCTCTGCCCCCCGTGGTCTCTTCCTTCCGGGACTCTTCTGACGCTGACCCCCCGGACCCTTCTGTCTCCCTGTGTCGGGCTTTAGGACCTGGCTCCCTTTCCGGGCTGCTTACTGCACCACCTTCCTGTGCATTTGAATTTGGCGCGCGCGCCCAACCTTCCACTTTCCGCCTGACCGTTTCTTCGCTCCCTGATGGAGGTGTGGCCACTCCTGACTCATGCCCTCCCTCCTGCTGCGAGCTGCCAGAGCTCGATACCTGGCGCCCTTCCTCTCCACTGCGCTCTGTTGGTGACGCTGGTCCCGATTTCCCACTGCTGCCCTCTGAGCCCCCTCTGGACCCTTCTTCCTGGGATGTCCCCCTAGGCTCCCCCCTTGCTCTGGCCACTGGCGCTCCTTTCTGTGAATCTTCTGATTCACTGGAAAGACTCGGAGATCTCGGGTCGTCGTCATCACTCATCTTTTCTTCTGCCTCCTCCCCCTCGCTCTCTGTTTCCTCCCTTGCCCTCGCCTCTGCTCCTGAACCCCTGACATATATGAATAGTTTAGATTGCCTTGTTAAACCGCTTAGAGGTTAAAATAAAAAAATTCCTTCCTGTAGCACCTTAAAGACCAACTAAGTTAGTTCTTGGTATGAGCTTTCGTGTGCATGCACACTTCTTCAGATACCTTTATTTTATTTTGACTATGGCAGACCAACACGGCTACCTATCTGTAACTGGAACCGCTTAGAGGTTGTTAAACCGTTTAGAGACAGAACTGCAGCTAGGAAGCTAGGATCCAGTGGGTCTCGCTTGTCAGCAGAAAGACCAGTACAGTGGTACCTTGGGTTAAGTACTTAATTCGTTCTGGAGGTCCGTTCTTAACTTGAAACTGTTCTTAACCTGAAGCACCATTTTAACTAATGGGGCCTCCTGCTGCTGCCGCCACACGATTTCTGTTCTCATCCTGAAGCAAAGTTCTTAACCTGAGGTAATATTTCTGGGTTAGCGGAGTCTGTAACCTGAAGCGTATGTAACCTGAAGCGTACGTAACCCGAGATACCACTGTATGTCCTCTCTTCCCTGATCCCTTTTGTTTTGTTCAGGTGGCCAGGAAGAGAGGGGCGTGCCGCAAAGCATTGTCGTGGACATGCGTGAATTTCGTAGCGAGCTTCCGTCTTTGATCCACCGTCGCGGCATTGACATTGAGCCTGTGACCTTGGAAGTCGGTGACTACATCCTCACCCCCGACATCTGTGTGGAGCGCAAGAGCATCAGCGATCTCATTGGCTCCCTGAACAGCGGGAGACTTTATACGCAGTGCGTCTCCATGTCTCGCTATTACAAGCGCCCCGTCCTTCTCATAGAGTTTGACCCCAGCAAATCCTTCTCCCTCACTCCTCGGGGATCCCTCCATCAAGAAATCTCGAGCAACGACATTATATCCAAACTCACCCTCCTCACTCTCCACTTCTCCCGGCTTCGATTCCTGTGGTGCCCTTCTCCGTACGTGACGGCTGAATTGTTTGAGGAATTGAAAAGGAAGCGTCCCCAGCCTGATGCAGCTACAGCCATGGCTGTCACAGCAGATTCAGAAAGCCTCCCCGAATCGGACAGATACAACCCGGGTCCCCAAGACTTCTTGCTCAAAATGCCCGGTGTGAATGCCAAAAACTGCCAGGCCATAATGAATCATGTTAAGAGCGTTGCAGAACTCGTAACCCTTTCTCAGGACAAGTTGGCCGAACTTCTGGGCAATGCCGGCAATGCCAAGCAGCTTTATGAATTCATTCATTTGCCCTTTACAGAGGCCGTTTCTCAAGGGAAAAACAAGAGGTGATAAATTGGAGTGCCTTGGCTAATTGCTGTCATGTCTTAGAGCTGAACTGCCCAGTCAGAAAAGCTATCTGCTGTGATCCTCTGGGAACTAGACCACTTCAGAATACAGGTAAAGATGTTAACATGTTGGGATGCTGTCCTATAGCCAAAGCAGCCCGCCAGTGGAAAGCTAGCACATTGAGAAGGATAGCTTTCTCCTTGGCACACTAGGTTTCCACACCCTGGGATTTCATTTCAGTGAAGTGAAACACTTCACGCCTGTGATCTCCCCTTGCCATATCCATTTTCTGAATGGGATGATTAGTTCCAAATGGTACAATGCCTTGGGAAGTTTTATGGGGCTCTTATCGGCCTAGAAGCTTTTAAATGAAGTGTCTTAAAATTATAATTAGAGGTTAATGAATAAAAATAGGTAAAAAAATGCTAGCAATCAATTTTGCATGGTGGTGAAATTCTGGGTTGGAGGACCATGGGACACACTGTATCACTCTTTATAAATGAATATTTTGGAATTAAAATGTGTGTGTCTGAATTGATCGTCTTTTGCAGGCATAAACGTGTGGGGTACATTCCAAGCTTACTGGTATTAGGTTTCATTTCCAGAAACTACTCCTCTGTTCACGGAACTGATTAGAACAGGAGGGGGCTGACTTCTTTGCCTTTGTTTGCTTATTTACAAGAATTCCTGTTCCATCTGTTTCATGAGTCACTCTGTTTCTGGTGTTCAGGCTGTAGGTGCCATGGTTTATGTAGCCAAAACTGCATCACCCATGCACAAGAGGATAGGATCAGCAGGCTTGGCAAGAGCCTCAAGGCTTGCAAAAGTAATAAAAACATGTAGGGGGTCGGGGGGGGGGGAGACAACCCAATAGGGGGACTGCGAATGCTAGCTGACAGGTGGGTGGGGCTGGAATCCTAAACAGCAGTACTCACCCTGCAGTGTTTTGCCACAGCTCCTGCTTTTGTATTCACAAAGCAAATCTCAGAATCCTTTAACAATTATGGCATTACTGATTGGTGTTTAAACAATCCAAAGTCTGCTGTCTTAGTTAAGAACCTAGCCAGCACCTTGCAGATCAGACCGAGGTCTGCCTGGTCTAGCATTCCTTTGGAAGGATGTTGCTAGCAATCAACAAATAGGAGCTGTTCCAGATGCAATTGGTCAGTGGTCTGTGGTTTGCTTTTTTCTGTTGCAAAAAATCAATTCTCATTGAATTTGCTTCAAAGGGAATTTTTGGCATTACAGATTGCAGGAACAAAGAGCCTCAATTGATTAGGGATTGCAAGAGGGACAATAGCTTATATCCACCTTAACACACACACACACACACACACACACACACACACACACACCATCCTCATCCAGAATAAGTGTCTTGCATTTGCAGTTTGTGTGTGTCAGAGGAAAACTAGGGAGTGCAGAACTCTGCAGTTAAGGTCATGTGTAGTTTCCAATTTTAATTGCAAATACCAAAATGTGAAATTTCCAGTTTTAAGGCCTGGGCAAGTTCAGACAGGTATACTATTTTTATATGAAGCCTATCTGAACTAGGGATGGAAGAGAAATTTGATCCATTTTGCACTGAAAGGCAAAGCTACCTAATTCACACATCCTGAAACAAGATGAGAACCAAAACACAGCCATCCTTCAAAATTCACACTTATCTGAAATTTATGATGCAGTTCTCCAATCAAGCAAAGTTTACCAAAAACATTGCATATCAGGGGACAGTATGCATAACGATGAATGTATTCATGAAAATAACATACAAAAATGCATTATATTAGGGAAGATTCTTGTAAGGAATGTATATGTTAGTCAAAATGGCATACAAATGCATTAGGAGAAATTTGCCCTAAGATGCTGATGGATTTTCACGAGGGCTTTTTGTTTTTTTGTTTTGTTTTGTTTTTAAATCACACATTGTTGCAAAAATGTGAAGAACTGGATTTAAGATTGTAAAATTAGAAACTGAGAGAACCGGAATTGACTGATCTTTCCATTCTTCCTCTAAATGAAGTTGGGTAAGGATCATGCCTGCCTTTTAGTATTTTGATTAGGAACTGAAGAGTTGGGGCTTCTCCATCTTTCATTCTTGGAAGACTGCGGGGACATACAAGGAGCAGCACACGTCTTTGAGTGTTGTCTTTATTTTTAGCCCACAATCCAGTCTGCAAAAATTGCCTGTGTGGTAGTCATTAAACATTTAATTCTTGGACCCATTGAAACAGACTCCCCATCCCTACTCTGCACACATGCACTCCTGGTCAAAACATTTAAATTATCTGTGAAATATTTTGGCTTTAGTGGAAATCAAACAAAAATGTAAACTTGGGAGTTGAAAGATATCCACTTGGGGCTAGAGGACATGTTATTCCTAGCGGAATATTTCTGTGGATTTTTAATTCTATGTTGTAATAACCCTGAATTTCTTACAATTTTGAGTACCCTCCAGATGGTATATATTTGCAGATTTCTCCTTTTCAGAACTTATACCACAATAAAATGTGTTGCTCTTTTAAGGTACTACAAGGTACTTTTCAGAACTTATACCACAATAAAATGGGTTGCTCTTTTAAGGTACTACAAGACTCGTTGTTTTTTGAAGAGTTCCCTGTGTTTAACAGGATTATTATTTTTTAATACTTGCATTAATATTCAGTAACTATGGTCAGGAACAGAAGGATGATCTGTGTCCTGTCTTCATATAAAAGGAGGAAATGTCCGGAGCATGTGCAGTTTTGCATTTTAACTCGCCCCAAATCACAGCACCATCACAACTGCCTTGACGGTAAATCCGTTTCCTTGGGAATAAACAGCATTTTGCTGTAGAAAAAGGTCGTGACTTTTATGCAAAGTAGTGCCAAATCTCTTGTTCTGCAAGATGGAGGTGGGCAGACAAGCAGGTGGGCCAGTGGGCCAGGTAAGCTGCAGAGTAATAGGTGAGACAGAGCAGCTCCCCCACAACCATCCTGCTCTGATGCCATTGCCTGCTACTTGCATCTTCATTGCACTCGACTGCTGAGACAGAAATGGTGTTGGTATGAGCAGCTGTGGCAAGAGGAGGCTCTTGACAGGTGTGCAGGCCAATCCACCTGTGTAATATCACAGTGATGCCATGTGATTTACAGGTGCGTTGCCCAACCCACCTGTCAAAGCTGGCCTGCAAGGTGGAAATGATCCCTTGTCTAAGGGAATCAAGTGGTGGGGTTTGGGGTACTGGGAGGTGGAGGTTGGTGGAGCTGGGGAGAAATGTGAGCAGGGGCACAGCACCTAGAGCCCGTGTGCAACACCTTGTGCATTTGATGAAGTGCCATGATAAATTTGTCTTGATTTTAATGTGCTACGACGCTTTTAATTGATCTTAAGCTCTCCTGCATTTAAGAGAATGGGAAACGCCCCTTCCGCCTTAAGATGATACCATGCAGGGCAACTTACATTTTTAAAAAGCTCAAACAGGAGATACAAAAGACAAAACAAAAGCTTGTCGCCCTACAAAAAAAGTATTTGCTATCCAGTAAGGCACATAAAGAGATGGGCTCCGTCAAACTTTATGAGATCAAAGACTTCTATGACTAGGGTTTGACCACTGAGAACACTTCTTGCCCTTTAGAACCATTTGCCTGTGTGTACGCTAATGCATGCAGAATCAACTAGAACTCCTAGGGATTCATTCCTCCACCAAGATCTCAAAAGTCAGACATGCTATTGGACTCTCAGATATGCAATTGGACTCCCAGGTCCCATCAGCCCCAGCCACCTTGTTCATGGATGAGAGAGATGCAGTCTAACAGCAGCTGGGGAAGCACAGCTTCCCCACCCCTGCTTTAACCAGATCATGGTCCTTGCAATACAAAGATCTCAAGGCTAGCCCCTGTTAAATTTGACTCTCTAGTAGGAGGATTGTTCAGAATCCTAGTCGTCCCCTTCTATTTAAAGCTCCCACCGAGTGTGTGTCGTGCTCCCACCAGCCCACAGAGCCTTGCTAAATATTGCAATAGCACACTAAAAACAAAACTGAGACCATTAATCTAACTCATAACACAGTCCTTGTTTCTTCTTAATAGTTAGGAACAACACAGCATCTTGAAGATGTACCTACCCTCTGTACACTGAATGAAGGCAGGAGGACAGCACTTGGAAGCAGTGATACACTAGTCCTGTTCAAATGGGGGCTGCTTATTTATTGCCCTCGCCTTTTCTCCCGCTTCAGCTGGTGTAGAACCATGACAAATGGGCAGGGCCAACAAAGCCTAATAATAGGAGTTGGCACATCCCAAAGGCCAAAGGGGAAAAAAGGAGAGGAGGGGAGGAAGCATCCCACTGTAGGGACCTGCATCTGCAAATCCACAGGTCTGAAGAGAGGAACGTTTAAGCACAAGATCAGCTTTTCAATGGAAAAGAATGATCCACTTCAACTTGCATAATAGATGGTCTAAATAATGACACACACACAGTGTGCTGTAGGATTCCAAACATTACTTTTGCATAGCTGTCAACTTTCCCCCTTTTTTAAGGGAAATTCCCTTATACCGAATAGGATTCCTCGCAAGGAAAGGGAGAAGTTGACAGCTATGCTTTTGGTTTGGTTTGCATTATTCTATAGGCCTCCTCTTTTTAATACATACCAAAAAAATTCTCAAGGTCTTCCCATTCCCCAAGTTGTCCTCACCTTTGGTGAGATCCAGAAGAGCTCTTTTTCTGTTTGTTTCTTTATTTCTCCCCCTTATGTACATTTGTTCGTTTGATTCAAAATTAATTGAGGAGGGGAAATGGAATGGAGTTTCCTGTAAAAGGACATGGTTGGCTTCTCTCAAACTCCTGAACAGGAACCTCATGCTGCAACACGTTCTTGCACGTCCCGCTTAAGAACACTTTCTTTTGAGTAAGCCCTGTTGGACTCAGTGGGGCTTCCTTCCCACTGCATAGGATCAGGACGCAGAAAGTGTTCTGGAAGAACCTCAAAGAGAAAGTATTGTGACTCATACTATAAATGCAAAAGGCACTGCCTTCAACAAGAGGCTACTAGTCTACCGATAATGAATATCTTCCAGAAATCAAGAGGCAAAACTGTGTTCCATTGTTTGGTTAACATTAACAGACTACAGCTCTGGGTTCCTCTTAAAAATTACCTCACTATTTATTCTGGGTCTGGTCTGCAAATAAAACAGTTTCTATATATAAAGCAGGAGTTGTTCTTAGCTTACGTTTCCAGGCGTCATTTTCATAGATACAAAGTCTCATATTACCAGCGCAGAGAAGTCACGCCTGCTGGTGTGTAAGAACTGTTGTTGATTTAAGGCAGCTTCCCCAGTGACATTTCTCAAGAGCAAATCCTGTGGAAGAAAAGGAGTACAAATACTTTAAAAGTTTTTAATGCAGTTATGCATGTGGCTGACCTGTGAAATGCAATGCATTCAGCTGGGTAAAGGGTCACCACTCTTGGGGGGCCTGTTGGGGCCTTTGGGAATTTTAAGAATGGGTACCAGTCATGTAATACAATGCAAAATGCCCATAGTGGGATATGTAACATAACATAAAATGGCTGCCACACCTAAAAGAGCAGAAAAAGAGGACAACACAATGGTGTGCTAGTGCCCCCCTCATCGGCTATCCCCATCAGGTGGGGTGGGGGGAACTTATACTACCTCAGCTACCGCCATGTTTGCCCCAGAGATATGCTCTTTGCACCTCTCTTCATGTCAGAATGCAGACTCTCCAAGGGCCCCAATTTTCCAGGGACAGACCCAGATTTATAGAAGCCATCCTGGTTTCTGATTTGATCCTGGAATGTTCCGCTTTTACTTAGGATGTCCCGATTTCTGGGGTCTTGGGGACAAATTCAAGATGGCAGTCAGAAGCTGCTCAGCCCCATAATGCCAATATCTCTTCGTGTGTGAGGGGGATGGCATGTGTCCAGCACCTGCCCGGGCATGCCTTGTGCTAACACTGGGCTTGTCCACTACACAACTATTTTAGGGAAAGGTCGTCACTCAGTGGTAGAGTATCTGCTTTGAATACAGAAGGTCCCAGGTGCAGTTCTCAGCATCTCCCTATAGGGCTGGGAAAGACTCCCTGCTTGAAACCCTGGAGAGCTGCTGCCAGTCAGTGTAGACAAGATTGAGTTAGATGGACTAATGGTCTGACTTTGTAGAAGACTGCTTCTGGTGTTCCTATGTACTTGCAAGTATGTCTAACTGGGAGCTCTGATGCAGTGACTGTGTAACTTAGCCTTACTCTAACTAGAAGCAGACTTGCAGCCCCACTCTGAATTTAAATACTTATAGGACTGCCTATAGTCCAGTGCATTAGATGAGATTATTTTATATTCAGAGACTGCTGATGGCCAGTTGCTGCAATCGCTTGTGTTCCTCCTTCTAACAATGTTGAGCTGGTAAAAAAAATGTGCCAATAACACTTTCTGTTCATGTATTAAATAGATTGAAAAATGCCTCCCATTTATAATCTTTGTGCAGTTAGAACAGGGAAAACATCTTTGCTATTAATAGCAGATGGCAAGCTAAAAAGATGTGATAAAAGCTTCATAACTCATCTCTTCTGAACAATGTCAACCTGTCGTGTCTAACAGTGAAATCCGGACTGGGCCAGTTACCAACATCCTGACTGGTCACTATGAAAACAACTGCAGTCCAAGTTCATCTAGACAGCAAACTGGATTGAATTCACTCTGGATAAGATGCCACACTAAAAAAACAAAAAACAAAAAACAAAAAAAAAACCAAGGGGGGGGGGAGTACTATAGCACCACTAGAGGAGTGACAGCTAAAAAAAAGTTAGCGCTGTATATCCGAGGGGTAAACTGGGCTTAGTTTTCTCTTAGGATGCTTGTTCTGTTTTTCATTTTGTTGCTAGGACTGAGTGTTCTCTTCGTTTTGCTAAAGCCTCCATGCAAAACCTTTCAATTCAGCTGAGAAAGAAGATATAAAAGCTGTTCATTAAAAAAAAAAAAGTTTGGCACCAGAGTTGTACTTAAAGTAAACTAAACCTCAAAGTATTTGAACTTCTTTTCCCCTGGTATCCTGGCTGTTATAAAATGTATTTCCATTATTATCATGTTCCAGTGACCTGCGTGATACTCAGTTCTGCATGGATTTCTGCTACTCCAATGGGATTGCTCTTCCCTGCAGCCCCCCACATGTTGACCAAATCTGCTGCAAAGGCAGGGGTGGGGACCCTGCAGAACAATTTGGGGGGCTGCAGAGGATAGAAAAGAGAAGGGAAATCCAGTCACACGTCATTGGATATCACTCTCTATACTTTCTTTTACAAGTATTTATTGATTTAGATTTATTTGGAGCACCTCCTAACATTAATCAGTTGGCATGGAAGAATCTCATGCATTTTGGTTTCTTCAGTTTCTCATTTTTCCAGTCCTACGTTTAGATCCCTACATTTCCATACATGGGTGTAGCCAAGAGGGGGCAGCTGTCCCTCATAATCAATAAAAATCAATTAAAATACATAGCAACCTGAGGTTCTCCCCCCCCCAACAAAAGGCCTGCCCCCCAACAAAAATTCTGGTTATGCCCATGTTTCCATACCAGTTTGCAATTTTTGTTTTCAAGTTCCCATTAAAATTCTTCAGCCTTTTTTTGTGAATGTATCCTACTATATACTGTATACATTTTTATATGTGATTTTGTCTAATATACACATTTTTTGCAAAGCATTTCAACCTAACATGCATTTTTGTATGTTATTGTTGCTAATGTGTGCCTTTATATGCACATTTTACCCTAGCATGTGCGTTTTCATACATATTACTTGGCTGCAGAACCGCGTTGCAAAATTCTAATAAGCTAATTTCAAATGACAGTTTTGTCTCTGTTTGCATATCGTTTCAGAATTAGAAGTGCAGAATTAGACAAGTTTGCCCTCAGATGTGAACGGAATAGAATTTCTCCCCCATCCCTATTACCAGAGAACATTTTTCTTTTGATATCATTCCTTCTATTTCCAATGTTCAGGCTGTGAGCGCCGCTCCTTGTGTAGCCAAGAGTACCACACACATACACATGAGCGGAGGTATCAGTAGGGTTGGTGGAACTCCAAGACTTTCAGAAATATTAAAAAATAGGAGTGGGAGGTACACCAAAAACAGTATGATGAAGATTGATTTTGCTCAGTGGACACAGAATGCTGACTATTTTGTGTAGAAAATGAGTGGTGGTTGTTGGTGGAACGGATGGGATTCTAAGCAGCAGCATTCCACACAACAATACTTTGTTGCCTCTCCCTCTTGTTATTTGTGGAATCTCTAAAGCTGTGTTTGAAGCAAATATCCAGCCCTGTCTGATATCTATTTATTCTGAGATATCTAATGTGGTGCCCTCCAAATGTTCTGGACTACAACTCCCATCATACCATGACCATTGGTCATGCAGGGGCTATAGTCCAACATCTGGAGGGTTACTCCTGGAGTAATTAGAAACAGTGAAGAGTTTGCTTTTGTTGTTTCTTCCTCCTTCCCAACCTCTTTTCCTTCTGTGCTGTGTCTTTTAAATTGTAAGTGGGAGGTCAGTGACTGCTGATCGGTTACATTTGCAAGCCACTCTGGAAATTTTTTTCAGCTAAAGCACATGATTAAACACTTTAAATAAACACGAGGCACAGGTTTTCCCTGGCCACTAATATTGGTCCCCAGTGTCTTGTCTACTCCAGGTGGCAACCTTGTTGTCATGAACTGGCAGGAAGGAGGAAGAGGATCCTAGCGAGAGGTGTAGCTGGGACTGGGACACACCGGGGCAAGCTGGGGATGGGGAAGGAGATGTTGGTGTAGTAGGAAGTACTCACAAGGTGATGGAGGATGACGAGGGGATGGGGGCCAGTGCACAGGACCCAGTGCCACAGGACCCATCACCAGAGCCAGAGGGGCCCCTGTCCCCATGAACACAGCGGGCTCTAAGGCATTGGGAGCAGCAGAAGTGGTGCTCCACGAGATTAATGCAGGCAATGGTCCACAGCCCAGCTCCCTAGCTGGCCAGGTCGGGCTTGCTAGCTCTGGGAGAAAGTGTGTGATTCCTCAGCTGGAGTAGGCTTGGAAGACTTGAGGGTCACATGCCACATCATGCCCAGATGCTGCAATCAGCATGCAAGGTATAAAAAAGGCAGCATGTTGATGGCTCTTGGCTTTGATGCTTCAGGATCTCTGTTGGACTGCTTCCGGTTGGACATGTGGATTGACCCTGGTCTGGGGACTTGACATACTGACTTGCTTCCAGGTAGGCTAGGGGTTCAGGATACTTGCCTAATTAACCACCAATGGACCCTGTGAGAGCTAGCATACATATTGTTAGAGATTTGGAGTAAAGCCTATGAATTAGTAACTGCCAGGGTTTTGATTAATGCTTTGGGCCATGCTGTAAGATTTGGACTCTCTCCATGCAGACTGAGGGTGTAAATAGATGAGTAAATCCTATTTCTTAAAGCATGACAGCCTCCATTGTGTCTTCTGTTCTCCAAAGGGACACAGACCCTGTGTGAGCGTCTGAGATCCCATGTGCTCTTGCCATGGCTTGGCAGAGAGAGGGACTGGCACTGGGCTTATGTAACAATAATTTTGTAATTGATTCAGAAAGTGGTAATTGCAGCTCTAGAACCCAGGAAAGCTTTCCATGGTCACTATGATCATGTAATCTTTTCATGGTTGCTATGACAATGAGGTTCTGAGCTGGTTTGACCAATTGTGAAGCAGGCTGGAGGTTCTGAACTTGCTCATTGACTTTTTGAACTTGACTGCAGGCAGACATCCTTTCAAGTTCTTGCTAGTTGGTCCCTGTTGCATCAACTTCAGTTCCAGTGTGGCTGCAACTGAGCTCATTGATGCTTACAAATCATGGAACTTGAAAGACTGCTCAGAGTGTTGACCACCCAGCCACAGACATGAAGGGAAAACAGACCACCTGTATCAGAAAATTTGAGAGTAGATTCTGGCCCCACTGGGATGCCCAAATACAGCGCTAAGCTAGCCAGTCTCTCTCTCCTGATCTGGATGGATTCCTACTCTTTTGAACAATGTCCAAAGTGATGTCTTTGCTTCCATGTACCCATGCTTCCTACTGTGAGGTGCAAGATCCAGCTCCTCATATTCTTATTCAGTACCATCAACACACATTTACAGAGTTTAACAGACTTCTGTAAACAAAAATAAAAAAGATCTCTCTGTTCCAAAGGAGCTTTCAATATAAATTATGAGGGTGGGAAGTCAACCTTGCCTGCTTACCCACCATTGGACCCTGAGCTACCAAACTTGTATTGATTCAAAAAGTGGCAGTTGCAGCTCTGGATTTGAGGGTAGTGTATGTTTACATGGTCACTGTGACAATTATGTTCCAATCTAGCCCAGCCCATTATGAAACTGAGTGCAGGTTCCAATGTTTCTGATTACATTTAAAATCTCCTATAAACTTCTTCAGTGCAGGGAGAAGTTATATAGAAAATGATATATTCAGGATCAGGAGCACTTAAAACCTCCTGGACTCTCAAGTTGGCTGCCCAGCAACCAGAAACACAGGATATCCATTAGTAGTATTATCAGTGCCACACTTTTATCTACTGCTTTTATTTATGTGCTTTAAATGTATGCATCTCCTCCCACCCAACTTTTTTTGGGTAGTATTTGTGAATAAAAAGAAACAAAAGGACCAGGATGCTATACCATCTTTGGCAAGGATTAGAAAATGGGATTGCCTAATTATATATACTCCAGGGTAAAACACTCATGGAACATTTCCCCATTCCATATGTATGGTTTCTTTTTCTGAGATCTAATAATACACCTTTTATCTTGATTTTGGTTTTGGAAACTGGAAACTGGCTCCATACTTTCTTTTGAGAAGCCCGTTTAGTTCTGCAATAAAGTCAGGTTATTTTCTTATGATTATTTTTGGAAAAACACAATTGTTAAGGACTTAAAGGAGACTCAATGGTAATACTTTTGTTTACAGAAATGCTAAACTAATCTGGCTGCTTTCCTCTGGACATTTTCTTCAAGCTCTTGCACATAGTTTGTCAGCATAACTAATGCTAAATTCAACTGCATTTTCCATCAGGAACACACCACTTTGGGGGTTATTTGGTCTGAAACAGATGTACAAGTGGGGATCTGTAACAAAATGCTTTGTATCCTAATAGCTAAGATCCCTTCCAGACGTCCTTTTTATTGTGTATTCATTGTGATTTGTGCTCATCATGCTTTTGGGGAAGTAACACGCAACCCCACTTTCAATATTGTTTGAGCTTGTAAACATTTGGGGTGGCGACTCTGTTTCATTTCCAATCACTGCATATTCCGTATCACATATTTTATTTTTAGACTTGCTTGTGCTATGCTGCTGTCCCTCCAGATAATAATAATGTAGTAGCACTGGGGAAACACTGTAGAAAAACCTAAAGCAGAATAAATCCACTATTATTGCATCCATCTCAATAGGATTTACCTCTGAACAAACATGTGTGGGGTTTCATTGCTGGTAACCAAAAGAAGTTCACGATCTCTTAGCCTAACCAACCTAAAAAAAAAAAAAAATCAAAGGGGAAGAACCCCAGCTCTGTGGAGGAGTGGGCAGGTGTTTAAAATGCAGTAAATACTGTTATAGAGGGTTCTTAAACCATAGAAATTTAAAAATGGTAGGATTTTGATTATTTGGAGTACTGAAGGGAAGATTGCAGGCGAGTGGGCAAAATACAGGCTAAGCTTGCTTTCCACCTGGGATAGAGGCATTAACATGACAAAAGGTGTTGATGGCCCACCTGAGAGCAATCTTGGGCCTGGGCAGACTGCCAGAGTAACTGAGTGTGAAGAAACAGGAAAAGAGTGTCTTTAGCAAGGTGTGCTGGGAACAAGGGGGAGAAAAAAGGGAGCGATTGATCTTGGGCAGACTGGCTGGGAGAGACGCCTTTGACTCCAGTGCTGCACTGCTGTGGGGAACAAACTCCTCTTGAAATGAACATATGTAAGATCTGGACTCCCTCCATGTGGACTGTAGGTGTAAATATGTGAATAAATAATATTTCTTAAAGCTACAACAGTTTCTGCCATGCGTTAAATTTTCCAAGAGAACATAGACTCTGTGTTAGTGCCTGGAACTGCCTGGAATATTGCAAAGAGTGGGGGTGGGGGCATCCAACTTTTGTGACAGGAAAGGTAAGAAATGGAGGATATAGGCTGGGTATTGGAGCTAAGCAAATAACCAACTCAAATTAACATATGTATTTGTAGTCAAGTGAAATGGCTATTTGATTTTAAAAATAAAGTGCCCAACATTTACAAGACACTCCTTTGGATTCCATGACAAAAGAAATACAGGATCTAAATGTAAGTAAATAATAGCCTTGACCACTATGCTTTTAAAAATTAACAACCAAACAACCCTTAGTTTTGTACAGTCGCTATCACAGATAAGACAGCCACTGGTCTCTGGCAAGGTCTCAAACCCCTTTGTAACATCTGTGTGACAGGAAGGAATTCATTAGGCACAGCATTTCCTGGCTCAGTGCTGGTTAACAATAGGAAAATTTTGCTGCTTGAAAGTGTTCTAACCACATAGATTTATGAAAATATGAAGGCTGGAGGAAAATTTCACCTTTAACTGCACTGTCTGTGGATTAAAACAGGAAGGGGAAAGAGGAGGCAACTAATTTGCAGTATGTGACCCTGAGCATGGGCAGGTTTGTAGCACTTTTGAAAGATTTGCGGCATCTATTTTTCTGCCCTGAAGCAAGGTCCTGAGGCCACCAGAGCAACAGGCCGCAACAGGCGAGATTCAATGCCAGCCCTACTCAGAGGAAACCCATTGAAATTAATGGACACAGCCCATTAATTTCAGTGGGTCTACTCCTGGTAGGACTGTTGGCTACACAGCCAAATCTCTTAAAACGCAATCCTAACCAGTTCTGGTGAAAAGGAAATTCTGTTAGTTTTTTAAGTTTTCAAAACTTTTATTATGAAGTTAAAATAACAATCCAGTTAAGAAATATGAAATAAAAAGCCCCCCTTTAACATCGAATTCACTGTGTAGTCTTATGAGAAAGTTATGAGGTAATGGCTGGGAACCCTTGTTTGTTCGTTCGTTCGTTCCATTTTCTCCCTTTATTGTACATCCTATTAAATTCAATGCTGCTCTCTCCCAGGTAAACGGGGTTAGGGGTTGCAGCTTGAGCCATTTAAAGGTGCCACAAGCCTTTCCTCGCACGCTCCTAAACATTTCGTTTATACGCATTTTTGTTTCGTGAGGTAAGAGGGAAACGCTTTAAAGAAGCTTCCCAAGTGTGAGGTGGCTCCGGCTGGCATTACTGGCAACTTCGCGCAACTTGTGCCAACTCGCCTCAGAAAGTTACAAAAGAAGCAGGAGGTGGAAAGGGGTGTGTGTGAAAAAAGGTGGGAAAACACCCGGATGGAAGAGGTGGCGCCAAGGGCAGCTCTCTCCCCACCCCCCTCTCCCCGAGGAAAGCCAACGGTTTTAGCGCGAAGGAGCGTCGCGTGCCTTCCCCTCCGCAAACACCTTTGCCCGCTTGGCGCTCCTGCGCTGAACCGACGCCCAATCAGCCGAGCGCGCTGGGTCTCCCCGCCACGCCCACCAACGCACTCCCCCCCCCCGGCTCTCTCGCGCACGGTGCTCTCCCCTCTCACCCCACCTCCTCCTCCTCTCACTCGACTTTTGTAAACTCTCGCCGCCAAAGCTCGCGAGAGGACATGTCCGCGGCTGTAGCGTCCAGAGAGGGTGAGTGAGGGGCGGACTTCGGGTTCGCGGCGGGGTTCAGCTGACGAAGGGGAGGAGAGGGCGTAATGTGTGTAACTCTATATATTTGAGAGAAATTATTTTCCCCCTCTTTCCCATCTTTTCCGTTCTCCGCCTCCCCCCCACATGACGGCGGTGGCAGCGCAGGCTTGAGGCGAAGGGTCGCGGTTGGGCGGGGGGCGGGGTGGAGCAGGGGGCGACGTTTTTCCCCCGGGCGCGCGCGCACGCGACACGCAGCCGTTCCGCGGTCTTGGTTGTTTGCGCGAGCGCCTGCAGATTGTGACCTCGGGGTCCAGGGGGCGGGGCTTCCAGGAGGCTGCGAACTCCGCAGGGACCCTCCCCAGAAGTGGCTGCATTTCTAGAGCCGGCAAAATTGCCGCCGGGGTCGTGTCAGCGCGGGTTAGGCTTACATACGTGTGTATGCGTGTGCCAGCACGCGCGCCGCAGGGTCTTAATTTTCGGGTTCTGTGGTACTATGACAAGGTGCGGGGAGGGGAAGAGGTGGAACCACTAGGTAGGATGGCGCCCTCCCCAAAAGTCAGCAGGACCGATCATGGGCATCGGCTGTTTTAGGGCCGACAGTGACCTACCTGCTGTACCTGGAAACTCAAGGGAAAGGGTCGTAACGCAGTAGTACTGCATCTGCGAGCATCTCCAGATCGGGATGGGAACAGGGCTGCCAGCCTGAATAATTTTTTGGGGGGGTAGGTAAACACTGCCCTGCATAATAGATGGGGTGCACCACAACGTTTGCCCATCAACTGGGGGGGTGCTAGCACCCTCAAATATTTTGTTTGGGGAAGGTGAAAGGACCTTGGCCCCCAGGAGTTGGCTCCTTTTGGTGGGGAAGTCTCCTGCCTGAGAATCATTGCCAGTCATGGTAGACACTTCTGAGCTAGATGGGCCAGTGGTTTGTCTCAGAATAAGGCAACTTCTAGTATTCCTGTTCTTGCATCCTTCAGGAATGGTAGCAGAGTTTTAAAACACACACATGTAGAGTGTCATAATCATAATAGACCATGGCACATAAGGAGAGCTTTGCTGGGACAGGCCAATTACCTGTACTGGTCCAGCATCCTATTCTTGCAGTGGCCAGCCACATGCCATGGGAAACCTGTAAACAGGACCTGAGCGCAACACTACTCTCAATTCCTGTGGTTTCAAGCACAGTACAGTACAGTATTTAGAAGCAAACTGCCTCCAGCATAATGTAGTGCAGGGATAGTCAACACGGAACCTTCCACATTTTGTTAGATATACTCCAAATCCTGTCAGCTCCAGCTAGCATGGCCAATGGCAAGGATAGTGGGAGTTGTAGTCCAGCATCATGTGGAGGCCACTGTGTTGGCTGTTTCTGATTTAGAAGTTAGAATGACCAGGGTTCAAGTCCCCAGCTACACTCTTGCAAGGTGTTGTGAGGATCATACAGAGAGAGCAAGCACAGTGTACATTGCCTCCAAACAGAGATGGGACTGGATAAAATGTAACAAGTAAAGTAAAATAAATTTATGGTGTACTTTTAGTATTCAAAAAGTACTTTTTATACAACAGGACAAATATATTCATTACTTGTCTAGTGAATGACTTGTGAGCCTGTCCCTTCAAAAGATGAGAATTTTTCATTGGGACTAGGGAATCCTGAAATATTTCAGTTCACATTGTTTGGAAAAGTCTATATCTAGTGTATGGAAAATATACAAGTAGCTATTTTTCAGTAACAATATTAACCCTAATGCTTGAGAATTTTAAATGAACAATTTTGTGTCAGTGGAAGTTTTGCCATTTTACATGGAGTTGCAAGGGGAAGAAAATCACTGCAATCAGTATGAAGGGAACTATGTGCTTTCTGTTGAATTCTCTGGGGCCCTGTGTTTCTGTTCTCTTAATTTCCTCAACAATTTGCCTGTGCTCTTTACTTAGGAAAGTAGCGCTACCACTTTATTCACCTGATTTGGCCCTGATCTAGCTGTTTGCATGTGTAGCATTGGGTGCTAACAGCCAGAGCTGTATGCATCCATATGTACTCAGATTAGCAGTGATATGACTGACCACTGAGACTGTGGATACCTCAGTTGGTAGAGTGTGATACTCTTAATCTTGAGGTCGTGGGCTTAAGCCGCGTGCTGGCCAAAAAGATTCCTACATTGCAGGGGGTTGGACTAAATGACCCTTGGGAATATCTTCCAACTCTGCCAGTCTATGATTCTATGAAAAGGTGGGGAGCCGAATCTAAATGTCTGCATCCCTCAAGACACAATCTTAGCACTAATGGAATACAGATTGGGGCGGGGTAGAGATGGCCTGCTGCTGTGACAGTATTGCTTTTCCCTCTTGTCTTAAACTGAGGTTTATAACTTTCACTTGCGTTATCAAAATATCTTTTTCTTTTTTCATTTGTGAGAGGTGGGGGATTTATTCTATTTCACTGATTAAGAGGGAGATACACAGCCTTTAAGGGAAAGTCCATAAAATAACAGGGACATTGCTGCAGTGGGAGGGACTAGCTTTATTACTTTTTTGTCTGAAACTTTTATTATACCAGTTAGGGTTACTATAACTGTAAAATCACTGCAATAAAATGAATAATAAATTCACAGAATTGTAGAGCTGGAGCGGATCTTGAGAGTCATCCAGACTAACAACCTGCAATGCAGGAATCTCAACTAAAGTATCAATGACAGAGAGTCCACCACCTTCTGAGGGAGTCTGTTCCATTGTCGAACAGATCTTACTGTCAGAAAGTTATTCCCAATGTTTAGTCAGAATCTCCTTTATTGTAACTTGAAGCCATTGGTTCGAGTCCTACTCCCTGGAGCAGAAGAAGCGCTTGCTCAATCTTCCATGTGACAGCCCTTTAGATATTTGAAGATGGCTATCATATCTCCTACCAGTCTCCTCTTTTCAAGACTGAACATACACAACTCCCTCATAAGGTTTGGCTTCCAGACCCTTGGTTGCCCTCCTCTGCACATGTTCCAGCTTGTCAATATCCTTCTTAAATTGTGGCATCCAGAGCTGGGAACAGTACTCCAGGTGTGGTCTGACCAAAGCAGAATAGAGCAGTACTAGGACTTTCCTTGATCTGGACACTGTACCACTTCTGTACTTTTACATCTTCTCCACACAGAGTACCTACTGCTTGCTTGTTCTTCCTCTTGTTTTGAACATAGCCAAAAATTATTGTTTTTAACCTCTCATGCAAGCCTGAGCTCGTTATGCCTGACCTTCTCCCTGCCACTGCTGGCTACTTCATGATTTCAGCTTTCTTCCATTTCTTATACAGGCCCTTCTTACATCTCAGCTCAGCTGTAAATGCAGCTATAGTGGTTTCTTCAGATGCCTTCCACTTTCCTTTCTTGTTGGAATTATCTGCACTTGTGCTTTCAATATTTCACCTTTAAGAAACCCCCTTCTCTTTGAGTATTTCTGACCATGGGATCTCATCCAGTAGTTCCTTAAACTGTACTGAACATTGAGTTTCCAGTGTGAGAACAACTCATGTCCCATTCCCTTCCCAATTCCCAGATTTCTGTACAGTGGTACCTCGGGTTACGTATGCTTCAGGTTACATACGCTTCAGGTTGCAGACTCTGCTAACCCAGAAATATTACCTCGGGTTAAGAACTTTGCTTCAGGATGAGAACAGAAATTGTGCAGCAGCGGCAGTAGAAGGCCCCATTAGCTAAAGTGGTGCTTCAGGTTAAGAACAGTTTCAGGTTAAGAACAGACCTCCAGAACAAATTAAGTTCTTAACTCGAGGTATCCCTGTATTCTGTAAAAGAGGCAGCTGGATTGCTCCAGTGGATGTATTTGTCACTTTTGAATTGAGGAAGAGAGCCAAAAAGGACATCCTCTGGCTTGCTCCTTGGTTTAAACTGTCCCGGTCACGCCCCCCGGCCAGCGGATAGGCTGGCTGGGCTCTGACATGGCCGGGATCCCTCAGGCAATGGGGGACAGAGTCCTCCGCCCCCAGTGGGAAGTGGGTGGCCACATGGTCCACCACAATTCCTCCCCACTGGGAAGTGGAGCAAATTTGTCACTTTTGAATTTCTGTAACCTTAGCCTTTTTGTACACAACGTGAAAATCGTTTTTGGTTACCTTTGGGTCTGGGAGCCTGAAGATCTTAAGCTGCTACTTGTTGAACTTAATTACATAATCATTAGCCTCTCCTTTTCCTGGTACTAATCTTTTAAAATTTCCTGTAAGTGTTGAAGTAGTGAAGACACCAATAATAGAAAATTTCTCTTTATCTGTCACCTTCCATAAGGAAAGCTACATGGGAGGGGGAAAGGGTCTACCATAGCTTTCTCCTGACATCATAGATACCCCCACCTGTGTGTAGGCTTTTTTTTTCATCATGTAGCACACCCATACATACCTGAAGTCCAAAACTAGGTTTGTTGGCTCAACTGATGTTTGTCAGTTTTATCATAGTAAATATCAGACTGTAGCTGAGGCCTTATTTCAACTGATCAGGACTATTACCCTCATTGTGTCTTGCATACAGTATATTTGTTAATGCAATCTTATTATTTGCCTATTTTGTAACAGCCTTAAACCTTACCTACATACTTTAAGTTTATTAATTTCACTGGGTCTGCTCTTCGTAAAGCTTAGTTGAATACCACCCTAAGTAAGGATAACCTTTTTTCTTTATGCTGCTTGCGGATCCTCATATGATTTGCAAACTGACTGAGCGTGTTTCTCACTCAGGTTTTCAAATTATTTAAGGAGTTGTTGAACTGCAGTGGAGCCAAGACATACCTTTGTGGGATACAACTTTTTTTACTTTTTTGTAATTAATGTTTGCCTTCTGGGATATGTCATATGTGGTTTATCACATACTGTGATTATGCTTGGAAGGTGCTTGCTCTACAGTCAAAACAGTTGAAAAGGCTACTTTTGCACTTGTGCCTTCAATATTTCGCCTTTAAGAAAGTCCCTTAACTCTGAGTAATTCTGAATATTTTCAAGATTCAGCTGATCATGAAAATTTGTATTTTTGTTTTACAATATTAAATATATTCCATCCTGAAACTACTTATGCACGAGGGATGTGTTTTTCTTAGCAGTCATATTACAGCATCATTGTGAACAATTGTGGATATATTCTTTATTATTTATGTAAAGGATAAATATATTCCCTTCCCATTGCTTTTTTTTCAGAGCAAAACATTTCCTAACTCTTATTTGAATACAGTTGCTATTTTGAAAAGCTTTGCTGTAACACAGTTCAATACTTCATGGTATGCTTTTTAAATGTTTGTATTTTAATCGGGATTTGTTTGTTGCCTCTTCCATTCTATATATTTTGGCTAAAATGGAGAAGCAAGTATAATTTATGTTGGGAATATGCTCCAACACCAGGAGCAAACATTACTAAAACTTGGGTGCTCAGTCTCCTAGGAGCTCTAGTAATGATTGTGATCATTTTTGTTTTGTAACAAAAGTGAGAATTGGAGTTTCCTTTTAAGCTAGGAGTTGATCCTGATCTATGTGGCCTTAAGTGTATAAGTGATATGGGATGTGCCATCCTTATTCTTCTTATCTTGGAACCCCTGCACACAAGGAGGCAGTTCTATCTGCCTGGTTTGTTGGGCATCCAGTGTATTGTATAATTTCTCAGTACTACCTTGCCGGAGGCATCTTTGCTCATTAGGCATAGAATACACCCTTCTCTCCTCTACCTGAGCCTCTGAGGTAGAAAGAAGATAAAGAGAGCTTAGAGTCAATATGGTAAAATAAGATGAGAACCTTTGCATTCTTACTACAGTGCAGCCATTGAATGACTGGAATAGTTATATGTGCAGTAATCAGTGAGGTAATATTTACATAACAGAGTGTATGGTTACATAAACATTGTGAACAAGAGTTATAACATAGGAGTGGTATTCTCCTGATCTTATAACAGTCATTTGCGTATATGAGACTTAAAAGTACATAAAAATTTAAGATGAGCAATTCTTTATACACAATAGTTGGTGCACTGTATATTTGGACAAAGATTAAGACAAACTAAATAATAGTACAGCAGTCACTAGAAACTAACCAGCAATTATCCTCAGATGACCCGATCTTAATTCTATGTATTAAACTGCTTTTAAACTTAAGTTTACATCCAGTATACGTTCTGTATATTAAAGGAGATGTTTGACATAAAGCAGCCCCTGGGAAGGGGGGAGGGAAGTAGTCTTCTCTGCATTTTTTAAAAAAGAAATGGTGCATGTTCTTATTCATTTTCTCTGCAAAAGTAAGCATCATTATGTAGAGTTTTCTGAAATTGCCATTTGGGGAAATATTTCTAATTGAAATATAAACTGGTGATGAAAAGAAGAGAAAATGTTTGGTTTTCTCTTCTAAACCTTTCATTAGAAGTGTGTGAATTTAATTTATGAATTCTTGCTATGGTTCTGATAGCAAAGGCTCGATGCATAAGTGTTTGTATAATGGAGAACTTTAATATCTTTTAGATTGAATTCTAAATAGGAACAGCATAGCAGGCTCAGAACTTAAGTAGCTATAATACTAAACCAAAAAATACCTCAATTCCCAAATGCCATATATAACCAACCTAGAAATACCAAAACAGCAAAGGGCCTTCACTTTGGCCCGAGGTCAGGCCTTCCCCTCAGCTATCCAGGAAGGCCGTTTTAGGAAGATACCTTACGGGGAGGAGAAATGCCCCTGTGTCTCAGGGCAGCTAGAAACTATTGAATATGTCTTCTTCCACTGCCAATATTATGCAGATGTGTCAAGTTCATCCTGCCAATTCTATACCAATTCTCTGCACAGACAGAGCAATGCTATACCTCCTTGCTACTTCAAGATGCAAACCCAGATGTAACATACTCAGCTGCCACATTTTGCACTGCAAAGATGGACATTCACCGAAGAACGGTTTGGGTCATGTACCAGACCTAAACTCAAGACCCGTGCCCTATCTTGCACCCTCCCTTCTATAGTTACTTTTGCAACTCCTTGCTCTTAACTCTCTAGCTGATTTTAAGTCTCCCTCATGCATCCCCCCTTCTTTGAGTCACTCATTTTACTCATTTTATTTCCTAAATTACTGTGTGTTCCTATTTTAACCTATGCTGGTCTTTGACCGTAATAAAGATGATGATGATGATGACGACGACAATACTATTATGTACAGTTAATGGAATGTCATTTTCTAATTCTTTAGCTGGGTGATAAATGTTACATTGTGCAAATCTTGTACTTGAGAACTATGTTAAGTTAATCAGGGTCCCTTCAAATTAGTTTTATCTTCTCCATGTATTTAGTGGAAACAGGAAAACTGGACCTGCTCCAGTCACACAAGGCAGCTTCCTGAATCAGGAACTAAGATTATTTGTATATATAAATAAATGTTAAGAGGAAATTTTAGATTCTTTTTTTGTGATCTTTCATTTTCCAGATTCACATTGAATGTATTGAAGGGACACGATTTTAAGTGGTTAGTGGTGAGGTAAGTAAGTTTACATATCAGCATGTATTAGTCCTCTCAAAACATACTGTAGCTGAAATTTACCAGCTTTCTACAGGGTACTCAAAACTCCTTCAGCCACAGCAAGTTCATCTTGTATACAGCTGTTGGCAACACTATTTTCATTGTTTGCTTATATATTCTTCAGTAGAATCTAAAACTCGTTCATGGGTAACAGTTCCTCATTTTTTTGCTAGATTTCTCCCAATTTTCACTTGGCAGAAATAATTGCTATCTCACATGATTGGCTTTAGATTCCTGTGTGAGGGAATGGGTCTTCTACTCACACAGTGAGAGTGGTTGTATATCAGCCCACATCTTCCACATCTACAATCCCTGTGTCTGCTGGAAACTCTGCCAATGAAGGGGAAACACTACAGAGCAATCTTTTGGGCAGTGGAGGAAAAGGGGAGGGTATAGCTGGGGGGTGGGGTGGGATTGGCATGCCCCTATGCATTTCAGTCACATGGCAAGGTCTTTCAGATCCAAGCTAATCTATCCATTCCAATAATTTCCTAGTTATGCTTTCACATTTAATAATAGTTTCATACTGCCTTGACAGTTTTTCCTGTGCAAATATTTTACTCATTTTAAGAAATCCCATTCTGCTCATTTAGGAATTATTCACTGAATTTCTCAACCATGGATTCTAACTCATTTTGTGAAAACAAATTTGTATTTATCAGTATATTAAAAGATCCATGTTAAAGTTTTTTACTGTTTTGTACTTTCATATTACTCAGATTCTTGAAAATACATCTTTTGAAGTAACTGAAGAATTAAAAAATGAAATATTACTCCTTTGGAATTAAAACACATTTATGTCCAGAGAATTATGAAACTGATTCCATTATCACAATGGGGCTTTGAATGTATTTTTAATCATACAGTAGGTTCCCCTTACCCCCCACTCGTCCACATGACAAACCGGTTGTGAAACTGAAGGGAGTTTCACAACAATTTGTGATATGCTAGTCATCAAAGAAAGTCACACATTATTATGCACTGTAGCAAAAAATGGACACAAACTTCTCTAATTTCAAGAATAGCAATATTTGTGCACGGTGTTTGACCCACCTGCAGTTTGAATTTTGGTTGAAGTCCTAAGTAACTCATGCATTCAGTAGGATGTTGCAGATTATGCATCAGAGTAAACACATTATTACAGGGCCAGATTAATAATACGGAATTAATCAACTTTCAATCTCTGCATATGTTACATTTGTAGAATAGTGGCTGCTGAAATTGAGTGAAGTGTGATGGTGTTTCTCCATGGGTAGTTGCTTGTATTGCAACTTCGTTTCAGCTTATTTAAAACTACTACCACTGTGAAAGAGCAACTTGATAGTCTTCTGTAGGGCAAGGAGGCCTCCTCATGGCCAGTGGTCAGGGATGATGGGAGTTGTTGTCCAGTAGCATCTGGAAGACCACAGGTTAGCTATCCCTGCTGTAGGGAGTGGTCCCTGTGTCACTTTTTCAGTCGCATTGAAGACAAAATGAATGAATTGATCCTTACTGCCTTTTGTCTGTAAACAAAGAAAATCTATCTATAAAGATGCTGTAGTTAATACTGTGACTTAAAATATTCTTAGGAATAAGTTCTACTCAAATCACTTGCTTTGTAATAAGTGTTTATAAGATCCAAGGTCCTAATGTATTAAATGAATGTAAAGAAAAATGTGTGTGTGTGTGTTTTAAATTTCATACCATCATTTTATTTTTTTGAGAGGATAATATGAACAAGAGATCCTATGAACACTTTGTAATTCTAACTGCATTGTGATTTACTATTCTTATGGGGCAGATATTCCACCAACTCAATAACGGTCAACATTGTTTTCAGTTTATCACACTAAGTTTTGGATAGTCAGTTAAATCTTGTCCTTGCATCATGCACTGTTAGTCATGAAATATAAGTGGATCTGTCAAATAAGTTTTTATTAATTAGAGCTTGATTCTTGTTGGCCCCAGGGACTAAACTCTTCTTCCACCCACTCAGAATGAATTAGAGATGTGAAGTGATGGTCTGAGACCAGTAATGGTCTTAGTATTTGCATAAAGGTTATTCTTTGAATCTTAAAAAGTTGTTTTTTAAAAAATAGAGAATACTTGTAAGAGTAAATAAAGTAGGTTTGCCACAAACATAATATCTTTTTAGGCTTTAAAATCAGTTTTTACATTATGTTTACAGTGGAGTGGTCTAAATACAGGCAACATCTGTTTATTTGCATTAAAATATAATTTAAAAGTATACGTTCATTTTGTGATATTGGCTAAGTAGGCTTTGTGGGAAGAGCCTCTCATCAGTTCGGTAGCTGTCCAAATATTGTATCTACATCAAACATGTATCAACATTACCATTTTCAAAGGAAATGGTGGGAAATTGGGCTTACAGGATGTACATCCACCCGTCCAGCTGATTTAATAACTTTGTTGTCGTTATTTCTCTTTCTTGACAAGTAGGTGCTTTTTGTTTTAGCACTTTCAGGCAGCAAACTGCATCACACATAGAAAGCACTTTAAGACTGCAGCCTTACATGTGTTACTATGCACCTTAACCTGGAAGTAAATCCCACTCAATGGTTTTTACTTTTGAGTAGAGATGTATAGGATTGCATTGTTCACGTATTTGCACTTCACTTTTCTAAATCTTCCATCTCTAAAAAAAAGTCAGCTTGTACTGTGAGGCCAGGTTTTCAGCACTTCTGCAAGTGCTTCTTCCTTTCTCCTTCCTCTCAACCAGTTGGAGCACTATAGCTTTCAGAAACCGAAGAGATAGCCCAAAATAGCATATTAGTTGTGCAATATAATTTAAACTCTTCTAAAACCTCTAATAATATGCCTCACAATTGCAAAATCAGTTAAGGTTTTGTTGTATTATGATAATAAAATATTTTATGTAGCAGCCGTAACACAGTATCTTTACTAGGACCGAAAAGATTTGCTGATCCTAATAAAAATATTATGCCTTTGGATTCCCTCCTGCCCCCTCTAATAGGCCAACATGTCTATCAGCAATACTACCGTATTGCCTCGAGTCTAATGTGCTATTGAATCTAATGCACACCTCAATTTTCAGAACCTTGAAACCAAAAAAGGTATTTGCTGGTGAATGTAAATGTGCCATTGAATCTAATGCACACCTTAATTTTTGCAACGTAATTTGGCTAAAAACAGTGAGCATTAGATTTGAGTAAATATTATATTTTAACATTTAGGTCCTGCAGCATAGCTGCACAGAGCCCTTGGGGAATGAACAACATATTCACTAAAACATACACAATGAAACAGAATAAATTTAAACTCTTAATAGTCATTGCATTAAAAAACCAAAAGAACAAAATATAAAAACTTGACTGGTAGATTTGATTCAAGTTTCCTCATTAATCAGTAAGGCCTGAAACAGAATAGTTTTCTTTTAAAAGGCTGGTGAAAATCTAGTTGACCTAGGGTGAGTCTTTCAGGAAAAAATGCTGCTGCAGGAAAAGGACATGTTCCTTGTCATCCTCAGTCTAGCCTATGACAAAGATGGAGATCCTTGGTGTATGGGTATGGGGCTCATACTGAAATGATGCTCTCTAAAAATGCCAAAGCCATTAGAGCTTTATGGTTGAGCTTTAAAGAACTTTGAATTGTGTTTGGGAACCATTATAGATCTCTTGGTACATGTTTTAAGTTCTCTCAGTAACTCCTGATAATGAGGCTGTTGCATCTTGAACCCACTGAAGATTCTGAACAGTCTCCAGATGCAGCTGCTGCCCCACATAGAACATATTGTAGTAATCTAGATTTAAGTTTATCAGGCATGTAGCTAGGTCACCATTTTTCAGGAGTGCTTGCTGCTGACGTACCAGCTTCAGCTGGTCAAGTGCTATCCTTACTGTGACCTGTTGAGGTTCCAGAAACATTCCCAAACGGCACACTTGCTCTTTCCTTGAAACTGCTAACCATTCAAATTAGGAACCCTCAGCTCCCAGATAGGTCATTGATGAATATTTCCATCTTAAGACTAAGCTACTGTTTATTCACCCTTACCCAATCCTGTCATTTACCCCAGGCACCTGTTTATAGCTTTCACCGTGTTATATGATGTCCTCTTGCGCTAAACATCAAGTGAATTTATGCTAGCAAGTTCATGTAAATATCTCAAAACAAAGGGGACAAATTGGAATCTTATAGCACCCAATGAGATGAGGCCAATGTAAGATGCAGGAGAATAATAATCACAAAGCAGTGCTTCCAATCACATAATGTGACCCAGAAGGAGGTTCAGGAGATATATCATACCTCCTTGTGCATCTCTTGGCAATGGTAATCAAAATGGTTTCAGTCCTAAAGCCTAATAATGTGGATCAATATAATCAGTAATATTCAGAAGTCTCAAAATCCTCACATCTCCTAGCATATTAGAAACTGGCAGGTAATTGAGGTCCATATGGGTCATTCTGTCCCCTCCTCCCAAAAAGGTCTTATAGTTGCCTTCAAAGGGGCAGAATACAGTTTTCCACAGAAGAGAGATAAATCTGGTCAGCCTATTCTGACCAATCTGGCCAGCCTTTCCTGACTCACTTAGGATGGGCAAGAGTAGTGTGTACACATGGCTGGATTTGCTTTTTAAAGAACTCTGTATCCTCAGGTAACAACAAATGAAGCAAAATTGATAATTTGAGACTGTGGATATGTCTTACATAGCTAAGTTGTGAGGATTGCCCATTCTCTACAAGCACACACACACATACACACAGCCTCCCAAGTACTGTATGTCACAATACTCCACTGGAGCTTGAATTTGATCAGAATGTAAGCCAAGTTGTAATAGGCCTCTTACTATCTGAAAATGTTTCTTTGGATAGAATGACTCAGAAAACAAGGGCTTCAAGTGGATACCAGCCCATGCTTCTTTATATTTGTCCCAATGTCTCTTCTGCTTTATGTTCTCTATTTTCTGGAATACCAGGAAGAGTTATAGATTCAAGGACATGGGAGAAGACTCATCAGCGCTATCATATAAACTGCCTGAGTCAACCCCCTGTTCCAGAGGCCAGCTAGAGCTTTGACAGCTAATGAGATTGACTGGTAACATTTTGGTAATTCCTTGTACCAATCACCTTTAAGGGATGGAAATCTTCAATGACACATCACTCCCTCCACAGACTAAAGTTATGATATTCTCAATTACCAAAGCAGTATTCCCTACCATCTGGGTACCATCACACTGATTGGAATAAAACATGTAATCCAGAGAATCATCTGCAACATGCATTGTGACAGTTAAACATGGAGACAGACATAAGGTGGCACCATGAACTCAGGAGGTCACAAAAGGGATCTTGAAATTGTCCAACACTGATAGGCTTGAGGATCTCAACACCAATTCTGATAACAAATCAATCAGCCTGTTACTCAGTAGTCAGTCCAGTAACAGAATCCCTGGTTCTCAGGCCTGGCACTGGGCATAATTGCCAGGTTGGTTTCCTTATAAAGTTCCTGTTTGAATGGTGGCCAAAGTGATGTTGTAGAGCAGCAGCTGTTGGCTCAGTTAGCTCCACTCCTTGAATTCTCCAGAGTTGGAAGAAAGGCCAGAAGCAGGGATAGCCCTTAATGCTCTAATCCCATTTCTTCTTTTCCTCACCTGCTCAGGCTTCACTCAAAAGCCCTACCATCCTGTCCCCCATACATTTCTAATAGAGGCATGCTCCACCTTAACAAATAGCATTGTACATTGCTATAACCTGCCCATCAACCTTGTGGTGGAGGGCAGTTAAAAAATTAATAGTACTTAATAGTGCAAATTAATACTACAAATCAATAGTACTTAAGTTAAAATATTTTCCTTGTTTAGCAGGGACAAAGAAAAACAAACTTCACTCCATAACCATAGCATTCTTCTCCAGCTGTCTCCTAGAGAAAACAGTTTCTTTCGGCCTTTGTTCACAAAGTACCCACCACTATATTATCTCCTCCAATTTCTCTGTTTCCTTCCTTCCTTCCTTCCTTCCTTCCTTCCTTCCTTCCTTCCTTTATCCACAGTTTTTTCAAGATGGAAGTCAAAATGCCATACATGGGTTTCCAGAACAGTCTTCCAGACCCATTTAGTTTCAGCATGCGGTTGCTTCAAACTTTGACCTTGATATCATGCTTGCTCCCTCCAGGACAATTGCTCTTGAGATCACTGCTTAAGGCACTGGCTTAGTCTTTTGTTATCCCGGAGTATGCTGGAGTAAATACCTTCCTTTCCAAGTGTGAGAGACATAAACTACTAAAAAGTGCTTCAAACAGTTGAATATTGCAGATCGCAACACACCAACAATATTCAGATGCTATGAATCTTGATCTAAAGTGTTTGTATTTATGCACTTCCCTGCCAAATGAATGTGGAATTAATTTTCAGGTTATTAATGTTTGGACATCTGACAAGCCACTTCTCAAAGTGTTTTGAAAATTAGGTTAACTCTGGGCATATTGCCAGTAGGAATGTGAGAGAGGGGCCTCTAGTTATGCTACCCCGTAAGGTTTGATTAAATTGTGAAACCCAAACAAATCATAAGAAAGACAAAGGCTGCATTCTGCACAACTTTAAAAAATCTTTAAGCAGTGATTTCATAAAACAAGTACATTTTTATAGGTATCTTTAGCAAGACACGCTGCATTTTCTGTAATGTTCTAATATTAGAAATATGCCGCAAAATTAATAATGTAGTTCATGTTTAAACTGTATTGATATATTTAAAAAATCAATAGCTCCAAAGTAACTTTAAAAACATCAACCTTCTCTCTGCATGTTGAATAAAATGTTCCACTCAGTGCACTTAATATTTCAAATAAAAGGTGTTGAAGCTCCCAGCCTGCCTGGAAGTTCCAGTATCTTGCTCAGAAATCTTTTATGCTAATCCTAGATCTTTGGCTCCAGGCTGAAATTTCTCAGTGGTGAGAGGAAACATGGCCTCCACTTTAACAGAGATGTTATTACTGCACATGTTTCAAACCTGAGTGCCGGCATTAAAAATAAAAAAAAGTTCTGAAACTGATGTCTTGTGCCATATCTAGGCATGATGCCCACAGTTTTGTCCTCTGTGCTGCTTGTAGTTTTCTGAGCTGTGGACTCCAGACCTAATATGTGTCTTGTCACAGTTCATGCTGTGGCATGTCTTAGAGCTTGATCCTATGCATGTTTTTGGTTGCAATTCTAAACACATTTTCCAGCAAGTAAGTTCCACTGAGTACAGTGCAATGTATGTCTGAGTAAACATGTGTAATATTCTGTTGTTAGCTCCCTATTTACCGTTTATTTAGCTTGCAAGGATTGTTTGCATCCCAAGTCAAAGTGGAGATTTATGCAGTGGGGGAGCCTACATTAATGGTGATTTTATTTTAGTAGCAATGAGGTAATCGAATATGCTGTTCTTAGAGGCTTGAAATTTGTCTGCATTCATGGAGACTTTTTGCTGGTAAATCTGCATCTGTGTAAGTTAACAGGAAATAAGTCCTATTTAGCTTGGGGTGATTTACTTCTGATAAAACACATTGGGCTATGAAAGGATAATAATAAGTGGATACTCGTTACATATTTATTTTAAAGGGCTCTGAGGCACTCAAGACAGATCACAACTAATCTGTGAGCAATGAAAGTTTGATCAAAGCCAGAACAAAAACTACTGCAATCAAAAAAGGCTGGGCAGCAGATAATGCCAACCAAAAGTCCTAGTTTGAGTAGAAACTAAATTAATATGAGATAACTGTGATGCAGTCAAAATATTATCCTTGGGGATGAAATCTGTGTATGGAAGTGTACTTATATATAGCATGAACATGCATTCTGCATTTTGGATAAATGCATACTTTGAAATGGATATTAACAGTTACTTGCATTAATTACCATAAATATTCCAAAACACTTTGGTTCCTGTCTGAAGATAGATGCTCACAGTAAGTGGCCTATGACAGCAGATGTGAATACATGTTTGCCATCCACCTTGTAATACTGTTGTAATACTATGCGGCTGGGTAGTGTTTGTGAGGTTATCATTGGACAATTCTCATCCTATTTTGAATCCCAACAATGGATTCCATGCACAGAAGCCCTGTTCCACACACAAGAAAAGAAGTATGGAAAATACATTATAGCAGCTCAGGCATTGCATGAAATGCTATGGAAGGATAGTCTGACTGCCATGCAATGTAATTCACACACATCTATGTTCACTCAGATAAGCAAATACTGGTAGATAAGCAAATACTGAAAATAAATGTTAATATATAGCTATCCTTTCCCCACCTCCTTTAAAATGCTTGAGAGAGATCTGCAGTTGTTGTCAAGGCTCTGTTGTTACCATAGATGCAGTTCTGAAATAAACAGAGCTGCTTGGTCTTTTATGGAGAATCACAAATATTGTATTAGTGGCACAGCCCTTCAAAAAGTTAGGACCTAACAAGAATCTAAAGAACCATAAGCCACTGTTTTCAGCAGGATGACACTGCTTTATTTTGCTCTTTATTGTCACCTTTCTATGTATTTCCACTTTTAACTTCACACATTTGAAAGGTGCCTAGAAGAATATGCCTTCTCTTCTTTCTCCACTGCTTCCCATTTTTAAAAATACAATATTTACATGGTGCTGCAGATTGATGACCAAGTTTCCTCAAATTATTCAGTGGGCCACAAAATATTTATTGTATTTCTGTCCTAAAACTTCCAGTGGACATCTGTCAAAGAGATAATTAGGTTCATGCCCCATTAGGCATTCTCAGTCTCCAACTCCACCTCAACATGTAATCTTTTGTTTTAAGGTGTCAGATCACTTTTGGCTTAGTTTTTTTAAAAACAAAAAACCAAAATAACACAATGGTAGAAAAAAACAAAGAAGGAACTTAATGGGTTTTACCCAACTTACTTACTCAGAGTAAACCCATTGAAATCAATATATCAGTAAGTTAATCAAGTATTTAATATTTTGGTATATTTTAATGTAAAAATATATTTTGGTTATTACCGATACTCAGTATTGTGTGTGTGTATCCTATGACCATGATGGTCAAAACAATAAACTGTACAATGCAACCTATGCTTGATAGGACTAATATGGGATACAACTCAGCTTTTATAAGTACTTGTAGCCAGTTTAATTTTTTTTAAGATATGTTCAACAAATTCCAGGAACTTGAAAGTTACCATATCTGGTCTCCAATGCTGTAGCAGGGTCCTTCATATTTGCATAATACAGTGTGCCACAAGCAAGAAAGCAGAAGAGGTTTGGTCTTGTATCAATAGACTGAAGGCGTTCATCTCTACATAGTTCCATCCTTATTCCAGACATCATGATATATCAGTATATTGCGATGTTGAAAACCGGATATTGCTCAGCCCTAGTGATGAGACATCTTTCCATTGTTAGAATGTGAGTATTTAAGCAGTCAGGGCTCTTCATAAGATCCATTTGTTTATCTGGGTATGAGGTTTCATTTTGCTGGGATATGTATTCATCCCTGAAAAACAGAGTGTCATCTCTAAGGTGAAGTTAAACCTAGTATGCACTTCCATCAAAGGTGTTGTAATAATCACATGCTGCCAAAACTCTATTGCTTTATTTTGTGTCATTTTATAGTCAACCCTTCCTTGAAAATGCTAAAGGCAGTGTACATTATTCTCTTCCACTCTCCCATCTCTCTCTCTCTTTCTCTCCCTCCTCCATTTCAGTTGCTCTGTGAGAGAGGGACTGACCCAAGTTACCTAGTGATCTACATTTTGGAGTAGGAATATGAACTTGGGCCTCTCTGGTCTTATTATCATATACTTGTCTGACATCCACACCTCTAGCTAGTAATAGAGTCTTTAATTTGATTTTTAAATACCCATTTAGGGGTCCAGTTGGTGAAAAATGTGCATTTATGTTAAATCAACTGAAGAGTAAACATTTTCATTGAACCAAGTGCAACCTTTCCTTGTCCCTTCTTAAAGAGGTTGGCAATGGCATATAGAAATGTAGTTAATTGTGAGCTTACCAGCTAAGAAGGATTTTATAATGGATGGTTTTGGTTCCTGGGATTCAAAATTTAATGAATTTAGGCATAATACTCAGCCATGTGCTTATGCAGTTAGGGATTTTGGGTTTTGCTTTTAATAGAATATTAATCTCAAAATAGAAGATGTGGTGTGCTTTGAACCTGGTGTGATAGTGTGAATTCTGGGAATTTTCAGTGAAACCAATGTATGAGCAGCATTACTATTAAAGATACATAGGTGTTCTCAACACTTTGGATACTACCTTCATCTTAAAACCTAAGAAAATGGCTGTGCAAATATTTTTAAAGTCCTTTTTCTGTGTTTTTTAAAGCAGGTATGGAGAAGCATGTTTCTCTCTGTACATCATCCTTCATTAAGGCATATGAGAAAGAGATTCAATATACATATTAAACTGAAATCTAATTATTAACTGAATTGCTGTTTTTGAGTAGCACTTGCAAGTGTTGCAATTAAGTGATACAATTAGCTTCCATGGAAGCAGATTCTTAGGTGTTACCTTGGTTGCAAACTATTCTGCCTGAAATGGATACCTGTATTGTGTTATTTGTTACATAACTACTTTTAAGTTCCCCCGTTGATCTGTTAACAACTGATCAAGCTTCAATATACCGTACTTCTCTGTGTATAACACGAGGTTTTCTTTAAAATAATGTTTGAAAATGGGGGTTGTCTTATACACTGATTGTGCATGGGGGGACGGGTGATTGGTTGCAGCCGCGAGCAGGAGCTTGTCAGCGGCGATTTGGTGTGTGATTGGTTGCTGCTGCAAGGGCTGCTTTGGATTGGCTGCTGCTATGGTAATTGTGTGGGTGATTGGTTGCTGTGGAAAGGGCTGTTTTGGATTGGCTGCTGCTGCGGCAAATGGGTGTGCGATTGGTGAGCGGGCACACTTGTTGGATTCTGCGATGTGAGCGATTGTAAGCATTTTCATTCTGAAAAAATAAAAAAAATTCCTTCCTGTAGCACCTTAAAGACCAACTAAGTTAGTTCTTGGTATAAGCTTTCGTGTGCATGCACACTTCTTCAGATACACTGAAACAGAAGTTGCCAGATCCTTCTATATATAGAGAAGGTGGGGAGGGGTATTACTCAGAAGGGTGGTGGGAATCGGAGATTGGCAGATAGCTGAGATGAGCCTGATGAGATGCCAATCTCCGATTCCCACCACCCTTCTGAGTAATACCCCTCCCCACCTTCTCTATATATAGAAGGATCTGGCAACTTCTGTTTCAGTGTATCTGAAGAAGTGTGCATGCACACGAAAGCTTATACCAAGAACTAACTTAGTTGGTCTTTAAGGTGCTACAGGAAGGAATTTTTTTTATTTTGACTATGGCAGACCAACACGGCTACCCATCTGTAACATTTTCATTCTGATTAGTGATTTTTGGCATCCCCCCCAAAAAGCTTAACATCCCTGGGCAATCCCCCCCCAAAAGCTCAACAATTCTGGGCTATCCACCCCCCAAAAAGCTCAATAACTTTGTGCAATCCTCCCCCCAAAACTCTCAACAACTCTGGGCCATCTCCCTCCATTTTCTTAAATTTGAGCCCTCCAAAATAGGGGTCGTCTTATACAGGGTGTGTGTGTTATACACAGAAAGATACGGTATATTATCCTGCATTGATTGTTGTTGTTGTTGCTACTGCTGGAAACTGATTTCTTTTCCAGATAAATGCCTGTTTTGCTTTGTCTCCGAACACAGAAAATTGTGCTACTGTATTTACACTATTAGAATAAATGTAATTCACAGAAGTTCATGTACAGGAGAGATGTTCTCAAAAAGCAGCTGGAAAAGTGTCCTGTTGTGCACATAGGAAACAAACATGAATTTCCTTCCTCTGTAGTTTAATTCTAACGTTTTCCTTGCTTTGTTTGAATCAAGGGCTTGCTGGATGTGAATAAACAGAGCAGCACCTGCAAATTTGTCATAAATGGAAATATCTTGATAGCTAAGCATAACAATGAAATCATAAAGAAATTTAACTGTTTATTAAAAGCTCAGTAAACATCTATCAGCATTAAGAAAATACTGTGAAGGAGAGGAAATATTGCATAAGAGTTTATGACCATTTCATGTGGGGATTCCATTCCCAGCCCCCACATGAATTGACAGGACGCATATGAACACACCCTACCCTGTTGCCTCATTATGCCCCACTCCTGTTCCCCTCATTATGCCCTTTTAGTGATGTGTTTTGTGATCTTTTCTGTCAATTCCAGGTTGGGTGCTGTGCATGTGTCTTTCAGACGTGCATTAATCAGTCATTGCTTGTATTGCTTTTAGAAATCAGTGATGATGCTTTTAGAAATCAGTGGTGTCTCTTTATGAACTGTCAGCTTTGAAGGCCTCAGCATCTCCTATAGTGTTGGCGAAAATAGTTGGATTTTGCAGAAAGCTAAATCCATAATAGTAGTTTATAAGTGTTTATTGCAGTGTTGTAAATTGGATATTCATGAACTTGAAGAAAACTGTTCCTGGGAACTATGAGATCACTTCATGAAATAATGTTGTTAACTGGAACTGCTTTTAGAATGCTTTTAACTGTAGCTGCTTTTTAAATGTTTTAACTATAATTGTTTTTAGGATATTTTAATTGTTTTAGTATTTTTTCATATTTAAATTATGGGTGTGTTTGCCACCCTGGGCTGCTTTCGGAGGAAGGGTGAGATATAAATGCAATAAATAAATATGAGAACCTGGACAAAAACATAGTGCTATCTTTACTAGAGCTATCTATGACAGTTTAAAACTTGCTGCATATAATTTTTGAATGCTTCTTTTCCTTGGAATATCCTCAGTTGGAGGCAGCAAGGCTTCCAAATACCAGTTGTTGGAAACCACAGGAGGAGAAAGTGCTCTCGTGCTCATGTTTCCCACAGGCATCTGGTTGATGGGATGCTCTGAGAATGGGATGCTGGACTAGATGGGCCATTGGTCATAGAATCATAGAATCATAGAATCATAGAGTTGGAAGAGACCACAAGGGCCATCGAGTCCAACCCCCTGCCAAGCAGGAAACACCATCAGAGCACTCCTGACATATGGTTGTCAAGCCTCTGCTTAAAGACCTCCAAAGTAGGAGACTCCACCACACTCCTTGGCAGCAAATTCCACTGTCGAACAGCTCTTACTGTCAGGAAGTTCTTCCTAATGTTTAGGTGGAATCTTCTTTCTTGTAGTTTGGATCCATTGCTCCGTGTCCGCTTCTCTGGAGCAGCAGAAAACAACCTTTCTCCCTCCTCTATGTGACATCCTTTTATATATTTGAACATGGCTATCATATCACCCCTTAACCTCCTCTTCTCCAGGCTAAACATGCCCAGCTCCCTTAGCCGTTCCTCATAAGGCATCGTTTCCAGGCCTTTGACCATTTTGGTTGCCCTCCTCTGGACACGTTCCAGTTTGTCAGTGTCCTTCTTGAATTGTGGTGCCCAGAACTGGACACAGTACTCCAGGTGTGGTCTGACCAGAGCAGAATACAGTGGCACTATTACCTCCCTTGATCTGGTCTGATCCAGCAGGCTATTCTTATATTTTTACATTCCATGATGAAGGATATGTTTTGGAATTTATGGTAAAGCCGTTGATCACTTTCTTGGCCTTCCTATTTTTCACATGCCCTTTGTAACAGTTGTCAAAGAGAGCAAGAGTTATTTTGCCTAATTTTGCCTTAGTTCATAACATTTTTTTTCCTCCAATCAATGCTCTTTTTATATTGCGTATATCCATAGCAATAAGAAGTGAGAGTAAATGGAGCAACTGTTGCTAGGTACTGTGACTCTGTTTCCAAGTTTATATTAGAATTCATAAGTACCCCTTTATGAATAAAATAAGAAATATAATAGAAAAGTCAAATAAAGCTTAACTTCATTTATATGCAGATAATTTGACATTTCAGTCAGAAGAAATTTGGATTTCCAAAATGCATCTTAGCAAGTGATTAATTTTTGGCATTTTAAAGTGCCCTAATTTATTGTTTCCCTGCAGTTTAATTTCAAATGGAGGCAAAGGTACAGCAAAGCTGTTGGTACACTTCTAATTTCATGTACATTTATTAACATGTCTCATTGATTTTAGTGGAATTTAGTTCCATATGAGCATATGCAATTAAATTGAATTTTATCTTATTGATGGAAATGGTGCTGAAGTCACTAAGCAATTTACATTTGTGTTAGAATTTTAATAGGAATTCTGCTCTGAAAAGATTCTCCTAATGATGTATCTATTTCAATGAACATGTGGGAGTTTGGGGAATGTATAATGTCATAAAATGGGAGCAGGGTTATGACAAGCTATGCTTTCTAAAAGCTAATTATTAAGCAGTTAGCAGCTACATATGATTGTAAATTTGATTAAACCCCAAAGCCACTTCTCTTTTTCTATACATGTAAATATAGTTAACCTTAGAGATGCACTTGACTGTTTATAATGTACAAAGAAGCACATTTTCTGGAACATAGGCATGGAAATCTCCAAAATCTGCTTTCCCACTGCCAAAAATAGCATATAAGTTAAGGAAACATGAATTAATGTGCTTTAGCAACCCTACCCCTCAGTTCTTTAACCTGGTAGTCTAGGCTCCCTATGAATTTTCTTTATTTGAAATTGTATATTACAGAATTAGCTGTGCTTTACACACTTTTACACTAAGCTTTCCCAGCCTTCTAGATCCTTTGAATTCCCAACAGTGCCACCTAGCATGGCCAGTGGTCAGGAATGATGTGAATTGTAGTCCAAAACGAATAGAGGGCAACAAGTTGAAGGAAGGCTGCTCTACATTTCTGCTCTCTCCCCATCTGGCAAAACTAGTGGTTGGGATCCCAAACATGTGGTTAGTCCTAGAGGTTTTAACCGCTAGGAATTTCATATCTACCACCAGAACCTAACCTCTTTCACAGCTAAATGATGCTCTTGACTCCCAATGTGAATGTGGCTTTGTTTAGTTGAATTATTATAGCTTTAATATTATTATTATTATTAATAATAATAATATAAAGCGTGACCTAGCCAGTGCTATACACTTTAATCTCCAATTTATTTCAGTGGAATTGTTAAACATGTGCTTAAGCAGAAAACATTAAAGCACAGATGGTGGTGGCACTGTGACAGAAGAAAATGTGTTTCTTCTATAATAAAAAACATTAACTGGAATATCTCTGCATCTGACCCACGAGGAAGTGGCCCCTGTGCCACTCTGGTATCCTATGAATCAAACATCAAATGTTACTTCTGGTGATAAATTGTGGGACTTGAGACTCCACCACACCATGGGTGAGCAGATGGTTGAAAGCATGTACACTACACATTTTTTAAAAAGTTGACTGTTGAGAAGGCAGCGCTTCAGATGAAAAGCCTTCCAATCTGCAAAGGCTTTTAAAGGTAATCACCTGCACTTTGAACTGGGTCTGGAAACAAATTGGTAGCTAGTGCAGTTGTTTCAACAGGGAAGTTACATGCTCCAAGTAAGCATCTCCATTTAATAGCCTGGCTGTGGGAGTATGGGAGGTGATGGTGGAGTGGCTTGATAGCCAGCAAGATGAACACATAATTTTCTAGCTCCTGGTTTTATCTGCTAATAAATCAGCTTATCAGATCTGATGCTTGAACTGAAAGAAATGCATTAAAACATGGACAGTGAAACAAAGATCTCAGCAACAGTTAGATCTGAGTTTAAAGTCCCACATTCCCATCTGAAATAGATTGGAATTGCTAAGAACTTAGGGAGACAAAACTGAATATTACATGGCAAAGAGCTACCTGAAGCTGTAAAAAAGTGCCAAACTTGTGGGGAAAGGGCCAGGCGACGGAGAGTACAGATTGTGAAATTAAAATGGGAAATTATTCAGGCTTGGACTTAGAGCTAATATAGGGAATGCTGTTAGAAATCAAATGGCCAGTGAGAAATAGAAGAGGAAACACAATGCACTTTTTACTCCACTGCATCAGTTACAGTTGTCCTGATGTGAAATTGAAAGAACATGACATTAAGAGAGAGGTCTCCTGGAGTGGACTACTTGCATAATTTCCATACCCTTGCAAATGGTAGTGGTTAGCAACAATAAATCCAAATCTCACTAGGTAATGGGGGTGACTCAGTGCCCACCCCTCACAACCATCCTCAGCCCACCTGGTGGCAAACAGTGTTGACACATCCTAATGAATCTTCCAGAGTTAAAGAATGGCCACTACACAAATTTTATACTGCATATACAGTGGTGTTTCTTGTCAAATCAAGGCCACAGTAGTATATATGAATTTTACTGGCACTCATTAGTGACCTTGGCTAGGACAGAAAGAACATTTGACTGTGGAATAGAAGGCAAGCAAGGCTGGATAATAAAAAAGGCTTCAAGAGGAGAGATGAGTCATAGACACACAAAGATAAAAGCTTTGCAAATGATACACCCACAGAATCTTATCATAAGCAACATTTTACTTTAGCTCCTATTAATGGGAGTTTTGAGAAATTATGTAAGAACTTTAAAGGGCTCACTCTTAACTTGATGGGAGGTTATGAAAGAGAATATGTAGCCAGAATATTCTACTTGGGAATCAGAAAGCTTTTAAAATAATAATAATAATATGCTGTTAATATTAGTAGCTCCTTACTTTAGCTGGACAGCTGTTAAGAGTTGTATGGAAACTAAGAGTTGTATGGAGACAGTTTGTAAAACAAATCCCAATATTTGATTATTATTTTTGCCTTTGTGTCTATTAAAAAGACAAGAAATGTATATATTTGCTCATGCTTTAATAACTACAGGTTTGTATAACAGCATTATAATATGGGTGGTTTTATTTTCAATCCCTTTGCTATGAATCCCTAGTATGGAGTTTACTCTTTCATAGCAGTAGTGTTTTGCACTGACATTTTCATCAAGGCGTCTACCAGCAGTAGCCAAGAAGAGTCCCTTTTCTGTTCAGTCATTTGCAATCACCTGTATACATAATTAACATTAGTTCTTATGTGGTCCCCATGGAGAAAGGTATTTAAAGTCACCCGGGCTTCCTTTGACACGTTAAAAAAATTACTCAGATTATGGTTCTAGATTCAGATAGGTGGCCATGTTGGTCTGACGCAGTCTGTGTGTGTGTGTGTGTGTGTGTGTGTGTGTGTATATGTGTGTGTGTGTATATATATGTGTGTGTGTGTGTGGTCCAGTAGCACCTTAGAGACCAACTAAGTTTGTTCTTGGTATAAGCTTTTGTGTGCATGCACACTTCTTCAGATACAGATTATGGTGTCTGTGAAAAATGGTACTCAGTTGGGCTGTTCTTAACTTGCTATGTGAATACATATTTTGTTTTATTGTTTTATTGAGAGCCAAACTGCATATGCAAACTGAACCTCATGACATTTTTTAAGATTGAAAGTGGAGAAATGGTGAGGAATGGGAAGGGGGGAACTTAATATTTTACCTGATTGCAATTTCCAGTTTCCTTGCATCAGTTCCTCCCTGTGGGGGGAAATATCCAGGGGAAATGGGAAGTTTTGCATGTATTTCTTTTACCTTAAGCTTAGTTTCAATAGATTATGGGAACTAGGGGGCTGGGCCCAAAGACATCAAGATAAAAGAAAGTTTTGCAAAGGGTTCTGAAGTAGGTAAAGGTAAGGTAAAGGACCCCTGGATGGTTAAGTCCAGTCAAAGGTGACAATGGGGTGCTGCGCTCACCTCGCTTCAGGCAGAGGGAGCTGGTGTTTGTCCACAGACAGCTTTCGGAGTCATGTGGCCAGCATGACTAAATCGCTTCTGGTGCAACACACAGGTGTTCTAGCCTACTGTTTTGGGCATAGGGGGGAGCAAAGGAGAATGAACAGAGTTATCTGAGGGAACAGAAGACTTTTGGAAGGAGCTATGAATGGGTAAAGATAGGTATCCATAGGAGGAGAGAGATAAAGGGGCCATGATGATAGGAGGCTTTGAAGGTAAGAATAACTTGTGGATCTAGGTGTAGTTATTGAATATCTGCATGTGATTACTTTTGATCCATTTTGACAACTTGTTGGCACTAAACTGTCCTCTGTTGTCAATATTTCCAGCTGTTTGAACACAATGGAACACTTGGGAACAGTAGAGCCAGAAGATGATTCAGGATTACTACCACGCCTAGCACCTAGTCCACACAGTGAGGCAGTTGCTCATGAATTTCAGGAACTCTCCTTGCAACCCATCCAATGTTTGCCTCCCCTCAATGAAAGGAAGAACGGTGAGTACAAAATATGACAGATGTTTGGTGTAGCTATTAAACAAAACTGAATTGTTACTTTTTTATTTAAGTGTTCTGTGATTTTACGCCCACTGAAAAAATGAATATGTGAATGTTGTCCAATAATGTTGCAAAATATGCCATATACTCTATATCATAAACATTTATACATGTTTCCCTGCTTGAAATACCAGGTGTTCATCCAGTGCTTGCCTAATGTATTCAGCACATCTGATGAATGCTGAGTACTTCCAAAAATATTAATATCTAGTTTTGGAGTTATCAGTTTTACATTTACTTTATTGGGCATTTATGGAACTTAGCGGTTGCTAGTTTTATCTCTTCCTTTTCTGTTTCTTTTGGCTAAGAGACAGGAGATTTTAATCAGGGCATGTCTGTTCTAAAACTGAAACATGTTTCCATTTGGTGTGGTCTTCATTCTTTGCATTTGTTTAGCAAAGCTTACATTTGTATGTGGTCATCTGCTGCTTGTTCCCTGTACAGTTGTTTCCTATGTACTTGCAGCTGTGTTCTGAGGCATTTGGGTTTACCTTAAAGAGATACCTGGCTATAATTTGTGCACTCCTAACAGTAAACAATTCTACTGTCTTTTAAAATTTCTATAATAACTTAACATGGAGGCAACTGAGGACAATTTTTGGAATGGGGTTAGAAAGTATCAAGTAAAGAGCAATAGCAAATCCTACCATCTGAAGCAGAAGCAGTGTACAAGAATAACAATACAGTTGTCAACACCACTGTTTCACATTTCCTTGTAACATCCAGATTTCAGCAATGCATTTTACGTGGGTCTTCCTCTAAAGCTTACTCATAAATGTCTGTTGGTTTGAAATACAACAGCCTGATTATTGACTGGAACTGATCAGTCAGAACATAGCTGACCAGTGTTGAAACCACCTTACTGGCCTCTGATCTGTTTAATTTAAAGTGCTGGTCTCAACCTTTAACATCTAAAGTTGTATACCTTTTGGGACCCAAGTTTTTAAAGCAAAGGAACCATTCACACAAACTTGCTCAGTTAGAAGGATTGAGTTGTATCCAATGGGACTTCCTCTTCCTTTCCTGCAAGCCCTTCCTGACATCTGCTCCAGAGGATTCCCTCTAGATTTTGATGGGTAGAAGGGGAGAGAGGGCAAAGTTGTGTCGTGTGAAAGGAGCACAGTGTTGGATGCAACCAATAGTTGTCAGAGACCCTCTTCTGTCAAAAAGTGAGGTGGATTCCTGAGTATCTTCTTCAGGAATGCTCTCCTATAGGATTTGATTAGGTTCTTGCAGGAGATATTTTTATTGTCTGGACTTTTTAATGCTTTTAATTATTAATCTCTTTAATGTTGCTATGGGGTTTTTTTTGGTTTTTTTTTAGGATTGTTAGGTGAGGTTTTACCATTGATCACTGTTTCTTCTTTTTAATTTTGAGATGGTTTTAATGGCTGGTTGAGCCATCTTGAAAATTACGTTTTGTAAGGTATGAAGGAAATTCTTTAACAATCCCTTGACGAGTTGCACCTTTTTATAGAGGGATAAACAGAACCATGAAGAAAAGTTAACACTCTCTAATCCAGCATAGTCTTTCTCATAATGATACTTCACCGTGCTCTAACTGTATCAATTTTATGAGAAACTGGTGCTTCATTTAATCAGAAAATGTTAGAATTGTATCCAGTGTTATTCCTACTTAAAGTAGACCCATTGAAATCAATGGACCTAAGTTATGTCTATTTTAATTCTACATATGTAGAATTTCAGAATGTCAAGTTTTGTGATGAAAAGATCCTTATGTGGAAAAGAGAAGGAGATTAGAGCATGAGAGCAGATCCAAATGCACATTCCATTGGCAGTAATGCAGTGCTGACAGGCAACATTTGTATTCCTGCCCTGCACATGGAAGCATCTTCTCTGAATCAGATCACTTATCTTTAGATACCCTTGTCTGTTCAGACTTAAGGCTTGCTATGCTTATGCATAAATACTTAGCATTGGATGCACCAGCATCTAAGAGCAGCATAAATAAGGCTGTAGTTTTGAAAAGCTCTGTTAAAAAGAAAGTCTGGCTGAATAGAGTGGGACTTACTTCTGAGAAAACAAGTGTAGGATCATGCTGTGCATGTATCTAATTTTCTTGGCTTTGGCTCTTCAGCATAAGGAAGTAGCACAGTGGGTTTGTACAAGAAATGCTTCCAAGTTGATTCACAACTTGAAAATGAGTGCTTAGATTTTATAGCATCTTATTGGTGATTTATTCTGAACAGACTGGATTTCTTCCAGGACTTCCAGCACTCTTTTCAACCTAGAATTTGGACAGGTATTTATTGTAGTTTCCTTTGCAGCCTGAAACAAATTATTCAACCTCTGCGTGTTGTGACTTGATTCTGCAGCTCATATTAAGAGTAAACTTTTTCTGAAAGAAGACACCTTCAGAAAGTTGGCGAGTGTGACTATGTGCAGTGCTTTATTTCATTTGATCATATGCGTGTCAAACTGGTAGTTTCTAGCTTTTTTTAAAAAAAGATTGATTTGTACATTCAGTACTCAGTCTTTTATCTTCATTTTCCTATTTCGTTGTGGATCTGTTCTGACAAGAACTCTCCTTGTGTCTTAACAGTACTATGGTAACAACTGGCAGGAATCCATTGCTATTGTCTCGTAGAGGTGATGGGCATTCTCACTGCAGTTTTGATACATGAGGATGTTTTCTGAGGGGCAAGATAATGGACAGTCAGGTTTGATATTAACTTCGAAGGAAGATCTTGATGGTTTGCTTTTTAAACATAGGAGAATAAGGACATTTAAGTTCTCAGGGCATATGGTATGGTGAGGTGCCAGTTGAGGGGGAGGGGGAGAAAACTGGAGAGGGTGAAAAGGGAATTAACCTGCTAAAGCTGTAATAGGTTTCTTGGATTGGGTGGAGGGAATAAGATTTTCTGAGAAATTAGTTATGAGATTTTTTTTTGCAGGGGGAAATCTCCCCCACTTTGTTTGTTTTGTTTCTTTTTAAAAATGAATTCATCACACTTTTAAATAGTCGTGAGTACAGTCAGACAAAAAAAATACTCTGTTGCTGTTTTACCAGTACATCTGGAGTTTAAAAATAACATCGTACATCATGTCTAATAGAGTTCAGTGGGTCATGGGTACAACCATGAACAGCTTTTTTGATTCCGTCATAAAAACACATATAAGGGGTTCGTCTGTCTTCTCAGCTTGGGATCAAATGTGGACTAGGAGACTGCAGGAAATTATCTGTCCTCTGAACTGTTTGTTGTACACAGCAAGTAGATAAGATCAACATTCCAAAAATGTAACACCTTTAAACACGTTCATCAAAAGGCTTTTGATAGCTATCTTGGATTTTGATTCTTGAAGGTCCTTTCCCCTAAGTTTAGGACTGGCAACTTAAATCCAATGTTAGAGATACTTTGTATAGCCTACAGATTTTCTTCAAAGTCCTGTAAATCCAGCTTTCCTTTTTGAAAACATTTTTTTTAAACTCAAGTTAACAGGTTAAGACACAATTTCATCCTGGCAGAGACTCTAAATGGGCAAAATATATATGATCCTGAATGACTTCCATATATCATGTTGGGCAAGCCTGTCATACGATTCCTTAAAGTTTTGGCTCATTTCTTTCAGCCCTTATATGTTCCTAGTACATGTCATCTTAAGGTTGAAAGGAGTGACACCTCCAGCTCCCCAATTCCACAATAATGAAATTGTACTCTTGAGTTTGGTTTCAGATGCTACCTACACCAGATTAACGTGGTCAGTGCACAGCTGTGTACAGACTTGTGGGTTTCTGAATGTAGCCCTGACAGAACATTGGTTCTCTCTAATTTAAGCATCAATTAAATACTACACTGATTCAGATTTACTGGTTACACAGCATGATCCAGGGTTGTCTCCTGTAACTTCAGTGGATTTTAAAAATTCCTTTTCACAACTCTGTCCACCCTATCCTAGCATCTCAGTGCCTGATGTTTTGAAAAAGACTTGAGTAGGGTTGGGGGGGGGGGAATAATGTGATGTGTGAAATAATTTTGACCCTTGGTGAGAATGTACATGTTATCTAAGGGATGGCATCTCTTATGCTATAAGAAATGCGAAGAGAGACTTTGTATATACTGGTTTCCCGCTCAGTCTGTCATTGTTACTAGTACTGCCAGTTCCCACAATCCTAACATTCCCTGGGCATCAGTCAGTGTCTGCAAGGAACAATTTTCATGTGAAAAGCCCACAGGCCAAGACTCAGTAGTCTCTAGAGAGCTGACCTCTGAAGTTGAGTCTCTTCTGACATTTTCACAAGCTACTTGAAGTGATTTCTGCAGATTCATTCCATTTGGTAAACTTTTGAACAAAATCCCTGTCCTTTTCAGTAAGATTTATTAAAGCCATTTCCCCCTTTCTCAGTGACAGAATGATGCAATTAAGATGGGAGATGTGTCTGGTGACTAAGTATGATGAAAAATATTGTTTACTGATTCTTATTTTTAAGAAGTAGTACAAAAAGAGTCCATGGTGTTGTTTTACTTCCAGACATTTCTTGTTGATAATGAAGTATTTTGCTGGTAATTAATGTAATGCCTACTTTTTAAAACTATTTTTTTTTAAAAAAATTATCTTTTAGGGGGCAAAATGCTAAGTGTAGTGGTTCTCTCTAGATGAATGTTGATAATTTTCGAGTTTCAGTGAAATTACCCTTATCAGTGTTGTATGCTATTGATGTTCTAAAAATGACCTGTCATTAGGAAAAGATATTGGTGGAATAATTTTCAAAGGGTGGGTTACTGTAAGCGTTGCCAATCCTTTTCTTTCCATGAGCACATTTCAAATTTCTTCCTTTTCTTTCTTCATCCCTCCCCCCCAAAAGTTACAAAGAGAGAGAGAGAACACATACAGTTTCCTTTTTCAAGGGTTTGGGGTAAAATACAGCTTCAATAGTGTTAAAATGCATAGGTGTAGCCAAGATTTATTTTATGGGGGGCAGGCTTTATGTTGGGGGGCAGAACTGAGATATCTGTGATGCAGTTGGCCAGTTAGTTAAGGATTTCTATTTATTTCCTTGATTTAGGTGGGGCAGCTGCCCCCTCTGCCTCTCCTGGCTACGCCCATGTTAAAATGAATCCTCTTGAATTTGCATGATGTTACACAGAGTCCTATAGCAGCAACTGTTAAATTAAAGCTTACATTGGCAGACTGCAAAGTAAAAAATCATAGATATGGTGTCTGGGACAAAAACACTGATTCAAGGCATGGATCCTCATCATGGTTCATTTTTACATAGGATGTCAATCAATTATATCTATGCACTTAGAGGTGACCTATGATTTGACTCATGATTTTAGGGCATAGTTTGTAAACAATTACGAGAATCCATAGGGATCTGTGCCTCACATCCATGTTTTTGCACCAAGGCGCTACTAGAAAGGGCCAGATCTTTGATTTTCATGGTTCAATCAGTGGAGACAGATGGGATATGTGACTTGATAGAAGGGTGTATCTGTCTGCCTGGGGACAGGTATCCCATTACAAACTTATGAAATTTCAAGTGGATCCATTTTACTAGATTGTGTGCGTTTCCATCTCTCTGTTTCTCTGGTACCTTATTTCTCCCAACTCTTGTAGCACCATGTCTTCTCCACATTGCACAGTCTGTTTTCCTCTTGCATTCCCAGTCTCAAATTTCTCCCTTTTTCCCCTCATACCATGTCAGGTGCTTCGCTGTCTGTTCAGCTGCTGATGTGCTGATCTAAGACTTGGAAACCACATAGTTCAAGAGATTACAAAAAGTTCATTGAAAACTAAACACAGCAACACTATTACGCCAACACAACATACAGCTGAAAGAGGAACTGGGAAAGAGTGTCCACCTTCCCACTTCCTGTTTCACATTCATGCATTTCAAGGCTCAGATTGGTAGCTGATAAAAAAGCTATATATGTGAAGTATATTCTTATGAGGAAAAATTGCCACAAACACATCTAAGGGATTGCTTACTGGGAGCTCTTCACTTTACTGAATGTTCACATTTAAGGCATATGTTCTTTGATTTTAAAGCAGCCATGGGGAGGGTCCAATCAGGATTCGAACAACAGAGTATTGGGGAGAGGGTTTAATTGAGTCCCCCAGTGAAAACCAAATATCCATTTTCCCCAGGGCAAATTGCAACTTGGAGGGTTTGATATTTATATTTTTAATTAGGACTACAGTTTTGGGGGCACAGACAGCTGCTATTTAAAAAAGAAAACTGATTTGTTAAAACTGATTGTACATTTTAACATGATGTGTACTGTAGTTCTGTGTTTTAATAGATCATATGTTCTATTAATGTTTTATTGTTTTTTTAATTATTTCTTCCACACCCAATGTGTTTAGCTGTTTCTATTTTAGCTGTAGAGTCCCTGTCAGGGAAAAGGGCAGATGATAATAATAATAATAATAATAATAATAATAATAATAAATAATAGCAATCCTATACAGTGGTACCTCGGGTTAAGTACTTAATTCATTCCGGAGGTCCGTACTTAACCTGAAACTGTTCTTAACCTGAAGCACCAGTTTAGCTAATGGGGGCCTCCTGCTGCCGCCGCGCTGCCGGAGCCCGATTTCTGTTCTTATCCTGAAGCAAAGTTCTTAACCTGAAGCACTATTTCTAGGTTAGCGGAGTGTGTAACCTGAAGCGTATGTAACCTGAAGCGTATGTAACCCGAGGTACCACTGTATCCAATTTGCTTTACTTCAAGCTGACATTTATAAAAAGATTTTGCTTTTAACCTATTATTATTGTTGCACACCACCCCAATCTCTGAGTGATGTGAGATTCCAGAGGCTCCAGGCAATAACCAAGGCTTTCATTTTTCATTCAGAATGATGCATAGAGGAGACTGTGGTATTTTTATGATATATTGTTTATTTACACATATATACAACCTGAGCCCATGAAGGAGGGATTCACAGTATCAACACCCCAAGAAGGCCTTGCTTCTCCCATAGTCACAGCCTCAGATTCAAAACAGAAATCAGGCATTGCCCCCCCTCTCTCCCCATCTTGCTGCTTTTCTTCTACCTAACATCACTTCACTCTCTCCTCTCAACTTTGGCTTTGTCCTTCTAACTATCCATGAGTTGAGGGAGGGTGCCCCACCTATTTGCTATCTCACACTGATCCACTTAATTTGTTCCCCTTAATGGCCAGTTACTCAGGTGACCACCTTACCAGGAAGTTAACATGGCTTTAACACTCGCTGGATCCAGGGTTAGAAGGTCCTTAGCCTTCTTCCCCTCCCAACTCATAACATTATAAAACATGTGTGTGATTGGTGTGTGTTTGTGGTCTGTTTGTGTGTGAAAGAGTGGATGTGACCACACCAATCTTTTGGAGGTTTGGCCAACAGTAAATGCAACTCTTGGGCCAAAAAAAGGTTATCCAATCTTGTTTTATAGCATTCTCAAGAAAAAATGAAATGATCAGTCTCATGGAGGGGTGCTGAACCACTTCTTTTATCTGAGCTACCCATTCCTTAATCTGTGTTTTTGGTTTTCTGTCAGTTTGAAAAACAACAACCAAAAGGCTTGTTCAGCTTGACATTGTGAGGAGAGGGAGAATGGATCCCATAAGATAAGGTCCAAGCAGTATTAAATACTTGCTTGTGCATTTACGTCATGTTTAATGAGGCAATAAAATTGTCCACATATGTTCCTGTTTTCATTTCTCATGTAACTGATACTTGAAATTGAGGCTAGCCATGCTCCCAAAGTTCTAGGCAGACTGGCATAGTTGAGATAACAGAGGATGCATCATTTCCTATAGAGCCTTTCTTAAGATTTTTAGTGGTTGTTTCCCCTAGCCCTGATGTTTCTTGAGGCTAGAATTGGATGGTGTGAATGCAAACTATTTGTAAATCTGTGGGAAATGTGATGTTAAAGAGATTATTTATGTGGCTTATTTTGTTGATGGCACAGCAGATGCTGGGAAGAAGTAGTGAAGGGCCTTTGAGCAGCACGCTCAAAACAAGCATGCTGCTTGTCAGCATTAATCCATAGTTTGTCTTAAGACCAAATGACTGCAGTATGTGGGATTGTCCTTGGTTCTGGTTTGGAAGCTTGTGCAGAAAGCAATGACCAGACTGCTTCCCTGGCCACAGACTGTGACTGTGACAGTGACAAACCATTGTTATGACATCTGCACTGGCTGCATGTCTGCTACTGAGCCAGGTTCAAGGTTGTATTGATTTACAAAACCCTGTGCAACATAGGTCCAGGGTACTCTGGGGATTACCCGAACCCTTATATTCCAGCTCGATCACTGAGATCATCTACAGGAGCGTCGTTGGTCATTCCCTATGTTTGTCAGGCTCATTTAACAACAAAAAGTAACCAAGCCTTTAGTTCCAGTTACAGATAGGTAGCCGTGTTGGTCTGCCATAGTCAAAATAAAAAAATTCCTTCCAGTAGCACCTTAAAGACCAACTAAGTTAGTTCTTGGTATGAGCTTTCGTGTGCATGCACACTTCTTCAGATACACTGAAACAGAAGTTGCCAGATCCTTCTATATAGAGAGAAGGTGGGGAGGGGTATTACTCAGAAGGGTGGTGGGAATGGGAGATTGGCAGATAGCTGTGATGAGCCTGTTGAGTCGTCAACTTCCCTTTAAGGTGCTACTGGAAGGAATTTTTTCATGTTTAAGCTTGCTTTTTTAAAAAAAAACCAAAAAAACAATGAGTGATAAATTTTACTCAGAGCAGCCCCATTGAAATTAATGAACATAGCTAATTTAGGTCCGTTAATTTAAAAGTACAACTTCATTAAATAACACTCCATGTTTACTTGGTACATTAGTGTCATGTTTAGTCTTCCAGAAGAAAATCTAGTCACAATTTTAATGATTTTAATATGGTGTCCATAATCTGGGATCTTATCTGGCAGCTACTGAAATCAACTGAAATACTTCTTATTGACTTGTATAGAAACACTGAAATGTTAGTTATCAAATGAATGTTAAATGTATGTTTGATTACAGCCTTCTTCATTTGGTGCAGTGCTTCAAAACATACTTCAAAGGGTCAGTTGTAGTTGTTCATCTGAAGAGACTCTCATTAGATCAGACATTTTTGGGAAGGCTTCTATGTTACCTTCCTGTTTACCATGTTTATGGTACCATGCCAACATACCATTGTGAAACACTGGTCTGTATGAAATCCTACTCGACTTCTTTTAACAAATTAGTTTTATAATTGCATGAATTTCTTCAAACTGCGAGAGACAGTTGTTCAGCAATTAAATCCACATGTTTGCTTCTCTTGCTACATAGTTCAAAGCTGTGATAAGTGTATAAAAACTTTGAAGCAATTAGTTGTTACAGCAATGATTGCTTTCTTTACAAAACAAAAAGCTACAACTTTTGAACTCTTGATACTCCTGGTTTGTAGTGTTCTAGTGATCAGACTAATACAAGAACAGGATATCCTCCTACATCCTTAGTAGACATACGTACATTTTCTCTGTCTGTTCAGTCATTTTTTTTAAGAGCACATCCACACGTTTAATAAAAGCACCTAACTGTTCCCTTTCTTCCTCCTCATCTTACCCAAGTGGCATACAAATGCTATTAGTTCACATTTGTTTGAATGCAGGGATAGACAACACAGTACTCACTGGGTTGGTGGTTCTTGTTATTTTAAGTCACTTTTTTATTGAAATGGCAGGCACTTTGGTCATCCTTGGAGGGGCTTTTCTGAATGTGTAAGTGGTGGGGTGCTCAATTATATTCTGTGTGTGAGATACATTTGGGCAGAGAGACGGGGGAAAAAGGCATGTGTGACTGTGCATAGATGAAGTATATGAGTGCATGTGTGTGAGGGAGGTGCTTGTGTGCATGTGGTTTTTATGTGTGTGTGTAGCGTGTGTGTGTATTGTGTGCTAGAGTGAGTAGCCACCTTGTATACTTTTCCTAGTGCTGGGGAATGCACCCTTTTATTATTAGATAGCAACTACATAAGTGTGTGTGCCCAGGGGAATCAATATTGTGTGATTTCCACAGTCAGCACCAGCAGGTCATTGAGGACCTCCCATGGAAAGCATGAGATTGTCTGACAAAGGAGGGGGACAGCAGCAATAACTGTACTTCCGATCAGCAAGCCCAAGAGGCTCAGTGATTGAGACCACAGCGCCAACAGCTCCCTTGATTGTAATTAGATTACAGTTGTTCTAAAGAAACCATCCTTGCACTCTTGAGGATTGCAATAACTACCTGTGAGATTGCAAACATCCTTTTCCTAGACAAAGTGCTTCAGCAGGTAGCTTGACATCAATAATTTGAATTCACTGCTATCTAGTTTCAGGCCCGGGTTCAACACTGAAACAATCTTGATGAGTAATCTATGATGGGAGTTGGAGAAGGACTGATAGAGTGTGACCCTGTTATTTTTCATGATCTTTCAGTTTCTTTTGTTATTGTTGGCCATGGTATTCTTTGAAGCAGCTGTTGGGATCATTAACGATGGAATCCAGTGGTCCTGGTCCTTCCTCAGTGACCTATTTCAGAAGGTGGTGATGGGAGGCTATTGCTCTACTCCAGGGATGTCTAACCAGTCAACCACGATTGACAGGTCGACCCCCGGTTGATATTAGTCAATCGCGGGCTCATTTTCCTCTGCGGCGGAAAAGGAGCATCCGGCCCCACCCCCTCACTCTTTTGAGTATTCACGCACTATTTCAAGAATGGAAGAGGGAGTTACCGCTGGTGGGATTACTTCTTGTTTATCAATTAATGCCACACTCCCCCCCCAAATCAGCAGAGGTATTTGCTGTTTCCCTAAAAAATGGTCAATAACTTTGGCACCCTCCAAAAAAAACTCAACAACTTTGACTTGCCCTCCTTAAAAAAGGTCAACAACTTAGGTCCTCCCCCCTCATGGGTAGATCACTGCTAGTTTCTTGGGAGTTGGACATCCCTGCTCTACTCCATTGCAGATAGGCTGTTGTATGGCACATTTTGAAGCTGGGTGGCAATGTTCAAAGCAGCACAATCTACTGAAAATTCTTATTTAACATCTTACTTTCTAAGACATGGAAAACTGTTGCTACAGTTGGAAAAAAAAAGCAATTCTAAAACAGTTAACACAGGAGGAATGATTTAAAAAATCATGAATTCACTTCTGTTCTATTTGCAATGCAATAATTAGGGCTTGAGGCTGCAATCCTATACACAGTTACACAGGTGTAAGTACCATTTTACTCAATAATACTTACTTTTGTGTAGGCATTTTTAGGATTGCCCGGTAAGAAATGTTTTTTGTTTTTGTTCAGTGCAGAATGCAGAAAAGGGCATTGTTGGTAGATGATGGCATACATGCATAATGTTGGAAGATGAGCAGATGGATCAATTCTGCTGTTGTGGATAATGTTATTAATGTTATTAGGTCCTGTAATAGTGCTGCCAAAATAGATATGCAATAAACAAACAAACCCCAGTGTTGCAAAATGTGACTCAGCAATATCGAAAGCAACACGATGGCCAGAAAAAATTACAGTACAGAAAACTTTATGGAATAATGCAAAACATCAAAACTATCAAACTGAAGTCTCTGAAAGTCCTTGAATAAGTCACGGTGCCAGACTTTACCCAGTGGAGAGCAAGCTTGTAAAGCTTTGTATGATTAGCAAATGTCCAGTTCTGATGTCCAACTCTGAACTCTGCTGAACAGTGTTTCCAGATAGCAACTACTGTTTTGTTCAGTTCTTCATCAGCCAATTAGTTCAACAAACACTCGTAAGTAGAAAGATGTGTAATTTCTTCACTAACCAATCTTTTTTCGAATTGATATAATATACATGAGAATGAAAAATACTCTGGAACAGTACTCATAATTGTATATTCATGTATATTATATCAATTCGAAAAAAGATTGGTTGAAGAAATTACGCATCGATCTGGCCATCGTGTTGCTTTTGATATTGCTGAAAATAGATATGCAGACAGAGTTGAAATCTGGCTCTGGTCGCTCTGACCATATCCCTGTTGTGTATCCTGTTCTGAATGGTGAGTAGCTGTTTTAGATTGGGAGGCTGTCTTGTCTGTAAGCCAGCACAGAGCTTTGAGAGGGCCAACTTAAAACAACTACTCACTCACAACAAGAGGACAAAACTTCATGCATCTGATGGAGTGTAGTCTATGAAAGCTTTTGTCCTGTTTTGAGCAGCTCATAATCTAAAGCATAAAAACATGTTGAGCTTGCACACTTGTTAGCTTTGGTTACAAATTTGGTTACAAAAATGTATTACATTTGGGAAGATGAGCATTAATGATGCAGAAGAATATAGAGCTTTTAAGGAAATCTTCTATTAGTGTTTCAGCTTTTTGCTGTGTTTTATATTCCTCCTACGAGTCCTTAGTTTCTTTGCACAGAAACTAAAGAGTTAAATAAAGTCTATCTGAATAAGCTGACGGTCTTAGGGCTCGCAAACTTGAGTGAACACTTGATTGGCTCATCTACAAATGCCCTTTTTCATGAGAGCAGATTTCTGTGAGTGAAGAGACAAGATTGTTGTTTCCTTGTATTGTTAAAGGTTCTGGGGAAGCCCTTTTGAATGGGTGATCATTTTTGGAAATTACACCATCTTGGTATTTTCTTGGATTGTGATGAATCTACCTCCATTTGAAGTTCTTTGGGTTCGATTATTTCTGCTCTCCACACTTTTTTGCCTCACAGATTTTGCATGCTCTGAGAGTTTAGCATCATCCATGTAAGTAATTGACTCCTCTTTTACTTTTTCACAGGAAAAATATTAAGTTTTTCATTTCCTTTTATTGAAAGTGTGTTTTAATGTTCTTGCTTAAAGTATGTTTTTCATACAGAAACTAATTGCATTGTGTGGGGAAAGCTTAAGACTTGCTGAAATATTAACACTCTTCTTACAATAAGCAGACAGTCACGGAGTTTCTGCTGGATACCAGCTTTTACACTAACGTAGGGATAACTCCATTTGCTAATGTGCAGGATGCTTTAGCAAATTATCCTGTTTGTGTTATTTCAGTGAATTTTCTTGTTTTGAAAAGAGAAATTGAAAACTGGAGGGAGGCACCTTTATAAAAAGGACCATATTCCTTAAAATATTATTAGAACATGTAAGAAAAACCTGTCCATACACTGAGAAACCACCTTATTCAAAATAATTCACAATTAGCTCTAAATAGGAAAGTTATCTTTTATTGTAACTTGGTCAACAAAGTCTTAATTCTATCTGCACATTACATTGTCAGTTGCAGTACAAAAATTCCATCAAACTGACTAGTGACACTCTTTTAGAATAGGAAGGTCCCCCCATTCCTTTAACAGTGCTTTGAGGTCATTTATGCATTGATATGCTATGGGATATTATTAATTTTAGATACCCTTGCCCTAATCCAGACTGATTATACACATGGGAGCTCAAGTAAGCATGCTGGGATTTTGCGTAATCATGCATTTCCCTGTTCACTGCATTGTGGGCCATGCTCAGCATGTGTGTGTGTGTGTGTGTGTGTGTATATATATATATATGCTTTCGTAGATTTTCACGGGTACAGGAATGCAGGTTTTGGTGTCTTCAGGTGTCTTCCCGTGTAAGAGTCGGGGTGTCTGTGCGACGTTTCGACGAGGTCTCACTCGTCATCTTCAGGCTGGTGCTTTCGGCTTCTTGTTACTGGAACAGAGCAGAATCTGGTGTTTGAGTTCCTATAAATACTGTTGAGGGGTGTGGTGTATAGCCTCCAACGTTCTGGGCAGAGAGGAAGTTCCTAGATTAGTGTGCCTCTTCTTCTTTTGTTCCTTAATTACTTGAGGGATATCTTGAGTGATTTCATGAGTGATATTCTGAATACCACTGGGTGGGTCATTAAGTGTAGATTAGTTGCTAAAGCTTTTGTGTCTTGACCTCTTGAGCTTGTGAAGAGTTTTTCTGAGAAGATGGCTGTGCTGCATTTAGTTGTGCTCTGGCTTGGCTTCGTGTATAGGGGCGAGCTGTGGCTTCTTTGCATGGCTCAGCTAGGGGGGCAGGAAGGCTCCCCCCCAACTGAGTGAGCCCATGCTTTTCCAGCTCATATGTGACGCATCAGGGCTTGCTCCTCTGGGGGGCAGGAGCAGTATAAGGAAGCCAAGGGAGGAACAAGCTGTATCAGCCTGGTGATACAGCTTGCTGCTCCCTCTGTGGTATGAGGGGCAGAGTGATGACAGCTTCACCTGGTGGCATATTGCAGGTGAAACTGCCGCTGCTCCTGAGTCCCTCTGCTACCAGTGGCCCAATGTTGAAAGTGGTGCTGGTAGCAGAGGGACTCAAGAGCGGCATCAGTTTCACCCACAATATACCACTATCACACTCTGCCCCTCATATTGGTCCTGGGTGATGGATCAATGCAATCTAGTGTTAGGCTAAGGTAAAGCCACCATACAGGTAACATGTAAATACTGAATCAAACCAGGGTCTTCTACTGCCAAACTACTCAAAGCTAAGCCATGGAGTCTGGTCTTGGCTACAGTTTGTTCTTGGCTTATCACTTGTGGTTTGTTTGGGGAAACAAACCATGAGGCCAGGTTCGGACGTAATGCTAACCCATGGCTTAGCTCTGAGTAGCACAGCGACAGCAGGACCAAAAAAGGAGTGAAGTGGCTACAATTTTTGTTCTGAGTATCCACACACTTTCTCATTCACACTTAGTCATGGTTTGGCTTGGGGAACTAGACCTTTGTCTCATAGCCCCACCCAGCTATTTTCTAGGAAAGGATGTGGACACTGAGACATATGTATAGAGCAGCAAATCTTTTTCACCCACCCTTGCATCAACCCCAAGGCTTTCTAATACATTCAAGTAACACATATTTTAAATAACTTATCATGTTATGCTAGAGAGGTTAAATCAAGAAATGCTAATTTGGACTTAATTTGGATTTCATAGTGTGTCCTGGTATCCTAAATGTATCTGTTATAAAATGTTTGTGGGAATGGTTACACAGCAGAGTAATTGCTTCTCTCTTCTCAGATAGAAATAGCTGGCTAGAACAGCCTTTGAAGCAATTCATTGCTCATTTCTACAGAGTGCACATTAAATCTAACTGTTCATTAATGGTCTTGAGGGAAGCACTATAGTGGGTCAGTATGGTGCTGGTTAGCACATTAGATGACTTTAAGTTGGAAAAAATGGCATAATTGGAGTAATATCAAAGCAAATGCTTGTACCAAAGCTTTCTGTGTCCTGAAAAATTAGCTAGCCTACCATGTTGCTGGAGGGGCTCTGCATAACTCAAAATTGTTTATACTTTTGCATTGTTAGGAGCTGCAGCAATGTAATATTTCCCATATTCTGTCTTGAAAGAAAAGGGCATTGAGACTGAGGGAAAGCGGGTGGTAATGAGTTATTTCCTTATCAAAGTTTTATGAATATACGTAGTTATCTTTTTGATATATATTTTTGTCAGCAAAAGCAGATAAAGTATTTAAAATAACTACTATACTGTATGCATAATGTTCTCTGAGTCTCAAATATGTGAGCCAAGAAGATCCTTCTTTTTCTCTTTCTTTCCTTTATGAATTTGTAAAAATAATACTCTGGTGTAATTGTGTAAGAATATATTGACCCTGCCAAATTTGATATACGTCCTTGGGGAATTGTTTGTTTTCACTGCAATTGCCAGGAAGCCCTTTTTTGGCTGGCCCTCACTTCTCAACAGTATGGCTTATTTTTTTCTCACGCTTAATAAATAATAGTTGTACTGAAGTGGTGGGAAAACTAAGTTGATTTATGGAGTTGTTAGTGTTTTTGAACAGTAAAAAGATCACCATGAAAGAAGATTTATTATAACATAAAGATTGATCTCACTTCATTTGGATAGAACGGTGAGATCATTTCAAACCATATACTTGACAAACATTATCTTTTCCCATCAATGGGACTACATGTTACTGAAGGAGAAAATGATTCAAGTTAGGAATAAGGCATTTAAAAAACACAGGAAGAAAGAGGAAATTTAGCAAGCTGCATAGAAAGCAACAGAAAGAATTAAATTCTACATAGCCTAACCATCTAGGAGGATACATTTTCATAGGGAACAATTTTCAGCTTGAACCATGGGGGAACCAGGGGAGAGGCTGACAGTAAAATTGGATACTCCAATCAAACATGACCATGTGGAACTGGATACAGCTCAAGTGGCAGAGTTGAGCCATTGGTACCTTTTAAAAATCCAGGAAGGTGCAAGTAAAAGCCTTCAAAGTCCATTATCAGGACAATACTGAAACATGAGGCCAACTGAAACATCACAGCATAGTGTACAAGCATTCAAGTTCTCCGGAACTCTTGATCAGGCCAGATGAAAGACAGGACACTGGTTGGTCTAATGTTGAAGCCATGCTGCCTCTCTCTTTAGTCACAGTCTTTAGATTGATTGGGGAGGACAGAGCAGACATTCAAATGAGGCTGTTGAGGTGCTATGTAGGTATCAGGTTGCACCTTGGACATCTGGTAGCAACAAGCATAGCAGTGGATGTACTTGTATAAAATTCATCAATTTCATCATTTTTTGCAATATGCCCATTGGGTATTTTATTCAATTTAAAATCTTTCTTAATTGACTTCAGTTGATGGACTGCAACCTTGTTGAGAAATTCTTTTGTTGAGTATTATGAGCAATTAGTGCAGGAAAAAAATCCATTATATTAGGTATTTTACTTCAATGCAGTCCCCCCCTCCCAAAAAAAGTAGAGGCTTTACGTATTTAACCACCCAAAATGTGTTTTCTGCTAATTTTTTATTCCCTGCCATAAATGATAGTTCCTTTGGTTTCTGCTGAATGCCTTCATTTTAAAGCATTCTAGCCCACCATTTTGGATGTTTCTTTGGTGCATTATATTATGAAAATATAATCTTCAGTTTGCCTTTACAACAGATTCTTGCTGGCAATAAGTGTGGGCCATAGCAACAGTGGTAAGCTACTCCCTCAGTGAGGAACCTGCTGTTTTTCTTTTTAATGAGATTCTGCTTCCATAGTGCTACTGTTTTTTATTTTTCTAAATGCTACTTTCAGATTGATTATATAGAGGGATTCAATGTAGTGCTATGCCAATAATTATTTCAGGGCAAGCGTTTCAACTTGCCAGATGGAACAATTCTCCCCTCTCCTCCCATGCACTGATTTGAGGGTTCTCCAGACCCCCAAGTCAGTTTGGGGAAAATGGGAAAGAGAGGGGGTGGAACTTTGTTGAGCAAGCAGAAGTCATTTTGTGGGCATCTGCTGACACGACTAATTAGTTTATTTTAATTATGTATTTCATAAAAATATTTACTGATTGATTTTTTTAAAAAAAAAGCACCTCAAAGGTTAAAAACAGTAAATGTGTTAAAAACATAGTTTAAAACTAAGAAAAATGTACACCTGTAATTTGAGACATTTGAAAAGTTAAAATGACAATAGACTAAAAACAGATTAAGACCTGCATCTTAGTGTTTTTGTGACAATTGAATATGTTTGGGGGTTAACCTGACAGTCCAGTCTAGTTGAGTGAGAAGCATTAGGAGGATTTGGTACGTTGAATGTATTGTTCAATGTAGTTAAACTAGATTGCTTTAGTTGAATAACTTGCAGGGTTTTGTTGAAGCCTGTAAGGTGAATTTGGTAACCAGAGCAGCATAGGGGCAACAAAATTAGCTGACATTTGAGTAGAAGTAATTTCCTTTTGCCACAAAAATTGTCTCTGGTTGCTCCAAAGGATTCCAGGGGACCATTAAGGAAAACTGTTTTCTCCTGTGGGGTGGTTGACATTGAAGAGCTGCTTTCAGTTACTAATTGAAAAGATAAAAAAGACTGCTTGCAGATCAAAAAGCTTGTGGGGGAAGAGGAGGTGTTCTGGAGTGATGTAATGAGGGTAAAGTGCCGCTGCACAAAGAAAGCAATTGAAGTTTGCTACATTAGAAATGCTATATGGAATAAAATGAGAAGAGAGCCATGGCACTGTATGCTCATTGTAGAGCGAGAATAGCAGCATTTGTATTGCTTTCATGTTTCACTTTATGCTAGTGAGATGGCCCTCAAGTGTTGAAACAAGATTTGATATAGGAGAGTGGGCAGTGAGTGCCAACCCCAATTTTCCTTCTCTGATTTCAGCTGGTTTTGCCTTGTCTTATCATACTTTATTTCTGGTTCCTGCAAGTTTCCTGCAGTTTTCCTCCCCCCCCCCCACAATTCTAACATCATTCTTAGTTCCTCCACCACCAGCCACTGGTCCTACCTCAGCTTGCACATATTTCATACCTAAATTATCTGCTCTTCTCCACTTCAGTCCTGCTCAGCTGTAGCCAGTCCTTATAGATTTATGGAAATGTTGCATAGACATAGGTGAGTCCTGTCACAATGAGCAGATTTGCTTACTTTCTTCTTATTGGATGTGCCCTTCCTACCCTAAGTCTGGCACCGTCACTCATTTGTGTGTCCAATTCTGTAGCAGTTCTATCTTTTGTTCAACTTTGTATGACTGCAATGCAATAAAGCCTAAACAAGGCCCCTGCTTTATGACCTAGTGCCTTATTGAGCTCTTCACAGATGCCTTATTTCTTTGCACACCAGAAATACATGTGTAGATGCTGTTAGTGAGGAAGCTTATCAGTTGTTATTCTTGGATGTCTGTGAGAAAAGTGATTGGATCGGGGCATTGGCTGGTGATGTCACAGAAGCACTGAAGGTTTCCCTCTCAGGTTGCTTTGAAGTGTGTTTCCTGCATCTTGGATTCACTTCCAGACAATAATGTCACATACTCCCCAAACATCTTTCTCTCTTTTCCAATACCGTAGTACCTCTTTAGCCCAGGCTGCCAAAGTGATTTGGGGGAAAAGGCAGACAGAAAGGTTATCCTGCCTGTGGACATGCAGAATGCTGTTAAATTCAGTTTATTGAAATGAACACATGTACACAATTCTAGTGGCTTCACCACCACCACCACCCTCCTTTTACTTCTGATGCTACAGATAACTCCTTGATTATTATTTTGCATCATGTTCTTAAACACCATAAAATGCTTCTACAGCCTATGGCTGTAGCAGGAGAAAGAGAGAGAGAGAGAGACCACAACATCAATATGTCATCTTAGGTATCGCCAAATGCTGCTCCTTCCAACTGCTGAGATTTATTTTTAACTGCTTGACTCAGTGTTTGTCAGATGATTCTGGCCATCAAACTGCATATTGAATGCAAAGTACAGAGAAAGCGAGGGTGGCTGAAAAAGGGGAGGGATGAGGGGTGGTTGTCTGGGGAAGGAGGTGGGACTTGGAAGCTCTCCACATAGGCTCACAGTCTTCTTATCTCAGAGAGAGTTATGCGCTCCTAGCAGTTTGAGTGTACTTTCAGGTCAAGCTGAGAAGTAAAGGGTAATGGCTGCTTTCAAATGCTTTAAAGACATAATTGCTCAATTATTGCTACATTGAGCAAAAGGAGCAGCATACTGCTGGTTTGTAAATTGGTCTCTTTCCTGTGCTGGATGTTGCCTTTCTAAAGGAGTCCCATCATGATCGATAGCTCTAAGAAGCAGCAACAGGGTTTCCCAGAGATTTTGCCTGTTGGGGATATTGAATCATTGAAAGAAAAGGAATGTCTTGACACGAACAACCAGAAAAGTCTTAAGGAAGGTCAGTTTCATGGCTTGGGAGATAAATGGGAAGGCAAATATGTAATTGGGTCTGGCTTAATTTTGAAGGGTTAGAGTTATAAGTGTGTGTGTGTGTGTGTGTGTGTGTGTGTGTGTGTGTGTGTGTAAAGATTGCAAAGCAATGCTCTGAAATCTTTGGTTTGTTACTTAGCTGTTTAGCAGTGCTGGTTCTTGAAGAGAAAGTATTGTAATGATATATTGGAGGTAAATGCTCTTTTCAGGATCACTTTGGTTCACAAAACCTGCTGTTTCACAATTTGAAGTCAAATAGAGACAACAGAATCAGAAATATCTTCTTAAGAATCTCATTCACAGTCATTTCTGACTTCCTCCTGCTGCTAAGTACAAGTCTGCTTTGCCATGTTTTTATATCTAGCAGCTTCATATTGTGTCTCTTCTTAAATGGCCAACAGTGCAATAAAATAAAGGAAAGCCCCTTATCCCCCCAAAAAAAGTCTAGGGAAGTTGGGAGAGTTATAAACACTCCATTATGGCATCTCTACTAGCAAATTGTAAAAAGACACAGCAGGATGTATCCAATGTATTGTTCTAGTTGTAGCAGAAATGTATCTGAATCAACAATTGTGGCATTTTTATATTGTGAGGCAAACAGCAGTATAGGCAATTGTAGTTTTATTTTATTCCTCAAGCATGAGTCCCTGATTTTTTAGACATTATGCCCCACCCCCCAAGCAATATTCCTGCTTCCCTGATGAATCTCTCTCAGTTTTCCTTTTTGGAGTCTTATACCTAATTGCTTTGGAGTATCTGGTTGTGAGCCAGAGAACACTGTTTGTTTCCTTTGATACAGAACTGGCACTCCCTTCAAACCAGAGATTGTTTTTCCTTCTTGACGGAAAGTGTATAAATGCAAGGAACAAAAGTACATTGGGAAATTGAGGAAAAGACCATATCATTGCAGTTCATGTTAGAGACCAGTTTCTTTTAAGAGGAAAATGTTACAGTTCCATCCCTTCTAATATTGAATGTCAGTTTATGCTTTTAATTGTCACCTTCTTGAAAGAGTGACCACTTTTCTTGCATAAATGGAAAGCAGGATGTCAGGAATATAAATAACTGTAGCTAAGAGCAAAACGGTAGTTCTGTGTCTTACCACAAAACAAAACTACTAATAAAAATAGTGAACAACAACAACAACAAAAAGACATGCACTGCCATTTTTGACTGTAAGTAGAATTTTATTCTTATTCTACTGTAAATTCTGCCCCTACCACCACACATGAGAAGTTATAGCTCCTCCTAATGCCCAGAATTAAAATGTTTTGTGTTAACTGGTTCTACACAGGTAAAACCACAGCTCTTCCTGCAACTGTGACTGCTGGGATAAATGCAACAATGATCAAAACAGCTGCCCGTGGTCTTTATGTACAGCTTGGGCATCCTTCCCCATGCTGGTGTAATGCCATGATTGCTCACATGCAGGGGGCTTTGTATAAACCAGATGTCAGGGTGTAGAAGTCAGCATTTGTTTTCATCTTTCAAATGCTATTCATGTCTGTATCATTTTAAGGCATGCCCTTTAATGTTATCACATTTGTATCCCACTTTTCCTCCAAGGAGCTCAGGTGGTGTATATGTATATTTTGTCCTCACAGCAATCCTGCATGGTAGGTTAAACTGAGAGGTAGTGATTGACGCAGACTCACCCAGTGAGCGTCATGACCAAGCAATCTGTTGGTAAAGAACATGGTGGACCAATCTTTGACAGTCAGGTGGCATTCTGTCTTCAGGGAACAAATTCAAAGTGTTGATTTTTGTCTCTGTGTGTAGAGCCCAAAAATATATAGGGGTTGGGCCCCATATACGTAAGCCAGACTAATCTCATACTACCACCATTCTCATAATATCCAGTCCCTTTCTACATATGGAGTTTCCATCCCTTTAAAATGTACCCTGAACTTCAACACCATTCAGAAGACCATTCTGTTAGACCCAACTTTTAGCATGTGGGTTTATTTTGATTTACTTGGATATCTTATACATATTGGTTTGTTTATTTTAAAAATGTTTATATACCACTATATCAAAAAACATATCAAAACGGTTCATAATGACAATATCTATGCATTTAAAACCAAGGATAATCAACTAACTATTACAGAAAGATGTTTTTCAACATTTGCATTGTAGTTAACCTTGAGCCTTAAAAATCAGGTGGGTTAGAAATCTAAATTAATCGTGTTACAGACTCCTCACAGTTGATTGTTTACAGTTTAGTGCAGCTTTTAGTATCAGTGCATCCAAAAAGATCCTGAGAGCTAGTACAGGGTTATTGAGAATGGTATGACAGGATGAAAACACCACCACCATACTGGATGAAACAGAACAATAAGGTGTACATAGCAGCTAGCATGTTCTTATATATCCCTAATGTGTGTTTTCTAAACTTACTGTTCCTGCAGAGGAAGGATATCCATGCATATTTGTCTCCTCCCACTTGCTCCACTGGGCAGGAAAACATAAATGAAAAGAGGTCACCTAAGCTGTCAGAGCAACTTTTCCTCAGTTCACATCCTGCCCAGCTCCACATCAGGTTGCTTTTGGGATGGCTCCAAGTCTGTCTTGGACCATGGGATCTTTCCCCTTGGCTGGCAGCCCATTACCTTCCAGCCAGGACCGCAGTTATTTTAATCATCATCATCAACAAAAAGGGAGATCAGGAAATTTTGGGTCAGATAGCAGAGGGGGTGGATAGGATGAGTTCTCCAGCCATCTCTGATGACTCCTCTGAGGACTCTGAGATATCCCAGGTTGCCTGCGTTTCTTGAGGAGTGGTTTTACCCACTGCCTCCTTCAAGCAGGCAGAGACCACCCTTTCTCACAGAGAGGCATTAATCACCTCCCTAGCCCAGCCAGCTGTCTCTTCCCTGGTAGTTTTTTTATCAACCACGAGGGACAAGGGTCCAGAGCGCAAGGCATCACCCTGACCAATCCGAGCACCTTGGCCACACAGTTAGTAAATTAGCCTTTACTATCTAAAACTCATCCAACACAAAAGGACTAGACAGTGCTCTGGACACCCCTTCCATCCTTTTATCTCCCCTCCCCCTCCTGCTTTTATCTTACAAACTGTAATTAGTGGCATTTAGTAAACATACAGATAATAACTATCAATATTAATTTACCCCTCAAACTCTGCTGCCAGGATCTTTAACAAACCATTTAAAATTGTTTCCAGTAAAGGGGTTCGGTTGCACTTTTTAAAATCACGACATTAAAAAAAATCTGTGCTTTATACCAGTCATGGTTCTGTACTCATTTTTAGTGAGTTACCATACAGAAATTCTAAATTACTGGGCTTCTCTCCGCCCGCCCCCCTTTCAAAATTGGAGTAGAATGATAACTCATTAAAATGGTGAGCTGGCATCTTCTATCATCCTTCATCTTGAAATCTTTCTTGATGGGGCAGAAAAGGATTTTACAAAGAGCATCCATTAATGCACAAGCCCATGAAGATTTTGACAATAAAAAAATGCAGAAGTAGAATCCTCTTAGTATCAGATGTCTTAGGTTAATCCATAAAGATGTTAACCCTTTGGAGTGACTTACAGAGGTGAAGCCTGTATTGGTCCAAGCACAATCATCATTTTGATTAATTTTATTTATCTATCCACTGTTTTCACAAATTCCAGTCTTTCTTTGGAAATTAACAACAACTTTTTAAAAATCCATTGGCTCTTTGCTATTTCATGTTAATCTTAATATGTTTACAGTAGTTCTGTGTGATTTGTTGTTGAAAAATACAATATTTGTTACTGATTGTCACAATTTGCCCTGAAAGCCACTAGTGTGAAAAAGTAATACACCTTTGGGTGACAAGGATTATGGCTGCTATCCTAAACACTAAGGATAGGATATCCTAAATGCTAAGCAGCAAGCCACATTGATTAGACTGGGGCTTCTAGGCATAAGAATGCCCTGTAAATGTTTTTGCTACAAGTCATAGGCACTTTACTGGGATTTTCTGTTTAATGAAAGCAGGGAAAATTTCTCTCTCCATGTAAAACTAAAATAATACCCTGGCATTCTGCCATTATTTGAGACTTAGTTTTACTGAATCCACATTTTATAGGTTGATAGAAAAGCTAGGGAAAATACATCTGGGTTGATGTCAGTGTGACAATATATTCTTGAACAGCTTCAACCTATTAAGTTTATTTCATTTCATTATACACCAGAGTATCTTAGAATCATGGAGTTGGAAGGGACCTCAGTGGTCATCTAACCCAACCTCTTGCTAATGTAGAAAGTCGATTGCTAATTGAGTAGGATCCTAGATCATCACAGTAAATGTTCAATACAGGGTTATAGCCTAGAAGAACAGCTAAGTAACCCACAGCAATAATAGATCCCACATGGGAAGGATCACATCATATTCTGCATTTCACTGATTAGGAAGGTGGGATTTTGCCTTGAGTCAATCAAGGGATAAGCTCGGGTGATCATAAAGGAACTGCCTACAAAGCCCAAGGGAGCCCTGCTTCCCACTTTTAGCTCTTTTTGCCTTTGCTAATAGCATTTCAGTTATAACTGTTAACAGATATGTTATTTTGGAAGCATGCAAGATGAGTAATAGGGAGTCAAAAACCACATATTTTATGACCTTTTGCAAGCTTGCATCGTGAACAATTAAAAGATTATAATGTGCATTCTAATTTTTGAGATGTTGAATTTAATTAAATGAAGGCAAGTCTATCATCTTTTAACAAAATCAAATTATTTCTGGAATCAGTTTACAACAACAACAACAAAAACAACAACAACAACAACAACAACAACAAAAATTACAATCTGTATATTCAGGGCAAAATGTGGGTTTATGTACTCTTGAAATACTTAGCGACCAAATTTCCAAAACCCAGTCAGTTGTTAGAAATGTTTCCATTTTCAACTGAATTTTTAGCTGTCTGTATAAAATAGGCATGATCTTCAATATTCAAATACTGTATTTTTCTGTGTCTATAAGACACCCCCTATTTTGTGGGCCTCCGATTTAAGAAAACGGGGGGAGATCTATCCATGTATAAGATGCCTCCAAATTTTGGACATTATTTTTTAGGGGGAAAAATAGTCTTATACATGGAAAAATATGGTACTTCATCTCTCTTTTTGCACTTTTAGACTCATTCTAATTGATGCAGCCACACAATAAATTATTTGGTCCAACATTAGGACAGCATCATATATTGCATTGTGAGCAATTGCCAAAGTGGAAAAATTGCTCTATTTATTGTTTTTTAAAGGAGGGAAAATCGTTTTTGTAACAACTGTGATAAATTCAAAGGAACTCACCACATTTCTGCACCGTTTCCATGGCAGCAAGAAGAACAGCTGTAGTGCCTTCTGTAAATGTCCAAAGTCAAATACTGGAAAACCTGTTTTTCTAAGCTCTTACTACTTTACTTCATTGCAGCTGGTTACCTTCTGTTGAAGAACGGAATATAGTGCTAGATTAGATTTTGACCAAGATTGCAATTCATATCTCTTTAGTGTACTCAAGTTTAAGCAGATGTACCCCCATCCCTACTATAAAAATGATATCCAAAGTAGCAGAATAAAAAGATAATGATAAAACGACAAGATCTGGGATTGCCTATTGTTCATACACATGCATGCACACATGCAAATACCAACAAACTCTTACATGTAACAGGAGATTCACAAAAATTTCAATTTTATAATTAATAACAACTGCTAGGATCAGCATCCTTTAAACAAATTTCCATTTCCAGACACACTACTGAATATGACCAGTTGGGGGGGGGGCAGGGAGAAAGAAACTCTTGCATTGCACACAAATGGAAAAAAGAAGCCAAAATTTATCACTCAGAGCACATATCTAGAAATGGTTGCCAAATTGAGTTTCATTTCTTGCAATTAGCCCTGCTGTGGTTTGCAGCTGGTTATTTAGTGGATGAATCGAATAGGTCTTCAACACACTTTTCTGTTGTTGGCAAAGAGTGTGACTTCCCAAACTACAGCACAATTAGTTTTACCAAGAGCGGTGTTTTAACTGTTCAAAGCACAGCTGTTTGTGGATGGATCCAAATTAGCTGGCTGTTACCCAGAATAAATGTATTTATCTATTTATGACATTTATGGGGTTCCTCTCAAGAAAGCCTCCCACCTGTCTGCTGCAACATGCATCCTGGTCTAGTTAATGACTGTGTTGCTGTTTTGCTAGAAATTAATTTAATTGGCTTGTATTCTTCTTATTTACTTGGTTTTATTGTGTGCTTCCCTGGGAATCCTTGAAGGCTGACAGGCAGTGCCTAAATAAATAAATAAAATGGGGAGTTGGTACATCTGCGAGGGATGGTACCAGGGACACAAAGCAGCAGTGATGACAACACTATCTCCTGGGGGGGGGGGGTTTATGTGAGAATTGTGTGCCTGTTCATTTTGTTGTTTGTAAATCCATGCTGCATATTTTATTTATTAATTGGTTTATTGATAAATACATATTTCAGTGGTGCCTAGGGCAGCAAACACAAACAGTAAAAGAAAACGTCTAGAAACAATTCGTAAACAAACGCAGGCTGGGAAAGATCTTTACTTGAAAGACTTGTTGAAAGAGGAAGGGTTTCACTAGCTGCCAAAAAACCTCCAATGAAGATGGTGCCTGTATAATATTTGATGGGAGGGAATTGCAAAGGATAGGTGCCCGATTGCTATATTATGTGGAACAAACCTCCTGATAAGATGGTATCTGCAGGAGGCCTTTGCTCACAGAGTTCAAATTATTCATTCATTTATTAAAAGTTCTATACTTCCCTTCATCAATGCATCGCAGGGCGGTTTAAAATACGTAACACAAAAATGCACACCATAGTAACAAATGGAAACAATACCTCTCACAGCTCAAAAGGGCACAGATTGTTTTTGCCTGGCACCTAAAGATATGTAACGAATGCGCTAAGCCAGCCGCCCTGGGAAGAACATTCCACAAGTGGGGAGCTGCCACAAAAAAGGCCCACTTTTGTGTTGTCACCCTCCGGACCTCTCAATTGGGTTTATAAGGGTGAGATGATCTTTCAAGTATTCTGGTCCCATGCTTTATAGGACTTTAATGCACCAGAACCAGCAGCTTGAACATAGCCCCGTAGCTAATTGGCAACCAGTACAATTCTTTCTGTAATGCATTTTGCACTTGCTGCAGCTTCTGGGCCTCAAAGGCAGCCATACATAGAGTGCATTGCAGACCCTCCAAGTGTCCCTATTTTCCAGGGACTTCCCAGATTTAGAGAAGATGTCCTGGTTTCTGATTTGATCCTGGAATATCCCCCATGTTTGATGGTATGGAGTTATCCGACCCCTGAGCCATCTGAGGGCAATGCTGTATAGAATTTGTTTCAATGTTTAATGTTTTATTATGTTTTTATATATGTAGGAAGCTGCCCAGATTGGCTGGGGCAACCCATTAAGATGTGTGGGGTATAAAGGGCAAAATTATCATTATGGAATGGGACGTCCCTATTTTCATCAGAGAAATGTTGGAGGGTATGGCATGACAGTAATTTAAGCTCTCTCAGCACCTCTTCTTTTGGTGTGGTGGCAACAGCTCAAGGCTAAATTGATTCCTAGCTACGGTTTGTGCAGATGGACAATAAAGTCAAATTAAATTATAATTAAGATGCCTGCAGGGGAAAGCCTATCTATTTTTTTAAACAACAACAGCCCATCTTGCTTTAAAAGTAAAGAGAATACATGCTTTACACTTTGTGTCCTGCTTCCCTCCACTGTTCATACTTCTTTTGATATGTGTATATATGCCAGTGAATCCCACATTATAAATCACAGTGTTTATAATACATGTACACTCAAAATGCAGCTGGACATTTTAGATGACACATTTAAAAACACAGACAGAAGTTGAACAGAACATGCTACAAATCTCATTGGAGCTGGAATTAAATAGTTCCTTATAATTGCTGAGGACCTTGGTGGACTATTTAGTTATTCTTTTCTGCCTGTTGTAGCTATTATAATGCACTGTGCTATATGCTAGGGTTGCCATATTTCAAAACCTGTAAATCCAGACAAAGTTGTTGAGCTTCTTTTTGCAAAATCTCAACACAAAAAAAGAAGATGAGGAACATATATTTTAAAGGAAGTTTTCCCAGACATTCAAGCAATTTCTGCTCAGATAATATTTACGAGGTCCAAATCTGGAAAATTTCAGACATATGGCAGCCCTACTATATGTTATGATTTTTAATTGTATTTTATTGCTTCTTTTATTTCTTACGTTGCATTTTATTGTACAGTATTAGAATTTGAATCACATCTAAATAAAGCTTGTTTTGGGAAGCCTTGGTATAGATAACACTATAAGGATAGAAAATACCATTTTTCTTTGATTGCCACAAGTATGAATCCTTGCATCAGCTGGTATCATCAGATCACTCTCTGGTCCATATGGCTTATTATGTATGATAAAATAATAAACTTGTAGCAAGGCTATAACTATAGTCACATCGGATCTTTGGGATGTCCTTCCTAGCAAGATTAGAAACTATTGATGGCAACTTTGCAGAGGTGTCACATAGAGTAATGTGTAAGTGAATGAGCCATTTGTGAAATCCCCATTGCAACGTGAACTGAATGGTAGCTTGGTCTCGGGCAAGCTACCATTTTTCTGCCAATCAATACATTTATGTGAGTTGTGGCAGTCTTGTGGAATAAAAACATAAGAGCACAAAGAGCTACTACTGTCCACTCAGTAAATGTCCACTCAGAAGTAAGTCTTATTAGGGGACTTACTCCCAGGTAAGTGTGTGTGGAACTGCAGTAAGTTAAACAAGGGATTTGCACTAGCTCTATATAATTATTATTTTTTTGAACAGCTGATCTCCATGACATACCACATACTCATTTCCCAGAGTGCTCAACTACAGTGGTACCCCGCAAGACGAACACCTCGCGAGACGAAAAACTCGCAAAACGAAAGGTTTTTTCGTTTTCGAGTTGCCTCGCAAGACGAATTTCCCTATGGGCTTGCTTCGCAAAACGAAGCTTGCCCCGGGGACAGCGGGTCTTCTCTTTTGAAGCAAGGGGTGGCGGGGAGAAGCGATCTTCTCCCCGCAGCCCCAGGTCTGGGGACAGCGGGAAGCGCTTCCCGCTGCCCCCGGACCTCTTTTGAAGCAAGGGGCTGCGGGGAGATCGCTTCTCCCCGCAGCCGCTTGCTTCAAAAGAGGTCCGGGGAGATCGCTTCTCCCCACCGCCCCTTGCTTCAAAAGAGGTCCGGGGACAGCGGGAAGCGCTTCCCACTGCCCCCGGACCTCTTTTGAAGCAAGGGGCTGCGGGGAGATCGCTTCTCCCCGCAGCCGCTTGCTTCAAAAGAGGTCCAGGGAGATCGCTTCTCCCCGCAGCCGCTTGCTTCAAAAGAGGTCCGGGGGCAGCGGGAAGCGCTTCCCGCTGCCCCCAGACCTCTTTTGAAGCAAGGGGCTGCGGGGAGATCGCTTCTCCCGGTGCTCCGAAGCCAGGCGGGGGGGAGGGAACACCTGCCCCCACCGCCCGGCTTCGGAATGCTGCTCCGAAGCCGGGCGGGGGGCGGGAACACCTTCTGAAGGCGGGCGGGGGGGCGAAAGTCTTTGTCCCCCCTGCCTGCCTTCCCAGGGGCTTTTAAATCGCCCCGGACAGCGGAGAAGTCCTCCACTGTCCCGGGGCGATTTTAACATGCCGCCCGCCAGCATTTTAAGATCGCCCGGACAGCGGAGAAGTCCTCCGCTCTCCCGGGGTTTTTTAAAATGCTGGGGGTGGGAAGAAAAGCCCTTGTCCCCCCCCCAGCCTTCAGAAGAGGTCCGGGGACAGACTGGTCTGAAGGCGGTTTCCCTAGGAACGCATTAATTGATTTTCAATGCATTCCTATGGGAAACCGTGCATCGCAAGACGAAAAACTCGCAAGACGAAGAGACTTGCGGAACGAATTAATTTCGTCTTGCGAGGCACCACTGTATTTAAAAACAGAGTGCCATGGGGTTGGCTGGGGGTACTGTTTGAGAAGAACAAGTTGAGAAATTGGAATTGTGGGATCATGGTATAATTCACATTGTAAAGGTACAGGTAAAGGGACTACTGACTGTTAAGTCCAGTTGCAGACGACTCTGGGGTTGCGGCGCTCATCTTGCTTTACTGGCCAAGGGAGCCGCCGTACAGCTTCCGGGTCATGAGGTCAGCATGACTAAGCTGCTTCTGGCAAACCAGAGCAGCGCATGGAAACGCTGTTTACCTTCCCACCAGAGCGGTACCTATTTATCTACTTGCACTTTGACGTGCTTTTGAACTGCTAGGTTGGCAAAAGCTGGGACAGAGCAATAGTGAGGATTCGAACCACCGACCTTCTGATCAGCAAGCCCTAAGCGCTGTGGTTTAGACCACAGCGCACCCGCATCCCATCAATTCACATTGTAGCATAGGTAAAACTCAGATAAGAAACAAACAAAATATGGCAGATATCCATGCAAATGTAAAAAGATAACTGAGATTAAAAAGCTAACTGATGAGCAGCACACAAGCACATAGTCCATAATCCTGGTGGACATTTTATTTGATTTTATTTTAGATTAGATTTTAATAGAACCTTGTGACAAACCTTCTGGAATAATTACAGTGCTTGTATTTTAAAAGTATGTGATTATAACAACATCAGAGCTCTTTGAGCAATTTGAAATAATTAAAAAGGCAAACATTTTGCTCTCTAATTTATTATGGAAAAGGTTGCTTGACTGTGTGTGCGCACACACACACAAATATACTTGGCAACATTTCAGTTTGACTCGCTTTATTTGGGGAATGGCTCTTATTATATTGTTTGGGGTATAGTTCCCACTCTGGAGCCTTCACATTGGAACCTTGGCTTGCACTGCATTTCTGGCAATGGCAAATGCATTGTTAATCCCCATAACTAATAGCATTTCTGCTCGTCTCATGTCGCTTTTGGCAGCAGGCTTTTTAAAGTGCTAGTCTTTCTGATAGACTCAAGGCATCAGATGTGTTTATACTACCCTGAGCCCATGCTGCATTATAAAATGAGCACCAGCATCTTCTGGCATGTCCATCGCAGTAAGCAGGTATACTTCACAACAGGACACTAGATAAAAATGTTTGGCACTGCAACACAATTGAATTGCTCGATGTGCTGTTAACTGGGGGGGAAAATATTTTTGAAAGGTTATTATTCTAAAAGATGAGCTACAGTTTAGTATTAATTTGTTTTCATTGGTAAGTTTCATCTGTTGCTCTCCACATTGAGGAACAAGTTTTCAAAAGTTAAGACATAGACTTAGCTCAAGTATTTGTTGTTTTAAACATGCTATAAAAGCAAACGTTACAAAAGGTGTCTATAAAATATTTTTTAAGTGATCTGGGGATTCCTTGCCCTTCATGTTCAGTAACTACTTGACCCTACGTAGAGATTTTAGCCTGTAAGTGTAGAGATAACCAAAAAGACTTTCCTGTGTAATCCATTTCTCCTCTCTCTCTCTCTTCTCACAGTGACTTAATGTTCATTCCAGTGAAAGAACTGAACACTCTAATTTAGAATGTTCTGAGATGGTATCTGAAGTATTCTTCACAAACTGATCAAAGGCTAATTTTACTCCTCTGTCCAGACCTCACAGATTCCCTGCAGTTATGATTGAAAAGATGCACATTTACACTTCAGTGTTACAGCTACGTGGAGTGGTCAACCTGCATCTTATTAGGCCATTGTTTGCTGCAGATAAGAAAAGATTATACCCATGACTTAAGTCAGCAAATAATTAAATAAATAAATTCCAACAAATTTGACCATACTTGTGTATAACTGAATGTGGCGGCAAACTTTTACCCTCAGATACTGGTTGTTGTTTAGTCGTTGAGTTGTGTCCAACTCTTTGTGACCCCACAGACCAGAGCACGCCAGGCTCTGTGATCTCATCTATTAGCCTTGCTATAGATACTGAAAAGATGAAGGGGTGAGAGAATAGATAGCGATCCATATTTTGTTGGTGAAGATGTGTGATTACACAAGGCAGAAGTCATGAACTAGAAAGAATAACCCCCTGTGTGCTCTTTCCAGTCCTGGAGAATTAGAGTTGCTTTATTCTAAGTTCTCTATTCTGAGTGTGCTGCACAATTTATAATCCTAGTGCTCTAGATTTATTAGGATCAGAATTACAAATAGGGGCATGCAAACAAGTTCCTTTTTTTGGTTAGTAGAGACAGTGTGAGGCAGTGTGCAGTGCATTACCTGGAACACTGCATTGCAGAGTATGGCCTAGTTGCACACCACTCTAAGCCAAAATTGAATCACAGGTTATTGAACAAATGGTGTGTAAACCACAAGTCAGTGTTTCAGTTGATTGCAGCGTGGCTTGTTTGTGTGTGGGGTGAGGGTAAGTTGTTGGGTCAGGTTAGCCATATTGATTTGTATGCTGTTGAGGGGGGGAATAGGTAATTGTCCTGTTGTGGTGTGGAGGTGATGAAGGGGAGCCACAAGGAGGAGAGGACTTAACCAGAAACCAGAGTTGGGGCAACATGCTAAGCCAAACCTTGATTTAACTGCTTTTGCTGGATTTAGCTAGAAAGATTTGGGAGGAGCAAAACAGCTGCAGTCTCTCCCTGGTAGCCCACACATTTGCACTAATCCATAGTTTGACAGCATTGCGTGCGAATGTGGCAATTTTGGGGGGAGAGGGGTCCTTTCTAGAATAATAGAATGGCATTGTTTTCTAGGTTTGATACACACACACTTATTTTTGGTGCCTGCTAAAACATTTTTGTTTAGACAAGCCTACACAGATATCTAGAATGGTGATATATTGTTTAGCTTATTGCCTAATTTTTGAACGTTTTAAATAGTTGTTTCAATTATTTTTAAACAATAATTTTATCTTTTTATTCTCTTTGTAAACCTCTTTAAGGATTTTTTTTTTTAAAAAAATCAAGTGATATATAAATTTTACAAAATAAATATAGAACCAACAGAACTCATATTTTAGACCAGTAACTTATTTATATATTGATATCATACTGAAAATTATGTGTTTTTTGGGGAAACACTTTGCACATTGAAAGTGTTTGTCATTCAAAAACAAACAGTGTCCTAAAATTACAGTATTGAGTTTCTTTTGACCATCTGGCAACTACTTTTGTTTTGTTTCCATTTTAAAAAAAGTAGAATGGAGACTTCACATCCTAAACATACATTCATAAGCTATCAAGAAAAAACAGGAGAATGCAATGTAGTTTATTATATATCCTATCCTAAATCCCTTTTCAAAAAAACTTTATTTGAAGAGAGGATGTATACATGCTTTGATTAATTGTTTGCTTAGATTCCCTTTTCTTATCTCATATAAAGTCTCAAGGAGAAGTATTAAGATGTAATCATTTTGTTTTGACAACTAACTTTAAAAAACACACATCAAGATCTACGGAACCAATTTATTTTTGGCCTGCAATTCTTGGACTAGGAACTAAGACTGTAACTGCCTCCCACAATGTGGTATCTGGCACATGTTTTGGACCTCAGCTCCCATCAGCCACAGGAAGTGTGGACATTGGTCTAGGTCAGGGGTAGGCAACCAAAAGCCCGGGGGCCAGATCCGGCCCAATCGCCTTCTCAATCCGTCCTGCAGACGGTCCGGGAATCAGCATGATTTTACATGAGTAGAATGTGTCCTTTTATTTAAAATGCATCTCTGGGTTATTTGTGGGGCATAGGAATTTGTTCATCCCCCCCCCCAAAAAAAAAATAGTCCGTCCCACCGCATGGTCTGAGGGACGGTGGACCGGCCCACAGCTGAAAAAGGTTGCTGACCCCTGGTCTAGGTCCTAGGATGATGGGGAGTTGTAGTCCAACAACATCTGGAAGGCACCTGGAAGGCTGATTTACAGGATCAGGTCCACTGTGGCTAAGCTACTGATTTAAACCATCCTATAAATGTGTTGGTAGTGTCATTTGATTGCTGAGTGGAAATTTAAAAAGCAAGCAGGGTTGCTGTGGCCCTGAAGGTGTGACCTAATTTTCAAAACAGAGAAACAGTCTTTTTCTTAAAACTCTCTGAGAGAAACTTATTGGCCTTTTGCTACACACATGGCATTTTATATGTGACATACACACCACTGTGGAGTTGTGATAACTGAGGAAGGCTGTAATGAGTTATGCCAACTCAGAAATATAAGAATTGAATAAGAAGGTGGAGAGTCAGTCATTCAGTTTGGACCAAAAGCAGATGTAAAAATACCCCCATTAAAAATGGATAACCAGAAACCTTACAATAGATCTTTAACCTCTGCATGATTCCCTGAGCACACAACAGAACATGTCAAACTTCCAGTGATAGTTCTTTAATAACAAATATATAGTGGGTTGGATTGAATAATATCTTTTCCTGAGCCAGGGCATATGCATGGTAGAATGTGAAAATACATTTTCTTTTTTTGCCTATCCAGTCAGCCCTCCCTGCTTACGGGCTTCATGCAGGAGCATAGCATTAGAGTAGGGCCACTAAGTGTAAAAACCAGTCTGCACAATCCTGCACATGGATGATTCCTGGATTTTATCTGGGGTAGAACTATGCTTTGGGACTATTCACTTCGGACTTCATGCTAGTAGGTTCTAATTAAATGTTACTGTATGGATGACTGAGGACAGTGGAAAAGAGTTGGATAGAGAGTGAGATGATTGTGGTGGACTGGGGTAAGGTCTGATCCTAGCCCAATTTGTATTAAGTGTTAAAATCACTCCTTACGCTTGATTTTAGTAATCCTTTCAACAATCCTAACAGACTAGTGTTATAATCCCTGTATTGTAGATGTGGGCTAAAAGAATAGTGCTGTCCTTTAAATCATTTAGTTGGGTGAGATTTCCCTGCACTAACAGCATCAGCTCCTAGGGAATTGATTGTAGATATGGACATTTACAAAGAGAAATCTTCCGCAGATAAAATGCCTAGTGTCTTGGCAATATTCCACTACCATTAAAACACAATGCAATACAATAATGCATGAATTCAAGTTAAAATGCCTGTGCCACTCCACTGTGGAAAGGAGCATATTCTGTCTGTGTTGATGCACCTAAATCCTATGGAAAACAAGGGGTCATAATGAAGCTGTAGGGCTTAAGTCCGATTAATTTAGTGAGAATTATGTATTCCTCTAACTTTCTCTGGAATGCACCCATTGTACTTAGCTACTCGTAAAACTGCGTTCCTGATTGTCAAATAATTATTCCCTTTTTTTCTGTTGCCAGTACTTCAGCTAAGGCTACAGCAAAGGCGGACAAGAGAACAGCTGGTGGATCAGGGAATCATGCCACGTAAGACTAATTTTATTTTTTGCAGCTTGTGCAGCACTGAATTCTCAGACTTCTTGCTGAAGACAAAAGGAAATAACCAATAACATTTATGCCCCCCAGAAAACAAAGGGATAATCAAAATTATGTGCTTTCACTGTCTTTTTCTTTCTCAGACACACACACACACACACACACACACACACACACACACTTCACCTTTGTGGAATTTGTCTACCTTTTTTAAGTTTAGAAAAAAACTGGGAAAAATACAGATTTTTGTTAAAAACCAATAATATACTTCATTGAAGTATTATGAATTAATTATAAATTCAATGAACAATAAAATGATTTATTGTCACATGTCTCTGTAATAGCTAATATTAGGATGTCCGTATGTCAATTTAGAATTACTGCTTCAGAAGCAACTAAAAAACCTTTATTGCTTGGAGATATATACTGTTTCTAAAACATGATTCAGTTGGTCAGAACCCAAAGATACCTTCCACATGAGAAAGTTGCGTAACACATGTGGAAGTTACGATGGAAAACCTAATCATGTGGAACTGGGTGGGTTTTTGGTGTAAGAGGCTAGAACGAGGGGCTGGTTTTGTAAGGTTGCTGAGTGGCGGTTTGGGAAGAGGTGGCCCAAGGCAAGAGTCTGGGTTGCACTTTTTAGTAGACTGCTTGGGTCTGTTTCCACTGCACTTTCAATAAACCTTAAAGATATGAGCCTCTTAGGGTGTGTAGGAAATGGGCTTTTTGTGTGCATTTTTAGAAACATCATATGCATTTTGTTTGCTGCTAATTGTTTTATTTTAGCTTTGCTATCTTGTGATAAATTTCGAGCAGGCTTGCTTTCCATGGAGTTTGTTCCTATTTATGTCTTCTTCTAAACTTTTCCTTCATTTGTGTGTTTGTGAGTTGGGTAGCTTATGTGTTTGGGTGGAGGAAGAGGTGGGTGAGGCGGGGGGAAAGAGATGCCCCAATCCGGACATTCAGTGGCAAAGTGGGATGCAGCACAGGTGGATGAAGAGAAGATAATAGCAAGCAGTTAATTGTGGTCTGTGGCCTTTTCTGTTCTACCAACCTGTCCTCCAGGCTGGTAGTGCTGTTGCTGTATGCCAGGTTGGTCATTGCCATTCCTTATTTACAATTTGATTTTGGGTGAAGGAGCTGACTTGGCATGCAGTACCATGATGTGAGTGTCTGTGCTAGGTGAGACAGATTTCACTCAGTTTGTCCCCATGGTACTTGGTACAATATCAGCGTAGGCTGGGTGGATGACGCTTTGAGTGCAAGTGACATAAGTCTCATAACCAAGACAACTGATGATAAAGGCATGTAATCTAGCCCACCCTGTGCTGTTGGTGATAGCAGCAAAGAAAGCTGACTTCTGCCACCATTTCATCCTCCAGTACTCATCCAGCAGAGTTTTTCTGTGATGAATGAGTTAAAATCTTGCCCTGTGGAAATGGCTTGGAACCCTCAGAAGCCTGCTATGACAAGTTTGCAAGGAGCAAACTTTGAGAGCAAAGTTATTTGCTGCCATTGTTAATACAGCTCTAGAGGAGGTGTTTAGATCCCCCTCAAGCCTGGATGTTTGGTATCAGTTTCAGATATCAGGGCCTGATGATGCAAAACAAGATGCTTGAGGATACTTGAAGATGTCAAACCTATCACATGCAGGTCTAACCCTTGCCCAGCTTGGGTTGTTAGAGCTAGCTGGGGTTTTGAATGAGCGAGCCCAGAGGGTATTTAATTCTTCATTGCAGGAGTAGGTAATGCCGTCTGCATTAGAGGTGGCAGTAGTGCACCCTCTCCTCAAGAGATCTGCCTGGATTCTAGAGGTTTGCTCAAGTACCACCCGGTTACAAAGATTCCCCTTTCGACAAGATGCTTGAGAAGGTGGTGGCTGCTCAACTTCATATGCATGTGGAGGAAGCAGGCCAAATTATGTTGTTTGGGAACTCCTGAGTACAACCAATCCCTGGCAAAAGTGAGGTTGCCAGTCAGCTAATCAGTGCTAACTGGGAGTCCCTTTTGGCAGGGATGGGGAAAGAGTAATACAAGCGAAGGGGGAGAATAATGAGAGTGCATGAACATTATTTTTGTTGATGTAAGGCAGACACCTGAACCAACTTATTATTCTCCATACACATATATTTGGTTTTTGTTTGCCGTTTCTACACAATTATCACCTCTTGCTCTAATACTTACTGGTATATAGAGGGAAATTAATCCAAGCACCTCATTTTTCTGCTCATGGTCTTTTAGAACCCAGTCAATATTAATGATGTTCATTGAACTTATTGGTCGATGTAGATTTTATTATTACTAACAAAAGGCCCGTCATTATGACAGGTGGGGGAGGACAACAAAGAGGAGGCCATATACTGTGGATAGAACACATTCAATGTTAATTAGTAGAAACAAATATCAAGGAGTATAAAGTATCTGTCTTTACCAGTATGTTCTGATAGTTTCATGTCAGTCTTTTACTTCTCCGTTGTAGCTTTGAAGAGCCCAGCTGCATTCCATGAGCAGATAAAGAGCTTGGAAAGAGCCAGGGTAAGGATTCAAGTTTAAACGTGTTGCTTCATTCTTCACATATATTTGCATTTGGAAAGGGTGAGATATGCAAGATATGTGAAACAAGATGAAACAAAACTAGATTATAATCTCTGGAACTAAATTTTGGGGTCATTTTTAATGAAATTTAAAGTCCTACAGTAACTAATACAAACAAGCCAAAAACAGGCAACAGTATGATTACTTATAATATTCTTCAGCCCTTTCCCCAGTCACCCTCATCTTCCACTGAATATAGATTTACAGTAGATAATCCCAGCTGAGATTCATTTTCTGTCCAAACAAACCACAATGATGTAAAGCCAAGGGTTGTTCTTGGCTTACGAATTGTGGTTTGTCTGGTAGAAGCAAACCCAGAGCACTGGTTTGCATGTCCCTCTAAGCCAAGGCTCATGATTTGTTACTCCTGGCCCAACAAAATGAGCATTAGTACACTGCTCATTCACAGTAAGCCATGGTTTATGGTTTACCATGATAGGTCCCAGTGTGTTTCATTGTAATGCAATATAGGACTCAATCATAGAGCAGCTTAAACTCAGTGCTACTTAATGACATTCAGGGGGAAATGCTGACTTGTATTTCCTGTGGTAAGTGTGTTGCGTATTCACATTCAATCTGCTCAGTAGAAGTGGCCTTAAAAAATGGGCAAACTGCACTATTGGGAAGTCATTATTGTATTTAAAAAATCAAACAGTTCAAAAACACCATTAAGTCTGGTGGTTGTAACTGCTGACTTGCTAGGAATCCTAAATTAGATTTATACCACATTTTGTTCACTAGCGTCACTATGTAGAGGAATAGGTTTGAAATACGTCATCTACAAAGAGTAAATTTGTATGAGTTGGATCTTGGATTGTAAAATGTGAAGGGGAGAAGTCTGCATTTTATCCCTTATTGTGTGAGTTGCCAAGAACCTGATGTTCTGTAGTATTCTCTAAATGATTTAATAATAAACATAAAACATAATCTTCTGATGTAAGGCAACGTCTTGCAAAACATTCTCAGATGGTTACTTTTTTTCTGTGACCAAAGAATTTTAATAATTTCCTTCAATGACAGCCGTTCAGGACTGCAATAAAGACATGTACTCTGAAAGCCATTTCCCAAAAATGTTTCCTTAAAGTGAACTGTTTGGGGTGAATTGCCAGTAAATGTGGTATATTTAACGTTCATGCATTTTTTCCTTCAGACTGAAAATTTTCTGAAGCACAAGATACGCAGTAGACCTGATAGATCAGAGTTGGTCAGAATGCACATTCTTGAAGGTGAGGACCCTGATGTCATATTTTCTGGCTGAACATTTTAAAACGCTCAATATGGCTTCAGAACTTGAATATATTCCAAACCTTTAGAAAAGCCAATGAATCTCCCTTGATAAAACTAATTATTAATATGTGTTGATAAAATCTAATTTACTCGATTTACATATTTAACAATCTTTGATTTAAGGTAAAGTGGATATTAGGGACATTAACTGTGTTGTGGTGTTTCTAGACCTCTTAATAAAGAATATTTATCTGCTTGTTTCAAAAATATATACTTTGATTTCTGCTTCAAAAACAAATGTAGCTGCAAAGATTGTACAGTGCCAGAAATGCATAGCTTGTGGTGAACTGTGATAGCCATTTAAAATGGTCAGCAAATGCTCTCTAGAAATGCATGAATAATGTGATCTAGATGTTGAAAATATGGTTGTAATATTAAAATCAAAACAAATGTTCATAAAAAGGAGTTGGAAATTGTATAGTTCTTTTTAAAATGTGTCCCCTTTCTTCCAGAGACCTTTGCGGAACCCTCTCTACAGGCAACTCAGATGAAACTGAAAAGAGCACGATTGGCAGATGATCTGAATGAAAAGATTGCTCAGAGGCCTGGTCCTATGGAACTTGTAGAAAAAAACATCCTTCCTGTAGACTCCAGTGTCAAAGAAGCGATTATAGGCAAGTAGGGAAGCTGTGACATCATCAACACCATCATCATTTATTATTTATACCCCGCCCACCTGGCTGGGTTTCCCCAGCCACTCTGGGCAACTCCCAACCAGATATTAAAAACACAATACAGCATTAAACATTAAAAACTTCCCTAAACAGGGCTGCCTTCAGATGTCTTTTAAAAGCTTTTCCCCTTGACATCTGATGGGAGGATGTTCCACAGGGCAGGCGCCACTACCAAGAAGGCCCTCTGTCTGGTTCCCTGTAACCTCACTTCTCGCAGTGAGGGAACCACCAGAAGGCCCTCGGTGCTGGACATGGGTCTATTGATGCAGAAAAGAATGAGAGGTGAAAACCTGAGCCTTAAAGGACCTTCCAAGTTATGAGGTTTTGAAAATACACATTTAAAAAGGTGCATTTGTGAAGTCATTTGTTGTAGAAGATCCAGATGGTTTCCCTCAAAAAGCATTTTTAATCATAATTTATTTATTTTAAATAATAATAATAAATTAAAAATAAAAATGTGTGCCCCACCCCCAGACCATTCCATTCTAACTATCCAACCTCCCAAAATTTTAACACCTCTTGCGATGGTTTGACCCTTTCCATTTCAACAGTACAAATTCTACAAATACCTTCCTCAAAATAATTTCACCTGCATATTTCCCGTCTTAGCACATGTTAATTTATCATTAATAGCTATGGCTATCATACCGTATTTTTCGCCCCATAGGACGCACCGGCCCCTAGGACACACCTAGTTTTTTGGGGGGGAAATAAAGGAATTTTTTTTTATTCCCCCCCCCCCGGTGCGCTGCGCTAATCCCGAAGCTTGGGGCGTGCGGAGTTCAGCGCGCCCCAAGCTTCTGGGTGCTGGCAAGGTCTCCGCTAGCCGTGGGAGAGCTGCGCGACTTCGCGCGGCTCTCCCAGGGCTAGCGGAGCGCTGCGCTAATCCTGAAGCTTGGGGCGTGCGGAGCTCAGCGCGCCCCAAGCTTCTGGGTGCAGGCAAGCTCTCCGCTAGCCCTGGGAGAGCTGGGTCTCCCATGGCTAGCGGATAGCTTCCTGAAGCCTGGAGCACCGACCCCCCTCGCTCTCCAGGCTTCAGTGAAAGCCTGCATTCGCTCCATAGCACGCACACACATTCCCCCTTCATTTTTGGAGGGGAAAAAGTGTGTCTTATAGGACGAAAAATACGATAATTTATTTCTGTGAGTATAAATACCTGTGTTATGACTCACATATTTATTTATATGTTCTGCTGGTGTTGTGGTTGTCATCAACGGAAATGCAAAGCATATTTTTTTGCAAACACAATTATTAATTGATAAAGTTTTGTCTTTCAGTGTCATCTGCTTCCTTTGTGGGGTTTTTTTTGTTCCCTTTTCATTCTCTGTGTCCCTTACAGTTGGAGGTGCTGTATATCTGACACTCATTGGATAGTACCTATGACGTCACTAGTGATGTCACTAGTGGCACAACTCCTTTCCATGATATCCAAGCCATTTTGTGTCCTTTAAAATTTTGAGAAGCATTTCTTACACCACCTCATTTTTTAAAAATACTAAATACTCTGCACTGCTCTCCAGATCTGAAACACGTTTCCCTTATACTTTCCCCCCAAAAGCAAAACACATAGATGTAGTTATGTCCCACAGCAATGTTACCATTTGCCCCTTGTTCATTTTGTGGAACAGGATACTGACACCAGACCAGAGATTGTTCTATTTTAAAACTAATGGGGAAAATAGCAGTATATTAAAGGAATCCTAAGAGCATATTTAAATGTCTGTTTTGTGGAACTGTGGACCTGCAGTCAGTGCACATTTGAGCCCCACATTCCACATACATATGTCATTCAGATTATGTCACACTTGCACTTGCACTTGAAAGAAAATGAGCTTGCTTTTTAAAGGTACACATGACACTCTCCACTACCCTGATTTTTTAATCTTTCTTCAATATGATAATAAGTAAGCCAGTTACTGCCTTCAAGAGTACTGCTTTGTCCTCATCCTCAGCTACAGGAGAGGCTCCCCCCCACCCCGCTTTTCCTAGAACACATTCATTTAATCAGGTTAGTCTTTCTTATTACCCTCTCAGTTTTGTTCTGCTTAATATTTAACTTACTGCATAAAGCATGTTTTGTTTTATGGAATAGTTGCACAGAATGTGCAGTGTAAATCAAATTTCTCAGTAGTAATTAGGAAAAAAAATAGGAAAAAATGCAGCCAAACTAGACACAACAGGGCCATTGTTCCTGGCCTGCCCTGTTCTCTCATATAAAGGAGGAGGTGGAGGACATGGAAGAGGGGAGCCAAATGCCCCCATACCTTGCTTCTACACAGTTTGTTGCTCCAGGCACTGTCTTTATTTTCTTGACCTCAATACTGAGTCAGAAATGGAGAAGATTACCTGGAGAATACAGATTATCCTCATTAAAACATGGAACCAAGGAAAGTTTAGCACCTCTCTGCCATGCACACTTGTACTATTAAAATCTCCAACCTGTTTTATGTCAAACTGGAATAGACATATGATGAAAACAAGTGTCCAACGCTGCTTTGTTTAGTTTGGCCCAAACTCACACAAAGAAGACCTTCATACAAGAAGGTCTGTTACTTGTGAAATGTCCACAGGTCTTCACCGAATGAGTGCTGGATACATGTAAAAAATAACAAGTATATTGTTTCTTCATTATCATGGCATTGAAAGGTGATTTCGCACCCCCCCTTTCATTTTAGCGGTTGGTCAGGAGAACTATCCTCAAGGATTGGATGAATCCTTTGATGAAGACAGCAGTGATGCTTTATCTCCAGATCAGCCTGCTAGTCAGGAATCCCAGGGCTCGGCAGCATCCCCTGGTGAGCCCAAAACAAGAGAGGCACCATCTCCAGTCTTGCCAACCCCCACTACTAATCAGGTAGTGTCTTTATTCCATTCCATAACCTTAGTTATTGTCATATTTTGCTGTTAACCAAGCATTCTTAAGATATTCTTTCTCTATTTGATAAATGTCTGTTGTGTTTTATGAAAACCCTGAAGTTTTGGTGGGTAGAAAATGTTCATTACTTCAAGCAAGTCTGTCCATTTTTGTTAGATGCATATGCTCAGCAGGTAGATATTAAACTCTTCTCTGAAAAGCGGTAGAAAGTCTTCCCTGTCGTTCTTCAATATGAGCTCCAACATGCATAATAGTCAGGGATTTCTGTGCCAAGAAAAACCCCAGAATCCGTATATTTTCCATACAACTTACATATAGTGGCTTCCTTTGCTTACTTTCTTTTTCTTCCCAAGCTTAATGGCAGTGAAGGGATTGCAGAGGGGAGGGAGTGTTAACTCTCTCCTCTTCAGCCGTGACCACCCTCTTGAAATCTTCCCCTGTTGCAAATTGGCTTGGAAGAAGCCTTCTGTTGGCTTTAATAAAAGACTCCACACACCCACACCCCAGCTTGGTTATTGTATGTGTTGGTGGTAGGATCTTTTTGGAGAGTGCAGATGTGAAGCTCAAAAAGGTTGAACCTGTGATGAAGGTGCTGGACCTTTTTGATTCATCTAGAATAAATACACACAGCACTGTGGCCGGGAAATCTGTTAAATAAGTATCTGTTAACTATCCACACATCACATAGAATGGCCATAGCATATTTATTTTTAGATGCAGTGTCTTTAAAATGTGACGTGGAAGATCATTTTGACTGGAAATGAATTCTCTTCTCCTTTTTACAGTTGTACTTGGGCTGAAAAATCTCCCTTGTTATTATTATTACTCAGATTTGCTGGAAATCTCTGTCTGTGGTGTCATAGCTGTTTCTTCTCTCTTCATGGTCTAGATATTTAACATTTCTTCATATGTGCAATCAAATAGTTAGCCAAGAACATAAATTTCTTTTCGTTACCGTTAGTACAAAAATAAATTAGATTCTTTTCCTTTTAAAAACTAAAAGCAGGATGAAAAAGTGATTGCACAACACAAGGTGTTCCTTGCTATCGTGCTCTTCCCAACTAGTTTTGAAGTAACATTTAAGAACACTTTTATTCATTTAGGTCCATTGAGAAACACTTATAAATTACCGTATTTTTCGCTCTATAAGACGCACCAGACCGTAAGACGCACCTAGTTTTTCGAGGAGGAAAACAAGAAAAAAAAAATCTGAATCTCAGAAGCCAGAACAGCAAGAGGGATCACTGCGCAGTGAAAGCAGCAATCCCTCTTGCTGTTCTGGCTTCTGGGATAGCTGTGCAGCCTGCATTCGCTCCATAAGACGCGCACACATTTCCCCTTACTTTTTAGGAGGGAAAAAGTGAGTCTTATAGAGCAAAAAATACGGTAAGTATTTCAGTGCTGGAAATTGTAGGTTTTTCTTGCAGAGGTTTTCTCTTGTGGTTAATGATTTTTGTGTAAAATTGCCAAATCCAATCTTTACCATGCTCCCTTGAGACCAGACCAGATATTACACAATAGATTCATGTAACTATGTATGAATGATTGGATTTTAATTACAAGTAATTTCAGATGGATGGCAGTTTAAATGGAGGAATTTTACAGAGAGGGGCTGCTTAGTTTTCTACCCATTGGGGGAAAATAGGGATATAGACAGTTTGGGGCAGGAGTTGACTTTGAGCAGCAAAATAGCTTATAGGGGGGCGGCACTGGGAAACTCTTGCACACATCTCCCTTATAGTGTCCAGTTTATCTTTACATGAGATATGAAGAATTTCATATCCTCTATCATTTGTATATGATTTAAGCAGTGTAATTACTTTTAAATATTTGAGCAATGCAGCCTTGATCTAAATTTTTCCCTTACTGTTTTCTCCACATTTTACACACACACTCTCTCTCTCTCTCACACACGCGCGCGCGTGCACACACACACACACACGAAATGTCCAGTGCTGCCCAGGAATTTGAAGACATTAAAATATATTGTAATTTTTAAATGAATTGTGTAATTTGTGGGTTTGGGGGTTGTGTGCAAACACACACGCCAACTCAGGACTCCAACCTGACCTGGGGAAGAAGCTGAACTGGCACTGAATAATAATAATAAAATGTTGGGGAGCTAATATTTAATTATGGTTAGTTTGGCCCACCATCTTGATTCAAAATGGTGCCAGGCATCCAAACATAGATGAAGACTGGTGATGATATTTCCAGACATTTGTGCAGGTTAATGCCATCCTGCCAAATTGGGCAGCAAAACCTTCAGAGCTATCCAGATTGGCACAGGTTACTGTCACACCAAAATTTGTGAAGACCTGCCAAATGGTATGATGAAATTTTCAGAGGTGTCAAAAGTAGTGGACCCAACCTATGCCAAAAAAGAGCAAAATCATGCCAGAGTGATGCTTTGATGTGCTATCTTGATTCAGAATGTTGTCCGGCATCCAAAGTTTTTTTTTTTTTTAACAAACTTGTCCTTCTCCCAGAGAAAAAACAAACAAACATGGTTACAAAATAGAGAGGACAATGATTCCCATTTTAAGTAATCCACATCTTTATTATGTAACCAAAGGCCATCAGGACCGGGGCAAGAGCACAGTGGCTGCAGTCTTCACTCTGGGAACACATGTTTTCTCCTTTGCACTAAGTCATGGTTTGGCTTAGCAAATCAAATCTGTATATCCTTGCCTCTCTAACAGGAATTTTGTTCAGAATGCCTGCCTGCCAGCCAGTGGTGTCCGCCTCTTCATTACCCCTGGACCAGAGCACGCCAGGCACTCCTGTTTTCCCTCCTCCAGCAGGCCATTCCATCCCCTCCCACCTCTCTTCTCCTTTTTCCATGTTTTCCCTTTTTCCAACTGATACTATGTCTGTGACTAATGAGCTTACGCAATCCTTACAAGGCTGGGTTTCTTTGGGTGGGGTGGGAGTCAACTCCATCATTATGATCATCATCAAAATCATCATTATTTGTAGTTCTGCAAATAGTGTTCTAGGGGTTTCCCCAAGCATTCTGATTCCTACCTTTTTTCAATGATTTCAATTTGACTCCACTTCTATTGACAGTCACTGCCTGAATGCACAAGGAGAAGAAATGACAAATTGTCATTAATAACGTTACAAATATTTGTTAAATGCACTTTTGTAGGCATAATTTTTTGTTTAATTTTGCCAAATTAAAATGTAATTCATGCAGCCAGTATGCTTGCAGCTGGTGAGTGCTGGGAACATTGTTTTCAGCAGTCCTAGTGCTTTGACCTAGAGAAAACTTGGCAGCAGTGGGATAGATTGGAGGAACCAGACCCTGAGTGTGGAGGGAAACCCTGGCCACATTCAACAAAATGTTCTCAACCTTTAGCATGAATTTACTCTCTCTGACATGCTATTTCCAGTGACTTTTTCTGATGAATTTGGATACTTTCAGTAGCAAAAGGAAGACACAAATCTTTTAGGCGGGGTGTTTAATTCTACAGGCCACTTTAAAAAATATTTTATTGATTTTTCAAAATTCTACTGGCGACTCTTGAGACATAAATCTATCTAGAGTAAGACTTTCCTTTGGTTGCTCTTTTTGAGAAATTTTGGAGAATTTTGTGGCTCTAGTTCTTTTGGGGAAATATGTGTGATGTAAATTCTTTTAGAAAAGCCAATGCCAATGTAGAAAAAATGTTTGGGCAGTAGTTACTCATTTTGTTTTGTTTTCTTTATTATCAGTATCCCACATTAACACCATCACTACCTGAATTTCTGAAGCCGCCTGTCACTGATCAGCACACTACACGCTCTGCAGCTGCTGCTTCTCTTACCCCAAATACCGTGTTGGCAACAAAACTCAGCAGTGGGCCAACACTAATAAAGGTATGAGAAAACAGTCGTGCTTGATTTGTTTGGTTTATTTACTCTATTAACAAAGAAAAATCTCACAACAGGAGAGGTGAGAAATATTGCCAGATTCCTGTACTAGTATTATGGATCTTGCAAGACAGACATTTGAAAAATGAAACAGCATAAGTAAAGATAACTTTGTATAAGTACAGGTGCCACTGAAGCCATCACAGAAGAGTACAAATCATTCTCAAGTTGTTATTTGGCTGATATGTTAATTTTAAGCACCACGTTTTTGCCAGAATCCAGTTCTATACGTTAAAGTAGAAGGTACTTCTGAAGGAAAATAAGTGATGTAAAAATGTATGACATTTACAACGTTCACTGAACAGTTATTTGTAGTTGGACTTATGGTGGTGGGGTTTTTTTGCAAGTGTTGTGTTCCCGACACTGCATTTTCTGAGATGATGTGGGGGAAAGTAGGATGTTGGCAAGGGATGTTCAGCTTTCCTTGAAGCACACACACACACCTACGCACAAAGCCTTGCATTTCAGTGTCAATACAGATTTAGTTTTGCTATCTCCAAGGTTTATTATTATGCCAGCTGGATTAGTGGCCTTCAGAGGATTGCAGGCAAGGACAACCCTCTGCCAGTTCCTATAAAATTGTTTTATAAGGCATTTCCCTCAGTCAAATAGACACAGTGGTGATGTCACCTGTAAGCTAACCCAGCTTTTCCTGCAGTGGTTAGATTTTAAAGATCAAGTATCACCTAAAGCTGTGTAATGCAACAGATCTCTGCCTTGTGAGGCAACTGTCCCTAAGAAGGGACAGGTAATTATTGGGGAGTAGGATAGTTGGATATGCCAATATTTGTGTCCTAACAAATACAAGCCAATGCTGCCTCTGCATCACATTTCCACCAACACTTACTGCTCATCCCTAGCATTTAGGAAGCCACAGACTGGAACTATCTAAGTTTTCTAGGCTTTGGAGAGTTTGCTTAGCAAAATAGTTAACAGCATGGGTTTAAGCGAACTGAACCTGCAAAGGGTATCTGGAAGATGCTACCAATATACACTGGCAGTTATTGAGATCAAGTCAGAACTTTGCAGGGTTGTGAGCAGATGGAACTTGGTGCAGGGAATGTGTTTCATGTGTAATGGGAGTCCCCATTTTCTCCACTCCAAGTGTTAGTTCCAAAATGCAGCTGGCAGATACGTAAGTTCAAATGTGTGTGGGAGCCTCTGTGGACATATGAAACATGTGGACATATGGTTTCAAATTTGGAAGACTTGGGGAGGGGACTTTTGGATATGGTTAGCATAAATAGGAGACTAGTGTTTTTGATTAGTGAATCTGTGCTATAGTTGTTTTTTAATTCTTGATTGAAGCCAAGTCAGTTTGTTGCAGTGGTTGTGAGGAATTTCCTTAATAAAGTTCCTGTAACTGTAATACTGGACTGTGATCTGCCGTTTTTGTTTATAAACATGGCCTGCAGCCAAACAAAAAAAAAGTTGACTATTACATTTGCTTTCTGTTCTCATTCATGATTATTTGTTCCAAAGCTACAAATTATTACAGACTAGTAGGACAGTCTGCACATTCAAATTGCTAATTGACACATTTGAAGCATCCTTCAGAGGCTCATGAAAACCAGCCAAGGTGATGCATCTCTATATAGCATAAGAACGTGTCTAATTCTCTTTTAAAGCCAGCCACATTCATGGCCATCACCATTTGAGAGAGGGAAACCTATTTTCTCCAAATCATGCATAATATACATCTCTATCCTAATGACCCCTTACTCACCTTTTCTTTCAACTAAGAAGTCCCAGATATTGTAACCTTTCCTCAAAGGGAAGTTTCTCCACCCTCATTTTCATTGCCCTTTCTGAACTTTTTCTAGCTTTACTCTCGTACAGTAGATGCAGTATCTGTCATTGGTATCTAAATAGAAACAATGCAACAAGAGAATCACAGCAAATAATGCAAGAAGAGAAGCACAACATGCACAATGACTGTTATGAACCCCTAAATCCCTTTGCCTATACTTCTGCCTATCTATTGTGCTAAGGATGGAGAACCTGTCAACCTCTGGATTCTGTTGATCTCCCACCAGCCCTAGCTAGCACAGCTAATAGCTGGAGATGATGGGAGTTACAGTTCTGCAACCTCCAAAAGGGGACAAGCTCCCCACCCCTGCTCTGTACACTTCTCTGAATTAGACAACCTTTAATGTTCTGGTATATTCGATCCCACTGGAAAGCAGTGGGGCTTGTATTCAGTGCTGAATTTAAACAGTGCCAACTGTAAATTCCATTGCAAAGGAACCTTTGGGAGTGCACGCTAAAGCCGACTTGCATTCAGTGTTGTTTAAATTCAACACTGAATGGACAAGCCAGCATCCTAGTGTTCACTGCTAAAATCGCTCCTGCTCCACTCCTCATTTTTGTTTGGAGAGAAACAAATCACAAGCACTGGTTTTCATATAAACCTAAGCAAGTGCTCTTGGCTTCTTTGGATACAAAGAGCCATAAGCAAAAGGGAAATCGCTATGTGTACTTTTGCAGAATGACATCTTTGGGTTTAGCTGCACTGTTCTTACATGGCATTCTATTGCATGGTGTAAAATATCCCTTCCATGAGCAGAAGGGAACCTTTGGCTCCAACTCATTGTTTATGTTGTCTATCTATGAATAGCAACCCCACCCCAAGAACCCAAGTGACAAACCTCGGAGCAAGAAAAGCAAAGAGCCAAAGCCCAGAGTGAAGAAACTGAAGTACCATCAGTACATTCCACCTGATCAGAAAGGTGAGAAGAATGAGCCACAGATGGACTCCAACTATGCTCGCTTGCTGCAAGAACAACAGCTTTTTTTGCAACTGCAGATCCTGAGCCAACAGCAGCAGCACTACAACTACCAGACGATTCTTCCTGCACCACTCAAGTATGTGAAGCTTTGTCAGTTTTCCCCCCTGTGTGGGAGAGGGGATGGTATTTAATAGGGAGACATATCAACTGCTATGCTTGCTTTGGTGTTTTGGGGCTTGCAGTCAGTTTTGGGGAGAGAGTAGGTTTCTGAACTACAGAAGAATTCTGTTGGAAACAAGGGAATTGAGGAACACAGGACTTGTCTTACTTCTATTTCTTCTGAAGGTTTTTGAAGCAAAGGAAACCTAGTTTGATAGGCAGGGGTTGCCATCCTCTTAAAAAAAACCACACACACACACCAAACTTGTTTCGTCTGGTTAAAGAGAGAGAGAGAACATAAAGCCCAATCATATGATCTGCTATGCTAGGCAAAAATGGATGCATCAACAACCCCCAACCATAGCACATTGCAGCAATTTAGTCCAGGACAACAGTACTGTTTAAAGCCTTGCACATCAGATGTATATAGGATAGCAAAGGCAAGGTGGACACATGATGGTATAAAGCAAAGTTCTGGTCACATAGGAACAGCTCCTTGATCTTCACCCCAAATGAGGTGTCAAATCCCGTTATCCAAACAAAGGACTAAACTAGATGGAGCATTAATTGTGTGTGCTTTCTGCAATGTATGTAGCAGCCTTCAGACTATGGGGATGGGGGAGATTACTCTTTCTCTCTCTGCTACAGCACAGATAAAAATTGCCTGTCGAAAGCTGCTGTCTGTGTTACAGCCAAAAGGAGCTTCCACTGAAATGCGTATTGAACCTGTGAAGAGGCAGTGCTGTTGTTGTTACCATGACAGGGGTAGAGGAGTTAAAATTCTTTTCCCCATCTCCCACAGCACTGAGGCTGTTCAGTCTTTCCCATTGTTATTGTGAGAAAAAACTATGTATGCTAATTGCATGAGCGCAGTTAACATCAAATCTTGTTTAGTCCAGATGATGCTTCCGAAGTGTAGGCTGGGACTGTTAATCTGGACGGTTAATCTGTTGCAGGCAACAGGCCTTTGCAGACACCCATAGAAATAGGGCTTCCAACCCTTACCATCAGAGACAAAGGGCTGTCTTGTCTCTTATGCACACAGCATTTCATATTAAACATGTATTGTATAAGTATGTAATAAATGCCACTGCAGGCATTCTCAAGGATAGCTATTTTAGTGTCAAAAGATAGGCTTTCTGCTTCTTTGAGATATTTACTGAAGTTATTATCCTGATAGAAACTGCTAGATTCCCCTTTTCTGGGAAGATCAAGGCCAATTTTCATGTACCACCCACTCCATGAAATGTGAATTGTCTGGATTCACATTTCAGCTGAGCCAATGAGGAAGCAGTACAAAGTGCTTTACAAATTCTTACTTTATTTCAATACAAATTCCCTCCAGCATTTTTAAACAAAGGCCCTATTGTTATGCTAACAGAATAAAATATATTTTAAAGTAACAAATGGTCTGGTCATTTTGCATTTCTAGTGGTATACTCTGACTTGTGCAGCATATATAAAATACTTCATAGTTAAGTGGAAAATCACTTCCCATTCAAGGCAATGCATATTACAATGAGGTCATAGAGAAAATGGTTGAAAGCTTCAATTCCTTTTTTTCTTAAAGGCCAGTGAGTGACAAACAGAGCAACACCGGGAATGTACCACTGAATACTTTGAGCAATAGCACATCTTCCGCAGCAGCCAGCACTCTGAGACAGAACAATAATATTTCCAACAGAAAACCTGGGCCCCTGCCTCCTAGCTTGGATGATTTAAAGGTAAAAAAAAAGTCTCATGCGACCATTTCAAAAGTGATTTTTGTTTGCTGCTTATGATAGCAGTGCTTTCATGGGACTCCAAATGTTCCCAAATCATACCCTTCTCCCTTTACTCACCTTGTTCATTGCTACTTGGCTTGGATTGCAGAGACCTGGGTTCAATTCACTGTTTTGCCATGAAGCTCACATGGTGACATTGGGCCAGTCCCCACCTCTCACCCTAACCTACCTCTCTGGGTGGTTGTGGAGATAAGTGTGTAGGAGTGGGAGTAGGAAGGATAGCATCTATGGCTAATTTGGGCTCCTTGGAAGAAAAACAGGATAAAAAATGTAGTAAATTATAATTCAGGTGCTTGCCTATTAATAATTCTTCATGCATGCAAAGTTGACTGCACCTGACAACAGCTTATATTAAAAATAATAATAAAGGTTACTTTGTAAGGTGCCATCGGGCTTGCCCATTAAGTGCAATGTTGCTTTCAGTTCCGCACACATAGGGAAGGGAATGTACATGGAGGTAGGTGATCAAGCACCACAGTGAACATGAAAACTTTGTGCTTCCAGGAACTTCACTTGCACATTGTTGCTCCTTGTTTAATATTTTTCCACTCTTTGTCCAGGTCCTACTACTTCTTTACATTGTTCTTTTCATTGGTTTCCCCTCACTTCTCACCTTCGCTTCAACGTTTCGTGTCTTCCTGGTCTCTCTCCTCTATATCTATATTCTCTTCTATCTCTAAATGCTCCTTTCAGTTCATGCTCCACCTCAGAACACTTACTGTGCAGGTACTAGTCTTCTATTTCAACCTAAGATTAATCTCACTGTTCCTACCAGTGCCTTTTCCATTCCAGCTCCATATCACTGGAAAGCCCTTCTACCTTATATGTTTCTCTCTTGAGAAAGGGCTGTAGCTTTGTATGCAAGAGGCCCTAGGCACAGTCTCTGGCATCTCCAGGTAGGGCTGGGAGAGACTCCCTGCCTGAAATCCTGTAGAGCTGCTGCCAATCAGTGTAGGCGATACTGAGCTAGATGGACCAATGGTCTCATTCATTATAATGCAGCTTACTACTGTATGTTCTTCTTGATCTGTTTTTTCATTCAAGCACCTCTTAAGACACATGTGTTCAATTTGGCTTTTCCCAAGTCACTTTCCCCCCCTTTTACTTTTCTTTCTTCCCTAATTTATCTTGTCTAGTAATTTTAGGCACCCTATAAGTCATAATATCTCCTGTGTGCAGAAAAAAAGCAATCTGTCAGAGTTATCCTGATACTAGTTGGCTTCTTTTTCACAAATGCTTCTTTTTTCCTTTAAAAACAAAAACAAAACTCAGGTAGCTGAACTGAAAATGGAGCTCAAGATAAGAGGATTGCCAGTGTCTGGAACTAAAATGGATCTTATTGAGCGTTTGAAACCCTATCAGGATCTTAACAATAATTCTATCAATGCTAGTCATACAGCGGCAGTTACTCCTTCCACTAATTGTACCAGCCAGCCTGGAGAAATAACTGCCGTATTCCCTGTTGCTACATTAAACAAGCCAATAGCTAGCTCAGTTTCCAGCTTTTCTTCAGAAACAACATCTGGTGGAACTGGCGGCAAATCAACACCTATGGAATGCATCAACTCCCCTTTGCCCATTTCCCCGTCTCCTTCAGAGCCGTCCAGTCTCAGCACGGATGACACTAACATGGCAGATACTTTGACGGAAATCATGACCGTGATGTCTCCATCACAGTTCCCAAATGCATCACCTCCTCTTCGAGCTACCACAAATGAGGACAGTCACGGCAGTGGAAGCATGTTCGGCATGGAGCTTGATGCAGCAGAAAAGGACCGTAAGCTTCAAGAAAAAGAGAAGCAGATTGAAGAGCTCAAAAGAAAACTGGAGCAAGAGCAGAAACTCGTGGAAGTGCTGAAAATGCAACTTGAAGTTGAGAAGCGGGTTCAGCAGCAGCAACCCCAAGCCTCAGCTAATATTACACTGACTTTGAATCAGAAGCATATCGGTCATGATGTCAAAGAGGAAGGCACTTTAGCAGATTGCTCTGATGCAAAACAACCTGTATCTGAAGCCAACCATTCTTTAGGACAGCCAGCATCAGTGGATGTCCAGAACCTAGTTGCCAAAAAGGCTATTGTTATCAAACAGGAGGTACCTTTGGCCAAAGCTGAACCACAAAATGTCATATCTCAGTTTTATGTAAGTTCGCAGAGACAGCCACAAACTGCTGTTGTTGCCCAGCCTCAAGCTCTACTTACTGCACAAGGAACAGCACAGCTGCTACTGCCACTCTCTCTCCAGGGTCCAAATTCTGCCACTTCAATGCAACTACCTGTGGGCAGTATCCAGGTACAGGTACGAAAGGTTCCTCCATTTTGAGTTATTTGTCATTGTCACTTACAATCTGATAGCCATGGGCAATTTTCTTCATGTGAATTCAGTGACTGTTTTATCTATTGTGGTTTGTTATGGATGTTGAGGGTCATCAGGGGAACCCTGTTCACCTCACAGAGCTACAATTCCTAGATTGGTTTAACAGCCAGTTCCTTTCACTATGGAACTCTGGGAAATGTAGTTCTCTGAAGGGAATAGGGGACTCCTGACTACTCTCAGACCCAAGATTCTTTGGAGGAAGTCATGACTGTTTAAAGCTGTACGATAGTGCTTTAAACGTATATTGCAGGTGGATCCTGCACTGGCCATAGGATCTAATGTAAATGGATTCAAAAGTCATACCAGTTATTAGATTAGAGCTCTGGGTTAGGCCTCTGGTACCAATGCAAGGGGGATTTACTGTGAGTTGCTGCTTCAACACAGTGGCTGACAGAAATATATTAATAATCCATTCTGTTATTACTATAAGAATAGTTGTTCTTGTGAACAGCTTGCCATAAAACATAATAAGAGAAAATCTCATGTGCCTAGATGAATGCAAGACATAAAATGTGCCACATATACAAATTCTGGGATTTTCAAAAGAGAAAGAAAGAAAAAGACACTTTCTTGCAATATGTATAACTGGAAGTGGCACCAGCACACCTTTTCGGGATTTCTCAAGAAGTGCCTGGTGAAGTGGCGCTAGAACAGGGAGTGATGTCAGTTAGAAAATTCATTTTAAAGAGGCTTGGATTGACCAACTCACTCTCCTTCCCATATTTTTTCTAGAGCAGGGTTAATGATTACATGCACACCTCTCAAGTGAGTGTGTAATAAAAAATGCATAATTTTGGCTTCACTCATTGTTTCCCTTATCTCTAAAAGATGTATCTAGTCATCTTAAGGAAGAAGGCATAGCTCAGTGGTAGAGCACATTCCCGGTTTGATGTGCGCCTTTCAAGTAATCTAAAAGGATCTCCAGTAAGTGGGATGAGAGATGCATTTGTAGAAGACCTTGGAGAGCTGCTACTTATCAGCACAGACAGTACCAGGCCAGATGGGCCGGTGGTTTGGCTCAGTTTTAGGTATATTTAAATGTCTCTTGTGTCAGGTCAAGATGGAGGGATGCAACTGAAATACATAATTGCATTACACACACAAACACACACCCCTGTACTACATATACAAGCAGCAAGCACTATTTGCTTCTTCCCTCTAAAAGCTGCAAAACCGCTTTACAGAGCCACACTGACCATGACTCTTTCTCATGTAGAACAGGACAGTGAGGTTTAACTTAACAAGAGTTGTTGTGATTGTTGCATTTACCATGCAGCTCTTCATTTTCCTTTCAGCTTTCTGCTCCGCAGCTTTCAAGGCCCACTGTGACATCACAGAAGCCAAGCCAATTGAAGCCACAGTGGTCGTTAACACCTTTCTGTCCATAAAGTAGTATTTGCTGCTCATGGACTGTGAACATGCGAACCCACCATCTTCCTTAGCACTGTGTTTAGATACTTCAGGAGGACTTGATGTCAAACATTTAAAGATTCATTCTAACATCCCTGGGTTTCTTTCTTTATGCATATAGTCCAGCTGAGTCCTGTACTGTGAAATCAAGCCATACTCTTTCTCCTGTAGGCCCAGCCACAGTCTGGCATTCCAGCCATGGCACAAGTATCTACTTCTGCTTTGTCCCAGAAAGTACCACAGATGCACTCTTCAGCATCCAAAGAAAATGCTTCCCCACAGCATGTGCTTGGTCACACCCCACAAAACAGACAGGTTGGTGAATTATGAATACAGATAGACTGCATACTGTCAGTGGAACTCTTTACTTTTCTGCTTCGTAACTTAAAGTATGTGATATTCCTTAAAGTAGGATATAGCATTGAATGGGATTCATAAATTTTTATTACATTTCTCTGACTCTTAGGTTAGAATTTTTCCTCATATAAAAATATTAGCATAATTATCACCAAAATGCTTGAATGGAAGTCATTTTGCACTGATGAATGTGATGTACACCATTCCATTATTCTAATTATCTTGTCATTTTTGCTACGGTATCCTCAGCAATACTTAATGATTTCAGGGTTGTTGTTGTTTTTTCTTTAAAAATCAGTTGTGAAATGTTCTACAACCTGCTATTGTGTCTTCTGAAAACTGCTATACTAAATTAAATCACACAGCAATGGGTAATTCTCTAAACTGCCTTAGCATTTTCATACATAAGGCTTACATACATTTCTATCCCAGTTGGTGTGCATTTGTGGTTCATTAGAGAGACATTGGTAGCACTTCATTGAGTTTCTTCTGTTTAATAGGAAACGTGCAATACCACACCTCATTCATTTTACTGAAGTGTATGCAGGAGAAGCTACTAGGACATTGCTACTACAAAAAAACCTATGGCTGCAATCTTACATCCAACACAAATAGAGCAGGGTGTGAAATGCCCCCAATGTACTCCTTGTTTGGTGTTCCACTACCCTTCTGAACTTATATCTCCACAGGACCATCCCTCCATGACAGGACTAGCCAACATTGGGCCCTTCAGAAGTTGTTGAACTACAGCTCCCATCTTTCCTTACAATTTATCTTGCTGACTGGGGCTGATGGGAGTTGTAGACCAGGAACATCTGGCAGGCATCACCAAAGGTTGGCTACAACTGCCTTGTTAAGGAAGGCCTTTGTACTTTCTCCACTCCAGTGATATTGTGCACTAGAGCATTTTATTCAATTTAAGATTGAATGTTATTATTGTTGGCGACACTAGGAGCTGCTTGATTGTTATTGTACACCATGCTCTTGAAGAAAAATAGCATGCATGAGTTTTAAATACATACATTTTGTTTTTACAGATATTTCCTCCTACCTCACCAAATACAGTATTTTCCTATCAGAATCAGTCTGTGACAACTCTACAGCAACCTTTGTTTAGTCAGACAGCAAATACCACTGTTCACTCAGGGAACCAGGTGCCCTTGGTGCAAAATGGACCCAGTGCTCCTCAGAAGGTATGTTCATTTTACGTATTCAGTTACTAACTTATTTAAATCATTTATTATCTTGCCATTAAGCCAAAAAGAAGTTCCTGAAACAGCTTACAAAGACCAGGAATGTCAGTCCCTGCCTTTAGGCTTACAATCTAAAAGATGCAAAACAAAAGGAAAAGAGATCAGGAGGGATTAGCAGGGAAGCAAACTCAGACACTGCTTCTTAGTTACAAAGGACGTAAAATAACCAGTCAGAATGAAAAAAGTTCAAGGACAGCAGGAGCTGGAGGTTTCTGGTCTCTCGATATAGCAGCTGCCTTTTACGCAGCTTGATGTCATAGCTTATACTTTGTTCCCCTACCCTAGAATATATATGCTCTAGGACACGGGTGTCAAACACAAGGCCCGCGGGCTGAATCCGGCCCGCCAGACCTCATCATGTGGCCCGTGTAGCTGCCAGCCCGCTTCCCCCTGCGAGGCGGCGCGCTGTGGGCGGGGATGGGGGGCTGGAAGGCGGACGGTGGAGAAAGCGAAGGCGCTCCCTTCCCGCGCTGTTACTTGGCCGGCCTGAGAGAAAAATTCTGAGGCGGCGGCGGCCTTCGTCCAGGGTCGGGGGGCCATAGCGGGACTTTGCCCTCCCGGCGGCCTGGAGCATCTGGAGCTGGGGTGGCTGTGGGACCCGCCGGGCAGCAGCGGCGGCGGAATCGCCGCCACTTCTTCTCCTTCTCCTCCTCCTTTGTCTTGCTCGCCGTTGCCGCCGCTCTCCTCTTGCTCGAGGCAGGCCTGGAGCCGGGACAACCCGGGCTTCGAGCCCGAGGAGGAGGCGGGCGAAGCGGCCAGGGCGGCTGGCGGGAGCGTGGCGGCAGGGGCCATGCTGCAGATGGGCGTGGTGGAGTGGGGTGCCTTTGCCCTCAGAGCCCGACGCCCGGGAGGGCCTGCCGAGAGCGGGAGAAAGCGGAGGTGCAGGCGGCGCGACGAAAAGGAGGAAGGGGGGGAGGCAGGCCAGCGGCCTTGCTCCGCCGGAGGCGCCCTGCCGCTGCCGCCGCGTTTCCCTCACCCAGGAGGGCCTGCTGAGAGCGGGAGGCAGCGGAGGTGCAGGCGGCGCGGCGAAAAGGAGGAAGGTGGGGGGGAGGCAGGCCAGCGGCCTTGCTCCGCCGGAGGCGCTCCGCCGGAGGCGCCCGGCCGCTGCCGCCGCATTTCCCTCACGAGGAGACGGGCAAGGAGGTCGCTGAGCAGCCGCCGCCGCCTTGCCTGGGCCAAAGGGATGGCGCACCGCCTGCGAGGTGAGTCGCCGCCCGGCCAGGCCCTTCTATCGCCCTTCCCGGCTCGCATCTCTCCTGTTTCACCTTATTACTCGCGTTCAGCTCCTCTGCAACCTCCTTTCCCACCTTTAGCACACTTTTGATTCCCTTGTTGGCCAAAGGCTCTACCACAGACATGTCCAAAGTCCATTTCAGGGGCCTAATCCGGCCCCTTCGGCAGTTTATGGGGTAAAATCCTCAAAAAACCCCTCAACAACTTCAACCCTAAAAAAAAAAAAGCTCAACAATTTCAATCCTAAAAAAAGCGCAACAACTTTGGTTGGCCCTCACGGCCCTTCACTTCATCAAATCTGGCCCTCCTTGAAAAAAGGTGGGCACCCCTGCTCTAGGAGGTTGCTAGAGTAACATATTGGAGGCACTGTGACCATGGCATAAAAACAAGGAGGCACCCTCTCTTTTTGACCTGAGAACTTTTAAATCTCAAGACAACTTCCAAACCAGATGGGGCCACATTTAAATGATAGGGTTGTCTCCAAAGTTAATCCTACTCAGAAACAAGTGGGCACAACTAATGCTGGTATTCAGCAGGTGTACTCTATATGAGACCTAGTCAGATTCAACCCTAAATGCCATAGGCTACACTTACTGCACAGCCATATAAAGGGAAGTTGTTCTTTATGTGCACTTTTCATTTCCAATAGATTAATGGAGATGACGTACAAGGTGCTAAATTAGCACATTATTGTTTTTAAAGGAAAGTGATGTGGATTTCTTAGAAACACTGTTTGAGAACCTTCTGCTGCCACAATTATTTTCTGACTGTTTGCCATTGTTTCACACAGCTGGCCTCCCAGTCTCAACCCCAACAGTACATTTTGCAGCAATCTCTGTTCAGCAATTCAGTAACCAAGGCAAAGGACCCTCCACGCTATGAAGAAGCCATCAAACAGACCCGCAGCTTGCAGGCTTCTCAACGAGAGGTAAGATGTATGTGGGAATGCAACAACTTGACATGTTTCACCCTTCTACACAGAATAATCACATTCAACTTTCTGTACATATTTCCATAAGGAGCAGCCATGGGGAGACTAAGGGAGACACCCCCCCCTTTTAAAACTCTGTCACTATCAAAGTTTTGCCTTCCTTTTGGCTTTCTTCCCCTCTTTAGTAGGCTGAAAGTTTCAAAGCCCTCATATTCTCTGATCATCATTCTTCATTGGCTGTCTGCTAGCAGCCTAATCCAGCCAAGATCACATCATTAGCATGAACCTAGGACTGAATAGTATATAAGTAAGCTGACAACTATCATGCTCTTCTGCACCATGGTAGCTGTAATGAGTGGAGAAGGCTTTCTCTGTATTCTGTACCCTGTGTGTTGATTTATGCCTATTAATTAGAGCATTCTTCCCATGCTTGCAGTTGTGTAGTACACCTTTCTCTGGAAACAGTGATTATCTTAATTCTTAGCAGAATAGTGGCTAATGATCCTACAGCACATTCTTATATATGCATCCTCCCAACTAAATTCAGCAGTGTTTATTTCCAGATAAGTGTGTAGCACTACAACCTTAGTTGGATCAATCCTTTGGAAAAGTGTCCCAGATCTGCAAAATGTTTTCCTTTAGCTAGTAAAATTGTGTTAACTTAAATATGCATAAGGCTCTTCCTTCTTTGGGATAAAAAATGATATGAGATCTATATTTGTTGAATTCTACTTTATTGATTTTTCTTTTCTTTTCCCTACACTGAAACTTGGTTGAATAATTAATAAAATACATTTAAGAAAGAGCAAATGGGATCACAAAAGCATCCTTATTTAGGTAGAAACATGGGGTGTGCAGCATCCAGACCAGCACAGTCCCCATGGTGATCCCTACATGGTGCAGAGCATGCATAATCATATTTTAGGGAAAGGTGTGTGACATAATGAATAAAGAACTCTCTGTGTTACAGATTTCCAGTGTTCACAGCCAGCAAATGGATGACCTCTTTGATATTCTCATTAAAAGCGGAGGTGAGTCAGATTGAAATGCATCATATGGTAGAGAGAGCTTCCTATTCCTATTTTTGATTTAACAAGAACAGCTGGCAGGGAGGGGTAGCGCTGTGGGTTTGACGTCCCAGCACTGGCTTTGCTGCTACTTACAAGGATCGGGTAGGGCAACAGCGAGGTTTGCGGTGGTGTGGGAATGCTGGATTGGCTCCACTTGTGCTGATGCCCTGCCTGCTCCTACACGGTCCTAGTAAGTGTAGTGACACTGGTACCAAGAGGCATCTTCCCTTCCATTTTGCTGCTCTTGCTGTTTAGTATAGAGCAGGGAAGGTGGCCCAGTGGCCCTCCAGATGTTCAGCTGTCCCAGATAGCATGGCCAGTGGTTAGGCAGGATGAGACGTAGTCTAACAACATGTTTTAGGACATATCATCCTTATCTCTGCTCAAGAGGGATTTTGCTGTGAGCATCCTTGAGAGTGACATTCATAAAAAGGGTGTCTATTATTGGATTTTATGTTTGTTATTCAGCATAAAAAGGCAGCTCATTCTAAAAGTAATGTATTTTTAATATTTTGTTGGAAGCTGCCCAGAGTGACTGGGGAAACCCAGCCAGATGGGTGGGGTATAAATATTATTATTATTATTATTATTATTATTATTATTATTATTAGCATCATCATCATCATCATCATTATTCTTAACTGTGCAATAACATTTATCTACATCAGGTTAATAGTGGCCAAATATTTAACAGTTAGTTCAGAAAGTTACTGACAGTTCATTAACGATCAGTGGTTTACAGCATGAGCTCAGTTAATCAATTTGGAATCCACTGTGTTGAGCAGAGATCTTCTCCCTTTAGTTATTGCAATAATCTGTGAAAGTCTTGTAAAGAGTCTTAATGAGGGCCTTCATTGAATCATTGAAATGAGAAGATAGCAGGCTCTCTAAAAAGGGGGTGGCTATTTGACTCCTTTGGGTAACGTAGGTTTTGCAGCACATGTCTTCAGTCATGTTGATAGTTGTACAAACATTAGCTTGATAACTTAATTATCTCACACGACTTAATTGTATAAATAATTCACCACTTTCAAATTAATTGTATCAAAAGCATAAATTTATTGCTACAGTGGTGCACCAAAGTAAGTAAGGTTTATTTTTCTTTATATGTAATAAATAAAATATCTTACTGATTTATCTCTCATTGCCTTTTATGCAGAGATTTCTCTGCCTACCAAGGAAGAACCTTCTCTGATTTCCAAAATGAGACCCGTTACTGCCAATATCACCACAATGCCAGTGAACACAGTAGTGTCTCGTCCGCCACCACAAGTCCAAATGGCCCCTCCTCTCTCCTTAGAACCAACAAGCAATTTCTCTGTAAGTCTGGAGAATCAGCTAGAAGCCCTCTTGGAAGGAACTCTGCCTTCAGGAAATGGAATGCCTCATCTGGCAAGCAGTAGTGAGGACAGAGAGTCTTTCTCTCTAATTGAGGACCTTCAAAATGACCTCCTTAACCACTCTGGCATATTAGATCACTCGCAGTCACCTATGGAAACAACAGATTCTCAATTCACCGCTTCTAATTCCTGTTTATCTCTTGATCTTCCGGACACAAATTTAGACAACATGGAGTGGCTAGACATTACCATGCCAAATGCTTCTTCAGGATTAACTCCTCTCAGCTCAACTGCCCCAAGTATGTTTTCAACAGATTTTCTTGACCCACAAGACCTACAGTTGCACTGGGATTAACTAAAAAGGCAAAGCCCACTTGACCACGGTTTTTAAAGATCCATTTACAGCATAGGTCCATTATTTCACTTTCCTTGTTTTCAGGGTAATCTTGAAAATTATCTTTAGGGTGTAAAAACAAAAAAATGTTCCACAGACAAAAAGGATGATTCCCCCCACCCCTGGCAATCAGTTATGGGGAGGGGAGGGGCAGGGGGAGAGTGAGATTGGATCTTAATTCATGTAGCTGGGATAAGTCATAATAAAACTGCACCTGACTTTTGCTATAGACAGCCTGAGCCAGGCTTAAGCTGCCTTGTCAAAGCTCTGGCTAAGTTAAAGAAAACTGATGGGATTTGGTGAAAGGATTGAAGTTGGCTATATTTGGACTGCTTCATGAGTTTAAAAAGTCTTGAGGTAGGGCTACCACATTTAGCCATTTTAATCGGCTAGACTGAAATGGTGACTTTGATTAGTTGGGCATCAAAACAAGTAACCCCCCCCCCCCCCGTTTGAAGTTCTTTTAGAAAAACTCTGCACATAGGAAGCACCATTTTAGGAATTCCCCTTCCCCAATTATGTGACAAACGAAATGCCTCTTCTAAGATGATGCCTGCGGCAACATGTGTGTGCATCATTAAAAACAAAGGAAATATATGCTTTGGTCTTGACAACTATTGGTTTTCTTATATGCAAATGTATGATTATTTATTAGGTTAATTAAGTAAGGCTGTAATCCTTAATGGGAAATCAATCCCACTGAATTCAGTGAGACTTACCGTATTTTTTGCACCATAACACTCACTTTTTTCCTCCTAAAAAGTAAGGGGAAATGTCTGTGCGTGTTATGGAGGGAATGCCTACGGGTGGCATGCCTACAGATTTTCCTCCTCTAAAAACTACGTGCGTGTTATGGTCGGGTGCGTGTTATAGAGCGAGAAATACGGTACTTCTGAATAAACATGGTTTGGATTGCGTTGTAAGTAATCAAGTAAAACTCAAGATTAATCAGCTAAGATTTCTTTGGCCAGAGCCTTATTTAATTTTCACCCAGAAGAAATATAGGAAGTGCAGAGGCACATACATTAAAAACACAGTGAGGTGTGTGTTTTGCCCTCTATATGTTGACAACAAATCGTTATTTGCATAATTACAACCAACTTTACTTCTCTTATTTTATACAGGCAGATTAAGATGCACAACAATTTTCTTTCATTTGTTAGGTGTTCATAAGCTATTTGGCAATTAAAATGCATGAATTTGGATCTAGGTGTGCCCTTGCATATGCAGAAGACATCTTCCATTTGTAAAAGGGGATATTTTACACTTTGTTCTAGAATGTTTCTAGAGAAAAATGAAACGAAATCCAAAGAAGTTGGATAAGACGAGCTCTTTCTCAAGAACACTCTTACAAGCTGTTTCCCTTCCCCTCATAATTCTTTGAATCCAGCCCATATGCTGACTTAATGTTAACACATTCAAAATTAACAAAAATCAATGTTTCCAGATCCAAATTCAGAACTATCATTGTCTTTTATATTAGGTCCAAAATTTAAATTACAAGAACACCGTGAGTGAGAAACATACCAACGTGTGTGTTTGCCTCCTTCTAAAATATCTGAATTTTCCACTTGTAAAAGATTTTAAGTGAACACGTAACAGCGTGAATGACAGTCACACGGAGGAGTTACCCATCCCCTGCTGCCTGAGCCGTCTAACTGGAAATGCCAGGGGTTGAACCTGGGCCCTTCTGCATGCAAAGCATGTGCTCTGCCACTCATCTGCAGCTGATCATTTGTTTGGCAGGAAGAATGAGGGATGTTACAGTATAGCTAGCCATCTACTGTTCTTGAATGTCTCTGGATTAGGGCCCTAGAATCAAAAAACTGTATCGTTGGAAGATACCTCAAGGGTCATCTAGTCCAACCCCCTGCACTGAAAGAATCCCAACATGCGGTCCCCCATCCAATTTGAAACCCTACTGGACCCTGCTTAGCTGTGCAAAGCGGCTGGCAGTTTTTATTGCTGCACTGCTTATATTCACAGTACATTTTCTAAGGCAACAGTGGAATAGCAGCATTTGGTAGAAATTAACTATTTGGATATTGAAATATATCATCAAAAAAGTTACAGTTCAAATGAAACTTATTCCAGAAAGCTCTGTCCTCTTTTAACCATGAATAAATATTGGAAAAACTACAACCATTCTACAAGGGTTGTGGATTTCTATGAAACTCAAATGAGAAAATAATCTTTATTGTATGGTAGCCTTTTTCAGAGCAAGGTTCCTTTTTCATAAAAATCGCAGCATAATACTTAGACTTCTTTAGAAAATTATCAGAATTTTAGTGTTCATTACCCATAACATTTGATCCTGCATTTATGACCTTGTTTTGTTAAAAAACAAAACTTGTGAATCCCTTAGAATTGACAGACACAAGAATCACTGATAACGAGTACAGTCGAGTGAACTCATATCTTCATAGCTTGGTTTATTCAATGTGCAGTATTTTGAGCCAAGTTCACATTGAGATTGCATATTTGCAATTTATTTTCTCGTAAAGCCACGACTGTGAAGATGCCAATTTAGACAGTGTGGTT